>NC_088690.1:18540000-19165000 GCF_028017835.1 Emys orbicularis
TAAAGGAAGTTATTTATATTGAGAAGCCAGGACATTTGTGCTTTTTTATGGAAAGATAATGGAGAATGGGGAATGATTTATGCCAAATAGAAACAATCCCTCATAATTGCATGAAGTGCTTAATGCCTCATTGCCACCTTCATAAGTAGGAAACTGACTTAGTGACAGATTTAGTATTACCTGATCATTAAAAATTATCCATAAATTGAAATCTCAGCAAATCATAGTCTGAAATAAAATGAAATATTTTCCCCTGAGAAATGTCTCCAAAACCCTTATTGACAACTCATTGCCAATCACATCACTTCTTTTCCATACAAGCTACACCTTTAATAGACCAGTTCTTAATCATATTTAACTTCTCCACTCAGAAACTAAGCCTAAATATTCCCCTCTGTTGTACGTGTCTCTTAGCAGGGCAAGAATTGGTAGCACACCACATTCAAATAGCAAACATGGAAAACACACTCTTTTTTTGTTATAATAATCTTTGTTGCTTTACAGCACATTGCAAAGCAAGAGAGACTATAGTTTAGAACCCCTGGGCCAAATTAATTCCTTATGTAATTGCATTGATTTCAGTTGGCTTGCATTAGGGATGACTTCCCCCTACTGTTTTGCAAATAATTCTATACAAACCACCAGCTTGGGCAGTCCCCTTTGGTTTGGTTTGATGAAGAATATAAGCAGGAGTGGTATATTTCATTACACACACAGAGCAAACATATGTGTCAGGAGGAACTTTTTTATATTAAGAAAACAAAAGCCAGGTCTCCAAGAGAGAGCACAATGTGCCCATCACCTCTGTAACTGGCTGCATCTGAATACAAAATAATGGAGCCAGGGAGGTGGGACCTCTCACCACTTAACGGCACAATACACTGAAAACAAATCATAACAAACACATACACAACACAGGTGTCACATGAGAGATGTGCGGCCAGGCAGAGCTTAGTCACCTCTTATTTTGTAGACATGAATTCACCTGGAAAAACTGAGCTAAATTAGTGGTTCTCAAACTTTCTGAAGCTAAGGACCCTTGTTCTGAATAAAATCACAAACTCTTAATTTAGTGGCAGGGCTTGAACTCCTAGCTCTCCTTTCCAGCAGACCTTGACATTAGGCAGCTTCCCCACTGCCTCCTGTCACCAATATAATTTTAAACTACAAATAGTTGCAGGGTATAAACACCAAGGAGGGAGAAGAAGAATTATTAGGGTGCTGTGGAAAGGTTTGTAGCCAGAAATAATGAGCTGAGAAAGGATCACTTAGGCTGAATATTAGTAAAAAATTCCTGATGATGAGATATGAGGCTGTTTAATAGTCGCCCAAAGGAATAAGGAAAAAGAACAAGGAGTACTTGTGGCACCTTAGAGACTAACAAATTTATTTGGGCACAAGCTTTTGTGGGCTAAAACCCACTTCATCAGATGCATGCAGTGGAAAATACAGTAGGAAGATAGATATCCACAGAGAACATGAAAAAGTGGGTGTTGCCGTACCAGCTATAACGAGACTAATCAATTAAGGTGGGCTATTATCAGCAGGAGAAAAAAGACTTTTGTAGTGATAATTAGGATGCCGCATTTCCAACAGTTGACAAGAAGTGTGAGTAACAGTAGGGGGGAAAAATTAGCATGGGGAAATAGTTTTACTTTGTGTAATGACCCATCCACTCCCAGTCTTTATTCAAGCCTAATTTAATGGTGTCCAGTTTGCAAATTAATTCCAATTCAGCAGTTTCTCATTGGAGTCTGTTTTTTAAGTTTTTTTTGGTGGAGTATTGCAACTTTTAGGTCTGTAATTGAGTGTCCAGGGAGGTTGAATGTTCTCTGACTGGTTTTTGAATGTTATAATTCTTGATGTCTGATTTGTGTCCATATATTCTTTTGCGTAGAGACTGTCCGGTTTGGCCAATGTACACGGCAGAGGGGCATTGCTGGCACATGATGGCATATATCACATTGGTAGATGTGCAGGTGAACGAGCCTCTGATGGTATAGCTGATGTGATTAGGACCTATGCTGGTGTCCCTTAAATAGATATGTCGACAGAGTTGGCAATGGGCTTTGTTGCAAGGATAGGTTCCTGGGTTAGTGTTTGTGGTGTGGTGTGTGGTTGCTGGTGAGTATTTGCTTCAGGTTGGGGGGCTGTCTGTAAGCGAGGACTGGCCTGTCTCCCAAGATCTGTGAGAGTGAGGGATCGTCCTTCAGGATAGGTTGTAGATCCTTGATGATGCACTGGAGAAGTTTTAGTTGGGGGCTGAAGGTGACGGCTAGTGGTGTTCTGTTACTTTCTTTGTTGGGTCCGTCCTGGAGTAGGTGACTTCTGGGTATTTTTCTGGTTCTGTCAATCTGTTTCTTCACTTCAGCAGGTGGGTATTGTAGTTTTAAGAACGCTTGATAGAGATCATGTAGGTGTTTGTCTCTGTCTGAGGGATTGGAGCAAATGCAGTTGAATCTTAGAGCTTGGCTGTAGATAATGGATCGTGTGATGTGGTCTGGATGAAAGCTGGAGGCATGTAGGTAAGTATAGCAGTCAGTAGGTTTCCGGTATAGGATAGTGTTTATGTGACCATCGCTTATTAGCACAGTAGTGTCCAGGAAGTGGATCTCTTGTGTGGACTGGTCCAGGCTGAGGTTGATGGTGTGATGGAAATTGTTGAAATCATAGTGGAATTCCTCAAGGGCTTCTTTTCCATGGGTCCAGATGATGAAGATGTCATCAATGTAGCGCAAGTAGAGTAGGGGCGTTAGGGGACGAGAGCTGAGGAAGCGTTCTAAGTCAACCATAAAAATGTTGGCATACTGTGGGGCAATGCGGGTACCCATAGCAGTGCCGCTGACTTGAAGGTATACATTGTCCCCAAATGTGAAATAGTTGTGGGTGAGGACAAAGTCACAAAGTTCAGCCACCAGGTTTGCCGTGACATTATCGGGGATACTGTTCCTGATGGCTTGTAGTCCACCTTTGTGTGGAATGTTGGTGTAGAGGGCTTCTACATCCATAGTGGCCAGGATGGTGTTTTCTGGAAGATCGATCACCATAGGATTGTAGTTTCCTCAGGAAGTCAGTGGTGTTTCGAAGATAGCTAGGAGTGCTGGTAGCGTAGGGCCTGAGGAGAGAGTCTACATAGCCAGACAATCCTGCTGTCAGGGTGCCAATGCCTGAGATGATGGGGCATCCAGGATTTCCAGGTTTATGGATCTTAGGTAGCAGATAGAATACCCCTGGTCGGGGTTCTAGGGGTGTGTCTGTGCTGATTTGTTCCTGTGCTTTTTCAGGGAGTTTCTTGAGCAAATGGTGTAGTTTCTTTTGGTAACCCTCAGTGAGATCAGAGGGTAATGGCATGTATAATGTGGTGTTAGAGAGCTGCCTAGCAGCCTCTCATTCATATTCCAACCTATTCATGATGAGGACAGCACCTTCTTTGTCAGCCTTTTTGATTATGATGTCAGAGTTGTTCCTGAGGCTGTGGATGGCATTGTGTTCTGCACAGCTGAGGTTATGGGGCAAGTGATGCTGCTTTTCCACAATTTCAGCCCGTGCACATCGGCGGAAGCACTCTATGTAGAAGTCCAGTCTGTTGTTTCGACCTTCAGGAGGCGTCCACGCTGAATCCTTCTTTTTGTAGTGTTGGTAGGAAGGTTTCTGTGGATTAGTGTGCTGTTCAGAGGTCTGTTGAAAATATTCCTTGAGTCGGAGACGTCAAAAGTTTGTGTTTGGAAAATAATACACTAGAAACTATACCGGAGGAAACAATGCTGTATTTACCCCCAGGGAGATGGGCAGGCTAATATAATAGGTCTCCTTCATAGGTAACGCCAATGGACATTCAATTGGGCCCTAAATTGAAATCTTCATTAGGAGACAATATAAGGGAAGAGTTTATATCAGGATCCTACAACCAAAAGTGTCAACGTTCATCCATCTTTACAGCAAAAGCATAACAAAATTATCACAGTGACCCACTGAAGGAATTACTAATAGCATGAGTGTGTCTAAACTGTTCCATACCTGGAAGGCTTTGCTGTGTCTTTGACCGGGGCCATCCCTAGACCAAATGGTGCCCCAGGCGAGGAGTGTCTTCAGCAACCCCCCCTCCATTTGTTAAACTTTTGAATACCTAATAGCACCCTGAGCCTGGCGCCCCTCCAAGCCTGGCATCCCAGGCAGTCACCTGGGTCTCCTGCCACTAAATCTGGCCCTGTCTTTGACTGAAAACAAATAACACTTCTTGACCTTTTGGTTTCAATCCAATACGTGTCTTGGTAAATAAATCTCCAGAGGAACTGACCATCTAAAAAACAATAAATCTTCTGCCTCTGGCTTGGACTAAAAAGATAATAGCCTCGAAAATAAACTTTAACATTCTTCCACTTCCAGGCCCTGTCTCTGTAAACAAAACAGACTGCTGGCCCTTCCCCTCACCCACACATCCTTCAAACAACGTTATCGTTTAAGGGCCCCACAAAGTATGCAGCAGTACACAGGTGAGATGACGTTTCCAGCAGAATGTGCTGTTCATAATGACATTATGCAGCAACTGCTAAAGGGGCCAATACACCAGTAAGTCTGAGTTATGTGGGTTACATTTGTTTGATCAAAAGTGGAATAAAAGTTTCATCCAAGAAAAGATGCAACCAGAGACCCCGCCTCGTTTATGCCGTTCTTGTGTCTGCTCTTGCCACCTGCCGACATTGCTAAATACCGTGGCTGATTATACAGCAGTTGACTGTAATAAGCACCTTTTTGGAATGGAAGTCTTATAATCATTTTTCCTCATGGTCATTAAAGAATATGGGAAGCCAGCTAATAGAAACCGATTTAGTCAGAGGGTAAACACCTGCTGTTGCTGTATTCACCACAGGCTAGTCCCACATTCCAGTCCTAACATGAAAATATCTGGAGAGAATGGCTTAGTGATTTAAGTTTCAGCTGTAAACCATCTACACTTCCTAGAGCCACGAGTCCTGACTGTTTGTTCTCACAGATGTGTGACACTTGTGCATTTTTCATTACTGCACATAGTGAGACACAGTGGTGTGAAATGAAATGGAAACAGAAAATCTGTTTCCTTTCCTGAATCCTATTGAAACTTATTATTATTAAAGAGAGAGTCAGCATTAGACAAACACACACTACCAATGTTCAGTAGCTAAATGACCCGAGGGACTACACAATACAAGACTGCAATCTGACACACTTCCCTACCACCATCCCGTCTTGCTTGATCCAGACACTGCTCAGCTGAAAAGACTCTGTACAGCAACAGCCTCTCAGCTATGCTTGTTCTACTTCTCCTGTGGAAGGAGAAGGTGAAAATGAAGCAGGGACAGAGCTGTTGTCATTTGGTAGTGATATGATAAACGACTATGTTAAACTACTCTCTCGCTCTCTTTTTCCTCCCTTCCACTATCTTCACAAATGGTTGCCCCACCTGTCCTTCAGACTCCTGTGCTTCTCTAATCCTTTCATCGTGCTGTTGTTTTTAGGGAAGTGTCTATGGAACGGTGTAGTGCAAACCTTTCAAGATCAGAGAGGATGAAATGTACCCCAGAGAGAAATGGACAGCAAAGATTCATGGTCTTAAATGGAATTTAACTGGTTCATAGGCCTTGAATTGCATACAGGAGGAATTAAAATCAGGAGCTTTATTGACCACTGGTTAGCACAGAGTGTGTAGCATTGTCTGGCATATTCGGGGATATCCTGAGCAGTTTGTATCGAGTTGATCTAGTAATGTAATGTTAAAACTACCCTCTTACCTTGTGCAGCTCCTGCAGTTATTACAGTAGAACCTAACTAATCCACATACCACCTAATCTGCTCAAAAAACCCTGCTATCTCACCCCAACTCCAAGCAAAGATTTAAATAGCAGAGGCTGCGGTGAGGTATCATATTACTAAGAATTAATCTCTTTATAACATATACTACAGAGCATTTACTGGAACATAGAGAAGTATTAGCATAAATCATTAAAATTGAATTATATATGTATACAGGGCAGAGTTGCTGATGTATTTCATTTGATCCCAATCTTCTGCAGGGCTGGGTACTGGATGGCTAGCACAGGGAATGTGGGAGAAGGGAGGATCAGTGTAGTGGTCGATACGCCAGTCCTGCCTTTGTCTATAGCCAGCAGACTCAGGCACCGCTCCTGTGAGACAGGGAGCTTGCATGGAGCAAAGCTCCCCACTGCACAAAGCGTAAACATCCCTATATCCAGCCACCCCTCCCCTGCCACCTGCGCAGCTTGGGGAGCCTAGCATCAAACTCAAGGGACTGGGATTGGATCTCTCGAGGGAAGTGGGGAAGTCACTACTTCACACATGCACGAGCCGTGGATCACAATGCTAATTCAATGGGACTTCTCTCCAGTGCTGATCAGACCTCTGCTGCCTGCTGTTCTCTGCAGGTGTAGTCCACTGATCCACTATTGCTTTCAGCTGATAATGAAGAATTAGCCATTTTTTCTTCTTCCACCCCAGAGCTGTATTTTAGCCAATGCCTGCCTGAGGAGCGTGGACTCCAAACGTATAGACATGGCAACAGCCAATATGTAGCATATTGTAGAAACCTAAGTATGTAGCCTGTCTTTCAAATTCCAGCACTGTCTGGGATTTGTCAGCAGCCATACAATTCTTCACAGCTGAGCACCCAACTCTGTGACTGCACTGATATTTGATAGACAAGGTGGGTGAGGCAATATCTTTTATTGGACCAACTTCTGTTGGCGGAAGAGACAAGCTTTCGAGCTTACACAGAGCTCTCTTCAGGTCTATGGCATTCAAAAAGTTGTGTCTTTCACCAACAAAAGATATTACCTCACCCACCTTGTCTCTTTCATATCCTGGGACCAACACAGCTACAACTACACTGCAAACAACTGATATTGTATAGCAAGTTACCAAATGAGTGATATGAACTCTAGGCCACGTCCCCAGCCTGGTGTATATCAATATAGCGTCATTTGAGTTAATTGAGTTATGCCAATTTACACCATCTGATGATCTGACTTGCTAAGTTTAAATAGGATTGTTTGACTAGATCCTGTGTGCATCATCTTACTGATAATAGCTGTGATCATGGAATGTAGATTGCTATTGTTCATTGTTAGTAATGAAGTTATGCTTTCAATAAGGAGCCCTACTCTAATATTGCACATCAGCTGAGTTATATCCTGCCTGGTGGGAGGCATTTCAATGCCTGCTGCTTGAAGCTAGGAAACTTAGAAAGTGACAGTGAATTTATCTTGCCCATCTTTTTTGCATATGTGCCCAACCTAGCTAAGGCTTGGTCCACACTGGGATCGATCTAGGGAAACGCAACTTCAGCTACGAGAATAGCGTAGCTGAAGTCGACGTTTCCTAGATCGAACTAAGTTTACTTACTGTGGGTCCACGCGGCGCAGGCAAGCTCCCCCGTCGACAGCGCTTCCTCCTCTCGGCGAGCAGGAGTTCCGCAGTCGATGGGGGAGCGCTTCTGGGATCGATTTATCGCGTCCAGATGAGACGCGATGAATCGATCCCAGAAGATCTATCTCTACCCGCCGAATCAGGCAGGTAGTGTGGACCTAGCCTAAAGATGGTCTCAGTTATTTTTCTCGTGATCAGTGATGCTTGTGATTCATTGTACAGCTTTATTTCCTTACACACAACTCCTACAGAGCAGAAATATATTTGAGTTGCATGTTTGTCAAACAAATCAAGGACCTTTATCCAAGTACACAAAATCCTTTTGTTGCTAACACAAGCCTTCTCTAAAGATTCCTTGTTAATGTTATGAGTAAAGTAAGCAACTGTATTGTCTTTTACATGTTTCTCAAATATGCCCCTCCACTGTGCACTTTGTCAGATAACTGACTAAAATATATGTCCCAAGATGGGAGTAAATGATGGCACAAAAGTCCAGTACCTGCTCCTAGGACAATTGTTGTTACTAAGCACTCTTTAAAAGTAAAACTATTGTGGATTAGTTTTAATTATTGTTTAATTGTATTCAAAATAATAATAATTATAGTAGACCTGTCACCATCATAGAGAAAAGTAGTCACATAAAGCAAACAGCAAATGTTCTCTGGATTTCTAATATGAACTAGAGCTCATGGAGATGAAAACTTGATGGACCAATTTTCATATTGTTTTCAGAGAAATGTTACATTTCTGCCTGATGATTATGAAGTAAGTTTCAGTACATTTATAGACTCTATACTACAGTATTTAAACACACTGTTCTCATTTTGGCTTCTGCTTCGAAACAGAAAACAACAAAATTCCAAGTTATGCACATGGCATTGTGTTAGAGAACTTTGATATATTCATAAATTACCAAACATGTCTGTGCAAATGCAGTAGAGGATGATGTCAAGAAGGAATTCAGATTTTTATTGGCTGAACATATGATATTATAGCAAAATAGAACAAAATAATCATAAATATTCCACTAACATGAAACACTGAACTTTGGTTATAAAATCAACTTTGCCAAACTTTAATCATTTGCTCTGAAATTTTCCATGCCAGTTGGCCATCTCAGGCATGAAGCAGGGGGCCTGGGGAAAAAACTGTATGTGATCCTGTAATTAAACACTGTCTCATAATGCCTACACACAAGGGGGCCGAATTAAGGTTGCATAGGCTACCTTATTTCTGGCATTTCCTAACTTTTGAGTGCTTGACTTTGCAACTTTAATAATGTTCTTTTAACCTAGTGTTTTTGTATATAAGAAGTAGATGCACTTCAGAGTCTTAATTGCCTTTACCAGTGGTAATAGATAAAATAAAATATACATTGTAATTTTCAAATATTAACTAATTAATCCTGACAACACCCTTATCACGGAAGTGGGTATTGCTATTCTACTATCCTCCCCCACATTTTTTTAAACAGATCGAGAAAATGAGTAGAGGAGGTTAAGTGACTTGCCTAAGACCACAGAGGAAATCTGTGTCAGAGCTCAAATTCAAATTAAGTAGTTCACGTGTTTAGGCCAAGTAGGCCTGTATTTAAACCATTATTAATCCAATTCTGTAGTACTTTTGTACCTAGACACCAGCTGCAATTAATGAAAAATCCCATAGCACTTTCCTATATGCTGTTTATCCACCTGGCAGCTATAGCACACTTTTCTTCCTTTATTATTGGAAAAATTCTGCGTATATCAATAGTAGTCCACCAGAGGGGGTACACATCTGCTTTTTAAGTTTGTATTAAGAGAAGGGTTTGCACTGAAAGGGATTCTAATCATGTTTTTATTCTCCCATGGCTAGTATTTTGCTTTTGAAAACACTAGGTTTGTTGTTGTACTTATAACCAGGTGGCAGTTGTCATTTAATATCGTGAAATGTTTGCTTTTGTTACCTACACTCAGAAAATGTCAGAGGGTTTGAAGTCCTTACACAGTTTATTCAAACTTTAATCAGGCAAAATTCCCCACTGACCTCAATGTGAGTTTTGCCTCAGTAAGGACTTCAGGATTTGGTTTTGAGAGAATAGGTCAGCCTGGTATCTGACACTGATGCTGTACGTTCTTGTTTCTTGCAAAAACAGTGCATTTTATAAAAAAGATAGAGCAGAGAGCAGCCTGAGCTATAAAGATTGGAGGGGGCTCTGAATTTTCTCAAAGGTATTTGAATTTTTCAGGATTAATTAGTGAATATTTGAAAAGCACAATGTAAATTTTAATTTATCGGTTACCACTGTTAAAGGCAATTAGGACTCTGTAGTGTATATACTGGTACTTATTATATACAAAAATACTATGTTAAAAGAGGCATGGAGAAGCATGCATTTGTATGTGCATTACAGGTGGACTTTCCAAACTGAAACTATCAGACACATATAGCCAAAAGAATAGAGAGGAGTTAAAAATTCAGAAGAGAGACTAAAAAACCTGGTTTGATTATGTTTTTGAAATCTCATGTTTTTTGGGGATCTGACTCATGATTTTTGATCTTTTCAGGTCAGCAGTGCTGCTGATTTGATTCCACCAAAATGTTTCTTTCAATTCAGTGGGTGCATCCCTGGATAATTAAAACAATAACAATTCCTAGTCTACCACATTCAGTGTAGTGATATATATGCAGAAAAAGGTACATGACTGTTATGGATTTTTCCCCTCCTGTTGTTTCTTTTCAGTTGCAGCACTTTCAATTAGAGAATCATAGATTCCAGGACTGGAAGGGACCTCGAGAGGTCATCGAGTCCAGTCCCCTGCCCTCTTGGCAGAACCTGAATCAAAATGATGAATCTGAATGACCTGCAAACTTTGGATCAGGATCCATCCCCCAGTCCTGTGGCTAGCCCTGTCTCTCTGGAGTGCTATAAGACCATACACTGAAGGCAGGACAGGTCTGTGTCCTTAGCTCGAAGGCTGTCACACACACAGCTCTGCCCAGCCCTGAAATTTGCAGGAGTGAAGGAGGTTCTCACATCATCATGACAGCTCCTCCTGCAGGCTCCAAAACCCTGTGACAAAAATCCCACAATCTAGTTGCAAATTAGCAATACTGTAACTCTGCCTTTCCCTGGCTGCTCGGAGGGGACTTCCCTTACAAACCACTAATATTGGTATAGAAGCATATAGTTTGCTCAGGAAGAACAGGCGGGGGAAAAGGGAGGAAGTGTTGCCTTGGGTATCAAAGATGCATACAGTTGCACTGAGGTTGAGATGGAAATAGGAGACAGACTTGTTGAAAGTCTCTGGGTAAGGATAAAAAGGGTAAAAAACAAGGGTGATATACTGGTAGGGTCTACTATAGACCACTTAACCAGGAAGAAGAGGTAGATGAGGCTTTTTTTAAGCAACTAACAAAATCATCTAAAGCACAGAACTTGGTGGTGATGGGGGACTTCTACTACCCAGACATCTGTTGGAAAAATAATACAGCAGGGCACAGATTATCCAACAAATTCTTGGAATGCATTGGAGACAATTTTTTATTTCTGAAGGTGGAGAAAGCAACTAGGGGACAGGTTGTTCTAGATTTGATTTTGACAAATAGGGAGGAACTTGTTGAGAACTTGAAAGTGGAAGGCAGCTTGAATGAAAGTGATCATGGGATGATAGAGTTCTTGAATCTAAGGAATGGTAGAAGGGAAAACAGCAGAATAAAGAAAATAAATCTCAAGAAGGCAGACTTTAGTGAACTCATGGAGTTGGTAGGTAAGATCCCATGGGAAGCAAGTCTAAAGGGAAAAACAGTTTGAGAGAGTTGGCAATTCTTCAGAGACATTATTTGGAGCACAAGAGCTAATTATCCCAATGTGGGGAAGTATGACAAGAGACCATCCTGACTTTACCAGCAGATCTGAAACTCAAGAAAGAGTCCTACAAAAAATGGAAACTAGGTCAAATTATGAAGGATGAATATAAAAAACACAGACAGGTAGGGGCAAAATTAGAAAGGCCAAGGCATAAAATGAGATTAAACTAGCTAGAGACATAGAGGGTAACAAACTGGAAGGACATATCGAGTGGGGTCCTGCAGAAATCGGTCCTGGGTCCAGTTCTGTTCACTATCTTCATCAGTTATTTAGATAATGGCATAGAGAGTACACTTATAAAGTTTGTGGACAATACCAAGCTGGGAGGTGTTGCAAGTGCTTTGGAGAATAGGATTAAAATTCAGAATGCTCTGGACAAATTGCTCTGAAGTAAATAGGATGAAATTCAATAAGGACAAATGCAATATACTCTGCTTAGAAAGGAACAATCAAATGCACCCATACAAAATGGAAATGACCGCGTAGGAAGGAGTACTGCAAAAAGGGACCTGGGGGTAATAGTGGATCAAAAGCTAAATGTGAGTCAACCGTGTAACAACTGTTGCAAAAAAAGCAAACATTATTCTGTGATGTATCAGTAGGAGTGTTGTAAGCAAGACATGAGAAGTAATTCTTCCACTCTACTCTATGCTGATAATGCATCAGCTAGAGTATTGTGTCCAATTCTTGCACCACGTTTCAGGAAAGATGTGGACAAATTGGAGAAAGTCCAAAAGAGAGCAACAAAAATGATTAAGGGTCTAGAAAACATGACCTATGAGGAAAGATTGAAAAAGTTGGATTTATTTAGTCAGGAGAAGAGAGGACATAACAGTTTGCAAGTACAAAAGTTGTCACAAGGACGAGAGTGAAAAATTGTTCTTCTTAACTACTGTGGATAGGACTAAAAACAAAGGGTTTAAATTGCAGCAAGGGATGTTTAGGTTGGCCATTAGGAAAAACTTCCCTAGGAACAAATTGCCTAGGGAGGTTGTGGAATCGCTATCACTGGAGGTTTTTAAGAGCAGGTTAGACAAACACCTGTCAGGAGTGGTCTAGTTATTACTTAGTCCTGCCTTGAATGCAGGGGACTAGATTTGATGACCTATTGAGGTCCCTTCCAGTCCTACTCTTCTATGATTCTACTGCCAGGCTGGGTAAGCTACCCTACATCTCCCACTCATCACTGTCCTCAGTGCACACCCCCTCAGCATCCCTTCTGCCACCAAATTCCCACTGAGCTCCCTAATTCTGCCTCCTGCTTTGCCAGTGACGTATTCCCCCTCATTCTCCCTATTCAGTGTCTCTGCTGCTCCTCACAGACCCTGTGTCCTGTCCAGCCCCCTGAACCACAGAGCAGCAGCCATTTGTCTGTGGGCATGGGTTCAATCTCATTGAGATTGAGAGGTGGCAGTCAACTTTATTAGTTTCGTGACTATATGCAGATAGGCTGTAAGGAAATGGTGGCCACCTTGCTCGCTTCAGTCCTATTTTAGCCATTTTGAATAAGGGAAAATTCATGTGTTAGCAGCCTTTCGCCTTTTTATGGGACAGGTAAAGAAACACCCCAAAATTGCTAGAGTCGCAATAAAATCACAAGAGTTGGCAATACTGAGTCAGTCACTAATAGATTATAATGAAAGATACATACAGATAAATTCTCCTTTCATACTGATGCAGCCCCATACACTTAAAAGGGATTAACCACTGGTGCAAATGGGAAGAGACTTTGGATCACGATATGAAAAATCTGGGACCTGTCAGAGTCCTTTCAAATCACCGGACTGCTGTCTTGTTGAACATCTACCCCTGTTGGCTGAAACAACAATAGAAGAGATGTGAACTGTCTCCATTCCCCTTACTGGAGAGTTAACATAAGTAGTTTGTATAGTTACATTTTCAAGGTGATGCTGTTGAGAAAGCAAATATGTCCTTTAGCAAGAGTCACTGCAAATGCAATTCTAAACCAAAGCTAGATCCACTTGTGGTTTTCAATCTGAGTGACTCCTTTCCCTCAAAGGAACTTTTTAAACTGTTGCTTCTCACCTTTTGTCTGAGTTTAATAGATAAATCACTGGTGTTAAGGTGTAGTTTTGCTGGGGAAATGTTTACAGTTACAGAATCCCCTTTCCCCACCTTTGGGGGAGGGAAGAAGAAGTGTCCACAATCAAATTTAAAAAGTAGGTGGCAGAGATGACCCATGCCTGCCAATAGTGGAGGAGCAGAGTGAGGATAGCTGCACAGTTACCAACTTTCACATGGTAAATAAGCACCCCGACTTTCACAATAAGCCAAAAATCAAGCTAATTCCATTTCAAAACAAGGCCAAAACCAGCCAGTCCCTAAGAACCCCAACACTCTGTGACTAGATCCCCCCGGCATGCAGTCTGGGACTGTGGTGGGCCCGCTGTGCACCCCTGACTCTCTCTCCCCCTTGCCCCTGCTTGCCAGGAGCCGATCAAAAAAAAGCAACAAGCTACAAGCCAAACATGCTACAAGCAAAAAATTAGCCAACAAGCAACTTACAAACCAATTAAGCCAAAAACAAGCCCAATTTCTGCGTATTTTTTGTGGGTTTGGCATGTCTGGATTGCCGGCTTCAGCAGTGTTACTGAGCATGCTCAGTACAAACCAAGTTTCTCTGCAGGATTGGAAGAGTGGGGATCCTCCTCCCTGCCTGTGGAGCACTAGCAGAAGTGCTCTGCAGCTTGTTTCTTGAAGCCTCAGCACTGGATAATGTCTATGGCTTCCTTAGGGGTGGGGTAGATTTTGACCAATGAATGCCTGAATCCATTTATCACCCCTCCCTCCCCCAACCGCTCTTGTGCATTGCAGTGGAGAAAGCCACTATGGAACACATGCAGCGTCTGCTTTCGTAGGTTCCCCTTCCACCATCCTGCACAGTGGAGCTATGTGGATTCACCTGCATTAAGGGCTGTTTGTGCCTCTGCGGGAGGAGAGGCAGGATTTCACCATTAAGAAACCATTCTGTTGTAAGTTAGAGAGAGGCTCTGTACACAGGCCAAGGTGAGCGTTCCCATCTGTCTGGGTAGTGTGACAAAGTCAGGCTAGAAAGCTGCAAGAGGGTGCTCTTATTGGGTTCTGCCCGCCCACTGCTAAAGGATCCTCCCGCAGCCTGTGGGGTGCAAGAGCGTGCTCGAAGGCAGATACATTAGCCCCAGAATGTTAAAGGCCCTCTTCCCTACTAGCTGAGAAGGGGTTACCTCAGGTTAATGAGGGACACCTGATTCCAATTAAGTCCTGCCTGAGGCCTTTAAAAACCCCTCCTCTGGTGAAGGAAGGAAGGAAGGAAGAGCTGCTGCTAGGCTAGTGGTGGTAGGGAAACAAGTTTATCCGGGGTAGGAGGCTGGGCTCCTTCCCACAGGGGAAACTGTCAAACCTGAGGCCCGCTGGGGGATGGACTGTCACCCCAGGGCAACCAATAGGTTGACACCTTGCACCAGGGAGAAGGCAGTGAAAGGTACCCTGCTGGGCTTTCTTTGTTTAGGGGACTGTTTCCTTTTGTTTGTGGGAGGATCAACCCTCAGGCCAACCTTCAGGCCTATCCTCAATGTATGACTGAGGGAGCACAGAAGGGAGATGGCAAACCATGTGGTGAGTGGGGCTGATTACCCCAGGCCCACCGAGCCAGAGACGGAAGTACTAAATCTGGCGAGACGAAGGAGGTGTCTTGTCACAGTAGGTATACCATGTAAGACAGTTTTACTACAGACTCTTACGGGAGTCTTGTTATCTTACAAGAAGAGTCTGAGGTCTCTTTCTAGGGTTATTGGAGGAAAATATTCCCTTGAAGTACTTTTTCCTGTTTTTGAGCTATAGATAGAGATAAATGCTGCTTTTTCTCTGGGACAATGTCTGTAACAGTTGTTTCTGTGATGCAGTTCTGTAAAGGGACTGGACTGGACTGGATACTAAAAACTGGAACCTGTCCATTTTGATTGTCATCTGATCACATGGCTCTCTTTGAGAAACATAAACCAGTTCATTATGCTCATGATTAAAAAACAAATTAGCTCTGCACTGATTAAAGGTGAATGTTGCAGAAGCAAACAGTGGAACCATTGCTCGTTTATAGAATAAGAACAGGGTCAGAGGTGAGCTGAACTGGTTTGGCAGAAACATCAATGACTTGGCAAGCCTGAGAGTCACCAGAGGTCAAATTGATTTGATGTTTTCACCTCTGCATCCTATTCAACTCCAAAGGGTTAAGAAGCCCAGACTTCTCCCAAGACTTTTGGAAAGAGGGAGACTTCAAGACTTTTTTTTTTTTTTTTTTGCAAGTGCTTGTTCTATGCCCATGTAAATTCATAACAGGCAGGAGGAGTTGTGAAAAGACCTTTCTCTGAAAAGAAGAGGATTAAAAATAAGCCAATACCTGTGCCACCCTTAGAACTTCACCAAAGGAATCTAAATAAAACAGCAAGATTATTTTATTTGGACAAGCTGGAACACGATGCCAGTGCTCTCATTTCAGACTGATACACAAAACCAGGACAGATACTGAACACACTATCTTTCAACATTTATATTTATCTTCTATCAAATCCAAATGACAAAAACAAATTTCCAAGCATTTTCTCTAGCAAGGCAGTTGTTCCTGTGCTAATATTTGCTTTCCTAACTAGGTCACATGATTTTCAGACTTATTTTTTTACATTTCTAAACCAATTCCTCTCAGGCCTGGTCTACACTAGGAGCTTATATCAAATTTAGCGCCGTTACATCGAATTAACCCTGCACCCGTCCACACCAGGAAGCTACTTAGTTCGAAATAGAGCTCTTTTAAATTCGACTTCTGTAATCCTCGAAAACGAGAGGAGTAGCGCTAAATTCGAAATGGCAATATCGAATTAGGCTAGGTGTGGATGGAAATCGACGGTAATAGCTCCGGGAGCTATCCCACAGTGCACCACTCTGTTGACGCTCTGGACAGCACTTCGAGCTCGGATGCTCTGACCAGCCACACAGGAAAAGCCCCGGGAAAATTTGAATTCCTTTTCCTGTCTGGCCAGTTTGAATCTCATTTTCTGTTTGGACAGCGTGGAGAGCTCAGCAGCACTAGCAACGATGCAGAGCTCTCCAGCAGAGTTGGCCGTGCAATCTAATAGAAAGAGGGCCCCAGCATGGACTGATCGGGAGGTGTTGGATCTCATCGCTGTCTGGGGCGATGAGTCCGTGCTTTCAGAGCTGCGCTCCAAAAGAAGGAATGCAAAGATCTATGAGAAGATCTCTAAAGCCATGGCAGAGAGAGGATACAGCCGGGATGCAACGCAGTGCCGCGTGAAAATCAAGGAGCTGAGACAAGGCTACCAAAAAACCAAAGAGGCAAACCGACGCTCCGGATCCCAGCCCCACACATCACGTTTCTACGAGGCACTGCATTCCATTCTAGGTGCGGCCGCCACCACTACCCCACCAGTGACCGTGGACTCCGAGGATGGGATATTGTCCACGACCGGTTCCTCCTCGGAAATGTTAGGTGACGGGGAAGATGAGGAAGGAGATGAGGAGGACGAGGCAGTCGACAGCGCTTGCACCGCTGATTTCAACGACAGCCAGGAGCTCTTCATCACCCTTACCGAGATCCCCTACCAACCGTCCACAGCCCTTACCCCGGACACCGAATCAGGGGAAGGATCAAGCAGTGAGTGCTTTAAACATCTAAACATTTCATTTTAACATAAGTGGAATATTTATATTGTTAAGAATGGGCTTTTCAGTCACTCAGTTAAACATAGAAACTTTTATTTATAACAAAACAGGAATAATAACTATTTCAGTAATTTGTTGTTCATGATTTATTTGGCTTAGTAAACTTTTTACTACTAACTATGTATAGAAAATCAAGTACTGTCCGGATATTCATGATTAGTCCACAACACGGCCCCTCCACTCTGTAGTCCGTTATGCTCAACTTAAAGGAAAAGGCGGTCAATGTGCCCGGGAATGGACAGACAGTCCTCCTGGGATAGCTCCGCATAGCTCTCCTGGAGGTACCGCTCCAGCATGCGCACGAGGTTCAACGGCAGGGCAATCTTGTTTGGTCCCCCGTGGTAGCACACGTTCCCACGCCATGAGTCCATGAGGTAGTCGGGGATCAGTGCGCGGCACAGCATGGCGGCATATGGCCCAGGCCTCTGCATGCATTCACGCAGCATCCTTCCCCTCTCGGTCTCCGAGATCCTCATGAGGGTTATGTCACACATGACGCCCTGCTTTAAATTAGGGAGGGGAATGTTAGTATTTGGACTGCTTTACAGCCACGCGGTGGAGGCGGCAGAGGGGCAGCATACAGGGATCTTTCCCGGGGACAGCCGCGAGGTGGTGGGACAGGGGCAGAGCTCATGCTTCCCTGATTGCTGCCAGCAGAGAGTGGCCTTGCATTCAGTGCGAAAGGAGCCCAGTGCTACTATTACATGTTTAAGCTGCCACAAGTCTACGGCTTACCATGTTTGCCCGCAGCAGAAGTAGAGGTGTCCTGCAACGCTTCTCTGATCGCAACTGCAGGACCCCAGACACATAAGGCGAGGGCCGAAAATTCGACCTTGTCCTGAGTGCGCATGTGAAAGGTGCAGTGCATGGTGTTGTTCACAGAGAAAGACTATGCTCTTTGTTAGCAACTTCATTTATCTGTCTCAGGAATTTACTCCCTTTTTCCCATTCCCACAGACACATCTGCGACTGTCTCCCAACCCAGCCTGGCATCACACTCCCAGAGGCTAGCGCAGATTAGAAGAAGGAAGAGAAAAACTCGTGAAGACATGTTTTATGAACTTATGGAGTGCTCACGAGAGCAGGCAGCCCAGACGACACAGTGGAGGGAGAACTTGTCACAAATGCACAGAGCAGTCATGGAACGGGAGGAGAGGTGGCGCCAGGAGGACCAGCAGGCTACTCAAACCCTGCTTGGACTAATGAGGGAGCAAACGGAGACGCTCCGGCGCCTAGTGGATGTTCTGCAAGACCGGAGGCAGGAGGACAGAGCACTGCTGCTGTCTATCTCTAACCGCCCTCCCCCGCCACCAAGTCCCACACCCCCCTCACCAAAAGTACAAAGAAGGAGGGGCGGCAAGGGCCGTTAAAACTGTCAGTCGGCCACTGCACACTGCTGCAGCAATGGAAGGCTCTCGTTCCAAACTTTGAAAAGTCCTTTCCTACCCATCTCACACTAGCCCATGTCCAAGTTTCCTTCCCCCCCCCTTTTCATGTGCGGTTCGTAATAAAACATCTGTTTCTGTTAAGTACTGTTTCCGAGAGTGTCTTTTGGAGGGGATTCTGTCTGAAGGGGGGGAAGGGGTTTGTTACTTGGACAGGACAGTCACCTGTAGCAGGCTACAGAGGCGGGGGCAGGTCCAGCATCAGGACACATACACAGCACAGTCACCAGTTACCCTGGTCAGTCTGGGAGGCGGTTTTCTTGTTCTGGGGTGCGAGGGGGTTGATCTGTGACTTTGTGTCGGGGGAGGGCAGTTAGAGATCCTATGCCGCGGTCCTTATCCTGGATCACAGAGCCACGCAGCAGGGGATCTGTTACCCTCCGCCCCCTGCCAGAAAGTCACTTGGCCGACACATACATCCAGTCCCGCCCAGGACTGCTGGCAGGCTACGTTGAAACAACCAATGCAACACTGCGGAGCCTGTCATTCCCGGACTTTAGAAGCATCATTTGCATCTAAACAGTAAGCCCGCCCCCCGCCACAGTCTGCGTCCCCGGTTTAAAACATTCCCGCGAAAACAGTAAAAAAGAGAACCTTGTTCATTAACAGAACAGAACAGATTTTATTTGTTGGGAAGGTGGGGAAGGGGGTATGTAACTTGGAAGGATAGTCAACAGTAACTGGGTAAAGAAACGGGGGCAGGTTCAGCATCTGTGTCCACAAAGTAAAAAGTCACTGGAGACCCTGTTCAGTCAGGAACCTGGCTTTCAAAGCCTCCCTGATGCACAGTGCGTCCCGCTGTGATCTTCTAATCGCCCTGCTGTCTGGCTGGACGTAATCAGAAGCCAGGCTATTTGCCTCAACCTCCCACCCCGACATATAGGTCTCCCCCTTGCTCTCACACAAATTGTGGAGCACACAGCAAGCAGCTATCACAATGGGGATATTGGTCTCGCTGAGATCACAGCGAGTGAGTAGGCTTCTCCATCTGCCCTTGAGACGGCCAAAAGCACACTCCACCACCATTCTGCACTTGCTGAGCCGGTAGTTGAATAGTTCTTTCCCTGAGTCCAGTGCGCCAGTGTAGGGCTTCATGAGCCAGGGCATTAGCGGGTATGCAGGGTCCCCGAGGATGACTGTAGGCATCTCCACATCCCCAACAGTTACTTTGTGGTCCGGGAAGTAAATACCTTCCTGCAGCCGTCTACACAGACCAGAGTTCCTGAACACCCTAGCGTCATGAACCTTGCCAGGCCATCCAACGTAGATATTGGTAAAACGTCCCCGATGGTCCACCAGTGCTTGCAGCACCATGGAAAAGTAGCCCTTCCGGTTGATGTACTGGCTGGCCTGGTGGTCCGGTCCCAGGATAGGGATGTGAGTCCCATCTATAGCCCCACCGCAGTTTGGGAATCCCATCTCGGCAAAGCCATCTCTGATGAGCTCCACGTTTCCCAGGGTCACTACCTTAGATAGCAGTAGCTTGACGATTGCCCTGGCTACTTGCATAACAGCAACCCCCACGGTAGACTTGCCCACGCCAAACT
Organism: Emys orbicularis; assembly: GCF_028017835.1. NCBI lineage: Eukaryota > Metazoa > Chordata > Testudines > Emydidae > Emys > Emys orbicularis. Next base: position 18,559,995 of record NC_088690.1, read on the forward strand.
GGTTAGCGACGGACCGGTAGCTGTCTGGCGTTGCGAGCTTCCAGAGGGCTATGGCCACTCGCTTCTGGACAGTCAGGGCTGCCCGCATCCGGGTGTCCTTTCGCTTCAGGGCAGGGGACAGCAACTCACACAGTTCGAGGAAAGTCCCCTTCCGCATGCGAAAGTTGCGCAGCCACTGGGATTCATCCCAGACCTGCAGCACTATGCGGTCCCACCATTCCGTGCTGGTTTCACGGGCCCAGAATCGCCGTTCAACAGTATCAACAAGACCCAGTGACAGCGAGATGTCCTGGGCGCTGGGTCTCATGTTCTCAGAGAGGTCGGAGCTAGTGTCCGACTTCATGCCGTCACGGTAGTGCCGTAGCCTCCTCTCATGATTGATCTGCAGCTGCCTCTGGTACAGGTGGAGGAGAAGCTGTGAGGCGTTGAGAACTGCCACAACTGCAGCGATGGTCGCAGCGGGATCCATGCTCGCACTGCTGTGGCGTCCGCGCTGTCAGTAATCAGAAAAGCGCGCGAAATTATTTCCCGCCGGCGCTTTCAGGGAGGGAGGGAGGGAGGGCTTGAGTGACGGACGGATGACGACAGGCGCCCAAAAGCACCCTCGACACATTTTTTTACCCAGAAGGCATTTGGGGCTCGACCCAGAATTCCAAAGGGCAGGGGGGACTGCGGGAACTGTGGGATAGCTGCCCACAGTGCACCGCTTCCAATGTCGACGCTTGCCCCGTTAGTGTGGACTCACAAAGTCTCACAAAGTCGAATTACTGTCCTTAGTGTGGACACACACGTTCGACTTAGTAATATCGATTCCACATAGTCGAATTAACTAAAATCGAAGTACTCTCGTAGTGTAGACAAGGCCTCAGTCTCTCTGTGCTTCCCTTCCCCATCTGTAAAATGGGGTTGATAGTTCTTCCCTACTTCACAGGGGTGTTGTGAGGAGACATACATTAAAGGTTGTGAGGGGCTCATATCCCATGGTGATGAGGGTTATATAAGTACCTGCTAGGCTCTCTAGAGAATTAGTGAAATGGTGACATCAGAAGAGCTAAGAAAGTGATAAGTAATTGAGAAGGGAAAAATTTTTTCATGGAACTGTTTAAAACATTTTGTTTGTGTGATGTTCTCGTTAAAGTCTGTTTAACTTCAATGGCTAACTAGCAGTTTGGATGGAGGAAATCTGTTAAAGATTAAACATGGTGTTCTTTTAATTAAGAAGTGGTCACAACGTACACATGTTGAAGTATCTGGTATATACTTCAGGAAAACCAGGGAGGACCAGACTTGACTTTTCTTGTGTTTTTATAATGTAGAAAACATACAGGAAATGATGAAGAAGACGACTTTCAGGCTTTAATCTTTTATGAAAAAGCAAAGAAGGCACAAATCTAATTTTTAGAAAGTTCTTTTTCAGGTCATCTTTTAAATAGTCTTTTCCAATCATAATCCAGCAATTCCTTGATAAGGAGTTTGAAAACAGCTTTTCAGGTCTCAGCACTTGGAAAGCAGAGAGCCAATATTTTCCCAGATTGGAGGCAATGCCCCTTACTTCCTTAGTGCCCAATATGCATTTCACTAAACAGACTTAGCCCATTCTTCTTCCATCACCAAACCCCAGCTGGTTTTAATATCCCCAGATGGAAAATAACTATTTCCAGATGTCCATCATAATCACTTGGTCTCTTCTAGTTTGAAATCAGCACTGTCCATTTCACCAGTAACCATTTAACATCAGCAAGCAAAGTCAGCACTGTACTGGCCAGACACTGAAGATCATGTTCTCCCCTCCATATCTCCACACATCTTGGGATACATATAAATGGTGCTGCCTGCATATGGATCAAGAGCGCATATGGCTCTAACATTCAAGCCCAGTAAATACAAACAAGAATTGACAAACCTAATGAGTCCACCAAGAATTTTAAACACTTTCTTGGAGGTTTTTAAATGCATTAGATAACAGTGAAGTTTTTTTGCTCATTATTTATAATGGTGCTACCTGCCTTGAAATGGGAACTGCAAGCAATCTGCCAATTGTTAATAATAATACTTTGCACTTCTATAGTATCTTACAACTGAAGTTCTCAAAATATTTTACAAAAAGTAGCTAATTAAGCCTCAACACACCTGTCAGGTAGACAAAGGGATATATAAAGGGAAAAAGGAAAAACTCCACCAGCATTGGAATGCAGCCATGTTTGGGGTGGAATGCAGCAGCTAATTAATGGGACGCAACAGTTTTTAGGACTGAAAATGAAGAAAAATGGACTGCCGGAGGAATTTAGGAAAGTGGCATATAATTACTTGTGTTAACATTTGGCCAGAGCGCACGTGTTGATAACCCTACTCTTGCAAAAAGGGCCATAGGATCTTTAACAATTCTTAGTGGTCCTTGCCTAGGTTCTTCATCTCATGTGCCCCCCCAAAAAAGGCAGCAGCACATCGCCTTCTAACCCTGCACTAGGGCACATTGGTTCTGCAGTCTCTCAAAAGGAAGGGTATCTCCTTGGAGGTTTTCCATACAAGAACTGACCCTGGTGGCTCTTACTTGGTATGTGAGCTCTAACGGGGTCACTACACCTGGTGGTGTGGCAGTTCAAAGTGCTGAAAGGTTGGTTAAAAAGAACAGGAGTACTTATGGCACCTTAGAGACTAACAAATTTATTAGAGCATAAGCTTTCGTGGGCTACAACCCACTTCTTCGGATGCATATAGAGTGAAACATATATTGAGGAGATATATATACACACATACAGAGAGCATGAACAGGTGGGAGTTGTCTTACCAACTCTGAGAGGCCAATTAAGTAAGAGAAAAAAAACTTTTGAAGTGATAATCAAGATAGCTCAGTACAGACAGTTTGATAAGAAGCAAGTGTGAAAATACTTACAAGGGGAGATAGATTCAATGTTTGTAATGGCTCAGCCATTCCCAATCTTTATTTAATCCTGAGTTGATTGTGTCTAGTTTGCATATCAATTCCAGCTCAGCAGTCTCTCGTTGGAGTCTGTTTTTGAAGTTTTTCTGTTTTAAGATAGCCACCCGCAGGTCTGTCATAGAATGGCCAGACAGGTTAAAGTGTTCTCCCACTGGTTTTTGAGTATTATGATTCCTGATGTCAGATTTGTGTCCATTAATTCTTTTGCGTAGAGACTGTCCGGTTTGGCCAATGTACATGGCAGAGGGGCATTGCTGGCACATGATGGCATATATCACATTGGTAGATGTGCAGGTGAACGAGCCCCTGATGGTATGGCTGATGTGATTAGGCCCTATGATGATGTCACTTGAATAGATATGTGGACAGAGTTGGCATCGGGCTTTGTTACAAGGATAGGTTCCTGGGTCAGTGTTTTTGTTCAGTGATGTGTGGTTGCTGGTGAGTATTTGCTTTAGGTTGGGGGGTTGTCTGTAAGCGAGGACAGGTCTGTCTCCCAAGATCTGTGAGAGTAAAGGATCATCTTTCAGGATAGGTTGTAGATCTCTGATGATGCGCTGGAGAGGTTTTAGTTGGGGGCTGAAGGTGACAGCTAGTGGTGTTCTGTTATTTTCTTTGTTGGGCCTGTCTTGTAGGAGGTGACTTCTGGGTACTCGTCTGGCTCTGTCAATCTGTTTTTTCACTTCAGCAGGTGGGTATTGTAGTTTTAAGAATGCTTGATAGAGATCTTGTAGGTGCTTGTCTCTATCTGAGGGATTGGAGCAAATGCGGTTATATCTTAGAGCTTGGCTGTAGACAATGGATCGTGTGGTGTGTCCTGGATGGAAGCTGGAGGCATGTAGGTAAGTGTAGCGGTCAGTAGGTTTCCGGTATAGGGTGGTATTTATGTGACCATCGCTTATTAGCACAGTAGTGTCCAGGAAATGGACCGCTTGTGTGGATTGATCTAGGCTGAGGTTGATGGTGGGATGGAAATTATTGAAATCATGGTGGAATTCCTCATGGGCTACTTTTCCATGGGTCCAGATGATGAAGATGTCATCAATGTAGCGCAAGTAGAGTAGGGGCGTTAGGGGACGAGAGCTAAGGAAGCGTTGTTCTAAGTCGGCCATAAAAATGTTGGCATACTGTGGGACCATGCGGGTACCCATAGCAGTGCCGCTGACTTGAAGGTATATATTGTCCCCAAATGTGAAATAGTTGTGGGTGAGGACAAAGTCACAGAGTTCAGCCACCAGGTTAGCTGTGACATTATCGGGGATACTGTTCCTGATAGCTTGTAGTCCATCTTTGTGTGGAATATTGGTGTAGAGGGCTTCTACGTCCATAGTGGCCAGAATGGTGTTTTCTGGAAGATCACCGATGGATTGTAGTTTCCTCAGGAAGTCAGTGGTGTCTCAAAGATAGCTAGGAGTGCTGGTAGCGTAGGGTCTGAGGAGAGAGTCCACATAACCAGACAAGCCTGATGTTAGGGTGCCAATGCCTGAGATGATGGGGCGTCCAGGATTTCCAGGTTTATGGATCTTGGGTAGCAAATAGAATGTCCCTGGTCGGGGTTCTAGGCATGTGTCTGTACAGATTTGTTCCTGTGCTTTGTCAGGGAGTTTTAAATTTGTTAGTCTCTAAGGTGCCATAAGTACTCCTGTTCTTTTTGCGGATACAGACTAACATGGCTGCTACTCTGAAAGGTTGGTTAGTTTCACTGCAGCTCCTCTGGGCACCTCTATATCCTCTGCTGAAATTCTCTTTTGTCATTTCTAGAGCAATGTTCCTTCGTGCAGCACAAGAGGAATCCCTGCAGCTTGTCCAGCAATAGTGGCCTCTTTCTGCAGCTCTGTTAAGTTCAGGCTCTGGCCTTTTATCCCTAATAATACACATAGGCCTTGCTTTTAAAAAGCACTTAACACCAGACAGGTGCAGTCAACTGCTGAAATTAAAACAGTAAAGTTATATAACCTAAAACCAAAACAATAATAATCATACTTGTGACAAATATTGCAAACACGCGCAAAATCTCTGGGGACTCTACCGTATTAAATTTCTGAATGGGTTATGCATCACTGTCGACCAGGGATTCTACACTATGCCACAGGGGAAACGTTGCCACATTTCTTCCAGGAACTGAAAACTGGTGCATGATTACGGTGAATCACTTAGGTTAGAAATACTTCCAGAGAGGTACTTCCAGAGAGGGTGATTGGCACGTACTGGTTCAAACTGATTTTTCGAGAAAACAAGAGACAAAGAAAGGGCTTTTGATCTAAAGAAGCTTGGTTAAATTGACTCAGGGCTTTCTTTCTGATCCAGCAGAGATAGGACAGGGATCAGCAACCTTTGGCATGCGGCCAACCAGGGAAAGCCGCTGATGGGCCGGGCTGGTTTGTTTACCTGCAGCGTCCGCAGGTTTGGCTGATTGAGGCTCCCACTGGCCGCGGTTCGCCGTCCCAGGCCAATGGAGGCTGCGGGAAGTGGTGCCCAGCACATCCCTCGGCCCGCGCCACTTCCCACAGCTCGCATTGGCCTGGGACGGCGAACCGCGGCCAGTGAGAGCTACGATCGGCCGAACCTGTGGACGCTGCAGGTAAACAAACCAGCCCGGCCCGCCAGCAGCTTTCCCTGGTGGACCGCGTGCCAAAGGTTGCTGATCCCTGAGATAGGACCTTCTGTCCAAGGGCCCCATAAGACTGATGGGTGACTCCTGGTCAGGAGCGCCGCCAGCTTTTCCGCCGCCCTAGGTGGCGGAAGGTCCCGCTCTGAAATGCCGCCCCCCACAGAGGTGGCGGAAGGTCCCGCCGCAGAAATACCACTGCAGTCGCCGCCCCCCAAATCGCAGCGCCCTAGGTGACTGCCTAGGTCACCTAATGGGTTGCGCCGGCCCTGCTCCTGGTATGTCTACTATGTGTTTAAATCTGCTTATTGTTTTAATATGGTTTTTTTTGTAATGTTTTTACCTTAAGAATAAAGGTGCTTGCTGAGGAAGCACTGCGTGGTAACTTGTAACTGCTGGTGATATACTGTTCATAGCCCTCGCAGAGAGAGCAAAGCACGGGGGCTGGTGTTAGGCAGACTGGTTTACTGAGGATGTCCCATTGTAAGGCAGGGATCTTTGCAGCCTCAAAACCACACGGTAGGAAGGGACTGGGACAAAAGCCCCTGTCCAGAGACCGGTGACTGCTGGAGACTTGAGACCTGATTGGGCAATCCTGGAGTGGACCATAGGGGGTGGGTATACAGGTGCATTGATGATGACCATGATCAATAACCATAGACAATAGCAAAAAAAAACCCACCCCAACTATTTGAGCAAACTTGTAAAATGTTACATTTTCCCCCAATGTAAATAATACATTTATTTACAGTGTCCCTGTGTTCAGAGCTGTCTCTAGGGGACAGTTAATTGGGGCGACCGCTCCAGGCCCCATTGGGGGGCCCCCACGGGCTGTACAATTGGCTGGTGCCACTGGCTGGGGGAGGCTATCCCCAGCCCTGTCCCTTCCACCCAAGGGAGAGCGCCCGGCACCTCAGCGTCACCAGTCCTAGAGTGCCGGGAGGGAGAGCGCGTGATGCTGTCACAGCCTCCCTGGGAAGGCGGATGGCATGGCCCCAGCCCCCTGGAGCCCAGTGGTGCCACCAAAGTGGGGCCCTGGGGGGTGGAGTGTGGGCGGGGGCCAGGCTGGCTGCTTGGGGAGGCACCGCCTCCCCTATCCACCCCCGGCGCAGTTGGTCCTGGAAGTGTTGTCACTTCCACCCCAGGCCCCCACACCACCCCCCAGGGACGGCCCTGCCTTTGTTACAGGGTTTGGGTGCAATCCAGACCAGTAATGGCTTGTGTCACCACTTATTCTGCAACCCAGGGTTACTCCCAATACCTTGCTGCTGTAAGGCCCAGCCTGGGATGCTCACAGCCAGCCTACAAGTGTGCAGGGCACACCCTGAAGTGTCTGTGTGCTACACAGCCCTGGTTCAGCAGCTCTGACCCCAGGAGCCTGTCCATAGCTGCACTCTGGCTTCCACCAGCCTTGGTGACCAGCAAGGTGACCCCAACACATTCCCAGTCCCAGATTTTCCCAAAACCATGTGCTCTGCAATGTCCAGCCCTCTCCTGGACAGAAATAATAAGGTTGTTCTTGTAAAGAGACAAAAGCACATTACAGCTGATTAACTTAACAGAGGCAAATATACCTTTAAACATAGCCCTGAGTTGGTTTATAGTAAAAATAAAACAAATTTATTAACAATAGGACATAGGTTAAGTGATGCCAAGTAAAAGGAATTACATTAGAAAGGGTTACAAGCAAATAAAGGCAAAAATATGCATCTAAAATTTAATCTGGTAAGGTACAGATATTCAAGATGATTTCTTGCTTAGATTCAGTTTCCAGCGACTTCAACACACACACCCATTGGCTGAAGGACCCATCTTTCTCAGTTTGCAGGAGTTCTGTCTCTCTAGTGATGGGCGCCAAAGATGGCTTCTGTCTTTGCTGATATCTTTCAAAGTTCAGTGACTTTGTTTCAAGGGGCAGGATGACCTCGTGCTATTTTTCCCTTCCTGTGGGCTTCCCACCTCCCTGTATGAAAATTGGGCTTCCACTGTTTCATTCTACCATGCTTAATATACAGAGGAAACAGGTAAATAGCTGCCTTCTATTCTGTCTGAGGGGGAATCTGTTTCTCTGTTTGGCCACAGAATCTAAAGTATAATATTAAGTATCAATTTTTCCTTGAATGGTGTTAATACATACATTTTATAATGCTATTAGTCACCAGTGTGTCATTAGCTTCCAGAAAAAACCTCATTCCACTGTTATAATACAATAATATTGTATATCAATTGATTCAATTGCTTAGCACTTGAGGTTCAGACCCACATCTTATGCCATGAAGTGAAGTTTATTCAAGCTGTGAGTAAGATAACATGGAGTCTGGTGATGAAGGAAGCTCCATGCTCTTTCTTCTCCCACTTGTTAGCTTAATAGCTTTGTTCATCTAATATGTAAAAATGGACCTTCGTGGTCTTTGTCAGGCTTGTCAGAGAAGCAAATACACATCCCTTTGTCTAAGGCAGACCTCTTTACCAACTCCCCCTAACATGCCTGGTTTAAGCACACTTTAGTAATAATTCCAGCATACATCCTAATAACCACCCGCATACATACATCACACACAAATATTAATGATCAGTGAGTTTAGTTTTCAAATGACACTTCACAAGGCATATTTTGTATAAAGATTATTACAATAGTGTGTAGGGTGTGAATGCAGGGGTGCTTAGTGTCACAACCTCCAAGCAATATGCATCAGCTTTGCCCTGTGGTAGCTTTGTGTTGCTGCATCATCGTTTACTTGTTCTGATCTCTGTAGGTCTTTTTATGTGTTCTGATTCACCAGCTTGTGTGGCTTAAGTTTGAACACTCTCAACCAATTAGCAATGTCCATTCATGGAACTTCAGAGGCTTCTAGTCTTGGTCTCAGAAAGAGACCAGAATGCTGGTGCTACACATTATGATTTAATCACTTTCAGCAATCTCTACTAAGCTGCTTTATAGTGCCATAGCAGGGATGGGTTGATGTGCTGGTGCCTAGGCAACACTTTTCTAAGCATTCTCCAGTTTACCTCAACTTTTTACTCTAGAGATGATCAGAAATGTCGTTAATGGAAAATTCTACCTAAATATTTTGGCAGAAAATGAAAAAACATTGATTCAGAAATGCTGCCATTGTGGGGGAATTATAATTCTGGTGCTTCATGCTCCCATTCTCCTCTATTGGTTGGGCTCCCTGGTCAGACTATATCTCCCACAATGTACTGTAATGGGGGGCTTGCCCTTAAGAGCTGGAGGGCTTGGGGTGATTCAACCCTGATTACTAAAGAGGTACAGCTGGGTTGGATCAGGTAATTTCCTATAAAGGGCAGCAGGTGGCTTCAGTGAAGGGGAAAGCCCAGGTGCTTGCTACAGCGATGGAAGGACTTCTTCCACTGCTGTAGTAAATCCACCTCTCTGAGAGGTGATACCTAGGCCAATAAAAGAATCCTTGCATCAACCTAGCAGTGTCTACACTGGGGCTTAGGCTGGCTTAACTACATTGCACAGTATGTGAAATTTTTCACAGCCATGAGCGATGTGGTTAGGCCATCCTAACTTTGTAGTGTAGACCAGGCCCCAGAAACCAGAGGCTCCAGCCAAGGAGGGTCTGGGTATGGCTTGCCTGCCAAATCTCAAAAGGCCCCAGTGCAGGAAATCTTGGGAGTAGGATAAATTGGAGACTGCTAGGAGTGAGCAGGCTCCAGCAGAAAGACATGGGGTTTCCCTGTTGAGACTACAGGCAGGAAACCTGACAAAAGCATAAAACTGAGGGACTTTGTTTTGAGACTGAGTTTTATTTTGGAGCTTTATGTGAACACACATGGGTGGGCCCTGAGAAGGAGTGATGAATAGACAAGAAAAGCCTGTGTGGAGTTTGTTTAAGAAGGCTTTGAGGGAGAAATTATCAGGACATTGCATAGGCACCCCTAGCCATGAGGTGGTGGCCTGACCCTGCTATAGCACCATGGTCTCCCCTCTTGGAGAGGGGAGGCAGTGCATTGTGGGAGTAACTGGCCATGGCGCATCGTGTGAGATATACATTGGCAAGGGAGCCTGGCCCATAATGGAGAATGGAAGCTGCTACAGTACCCAAAATATATCTCCCATGGGTACTGTAAGAGCGTATCCATATTGAAATTTGGTTTGGAGTGTTTAATATTTTTGATGAAAAATATGAATTTGCCATGAAAAGGAGACACTTGTGGAAAAAAATCACTTAGTTGAAAACCCAATTTTCAAAAATGGAAAAATTTCAACCAGCCCAAATTTACTCTCTGATTCTTTATCAAAACTCACTCGCTCACACTGATCTTAAGTATATCCCTGTAGAGTAGGGGTGGGCAAACTACGGCCCACGGGCTTGAGGGGGGGGGAGGGAGCAGAGGGCTCTGCGCTGCCCTCGCCTGCAGGCACCGCCCCCCGCAGCTCCCATTGGCCCAGAACGGGGAACTGCGGCCAATGTGAGCTTCGGGGGAGGTACCTGCAGGCGAGGGCAGTGCGCAGAGCCCTCTGCTCCTCCCTCCCCCAGGGGCCGCAGGGACGTGGTGCTGGCTGCTTCCGGGAGCAGCGCAGGGCCAAGGCAGGCAGGCAGGAAGGAAGCCTGCCCTGGCCCCGGTATGCACCACTGCCACCCCAGAGCCGCTCCAGGTAAGTGGCACCAGGCCGGAGCCCGAACCCTCCTGCATCCTGCACCCAGCCCCCTGCCTGCACCCCAACCCCCTGCCATACCCAGCACCCCTCCTGCACCTCAACCCCCTGCCCTGATCCCCCTGCTGCACCTTGCACCCCTCCTGCACCTCACCCCCTGCCCTGAGCCCCCTGCTGCACCCCACACCCCTGCACCCCAACCCCCTGCCCAGAGTCCCCTGCTGCACCCCGCACCCCTCCTGCACCCCAACCCCCTTCCTGAGCCCCCTCGTATATCCTGCACCCCTCCTCTGCCCCAACCCCTTGCCCTGAGCCCCTTCCTGCACACCGCACCCCCTCCCACACCCCGCACTCCCTCTCGCACCCCAATCCCCTGCCCCAGCCCTTCATTCATGGCCCTGCATGCAATTTCCCCACCCAGATGTGGCCCTCGGACCAAAAAAGTTTGCCCACCCCTGCTATAGAGCAAAGCACTTAAGTGCTTTGTTGAATCAGTGCCCAACTCATTTGAAAGCATGGTCCTAGGGCAACACTGGGGATCAAATCCTTTGTCAGTCTTTACTAAAACAAAACTCCCAGTGAAGTCAATGGGAATTTCACCTTGGTAAAGACAGTGGGGTTCAGCCCACAGTATTGAAAGCTCTAGTCAGGAGTTCTAACGAGACTATCAATTGGATTGAGGCTATAGATACTTTAAGGTTGCATTTTCTCACAACACTGAGTTTCCTAGCATCTTAAAAGAGAGATGGTTGTATGGGCCCCCTTCCTTTCCGTTGACAATCACACATCATCCCTATGATGACTAGTCCTCAGCAATTGCTTACAAGGAAAAACAATATTCAGAAAGTGTGTGTGTGTGTGTGTGTGTGTGTGTGTGTAGTTATCATCAGTGCGGTAAGTGTGTGAACTTTTTTGGGAGCAGCTGCTAATGCTTTCCAAGCTTCCTCTTCATTTCATCTCTTCTTCCATCTGCTCTCAGCTGAACCCCTGGAGGAGAGTTACAACCACATAACCAACCTGCTCTCCTCAGACCACTAGCAAGTGCTTCATGGATGACAGTTTAAGAACCTCTACCCTAGCACATCGGTGCTGATTGTCCCACAACATGATGCAACTAGTAGAATATCAGGGCCCATCAATCTCATCGGTGCCCAAATGTCTGGCTTGTCATGGCAATTCCCATGCCTGATGATTTACTTCTTTTGGCAGCCTGCTGAATTTTGTGTTCACTCTCACTCAGTCTTACTGCAAATCATATCCTTTCCTTCCAGAGAAACCAGTTACAGAGTATCCAACACGCCTGTAGGGGATTGGGTTTGTCTTCCAACATTTTAACCAAAAAAAAACTTTTAAAGAAGCTATTCAGAAAGCTAATTCTCCCTGAGCTTTTCAGAAAATGAAGAGAATGAGGGTGATATATAGGCCTTTGAGCCACAACCCTGCACTGGGAACAGGCCAAATTTCACTGCCGCAGCAGAAGCACTAGTAATCATTCATGGAACTGCCCAGCATACAGTTTGGATGCACCCTTTTCTATACTCCATACAGGGTTGCGGCATATGCTCCCCTCTATAGTCCGTTCTGCTAGTGTAGAGAGTTGGGTGGACAGGACTGTGGCCTTGCCTCCTCCCTGCCATCTTTGGGGGGGTGATTAGTGTCCCAGGAGACAGCAAGGGGCAGATCCCGCATCAGTAGTAAAGAGTTGGGGTTGAGGCTAGCCCCCACTCAGTGGTCACAAGGGCTGGGACGCCTTAAACTTTCTTTTCTCTTGTGTACCCAATGTCCGCCCTAATCTGGCCAATGATGTTCAAAAGAGCTGGAAGTGTGGCTGGGATACCTCTGGCATGTTTTTCTCCCTCCATCCTTCTCTCTGGTCTCCTCTCCGTAGCTGGTCCCTGCCAGTTCCGCTTTCCTCCTTCTGCAACTTGCTGGAGGGGAAGAATAAGTGCTGTAGCTCCGTCTTCTTTACTGACACTCTGAGAGAGGCGGCAGGGCCAGGACCAGCTGATGGAATAGAATGGAGGGGAGCGGTGCTGAAGGTCAGTGCTGGCCTTTGTGGGCCCAAGAAGCTCATAACCGAGATCCGCAGCCCTCACCTCGCTTTGGGGGCCCTATCCTCATAAAGGAAAATACTTTGGCATGCTCTCTATGCTTAAGTAGCCCTACCTTCATAAAGGGCCAGTTGAGTATGCCAAAGAATCATCTGACTAATGCCCCCCACTGCAAACTACTTAGGCTGGTACTGTGACATGGTGGACAGGAGGTCTGCTACAGAGAACAAAAAATCATTAGCCACAAAAAAATGCTAGCTCTAGGGTGGAGCTCCAACACATCGAATAAATCATCGTTCTGATACTGATGATTAGGAGCCTACAAAGGTGCTACAGCACAGATTCTTTCTAAAACTCTACAGTCCACACATTCATTGCACTTTTGAGAAGACTAGAATGCACCAGGTTTACCCACATGGCTGTGTGGTGCTGGTTATTTTCTTGATTGTGCCCATTACTGTGGCGTCTGAAGAATGTAGGGTTTTTGGTTTTGTTTTGTTGGTTTTCAGTGAGTCAAGAATCCGGAATTGTAGCAATAGTAGTAGAACATGAACTGTCTAAAAGCTTTAAGTAAACCAGTCGGATACATACAGGGCCGGCTTTAGGAAGTGCGGGGCCCGATTCGAATACCCGGCGGCAGTCCGGGTCTTCGGCGACACTTCGACGGCGGGTCCTTCACTCGCTCCGGGTCTTCCACGGCACTGAAGGACCTGCCGCTGATATGCCGCCGAAGACCCGGAGCGAGTGAAGGACCCGCCGCTGAAGTGCCGCCAAAGATCCGGACCGCCGCCGGGTGAGTAAAAAAATTAAAAAGGCGCCTAAGTTAGGCACTCTTCTTTAGGGCGCGGGGCCCGATTCGGGGGAATCGCCCTAAAGCGGGCCTTGGATACATAATTTGTGTGACAAAAGGAAATCAGAAAGACCCCCTCTCAGACTGTGTTCATGCTGCTGCAAATGTTCTCAGCATTGAGACTGTGTTTATTCTGAAAACTAGCTAATACTGAAGTGGCATATCTGGGAGTTGGGAAGGATTGTGGATATCCATCTTCTCTGTGTATCTCTCATCTATCTTTGTGTTCTTTATCTGTCTTAGCCCCCATCGTGATCTGTGAATTCTTTCTAGGTATTTCAACAAGCAGACAAGACAATTTCATCAGCAATTTCTATTAATGCTTTTTGGCTAGGCACATCTCCCTACTAGTTTCAGATTGCCCAATGGATATGCTTGAAAATGAGTTGATAGAACGTTATCAGAATACACATACGATGCCAGCTACCCTGTGTAACTCCTGAGTATAGTAATTTACATCAGTGGAGTTATTCCAAATTGACACTGATATAACTGAGATCAGAATATCTGACCCAGTGAACTCAAATCTATGGCATGGTAAATATTAATTAAATAAAGAGCCCAAAATTCTTATTTAAAAATAGCTTTTAATACCAGTCCAGGGGGAAGATTCTGGCCAGCATAGGTTACCTTCCATGTGGTGTCTAATCAGTAATATTAATGCACCATTCTTATTGGTGTCCATATAGGGAACCAAAGGCAAATCAACATCTTTTCAAACAATAGAGGGGCACTTGCAAATGTCTGTGTTTAATCTATTATCCACTGTTTTAAAGCCTCATGATTAACCAATAGCTATTTAATATAATCCAGTCTAAATTCCCATATAATTGGTAAACATACCCTGTGAGCCTGTCAGAGTATCCATGCTTTAATGCTGTAGGAAATGGCCAACATTCCACAGCCCTTCTTTGGTCTCAGGTCTTAACCATACTCTGGTGTGGTCAAACCAAATGACTCAGATACAAAAGGTTTTTTAATTGGTTATATGAAGTTCATTGAAACCTCCACTAAGTGGATGATGAGGGAGGGGGCGTCGCTCTGTGTACACATAAGCAATTGGCAGGACCTCCCACTACCCCAGCAGAGAACTGGAATACTACGACAAAAGAAGGTAGCCAAAATAACAGACCAGTCTTTATTTTTTCCAGCAAAATGTTTCATTTCTTCCACTTGATTTAACTTCTGTGCCTCTACTATTGTCTTGAGATCCATTTTTCCCCATCTGTATCATAAATGAATCTAGGGTGACCAGATGTCCCGATTTTATAGGGACAGTCCTGATTTTGGGGTCTTTTTCTTATGTAGGCTCCTATTACCCCCCACCCACTGTCCCAATTTTTCACACTTGCTGTCTGGTCACCCTAAATGTATCACTCCTCCAAAATGGAGTCTCTAACATGCTTACATCATGCTTTGTTAGTGCATGAGAACATAGAATAGGAAAAATGTTTCTTCCAGGAAAATATATATCCTGCTCAACAGTGAATGAGCTATGTAGCCACCTGTCCTTAGGATCAGTGCAGCAAACCAATCGGGTTCCCCCAATGTAGAGGGTCCTTTGATTCAGGAGTGCAAATGGAAATATAATACATACTGCCAGGGTCTCCCTTAGCCCCTTTGTGCACCCCATACCCGACCTTGCAAAGCCTTTGGCTCCTCTTGCTAAGAATGATATGGTATCGTAGAGCATTCGGTCTCTGAGTGTGCTTAGGAAGTCGTACTGTATCTTCCCACAGTGGGTGGGCTCTCCTGAGCTGACTGCAGAAATGGATTTAAGTGTCAGTCATCAAATGAAAGACCGCCCCAAAAAGACTAAAAGTGATGATGATTATGATGAACAGAAATCCTTCTACTAGACCAAGGGAAGAGAGAGAATTCCCTTTGGAATAGAACACCAGGTATTTCCTTTTAAACATTTTGTGTTCATTTAGGCTTGGGTCATTGGACTTGGTTCCCAATCCACAGCTGCATGGGAGAGCACCTGCCTTGTTTTTGGATGGAGTAACGCCCCAGCCAGTCAAGAATTCAGTCTGCATCTGCAGCTCACAGCTTAGGTGGATGATACAAAGATCTGTGGAACAAGGAGAGGTTGTTAGTACAGATTCTCCTTTCCTTGTGGAACATTGTTCCCTAGACCTGCATAAAAGAGAAAAGAGAGATTTTGATAGGCCAGCCTACATCCCTGCTGAATGTGATGACCTGTAAGAGCACCAAGGTCTCAACTCTTTTGTAGCTTGCATAGTATAAAAAGCAGTAAATCATTGCAGATGGGGAGAAAGAGAGAGAGAGCGCGCTATAGCCTGTTATCTCAGTCCATATCCAAGTGATCTGCCATAGCCTATATTGAACTTTTCTGTAGGCTCCCTTATCTGCATAAATATTTTGGGTTGCTTTTTTTTAATCTGACCCAGATGGTCTATAATAGTTTCCTAATATTCTTTTTCTCTTTTTTATCTTTTATTTCAATCCAAACCATTTCTGCACTACTTGCCAAACTATATATTGCATGACATTCTTTCTTTCTTCAGACACAATATCCTCCTTGACACATATTGGCATGCTTCCACCTGCCCTGTTGTGTCTATCCCTTCTATAAACTCTCTAGTTCAGCATTATCCCATCTGTTTTTGCTTTTTTCTGTTCTTTGTTATCCTTGTTACATAATATATCTGTTAGACACAAGGAGCCAAATTCAGATTCCATTGACACCAGGAATGAATTTGACTATTATATCCCTCTGCATTTACTTTCATTTAGTACTTGTTTGGTACAGTATGTATATTCCATGCATTTACAAATGTGCCTGCTCCTATTGAATTTAATGGCTTCATTCTCATTGACTTCAATGGAACCAGGAACAAACATTTCAGTCCTTGTAATTTTTTTAAATTGTAACCATCCTATTCCACGTTATTTATCTATTTCCCCATACACCCAGCCCATCCTTCAGATTGTGTTGCTTACAGTTGTGTACCTTTGTGTGTGCCAAAAAGTAGTTTTTAGAACTACAAATTGTATTCTGTATAGCATGTTGCTTCTCTGTTAAATTGCTTAGGTACAAATCATTTTTCCAGTTGCAGTCTGCTTTAGCCCCTGAGAATTATCTCTGTCATAATTTGTACCAGTTCATCATTCTCCAGTCTTACTTTCTATTGTTAGAAAATCCGCTTGTGAAAAGCCAGTATATTTTCTGAATATTTGTAGTATAATTCAAGTATGCTCTAGCATTATATTTGACTCATACTAAAATAATAAGCAGATTTTTACTTCTGTTGTTGATTTGTATTACCATAGCACCTAGGAGCTAGTCATGGCCTAGGATCCCATTGTGCTGGGTGCTGTACAAACAGGACAAAAAGACAGTCCCTCTTGAAGTAAATATCAAGGTATATTGACCAGAGAGGTAAAAAGTGATTGGGATACTGTCAATATAAGTATTCCTGTATATAGTGACTGATGATCAGTAGCCCAACTCCCAATCATTTCACAGCACCTCTGTAAATCCGACCCATGGTACTGTACATTTATGGGTACATTAATTCAAACTGATGAGTCAGAATTCAGTCTCACTGCATTAGCTTTCAGCAGATTTTTTTTTCTTTGACATAGTCCAAAGGGGAAACAAATTCAGAGGCCCAGCAAAAACCTCTTATTCATCGCTACCTAAGAGGTTTCAATGATCATTTCCACTGAACTCATCTGCAGAACCAATTAAAGAAAATCCAAGCCATTCAGTTGCCCCCACACAGCCTCAGGGGCCATGATTCAGCATCCATCCATGTTCAAACCGGTCCCAGATTCCTATGTCATGTCAGCTGGGCCAGGGGAAGGAGGTTTTCAGTGCCATAGAGAAGGAAGGAGGAGAGAAAATAGTGGGCCAAATTCATCCCTAGTGCATGCAACTCCATTGACTACAGTGGAGTTACAGTAGGGATGAATTTGGCTCATTGGGTCCAGGTCTGGTGCATGTTTCCCTGGAGGGAGTATGAGAACAGTTCATGGAGTTTTCCCTTTTAACTGGAGCACAGGAGGTAACCTATGATTTGTCCCAGCCACAGCTCTGACAAAGGGGGAAATAGTCTAATTCTTCATGAGGCTCACATTCCTATACTCACAGAGCTCTTGTCAGCACAAAGCAACTCGTACCACACAGCTCCAGAGGTGAAGGCCCAGAATCCCATTGCAGCATTGTCCGAACCAGCCCTACTCAGCAGTAGCCTATTAGGATGTGCTAATTTGTATATATCAATTGATTGGCTAGCAATACCTCAGTGTTACTGACCTCTGAGACCTAAATAAGAAAAAACTTACTGATTCACCATGTGACTGTTTGCAGCCAGTCTTGAGCCAGGATTGTTTTATTGTGTGTAATTGTAACACGGTGCAGTATAACCTATAATGCAGAATGAGAGAAGAACTTTAAGTAAACTTAAGTTTGTATTATGTTTCAGTCATGTTAAAATAATAAACAGATTTTGGCTTCTGTAGAGGTGGATGTAAAGGTTTATTACTCTAAGAAGTAAATATGGACCGAGGCCAAACTGAGCTGTTTAAAATGTGGTTCTACTGTGAAAAGTTTCTTTGTAATATGGCACCTTCTTATTTCTTCCTTTTGTGCATTCAGAATTAGTCCCTGACTTTAGTGACAAAAATAAGGGCTTGTTTACACTGGCACGCTAAATTGGCGCCACTGTGATCGATGCAGTGGCATTGATTTAGCGGGTCTGGTGAACACGCGATAACGGGAGAGCGCTCTGCCATCAACTAACTTCAGTACTCCACCTCCCCAAGAGGCGGAAGGTAAGTCGGCAAGAGAGCATCTCCTGCCGACATAGCACGGTGTAGACACCGTGTTAGGACAATGTAAGCTACATCACTCAGGAGGGTGATTTTTTTTTTTTCAGACCACTAAGCAACGTAACTTACATTGACTTAAGCAGCAGTGTAAACCAGGCCAAAGTTTGGACTGCTTTTTACTCCACTTAGCCCTGCAGAGCCAATACAGCTAAAGGAGACCCAGCTGGATTCTAATCCATCTTGAGCATTATCAATGGAATTTTATTAAATTCCAATCAGTTACATCTGCGTTTACCCAATGGGCCAGTGCAACCTGTGATCATGTGAGTAACCCTATTTACTTAAACAGGACTACTTGCTTGAATAAGGGTGAAAGATTGAGGACAATGTGGGCAGTGGAGCTGTCCAGGTAAAAATGGAGGACCTAGTTTCAAGACCATACAGTTTCACAGAGATAAGTCCATAATTTCAAGACTATAAGGATACAAAGGTGTAATTGAGGGGCAATCTATCCTGCAGAATCTTTTTTGCAGGTGAGGCTCTTCAAGAAGGAAAGAACCCAGCTTGCCTCTGAGGCCTTGTCTATTTTAAATAACTTGCACCAAAATTGATCTTATTGCACTAGTGCAAGCCCTTAGAAATGCACTTAAACCAGTTTAAGTAATCTTTAATCTGATTTATCTTAATGTGATCATTTTAAATGTATTTAAAAGTTATACCGTTGTAAATTTTGTAATATAGACATGGCTTTTGATCTTGGGTTAAATTTACTTTGCTGGCAACTAGTAAAAATACCTCTTACTTGTAAACTGAGCACATTGAGCAGGAGTCATTGACAGACAATAAACATGGAACACATCCATGCCATTTTTTACAGACATGCTTTATATTAGAACTGCACTTTAAAATTACTACTGCATATTTGCTAAACAATATACATCAAAAGGCAAAGAATTAATAGCCTCATGAGCTCAAACCCAAAATGTGGCTCTGCTAAAAGATGGACTAATGATGGTTTCCCCTTGGCATAACTGAGTCTGTTGTATGTGCGCCTCCTTCTTACCTAATTTGTAATTCACACTGCGTAGTAACTAAAAGGTCTGCTGGGAGATCTTCAGAAAACCGAGACCATTTTCTTTGCCTTGTTTACACCAGGAGGCGGTATGGCTTTGTCAATCAAATTTAAAAGGCCCATTTGTGACAATATGATCAAAACATTCAACTTCTTGTGACAGCTTGAGTTCAACACTGCTACATATCTATTGTGGTGATTGGATTATTATAGCTCTTCCACATTTTATATATAGTCATTTCCAATAATATTGTCAAATATAAACACATACTGCAGAGTACATACAGGAGCTATACAGTTTGTTTAAATGGCTAATAAATCTACAAACAGGAGTATTTCATAATTACTATTTCTCTGGCTTTTATGAATCATTAAAAGGTATCCTCTAAAATGTTTTTGGGAAAGGGCCTATTGTAAATCATATCTTCAGCTCACAGTGCGATAACATTAGTTTCCTAGTCTGGTGCAAATTTTGCTAGTGTGGATACCACTGTGATGGTATCTTGGGAAATACCTTACATAGAATTTACATACTGATAACATTACATTAAGGCCAACGCATGTTAACTTTTCCATTCTGATTAGAATAAGGATCATTATTCTATTATATTCCTCAGAGATCATCAGGCAATTATGTGATGAGATAAGCTAGTGCTATGAATGGAATGCAAATACCTTCTAACAAACCCATGACCAATTCATGGTTGTCCCAATGGCAATTCAGAACTTCATGGTTACAACAGGGCTAGAATTCAGATCCTTCCAAAGCACAGGCCGCTCTCGCAGGCACGAAAGAAGAATCTGTTAATTGTCAGTAGTACAGTATTAGGCCTATGCATGGGCCTACACATCTGAGCAATTCTGGTTCTATGACGTGGAGGGCAGTGCTACGTATCCCCACTAGCCAAATCAGTACAATATTTGCTTCAGAATTTTGATTTGGTAAGTAATTGTCCACATTTTGTAATTCAAATGGATTTGAACTTCAATCCATTTTTTCCCAGCAATGAATGCCTGAGACAACAGTACATTAGTTTGGTCACCCACATAAAATAATCAATTTAATTCTACATTACATTTTTTCTCTTCCTTTTGGAGCATTGTAGAGCATCCCAGTTTCTGCAGGTTTACACTCTTCAGGCTGACGCTCAGAACCTCCATCTTTTTGCCTGAACAGGGGATGCTGTTCAAAGCCTTCTAACACCTCTCCTTAATCTGCTGAAGGGGCAGTGTTGAGCACTGCAAAGCACTTCCTCCCCAACAGGGAGTGAGCATGTTGCCTTAGCAGTACTTCCAGACCCTGCCAGCACCGGGAGTGAGACTGTGTGTGAAATCAGTTTGTGATTAGATTATTAATTCAACTTGCTGTCAGTTGCAAGACCTGCCACTCGCATCTGTAAAAAGCTTTCTATCATTCTCCCCTGCCTGCCTCTCTGCCCCAACTTGTGGCCCCAAAGAATGATGAGAAGGGCTGCACATATTGTACCATGATTATTTATATGTGAGCAACCAACAAACTGCATCTGAAAAATACGTGTTAGATTTATCCTTCATGATTAAGGGCATTCAAAGCTGGAAAATAAAAGTCCTTTTTTTCTGCCACATTTCAGCTATTCATTAGCTGGTGAAGCTGAAATCTGTGATAAGAATCTGAACGCAGAGCAGGACTGATAAGTATTCTAATCCTATTGATGGGGCGGGGAGGTGGGGGAGAGAAGAAAAAGAAAACCCCGCTGGGATTTTTCACTTTTTTTGTTGTTGCTTTAGTTAAATCTAGAAGATGTGTGTTGTGCAGTTTGGAAATATGTATCAAATGGCATTCTGATTACTATGTCAATAATCAAACTGAAAGAATTAAAGGATAGCTAAACAGAAAAGGTATATCACTGAAATGGATGCATATTGTTTAATGGAACATTACTGTAGCTTTAACATGGAAATGAGTTCCCATCCCTATTTTTAGAAATAGAACATTCTAAGCAGTGCCTGGACTGGATCTCACGGAACTGGAATTCTAAACTATCTAACACTAGAGCCTTAAAGTGAATAAGACGACTTCACATCCTGCTCCAATAGCTCTGTAATTTAAAAATAGGCTGTTGCTTTAAGTCTTCAAACAAAGATTTATTGAGTTGATAAACATTACAAATATAGGAAAACAACAAAACTGTTATGATTTCTGGTGAGGAAGTATGGACAAAATATTTTTTCTCTACAGATTATATAAAGTATAAATATTTTCTTGAAGAAACACTCAATTCCTTTAGAAACAGATTTGAGATTCTTAAGGAAAAATACCTCCAAAGCCACAATCTTATGATGACTTATGCATGTGCTTAACTTCAAGCACATGACTAGTTCATTGCACTCTTGAAACATTTGCAGGATGGGAGGTTTATATTGGGTGTGTAGTATGATGATGATGATGAGAAAAATCATAGTGGAGAAAGAAAACAATTACCAAAAAATAGAGAGGAGACACATACCATGATGATCTGGCATGCAAAAATAAATAAATCACAATTTCTCCCCTAATCCACAGTCCTTAATAGCAATAACTATACTGAATTATTTTTAAAAAGATGATTAAGATATTCAATTGGCTTTATTACATGATACATTTTAAAAAATATTAACAGCTAGCAGTATTATTTAGCAATATATTAAAATTCTAGGGGTAAATGTAATATCAGTATATTTTGTGGGAGTGTTTCTAGCACTGAAAAGACTGTCACCAAGGATGACAGTGATATTTGCTCCTGTTTTCTAAACCAAAATCTTATATAACTAGATAGCGGATTTGTATTCTGCTGGTTCATATTGCAAGGTAGGTATCTTGACTATTGTTTAACTTGTCTATTGATGAGCTGTTGGATAAACATCTAGCCTAAGTGGTTTACAATAGATTATTATATTCTATGAGCAGAATACTTAACCCATTTTTGATGGATTTTGTTTTCTCAGTTCAGGAATGCTTATTTACTATATCAGTCTAGAAAATGCAAGTCCAAGGTGATAAACTATATCAAGATTTTATTATGCCATTTTAGTATTAAACTGGAAATCATTTTGTGCGGAAGAGAAATACAATTATTTCCCCCACATTGTTTAAAATACAGCAGTTGTAAGCTAATGTACATGCCTATTTATATCACCATCTTGCTGCCAGATCAGTGTTTCTTCTATTTCTATTACGAGTAAAAATAATTATTTTAAAATCTGTTCCCTCCTTTGCACATCCTACAATCTAGACTTTGATACTGCAGTTCCTTATACACATGAGTAAATTCCGTTGATGTCAGAGACTAAGATTTTGCAGAAGTCTTAATTAAGTCAGATAAACGTTATATGAGTAAGAAATCAAATACATGATGATGGGGATGAGATCTGAATGGAAAGATGTCACAAAAGGAGGGAGTTTTATGGAAGGACTGAAAGAGAAGGCTATTTCACAGACAAATTGTGGGTTGCCATTCCAAGCCAAGGGACAGCAACATAAAAGATGTGAAATAGAAAATGGCAAAAAGGAATATTAGAAGATTGAAATTATGCTAATTTCGGCCCTAGTCCTGCAAATTGTTGCATGCATGCAAACTCCCATTGACTTCAGAGGTGCTCCCTTTAGAACAAGAGATTACCCACCTAAAACAGTTTTCAGGATAAGGGCCTTAAAGACATTCAGATTAGTAAATTTGTCTTCCAAACATGCAGTTACAAAGTTCATCCACTCTCTATATTATTCATGTATTTTTACTTGTATCATGTTATTTCCTAGAGGCTGTGGCCTGGGCTCAAAGCCCCACTGTGTTAGGCATTGTTCACACCTATAATGGGAAGACCAGGACCAGGTGGTATTCATCCGGCAGCTCTGAAAGAACTCAAATATGAAATGACAGAACTACTAACTCCAGTATGTAACCTATGGCTTAAATCAGCTTCTGTATCAGATGATTGGAGGATAGCTAATGGAATGCTGATTTAAAAAAAAAAAAAAAAGCTCCACAGGCAATCTGGCAATTACAGGCCAGTAAACCTAACCAGGCAAATTAGTTGAAACTATAGTAAAGAACACAATTATCAGACACATAGATGAACACGATATGTTGGAGAAGAGTCATTATGGTTTTTGTAAAGGGAAATCATGCCTCACCAATCTCTTAGAATTCTTTGAGGGGGACAACAAGCATGTGGATAAGGGTGATCCAGTTGATATAGTGCATTTGGACTTTCAGAGAGCCTTTGACAAGGTCCCATACCAAAGGTGCTTACCCAAAATAAGCAGTCATGGGTCGGTTAAGATTTTGTCACGGGTGTTTTTAGTAAAAGTCAGACAGGTCATGGTCACTAAACAAAAATTCATGGAAATCTGCGACCTGTTCCTGAGGCTGCTGCTCGGCTGTCAGGGGCTGACCACCACCCCATTGCTCTGGCGGCCCCGGGGCTACTGCTACCCTGAGGAGGGTTGACTGCCGGCCCGCTGTTCCTCGGCAGGGGCTGACAGCTGCTCCAGCCCTGCTGCCGTGGCTGGCTGAAGCTGAAGAAGTCATGGAGGTCCCAGAAAGGTCACAGAATCATATACTTAGTCATGAGATAAGAGGAAGGTCCTCTCCTGGATCTGTAACTGGCTAAAAGATAGGAAACGAAGGTTTGGAAAAAATGGTCAGTATTCACAGTGGAAGGAGGTAAATAATAAGGTCCCCCAACTACCAACGTTGATGCGTGAAAAGTAATACACATTGGAAACACAATCCCAATTATACATACAAAATGATGTGGTTTAAATTAGCTGTTACCATTCAAGAACGATCTTGGAGTCATTGTGAATAGTTCTCTGAAAACATCCACTCAATATGCAGCAGCAGTCAAAAAAAGCTAACAGAAATGTTTGGAACCATTAGGAAAGGGATAGAAAAGACAAAGTATCATAAAGCCTCTATATAAATCCATGGTATGCCCGCACCTTAAATACTGCATGCAGCTCTGGCCACCCCATCTCAAAAAAATATATTAAAATTGGGAAAGATACAAATAAGGGCAACAAAAATGATTACAGCCATGGAACAGCTTCCTTTTGAGAAAAGATTAAAAAGATGGACTGTTCAGCTTGGAAAAGAGATGACTAATGGGAGATATAATAAAGGTCTATAAAATCATGAATGGTGTGGAGAAAGTGAATAGGGAAGTGTTATTTACCTCTTCACATAACACAAGAACCAGCAGTCACCCAATGAAATTAATAGGCTGCAGGTTTAAAACAAACATAGGGTTACCATATTCAAACATTTAAAAAAGAGGACACTCCACGGGGCCCCGGTCCTGCCCCCAGCCCCGCCCCAACTCCGCCCCTTCCCTGCCCCAGCCCCACCCCCGGCCCCACCCAACTCCGCCCCTTCCCCACCCCCATTCCAACCCTTTCCCCAAAGTCCCTGCCCCAACTCTGCCCCCTCCTCTGAGCACCCCACATTCCCCCTCCTCCCTCCCGCTCTGATCTTGGTTGGGGGTTGCTAAGTGCTTCCCTGCTCCCCCACTCGCCCTGCAGCCCCTGCACCCCCCCCCAGCTCCTGCAGCCTCTGTGCCCCCTGCTCCCCACTGGCCCTGCATCCCCTGCACCCCCCCGCCCCTGCAGCCTCTGCGCCCCCCACCTGCCCTGCCCCTGCAGCCTCTATGCCCCTGCCTGCCCTGCTCCTCCTCGCCCTGCAGCCTCTGCACCCCACCGCCTGCCCTGCCCCTGCGCCTCCCTGCCCCTGCCTGCCCTGCTCCTCCTCGCCCTGCAGCCTCTGCACCCCACCGCCTGCCCTGCCCCTGCGCCCCCTTGCCTGCCCTGCTCCTCCTCGCCCTGCAGCCCCTGCACCCCTCCTCCCCTGCAGCCTCTGTGCCTCCTGCTCCCCACTCACCCTGCAGCCCCTGCACACACCCCGCCCCTGCAGCCTCTGCGCCCCTGTCTGCCCTGCCCCTGCGCCCCCCTGCCCCTGCAGCCTCTATGCCCCTGCCTGTCCTGCTCCTCCTCGCCCTGCAGCCTCTGCACCCCCCCACCTCCCCCGCTCCCCCGGCAGCCTCTGCCTGGCGGGGGCTTCGGATGCTCAGTGGCGACCGGGGCAGCGTGGGTCCCTGCAGCCCCGGCACACGCCGCACTCCCTGCCCCGCGCCGCAGCCTCCTTCCTGCCCCGCGGGGTGATGGGGCCCCAGTGGCCGGGGAGTCCCCGCCCGTGAGGGAAGCCCGAGCCGTTGGCTGGGCCCGGCCTCCCCGTGGTCCTGCGGGCTCGGCTGGGGCGCGCGGTCCGCCCGGCCTCCGGGGGCAGCAGCGGCCCCTTCGCCGCCTTCTGCGGCGGCGCCCCCCCCTTCCCCCGCCCGAGCTCACTACAATGTAGCTGGGCGGCTGGGCTGCGCTGCGGACCCGGCAGGTCGTGCTGGGGCCAGGTGGACCCTGGCTTATGCTGCCTCCCTATTTCCCCGGACATGTCCGGCTTTTTGGCAGTTCCCCCCGGACGGGGATTTGAGTACCAAAAAGCCGGACATGTCCGGGGAAATCCGGACGTATGGTAACCCTAAACAAACATAAGTAAATACTTCTTCACACAAGGCACAGTCAATGTGTGGAACTCATTTCCAAGGGAAGTTGTGCAGGTCAAAAGTATAACTGGTTAAAAAAGTTAGTTAAATTCATGGAGATTAGGGCCATCAATGACTATTAGCCAAAATGGTCAGTGATGCAACCTCATACTCTGGGTGTCCCTAAACTTCTGACTGCCAGAAGCTGGGACTGGACAACAGGATGAATCACTGGATAATTGCCCTGTTCTATTAATTCCCTCTGAAGCATCTGGCACTGGCCACTGTTTGGCTAGATGGACCATTGGTCTGACCCAATATGTTCATTCTTATGTTCTAATGTTAGTTAAGGTCTTAAAAATAGTCCCTGCCCAAATAGTTTATGATCTAGGCAACAAATACAACAAATAGATTAGGAGTTAGGGTGTATCTTTGGTTATTAAAACAATTTTACTCTTTGTTAGCAGAGAGCGACTCTAAAAATTGCAGCTGTTTTGTTTGAAATTAAAGGAATCTTAGATATCAAAGGCAAATTTGCTTTAAATCTGACATTACATGATCAAAATATTAAATCTGTTTTAGGCTGTAACCTAGACCTAATTTTTACTGATTCGAACATGGCCGCTCACCTGCATGTATATGTAAAGAAAAACACTAATGGAAATGTTAAAGATGAAAGAAATGTTAATGTATTTGCAGGTTTCAAAATCGTTCAGAACAGCAATTCAGCATAATTATGGTGATTTCTACAGGATCTTGCAAATTCCTCCCTGTAGGATTCTGCAGGGAAAAACAGCTTTGTACCTGACTTCCTACAAATTTAATTTCCATACATAGTTATGTTTTGTGTATCTAAATATTGCTTATTCAGAATTATTGTTTATCCAAAAGACTGTCATGACACAAATACACTGCAAGACCCTGGTTCTCTAAAATTGTGTTCATGTCCCCCATAACATTTGGAGAAATGAGGTTTTCCCATGTAGCAAATGACTCAGATAATGTATTCTGAGGGGCAGGGTCAAAGGGCTCACAAAATGGAGATCAACATTTGAGCCTCATTGACGTTAGAGACTGATGGTTTCTCAGCCATCAGAGTTGGAAAGTGTTGACTCCTGGAAGGGAGAGAAGATGCTAAAGAGACTTCTCTGTTTGCTAAAGAATGACCTGTTGAGTATATTCAGTTACCTCTGAGTCTGCTTAAGCCTGATGAGTCATTCCTGACTTAGACAGTGTGGTGAGCCGTTAAAGGCAATTACCTGCAGGTTTTCTGATTGGCCTTACCTCATTCAACCAAGATTCAGCCAATCTATAGGCAAGGATCCACCCAGGTGATCCCAAGACAGGTATACGGGCTCCTAAGGGAAGCAGTCTCTCTAGTCTGCTCAATGTCACTACCTAGCTAGGAATATTCGCTCATCTTGCCAGTAGTGTCAATAGACTGCTCCTGCTCTAGCCTGTGCCAGTATCCATGCTAGCCAGGCCCTGTTCCAGCCTGCCTCTGCCTTTGTTCCTGTCTCAGCCGCCCGCCCGGCAATTCTGACATTGAGGAAACCAATAGATGCATCTGTTGGAAAAATTATGGCATTGCTTGTTGGAGAGGATTATTCCTTAGGGGCAGGGAGATGGAGTATTAAAAGGGAAAACTAGTAGATTTTGGTGACCATTTTTAGTCCCATAGCTGATAGAGAGAAACTGAGAATACAGTATGGTAAAAATAACCACTGCTAATGCAGTGACTGACACTCCATCATTTGGACTGGTAACTTAAACCATTATTTTGGGAACTAGCTTCCTGGTAGAGATGCATAAAGGGAAAGAAAATGAGGCCATGTTGAATTGGTATGAAAGATCCAGAATGATACAAACACTGCTAGGTACTTAGAGAGCAAGTTATCTCCCTTGTGGCTGCATCTATGATTCACAGGGAATGGCAAAACCTTTTAGCGATTAAGCTCTTACTGTGCAGATCTCATAGTACTTGATTCCCACTCTTCTCAAGATTTGTTTATGTGTTGGAGCTAAGAGGTTTAAATGTTGTATGTATGCTTTCACTTAGCCTTCTAGTGCCTATCACCCCTCCTGCAGCCTGCTGCCACTACCACACCACTCTGTTCCCAAGAGTTGCTTGATGCTTTGCCCAATTAGAATGTAAGTTCTCTGAGACAAAGAACTTGACAGTCTGTGTTTATAAAACACTGTGTACGCCTATGGCACTAGATAATAATAACATAAAATAAAAATAACATAATATTGGGCTTAAAATCTATGGGGCAAACCTTCTACCCCTGTGCAAAGTATGAAAGAATAAGATTTGCTCAGAGGCTTTCTGGGGCAGAGACTGGCAGTAGTAGCTGTTCCCCTATGCCTTTTTCAGTGGAAGGTAGGCCAATGCATTCATTAGCTATACATTTGTCCCTTCCCAATCCCACCTCTACCCAAAACCCTACACCTCCTTTTTGCCACCATTAAGATCTTTCACGGTGGTCCAGTTTTCCCTATTACACATGCTTTCATTAATGCTCTCTGTTCCCATGGTGAGATGTTGGTGAGAAACCCATAACACCAACAAGAAGATAAAAGAGGGAAGAAGAACAAAAACAAAATCAAACAAAAAGCCTGAGGAACATATAGGTGAAGCTAGTAATTCCGCCTATAGTTCAGATTGTCTGACACTTCTCATTATAAAAGTCTATCTTCAATTGCTTATAACTTGGCCAAACTTTAACTGTTTGGGCTAAATTTCTGCATTCTGGGAATCTGCCTCAGGCTCATTGTTTAATTCCAGCTAACGGTTCAGCTATTTCCAAGAATGTCTTGCTCATGTTAAAAATTTATTTGAGAAAAGAAAAGTACCCCAGGCCTTGGAACAGCGACATGACATTTGGCAGGGGCATGGCCTTTGTCATCTCTGTGGAAAAATCCACTCAAATCTGGCCAAGTTATAAACTTTAAAAGATTGCGCTTTGTGCATGTTCTGTGGAGACCAGCTAGAGCTTATCAGCTAAAATTATAAAAGATTCCATCCTCACTGAGCATGCTCAAGCCTCTCACAGCTCCTAGTGCTGACCAGACTGTTGTGTGTCATCCCCACATAGTGTGATTGACCATGCTCCAGCCTCTCACAGCTCCTGTGTGTGACCAGCCTGTGCACGTGCCGTTCCTTACACAGTGACTGAGTGTGCTTCAGCCCAAGGTTTTGGGGACTCAGAAGGATTTTCCTTGTAATGGCTGCTTCAGCTGCTCTGTGACAAGTTAGGTTCAGGCACTGGAACTGAGAACAGGGAGTCTGTCTCTCCAGTGCCGTCAATGACCCTCTTCTTGAATCTGTTAGATTCATATGTGGGGGGGAACGGAAGGGAAGCAGCCCAGGGGAGGCAGAGGATGGGGATAAGGAGTCCAGTGAGAATGGGATTGGAGGAGGTAAAGAGAAACTGATGGGGAGTTGGAGTGAGGAGAATGGGATTGCTTAGAGAAGACGAATGGGAGCCAGTGGGGGGGAGAGCAGACAGACTGATTGGGCAAGGAGACTGGAACTCGGAGCCAGCGGGGTGACCTTAATGTAGTTCTTTTTGGTGTGTAATAGATATATAAACCCAAAATCCACCTCCACAGATTTTATTTATATACAACCTTTGACATATTTAGACTAAAACAGAACTGAGATCTCAGGTTAGAATTAGTATGAACATAAAGGACCATTTCCTCAGCTGGTGTAAATCAGTGTCAATGTGGAAATGAGACTGTGAAGCAGGGTATTTAGCGGAATGTAATATCCAGCTTTGTCAAATGCCTTACAATCTTTTGAAAGGTAGGTATTATGCCAATTTACACCAGCTGAGGAACTGGCCCCAAATACCAGTCCCAACAATAGCCCTTTGAAAGCTCTTGTGTTACAGTACATCCTCAGGAATGATGCTCCAAGTGGGAAGTTTGAACGAAGTGAAGTATTCCTGATGGTGAAGTGTATTTTAATAAAAGTTAGCTATATGAGTTAAAACACAGAGTTATGTAATATCTCAGTCTGGACACAGAAGTCACTTGTTCTCCCAAAGAAAGCCCTGAGCTTTTAGATGGTGTCTTGCTAAGTGAATATTAAGATGAAATAAATTGGAAGACATTGCAATCTTTTTAGTTCTTTATGAAACTCTAGCCACCATCATTTATCCTGAGTTTCAGGAAATCAGTGAAGAATTAGGAACCTCTATTCCTGGACAACATGGATTATACAAGAACTGAATACCAGTGATTCCAGTGACTATGATGGAGACATATCATTTGAATGAGATAGTTTAATGCTCTGAACACATTCCCACCCCCCACAGGGTTGGGGGCATCCTGTATTCCTAGTGCACCCAAAACACATTGATTTCAATGGGTGTTTCAGTTGTGCAAGGACCTCAGGTTTCTGCCTACTCAACCTGATCCTGCAGTCATTACTGAGGGAAAACTCCCATTTACATCAATGGGAATTTTGCCTGAGTAAGGCTTGCAAGATCAGGAACCTCTGTGGAAACCCTGCCAGGAGGTTGTTGCAAACTTTTCAGTTTGACAAAATAGAAAACAGTTCAAATTATTTTTCTTTAAAAAATAGTCTGATTTTTGCTTCCAGATTTCTGTTACTAAAAAGGTGCCAAAAGCACACGAGCCTTTGTTAATCCCCTGTAGGCAGCTTTGGGCCACCAGAGACCTAGTGGTGAGAATCGCAGAAACATAATACCTATTTTCCAAATCATCCAGG
This sequence comes from Emys orbicularis, assembly GCF_028017835.1. Lineage (NCBI taxonomy): Eukaryota > Metazoa > Chordata > Testudines > Emydidae > Emys > Emys orbicularis. Next base: position 18,590,234 of record NC_088690.1, read on the forward strand.
GCCCGCTTCTTTTGTTCATGTTAGTTTATTAGAAAATATGTAGATTTCCAAATACTTAAAGAAAGAGTGTTTGGATTTGGTATTCTCTATTTTTGGTTAGTTAGATTTTTGGTCCAGAAAGCTGTGAAGACATGGAAATAGGAATGTAAAGGAGGCTGTTTAGCTGAACATAATACCCATCTTTGTAAAATGCATTAGAATCTTTTGCAAGGTTTTATTTGTTTATTTTATATCTTGTATATTGACAAGATATGCAAAATTCTGCTTTTGGTTACATCAGGGTAAATCCAGAGTAACTACAGCTGTGTGTGAATGAGTGAACAGTTTGGCCCAATGTATTAATATTTCATACATGGTTTTATTATACTAGATCTTTGAATCTCAGAAAGGAAATTGATTGTTGTTCGTTCACTGTTTTTAAAAAAAGGAAGAAAACAGTCAAATGTTATCGTCTAATTTTTAGCACCCTGGTTGTATGTCTCTGAGGCAGGTCCTGATGTATGCCCACCAGAAATGGCAAGAAGACCTAACATCATTCAGAGGCTGGAACCTCTAACAGTGCAGCGTGGGCCTTAGTGCTGTATTACCGAGTGAGCGCTGAGTTTGAACCTGAGTCTTGTTGTGGCGCACAAGTTTACAGGCTCCTGTCACACTACCAATTTGTGTATTCAGACACCACCATATACATAAAGAGTGTACATCAGTCTAGACATAGGTTATTTTGCAAGGACTGTTGTATTTCAAAATAAAGCAAACATACAATATGATGGTAAAATTAATGGACTAAATCCTTTTCGCACTGAAGTTAATGCTAATGTTCATCCTCCCATTGAGTCTAGGGCAACCATTTAGCCCAATGTCTTGAATGCCTTTATACAGTTGTAGGCCTGGAAGAGACCTCTAGACTAGTCCAATCCCCTGAACTCATGGTAGGACAAAGTATTATCTAGACCATCCCTGACAGGTGTTTGTCTAACCTGTTCTTAAAAAGCTCCAATTATGGAGATTCCACAACCTCCCTAGGCAATTTATTCTAGTGCTTAACTACCCTGACAGTTAGGAAGTTTTTCCTAATGTCCAATGTAAACTGTTGTTGCTGCAATTTAAGCCCATTGCTTCTTGTCCTAGCCTCAGAGGTTAAGGAGAATAATTTTTCTCCCTCCTCCTTGCAACAATATTTTATGTATATGCAAACTGTTATAATTTCCCCTCTCAGTCTTCTCTTCTCCAGACTAAACGCAATTTTTTCTATCTTCCCTCATAGCTCATGTTTTCTAGACCTCTAATCATTTTTGTTGCTCTTCTCTGAACAGTCTCCAGTTTGTCCACGTCCTTCCTGAAATGTGGCGCCCAGAACTGGACACAATACTCCAGTAGAGACCTAATCAGCATGGAGTAGAGCGGAAGAATTACTGCTCGTGTCTTGCTTACAACACTCCTGCTAACACATCCCAGAATGATGTTTGCTTTTTTTTGCAACAGTCTTACACTGTTGACTCATATTTAGTTTGTTATCCACTATGTCCCTCAGATCCCTTTCCGCAGTACTCCTTCCTAGGCAGTCATTTCCCATTTTGTATATGTGCAACTGATTGTTCCTTCCTATGTGGAGTACTTTGTATGTGTCCTTATTTAATTTCATCCTATTTACTTCAGAACATTTCTCCAGTTTGTCCAGATCATTTTGAATTTTAATCCTATCCTCCAAAGACTTGCATCCCCTCCCAGCTTGGTATCATCTGCAAAGTTTATAAGTGCACTCTCTATGCCATTATCTAAATCAGGCCTGCACAACATGCGGCCCGGGGGCCGCATGCAGCCCACGTGGGCTCACTGTGCGGCCCGCGGGGGGGGGGGGGTAGGCAAGCGGCGGGTGAGGGAGGGGGGCTGAGTAGGCAAGCAGGCGGGCAGTGGCGGGGAATGAGTAGGTGAGCCGGGCGGGTGGAGGGCTCAGGAGGCGAGTGGGCGGGCTGTGGCGGGGGGGCAGGTGAGCCGGTGGCGGGGGAGGGGGGACTGAGGAGGCGAGTGGGCGGGCAGTGGCGGGGGGTAAGTAGGCGAGCCAGGGGAAGTGGGGGGCTGAGGAGATGAGTGAGCGGGCAGGCAGTGGCGGGGGGGCAGGTGAGCCGGCGAGCCGGAGGGGTGGGGGGCTGAGGAGGCGAGCGAGCAGGCAGTGACGGGGGGTGAGTAGGCGAGCCGGGGGAGGGAGGCTGAGGAGGCGAGTGGTGAGTCGGTGGCTGACCTGTTCTACTGATCTGGTCTGGCTCCCATCCCCTCTCCCAGGGCCGGCTCCAGGCACCAGCAAAACAAGCAGGTGCTTGGGGCGGCACATTTCTAGGGGCGGCATTCTGGCGCCGGCCATCATAGTGCCGACTCCAAGGCATGGGGAAAAAGTGCCCTCGCCGCCCCAGCTCGCCTCCGCTCTGCCTGCTCCCCTGAGCGCGCCGCCACCGCTCTGCTTCTCCCCCCCCCCCCCCCCCCAGGCTTGCGCGCGCGAAACAGCTGTTTCACGCAGCAAGGCTGGGAGGGAGGAGAAGCCGAGCGGCGGGTGCTCGGGGGAGGCGGCGGAGGTGAGCTGGAGTGGGGAGTGGTTCCTCTACCCCCCCGTTACTTCCTGCGCCCCCCCCCCACCCTAGCTCACCTCCGCTCCGCCTGCTCCCCTGAATGCGCCGCCGCTCTACTTCTCCCCCCTCCCTCCCAGGCTTGCCACGTGCGAAACCGCTATTTCGCACAGCAAGGCTGGGAGGGAGGAGAAGCCGAGCGGTGGGCGCTCGGGGGAGGCGGTAGTGGTGGAGCGGAGGTGAGCTGGAGCAGGGAGCGGTTCCTCTACCTCCCTGTTACTTCCTGCGCCCCCCCACCCTAGCTCCCCTCTGCACCGCCTGCTCCCCTGAACGTGCCGCTGCTCCGCTTCTCCGCCCTCCCTCACCTGAGAGGGAGGGGGGAGAAGCAGAGCGGCGGCACGCCCGGGGAAGCAGGCGGAGCGGAGGTGAGCTAGGGAGGGAGGTCACGGGGGGCCCGCAGGAAGCAATGGGGGGGGGGAAATGCAGCACGCCGGGGGAGGAGGTGGTGCTGGGGATTTGGGGAAGGGGTTCGGAAGGGGTGGAGTTGGGGTGGGGCCGGGGGCACGAAAAAGAAAGGGGAGGCAGCCAAAAAATTTTTTGCTTGGGGCGGCAAAAATCCTAGAGCCGACCCTGCCCTCTCCAAGGGTTGCAGCTGTCTGGAGGTGCCTGCCTTCCACGCCTTCCTCATTCACACCTCATTCATTCAACAGAGCAATTGATTACAAAGTGTGGGGAAGATCTTATTCTACTTCTAGCAAAAAGACATTTTTCTTTTACCTTAATTATACTACCTTAGGGGCCCGCTATAACATATTACCGAGTTTCAATACTGCTGTTTCGGTGGGGCGGCGCTGGGGAAGGGAGGGTTTGTTTCCGCGGGGCAGGTGGCGCGGGGGCGGGGTGTTTTGTCGGCGCTGAGGGGGTTGTTTCCATGGGGCGGGCGGTGCTGGGGGGGTGTTGTGTTTCAGGGGGGCTGGGTGGTGCTGGGGGGGGGGGTTGGCGGTACTCGGGGGGTTTCGGCCCTCAGCTGTTTTTTTTGGAATAATATGGCCCTCGCCACTTTACGAGTTGTGCAGACCTGATCTAAATCATTGGTGAAGATATTGAACAGAACTGGACCCAGAACTGATCCCAGCAAGACCCCACTCCATATGCCCTTCCAGCTTGACCGTGAACCACTGATAACTGGTTTTCCAACCAGTTATACACCCAACTTATAGTAGGTTGTATTTACTTAGTTTATTTATGAGAAAGTCATGTGAGACAGTATCAAAAGCCTTAGTAAAGTCAAGATATACCACATCTACCACTTCCTCCCTATCCACAAGGCTTGTTACCCTGTCAAAGAAAGCTATTAGGTTGGTTTGACATGATTTGTTCTTGACAAATCCATGCTGACTGTTATCACTTCATTATCTTCTAGGTGTTTGAAGTTGATTGCTTTCTAAACCAGTTTTAATTCAGGGGTTCAGTTTCACAGCTGTTATATTTTTATGAGTAGCCCATGAAGGAAACTGACCCTTCAAGTTCCACTGAATATTTTTTCCTCTAAAGAAACTTCATTGTATTATATATATTGTATTACTATTGTTACTCTATGTTTTCTCTCCTTAGGGACCTCTTGGCCTGGTGAGTAATGTCCATTGTAGTTCAGGAAGTTTGATATTCCCTGATAAGCAGTTTTGGCTTTTATGTTTAATATTGTACTTATGTGGACAAAAAGATTTAGAGCATGAAACTACTGAAAACAATGGAAAGAACTTAAAGGAAGAGAAGAAATCTAATGCAATTTTAAGTTGCAACTTCCTATCCGTCAATTTCCCCCAAATCACATCTTCAATAATCAGGATGTAAATTAGAGATACATGCTGCTCATCCATTTTGTTAGCTCATATTAGGTTTTCCAATAGATTTGTGAGGGGACTAAACAGAACAAAAATGTGACTCAGAAAAGCTGGTTAACTTTTTGAAAGTTAACCTTTAACTGCTACAACCATGAAAATGTTTAATGTTTAATAATTCTGATGCCCTTGATTCAGGAAAGAACTGAAGCCCATGCTGAAAAGCATTGCTATTCAGGAAAGTACTTAAGCATGCACTTTAAATTTAGGTTGATAAAGTTCAGCATGTGCTTGAGAGCCCTTCCTGAATTGAGGCCTATACTTGTAGAGAAGAGTTATTTATGTCACTATACTTATATGTACAGTGTCTATTTACATACTGACTACTGAAGATGTGTTTTGCCAGATTGTCAGCTGCCTTCCCCAGATACAAAGAAATGAATGTGTCTCTGATGCCCTCAAAAATACTAAATACTTGAAGTTATACTGTTTATTAAAATAGACTGAGTGCTTCCAATGGAAATATAGTAGAATTCAAATTATAATCCTAGTTGGCTTTCTATAGAAACCTTGCCCTCCAAGGTTGCCAGCCAATCACAAACTCCTTTGGCTTTTAACACTACTTCTGGTGGGTCACTAGCCTTCTTGAAGATGGGTATCACATTTGAAATCCTTCTTCTGTTGTCAATGTTCTGGCTTCTGGGAATCAAGCCTATTGTTTCTTTATAGATCCATGGTGGGAGAATATACTCCAGCCTCCCGGTTTGAAACACCTTGCAATCACTGCTCACTATGGTATTGAAGGTAGTGGAGTGAAGTTAATGAGCATTTCCTTAAAGACTGTGTTTGATTCAATGGGTCCAAGATTTCACCCCATAAACAACATGGCTAAGCTATAGTATTTCATCATTGTTTATCTCTGAGATATAAGAGGCAGAAGAAAGGAATAAAGGAAGAAGGACTGACCTAGACAATTTACTGACCTGCTTCTTAATAGTCTGCAATTACTTGGAAGTCCACCTGAGCTTGCCTCCATCCTTAATATCACTCTAGAAACTTGCTCCTTCTTTAGGTTGCCAAACCAACATTTATCTGGCATGTTACCGCATTCCTAATTTGTGCTTTTCAGGGTTTCTTTCTGCACTAGCCTAGATATTTGAAAACTGAGGTGGGAGTAATCTGAAGACTCCCTAAGGTTCATGGGTGCCTACTGATTTTGTTGTCTTCATTGAAGCACCTTTGAGCAAGTAGAATGTGGTGCTGATTTTTAAAGGAAACTTTTTTTTAAAAGGAAACTTCCACTATGGCTATGCTGCAAATATGTTGCTAACTTGGAGCTTGTGTCAATCCATGATTGTACAGCTGGGCACCACACAATTACTCTGAATCCCACCCACATGTTCAGAAATAATATAAAATGATGGTTTTGGATTCAAAATATAGTTTAGTAATAAATTGATTTGTGGAAAGAATGTTCTCAAATACACAGTCACAGGCCAGTTTTTTCTGTTTCCTTTCCTTGCTATAAACTACAGAGAAAAGACTGCTTAGGTACTATCAAAATTGGAGTAACTGGGTGAAATGTGATGGGCTGTGATATACAGGAGCTTAGACTTGATGATCTAATGGTTCCTTCTGGTCTTAAACTCTATGAATCTATGAACCTAAAGGATTCCATAGACTCTGAGATACAATTTCTGAGTGGAAAGGGCCACACAGTAAGATCTGTATGGCTATGGATTTCAAACCACATGCTAGCAGGGTTATATAACTGCTCTCTTGATCAGGAAAAGGATGCTGATGGAGATCAAAGAGGCAGCTAACTCTAAATAAAACAGTAACAATGGGTGACCTGCACAGAAACTGATCAAACATTACAACAGAACAAGGTTTAGAGAAGCAATTTCCTGACATGTTAAACGACTGCTTCTTGGAACACTTAGTTCCTGAGCACAGAAGAGGTGATGCTATTCTCTGCTTAGTCCTAACACGTAGCATTTAGTTCAAGTAATCATAGTAGAGTTGCTAAATAAAAGTGACTATAGTATAATCAAGTTCAACATTCTTGGAGGAAAAATCATACCCAACAATAGCACAAAAAGACACAAAACTTTAGAAAGGGGGATTCAAAGGAAACTAATGGAAAGCCCTGAAAGTCCAAAGTGAGGAAATTCAACTCCTCAGAGTGAACACGTGCACTACTTAAGCATGCTAGCACAGAGCCAGAGAAGGAAGGCAATCAGAAAAGGAAGCAGAAAGGCAAGTAAAAACACAACAAGGCTAAATGGTAAGGTTCAAAAAATTATTCGAGCCAAACAGGGATTCTTCAGCAAATGAAATCTGAATGCTATTAAAGCCAATAGAAAGAAACACAAACTGTGGCAGGTAAAATGTAAAGGCTAAAAGGGAATTTGAAGAGCAAATAAAAATAGTTTTAAAAGTAACAAGCAATTAAAGAGGGTAAGGACATTGCAGAAAAAGTAAATGTTGTTTTTTTCCTTTAGTCCTCACACAAAAGATGCTGGGGAGATATCTACCCCTCTTCAATGAAGATAAGGCACTATCATAGATTGGGCTGACAAAAGAGAAGGTACTGGAACAAATAGATAAATTAAAGGACCACAATGCATCAGGACTGGAAGAGTTCTGAAGGAATGAAGTAGCTTTGCTGCTTACAAAAATCTGCAATTTCTCATTAAAATCAGCTACTGCACTGGAGGACCAGAGGACCATACTTGTATTTGAAAGGAGATAAGGGGCACTATAATTCTAGTAGATTAGCCAGGCATGATTTTATTTTACAGAATCTATGCTGGACTAGAAGGCCTCAACAGAAAAATTGGTTGAAACAATAATTAAAATGAGAATTATAAATGAACATGATGTGATAGGGACAAATCAGCATAGCTTCTGTAAAATGAAAATCATCTCTCTAATGTACTAGAAGTGGTTGTGTGTATAAATGAGAACCTGCTGACATAATTTATTTGGACTTTAAAAAAACCTATTACAAAAGCTCTTACAAGAAGTTGTTAAAAAAATTAAGTAGTGATGGGATGAAAGGCAAGTGCATACAACCAGATTTCTGTGCTCATGCTGAACCCCAGTGACTTCAGTATGGCTATCTGTGTTATATGGCCCTCATCACAACAGTATCTTCAATCAGTGGGTCTGAAGATGAGCCTATGTGACAGAAAACAAAGAGTTGGGGAAATTACTCAATTATTAATATGGAAACAGGTTCACAATGGGGTGTCTCAAGGTTCTGTATTGGAACTGATGTTGTTTAATTTATTTATCAATGATCTGGAAAGCAAGCTGAGCAGGTAAGTGGCAAAATTAGCAAAAGACATAAAGTTATTTAGGTTAATCAATTCTAGAGAAGATTGTGAGGAACTTCAGAGGTACCTAACAAAGGTAGGTGAATTTCAGTGTTGACAAATGCAATGTGATGCACATTGGAAGGAAACATTTGCATTGTTCGGATACATTGCTGGGCTCTAAACCAGGGGTTCTCAAACTGGGGGTCGGAACCCCTCAGGGGATCGTGAGGTTATTACATGGGGGGTTGTGAGCTGCCAGCCTCCACCTCAAACCCCGCTTTGCATCCAGCATTTATAATGGTGTTAAATATATAAAAACTTTTTTTAATTTTATTTATAAGGGGGGTTGCACTCCGAGGCTTGCTGTGTGAATGGGGTCACCAGTACAAAAGCTTGAGAACCACTGCTCTAAACTAACTATAACCATTCAGAAAAAAAAGACTTGGGCATCACTGTGGAATGCTCAGTTGAAATTCCTGCTGAATTTGCAAAGTTAGTCTAAAAAGCAAACTAAATGTTAGGATGGACAAGAAATGGATTAGAAAATAATACTGAAACTATAATAATGCCACTAGGTAATACTCTGTTTATTGCTGGTGAATCTGTACCAAAAAAGACATTGTTGATGGAAATTATCAGTGGCATGTTAAGGCTTTAAATATAGAAAAACTGAAAACACTGGATCTGTTTAGTTTAAAACAATGAATCAGAGAAGATACCATAAAGAACATGAGTACTATAAAGAAGGTAGATCCCACTTGCCCCTTCTCATAGTACTGGAAACAGGATATATTCAATAGAAATGAAAGACAAAAAACGTAAAATTGATAAAAGGAAATACTTTTTATACATAATGTATTATTAACTTGTGGAAATCATTGCTGCAAGATATCACTGATACCAAGAGCTTAGTATGATTTTTTTAAATTAACCATTTAAATGGATATGGTGAATATTCAGTTACAGTAGACAGGATTTTTTTTTTTTTTTAAGTTTCAGGACATAAACCAACTGTTAGTTGATGGAGATTAGAAAGATACTTCCGTATGGGTAGGTTATTTCATAATTGGGGTGTCTTGCACCTTCCTCAGGATTATGTGGTATGGGTCACGGTCAGAGAAAGAATACTACTAAATAGATGGACCACCAGTCTGATCCAGTATGTTAATTACTCTGTTTCTATCTTCCTAATTTACATCTCCAATGTGGACATTTATGCCTCTCACTTATTTATAATAGTTCCTCTTCTTGACATGTGATAGAAAAGTGGTGTAATAAAGGTATAGCAGCAGGAGCGGTGGAGAGGCTGATCTTTATTTACTGATGCCAGTCAGGAGAACTGGATTAAAATGTTACCTCATGTGACAGGGATCGGTATCCACTGATTCCAGTGGTTTCTATTAAAGTGGATCGGGATGTGAACAGAAGAGGTTAAAGAGGTTTCTCTGCATCACTTTCAAAGTGTTTGTGTTCCCATCAGAGTGCTTCATTGCTTAGAAGTTAAAGGGGATATTTTGCCAGAGGTTTTGGCCCGTTATATTTTCTCTTCTTTATGCTGCATTTCCCAGGAGGAAACCTGTCATTTTGTGTTGCTGACTTTCGCATGCATTCTTGTTTTTCTCTGTTGCATCATAAATATTTTCTTAAAACCCATTGCTTGACACCAGTCTGCGTTATGCTGTGCCACATTGGAATGGGTGTTCTATTGCTCAGGGCTTCAAGAAGAGACGGAGTCACACATACTTGCGCACTGAAATTTTAAGACGTGTGGTGATATTTTAAGACTATGCTCATAGAATATTAAACAAACAGCATACTTTCCGGTGCTGCTGCCGAGAGCCCGTACTTCATTCTCTATTACGTGACATGAATGTTTTGAATTTGTTTCCCCCCCTGTACTGCTGCTTGCAGTCCGTACATAGAAACCTAATTTTCCTAGAAGATTATCTGTCCCAAACCCCGTTTTGTATACAGAAAGTATAGTGAAACTCGTCCACACCTAGAAAGAGAGAGAGTTTCACAGGTCAAACCTATACCATTAATGATAGGAACAATATTTTGTTCTTCTGTAGCATCTTCCATGAGAATCTCAATGCCCTTTATAAACATTAATGACTCAAAATGACCCGTCAAAATACCATTTATTATGATTTCTGTTTTCAGACAGGGGACCTGAGCTACACAATGTCTTGCCCCAGCAAGTTTGTCATAAAGCTAGGAAAGCTTTTGCCGAAAGGTTGTGTCATGGCCACCGTCAGTTTTGACCCTTCGGAAAAGGCAGCCTGGCTGTAAATGTGAGATCCCTTGGGGTCGCAGCCAGGTAAATATGGTGGGCCTGGTGTAGGTTTAGCGAACAACAATGCAGGATCCAGACTCGCAGAGAAGAGGCAAATCCTGGCTGGGAAGTTGCAGAAGGGTCGAAGGCCTGCGAAGGGGTCTGTAAGCCCCCTTGGCTCCCCACTACCCTCCCCCCTTTTCAACCACACCACTAAGGCGTGCACCGAGCCTGCACGCAGCTTGGTGGCACCAGACACCTCCCTTTCCCCCTTGGTGACTCCGATCCCGGCCCGGCTGCTCCTGCTCCTCCTCCTGCTCCGCAGTTTGCCTCTCTCCGCAGCCACCGCTGTTTTCAGTCGGTAGCGAAGCGGAGCCGATCCCGAAGCTGGCTCAGTGCGCCCGGAGCTGGAGCGCAGGCGGGCGGGCGGGCTAGGTGCGCGCCGCGGGCGCCGCTTGGTGTGACTGGCCCTGCGGGGAGGAGCGTCAGGGGCAGGCTTCCTCGTCCCCAGCGCCCCCTGCATGGAAGGGTGGGCCGCCGCCGCGCCCCCGAGCCCCGCGCCCGAGCCCTAGTGGGACCCCTCCAGCCCAGGGAGGGGCTGCCCAGAAGTTTGGGAGGCGTTCGGGAAAGTTTGCTCCGGGGGGGCCGCGCGCTGCGGTCCGGGGAGGGAGGGTCCCCCTCCACCCCCAGCGGGTCTCTCCAAAGCGCTCGCGGCAGCATGGCGAGGGGGGCAGGTCGGGAGGAGGCCGCCTGGCCGGCTCGCTGCTCCTCTGGCGGCCGGAACCCCCGCTTCCTCTCCCCCTGGAGTCGGGGCAGCGCTTTCCAGCGGCCCCTCTGGCTGGTTTACATGGCGCTTCTCTGGAGGCTCAGCGCGGCCGAGACGGAGTTTTCCATCTTGGATGAAGCGCAAGTTTTAGCAACTCAGATGAAGAAACTTGCCACAGAGGAGCTGGGGGTCGTCACTATGCAGGTACTGTTCCCACTCCACGCCTCCTCTTCCCCTTGCCCGTTTCTCCTTCCTTCCTTCACTGCCCCCCGTTCTCTTCCCCAGGGTGCGCTCGCTCGCTCTCTCCTGCCGCTGCTCCTCTCTCCCTTCATCCTTTCTTCCTGGTTTTCTTTCTTCTATCTTGCTCCTCTTTTCCTACTTTTCGTACCCTCTTCCTCTCGCTCCTCTGCTTCATTCCTGTTTGTTCTTTCCATTTTTTTCTTTGCAAACTTCCCTCCCGTTTGTCCCCCCCAACCCCCGGTCGCCTTTCTCCACCGCGAGCCCCTCACTTCTGCCCCGATTTGCAGGGAGCCGGTGAGAGCCCTGTGGCTGTGGAGTCACTCCCCCAAGCCCGGCGAGGGGACGCTAGCTCTTGGTGGCCACAGTTTCCCCCACCATTCAGCTTTGCCTGACACACAGAGACCCTCCCGCCCCCGGTCAGTAGGGGTTGTTTTTTGGTGCCATTTGCTGATCAATAATCCCCTGGATCGTTGTGGTTTAGTGCATCGTTGTAAAATCTTGAAACATGACTCCCCTGTTCGAGGCTGTTGCCTCGTGGGGCAGGGATACTTTGTATTTTATGAGGGTCTTGAAACTGGCTATTTTGCATACTTTTGTCTCTTCAGTTTCAGGGACCTGTACCCTTTGTGAGGCAGAGGGCAGCTTGATCCTAGATAAATCTTTAGGTGGATTTGATTATTGTTTTAAAACTCAAGAAGCACTTCCTCCTTGCAATTTTTCTGTTTTTTTGTTTATATTCATGACTATATACAATTCCTGAAAACTGACCAACAGAGTGTGTGTGTGTGTATATATATATATATATATTCTGAGCTCTTAAATTAAGAATACTAGAACTTTGATTTCACAAGATTCAAAAAGAGGTTTTGAATTGTAAACTTTAGGTTTATTTATAATACAAGCTGTAATTGAAGGTGGATATTTTTAGACTTTTTTAAGTATAGCAATATTTAAAGTTGAATTTAAGTACTAACTTGTTTTGACAAAGGTCCTTCAGGTCCATATACAATTTTAGTTTTTTCATCTCTGAATATCTTTCTTTCTGATGTCAATAAATCAAAAAATGTTCCTTCATGGAAGGACAGGTTTTTTTTTATATATGTGGAATTTACACACAGAGATGATGGGATAGGGAGACCATTCTTTCTGAAGGGAATATGCAATTTGACAAATTTATTATCTTCCTGCATCTCATTTCTTGACATTGTAATTTCTTTCAGTTCAAGGAGGAGAGAGGTGATTAGGAATTATTTGTGTCCTTGCCTTTGTGGTTGCATATTAATGATAGTAAAACTACTGTGATTTCTGTAATCACTGGCTGGAATTGCATAGGATGCTAATAGCTACGTTACAACAATCAACTACAACATGCACACACACAAAAAGTGAAATCAGATCCCAGATGCATTGCAATCCAAGGTATGGGCAGTACCAAATGCAGTTTTAAAAGCCTCACAAATTGAGGTGACACTTTTATGCAGTCAGCAGGGGTCCCTCCCCAAATGGCCCTTTATCTTCTCCAAACTGGCTTCATTTTACCACCTTTGAAACATCATTGTGTTGGCTGGCCTCCTAGGGCTGGGGCTTTGTCCAGGAAAATACCAAGCTGCTGCCTTGTCCTTTATGATCAGACATGTATGTAAATGACTTCACTTAACAAGGTAGATAGAAGTAAATTATTAATACAGAGAACATTAAGGAAGTCACTTTTTCTGTCTAGAGAGCTACAGGCATATTTACCCCCTGAAAATTATATATATAAATGGTGGAGCTTCTGGTTAATGGAAATTAAATGAGTATGATCATATTTCTCAACTTATTTCTCCAGTGCAAAAAACCCCCACAACCTTCTTGACAAGTGCTAGCAGCTTCAACACGTGTCTTCTTTGGTTTGTTTTTAGGTTTTCTTTTTTAAAGGCAGCTCACATAAAACATATATGCTCAAAATTATCTTCCATAACGACGACACATCGTGTTGTAGGTAGGCATAAAATGAACCAGGTTCCTCCACAAGAATTGTAGCTGGTCATGGCTGTTGGCTTAGGAAGCAGGCTTGATGCCGGTGTATAGGTATGCAAAATAACAACACTAAATGCTATGCATTTATTGTTACTTGAATCGTGTGAGGCCAAAAGCAATTAATACAGTGAAGCCAATAGTTCACAGGATGAGCCCTAGATTCTTTAAAATATTTTGGCCGTTTTAAGTCCCATCAAGCTAATTTGAACGTTCCCCACTTCCTCCGTACATTTCTACAGCTGTTTCAGATTAAAAACTGGTTGAAAACAAACTTCTCATGATTTTAGAAGCTTCTCTGATGATCTCTTCCTACAGTTGAACAAAAATCTTTATAACATTTCAACTCTTTAAATTTAAGCAGTTAGTCCTCAAAAAGGGCTGCATGCAATTAATACAGAATTATTATCTTTGGTATTTACGTAGTGCTGTTAGTGGGCTATATGGCAGGAGAGCTGTGCCAGTCAACGTGTTCCATGTTCTAAACAGCTGTCACTCTGTGGGCAAAAGATTGTTCTGTATTGCACTATGTAGTATAACAATGCGATCAGGTGGTCCTTATAACTGGAAGGCGTTCAGGAACAAATGAGGTTTAACCAAAATGGTCAGGGAAGTAACCCCATGCTCTGGATGCCCCTACACCTCTGATTGCCAGAAGCTGGGACTGCATGATGGGGATAGATCACTCGATAATTGCCTTCTTCTCTTCACTCTCTCTGAAGCATCTGGCACTGGCCACTGTCAGAAGACAGGATACTGGATTAGATGGACTGTTGGTCTGACTCAGTATGGCCGTTCTTATGGGGTTTTGGAAAAAGAGTGAGGGAGCTTTGTGTATCTTAATTGGGAGGTTGCTCTAAGCATAGAGGGTGACATGGAAGAAGGCCCAAAAGCAGGAGTGAGTTAAGGAGACAAAGGAAGTGGCTAGGGTTAATGCTTGGGCAGAGTAAAGAGAGTTATAGGGAATGTAGGAGAAGATGAGGGACGAGTTGTGGAGAGCCAGGAAAGTAAAGAGGGGAAACTAGTGTAGACACCTAGATATGATTTTGGGCAGCAGCGTTCAGCGTAGACTGGAGTTGAGAGGAGCTAAAGGTTGCAATGCTTAAGGCATGAAATAAATAGGCCAGGTGTAGTTTGTGGCCAGGTGGGATGGAGAGAGAGAGGGATGGACTTTTATTTTTTGAGAGAGCGAGCGTACATAGAAAAAGAAATGGCAGGATTTGACAAGAACCTGAATGTGAAGAAAGGAGAAAGCGTGAGCGGCGTCAGTGGTGACGCCAAGGTTATGAGCTTTGGTGATGGGAAGGATGGAGTTGGGAGGTAGAGAGCAAGAGGGCTTTGAAGGAACAATAAGTTTAGTGGCTGCATCGAGTCTGAGGTGGCAATGAAATATCCAATGAATGTCAGGCTGCAGTATCAGAGAGGCAGGTGGAAATCCGTAAATAGACTGAAGGCGAGAGGTTGATTTGGTGTATGTGAATCTGGGAAAGAGTCAGAAGAGGAGAAAACTGAAGGTGGGACCACCAAAAGAGAAAAGGAGGGAGGATGAGGTGAAGCCTCCAGAGGAAACATTAAAGGAGCATCTGGAGAGGTAAGAGAGGAACCGGGAGAGCACTGAGCCTTAGAAGCCCATGAAAGGGGAGGGTATATATAAAAGTCAAAAGGTTGGCGACATGGCTAGTATTATAAACAAAATCTGTCTCCTTGATGCTATATCTACTTCCTCTTAATACAGTTATTACAGCACTAATATGAAGAAAATGTATCTCGAATATTGATAGGAAGACTCATTGTTTTTATGGTCTCGTGTTGAAATCCTGTTATATAACATATTTACTTTTTATAGTTTATTTTCTGAAAGCAGCAAAATCCTACTGGAATGAATCGGATGCGTGCATCTGTGCATAGGAAGAATAATACTGATTCTGCATGGATAGTAAGGATGATCGAGAGTTATTGCAACAGCATCATTCTGACAGTTGTCTTGGCACTAGTACAACTGAATCTTGTTTGTAGACGGTTAGCTGACAGGCATCAGTGCAGAAGCTGATTTTTTTTTTTTTTTTACCAAGTTTTATGTCTTTAAACAAAGGTCTATTGCTGTAAGTGTGTTGCTTTCAAATTAGCCTTTGAATGTATAGAATATACCACAAGTATCTTTATTTGCAATATTGTTTATAAGTAAGGATAACATGGCTGTGTGATTTCTTGTGTGAGGAGCAGCATTCCGTGGGCAGGTGGGACAGCGGTTTTACATTTATTATTGAATAAATATGTGCCCCCATTACAAATATACTTTGTGGAATATTGTATCACAAGTATTATGTAGAAATATGTTTACCGTATGCCTTTGACAGCACTCTGGGCTAATTCTCTGTTGATGTAGTAATATCTAGCTCTTCTATAGCCCTGTCCATTGGTTGATCTCAAAGTGCTTTACAAAGGAGGGGCAACATTTAACCTTTTGTAAATTGTTTCACCTGTGTAGTCTGTTTCCCCTGTTGCTTGCCCAGGGAGAGGAAAAACTTTTTCAAAGAAATGTGCCTGTAAACCCACAGTGGGATTCTGGGGCAAGCATAGTACCTGAAATTACAATTTACTTACTCACCTACCGCTCCCCAAACCAGTAGCTAGACTTCAAGTTGACAAAATCCCTCTGATTTTACTGTGAAATTTTGTTTTGGCAATTCTTCTTCTTTCATATGGCTGGTGCTACTGGGTTCTGGGGAGGTGGGTGTAGAGCAGCAATTACAATATGTTTTAGCAATGATGGGTATTCTGAAAACACCTGATGCTTAAACTGGCAATTTAAGTTGTGTGTGTGCTCCAAGTGATTTTAAAATGCGGACATATTACTTTGCATCATTTGATAGACCATACATTTAATGGACACTATCTTAATGTCACAAGCCACAAAAGATGGTACTTTGTTGAATGAACAGGTTAGTGGGCAAATTTTGTATATTCTCCTGAGTTGTCTGTTCAGTTGGCACTTGGCAGTCATTAAAAAACTACAGGCCCTTTTACATTAAAATTACAACCAAGCTGGAGATTGTGCCCTGACCCAGTTCGAACTGAGAACACTGGCCCTTAACTATGTTCTGTTACTTGGCTAATCCCAGATTGGTTTCCCTGCTTCCATTGTAATTGTAGTGTAGATTGCTGGTTGAAAAACTTCAGAAATTTTGACTGGAAAAACAGGACACAATTCTTCTGAAAATTTTGACCATTTTTCAACAGGCACAGGACCCGTGACCTCCTGAATTACCCAATGCCATTGAAAAAGTCAATATTGTAATTCATTCTAACTCAGACTCCTTGACTATAAAATGAAGATATAATACCTACCTCACAGGGTGTTTAGAGGATTAGTGAATGCTTGGTAGAGGAAAATCTATTGTAATTTTGAGTATGTACATAACTTCAAAGCCATGTAGGCCCAGAAGCAAGCAATATGCCCTTAGGATCTAGAATATTTTGTCAACTTTCTCATCCCAATCCTTTATGCTTATTGTGCTAGAAGAGTACAATTCTTCCTTTCTCTTCCCCGCCCACCATCTCCAAACATGGAAGAACAGTTGCAAAAAAATGCCTTCCTGACTGCTAAAATGGCAGTCGACTACTCCCAATGACAAAAACAACTAAGTTTTTCTATCTGTTAAATTACAGAGCTCTGGTTTCTGATTAACAGTTTTAATACTTGCTCAGATGCTGTAGTAACGGGCACAATAGAAAAACCTATGGTATATAGGCTCCTCCAGCTTGATTGGGAGACTATTATACTAGTAGCATGTTTAGCCATATAATGCTTTTCAGTAAAAGCAGGGTGGGACACAGGCCAGGTTAACACACACAAGTGGAATGCTGTCAGTTTTTGATTGTGTGTGGGAGGATATAATGTCACCTTTATTTTGAAGATTACATAACCACTGTTTGTAGTCTGATGCTGTTTTTAGAGTTGTAATAAACTAATAATTCCAGTAACCAGAATTAGCACTTTTCATCCATAAATCTCAAAAGCAAACTTCACAAAAGAGATAGGTATCCAAGGTTGGTGTTGTAGATAACACATTGGACTCAGAACTTAGATCTAGGTTCTGTTTCTGGCTCAACCATAAACTTCCTGGGTGACCTTGGGCAAATCTGTGCCTCTGTTTCCCATCTTTAAAATGGGCATAACAATATTTCTCTACCTCTCACAGGTGTTACAGATATTAATGGTTTTATTTTGTAAGGTGCTCAGATACTAGGGTGATTAGTGCCATGGGAAAATCTGTAAACCATCAATCATGATCTTAAATCAAGATCTCTAGTTTGCAAAATTAAGGACATTTATCAAATTAAACTTTTCTAATTTCATATCTACTTATTTTTTTAAAGCATCCACTTGAATACAGACTAGAAGAACAGGTATCTACTTTTATGTATTTTTTTTTCTGTTGGCTTCCGGTTGTGGTTTATTGTGCTTGAAAGCCATTTGAGAGACTGAACAAAATAAAAATTAAAAAGTACATGCTGATAAATAGTTTATGAACTACTGTTTTTTCTAAGTATTCAATAGTATACATTATAGTAATTATGGAGTGGAAGCCAGTGGAGTAAAATCTCATCTGTTCTACATGATTACGTCTTGGTTTGCATCCAATCATAACAATCTTTCTAAAGGCGCTATGAAAGCCCAAGACTGCAGCAGTTTTTCATCCTATTCCACTTGGACTTTTTTGCATGAAACATTTCAAAAAGATATAGTGAGGTCCTGGTGGAAGGGCAGTTAAAATAGTTAAGCTTAGGAGAATGAATCTGAATTTTTAATTAGGCTTTGAGTTGTTTCTTCAAAGTGTCGAGACATCATTAGTGATGTAAGTCTTGTTGCATTAGTGGAGACTGACATTTCACTTCAAACACAGAGAACGCAGCTGTCCTGTGCAGATAAAAGTTGCCAAATGTGATGCAGCAAGGTGGATTGCTAGATAATTAGCTGTCCCACTTTACTGCTGTGTTGAAGAGCCCTGCCAGTCATGGGAGGGAGAAAGGGGGAATTATTAACGGGAGGAAATCCAAGTATGTCATAAAGCAATTTGAAATCTCTCAGCTGTGGCAGGGCTGATAAGACATATGTTAAGGAAACACACAAAGTAAGTACAGTATATGTTAGCCAATTCTTTTTCTTAGCTTAATTCAGCAAAGCAGAAATGGCAAAAGCCTAATGATCCCTACAATATAACAAAGTACTTGCAGTGGTTCCATCAACCTGACCTTGGCACTGGTAGCAAAGAAATTAACATTTATATTTTACATGTCAATTTAAAAAATAAATTTGCAATTTATGAGAGATTCAGAATAGGAAGGAATAACTACAAAATGTAAACTGTCAGTTAAAGTGCATTTGGGGACAAAAGAAATGTTTGGTATCAACATAATTTAAAAAATAATCTGAGTTTAAACAGTATCAAAGTGTTCCATGCAGAGAAATAATGTAATAACATAATAATAATAATAATGTAGGATGTTATGTGTTTGTATGCTTCTCGTGCATAACACACCAGTTCGCTTTCACACACATGGATTCTGCACCCCTTAAAGTTAAGGGGAACTTTGCCATTGATTTCAATGAGCATAGGGTCAGAGCTATATAATAAATAGCTATATCTTTAAAGTAAAATATTTTGCCTCTTTTTTTATGTCTTTCTGAACATAATAAATAATACAATTAAAAACGTAGCCTTAAATACCTTCTTTTGATGTCTCAAAAATTCTACCCTGTGGGTATCCACTAATGGCTGTTCTATCTTCTGATGTATTACACAGTTCCAGTGCTTAATATGATTTTTTTATTACTATTATGCAGTTATGGAAGGCCTTGCAAAGGAAAACACTTAGGGTTAGAGCCACAAAAGGACTTAGGTGCCAAACTGCCACTTGAGGGCCTAAATTCCAGAATCAGGCCTTGCTGGGATTCACAAAAACCCTGCTCACCTGCAGCCAAACGCCATAGGTGTCTAAACTCATTCGGGTTTTTCCTGTAAAAGTTCCCTCTGTGCCTACATTTCTGTCTCAGAATGTGCGCACTGCAGCTCTGTGCCAGCCATCCAGATCCAAAGCCTCAGTGCGATGTACAAATGGGGGTACGTTCCTTGGCCTAACCTGCCTGCCGTGCCAATCTGGTAGGCTTGTGCCACGGTTGCTTACCGGATTGGGCCCCTATAGAGGAGTTTACGCAAAATGGCCGGTGGAACAGGAGGAGTGCCTCCCTTATAACTTTTAGCCCAGTGGTTAGGTTACTCACCTGGGATGTAGGAGACTCCCCGTTCAAGTCCCTTCTCATCAGGTGAACAGGGATCTGCCACCTCTCAGATGTGTGCACTAGCCACTAGTTTTTAAAATGTTTTGATGTGGGGTTTCCTCAGTTTCTCTCCTGTTGAAGCTATTCCACTGTGAATAAATAATGAAGGAATCAGTGGGCCAGAGAGAGGGAGAGCAAGTGTGAGAATGACTCTGTAGCGTGGTGTTTAGAGCAGTCACTTGAGAGTTGAGACCCAGGATCCAGTCCCCCTGTTTCAATGACATTTTCAATTATTTATCCACTGTGGAACAGCTTCAGGAGGAGAGACTGAGCAGGTCCTACATCAGAATGGTCCATGACTCGGGCACTCGCCTGAGAGGTGGCAGGACCCTGTTCAAGTCCCTTCTCCCCCTCATGTGGAGGGGGACTTGAGCCATTGGTGTCCCCCCCCAATCACTGGGTTTAAAGTTACGAGGGAGGTCTGATGTCCTCAACCCTCGCTTCTTGAAAAAAAACATATGGGCTTCTAACACCAAGATCGGGTTTGCAGCTGAGCAGAGGGAAGCACCTCTTTGCATCCTGGACTTAGGTGCCTAACTCTGGGAGAGGGGAGGGGCTTAGGACATACCCCTCTCTTCTGCATTTCCTGTTGGCTAGCTTAGGCGAGGAGCCACTTAGCGTTGCTGATTTTTGTGAATCTCATAGTGAGATGCTTCTCCCCATTCACTGTACAGGAATCCTAGGTATGAATCCCATTGATTTTTTTTTTTTTTTTTTAGATGCCTAAAAGTTAGGCGTGGTGACACTCAGTGTTGCAGCACCTGTTTCTTTATGAAACTAGCCTTTAGTAATCTTAACTTCCCTGTAATTTGTTGTAGCGCTATTCCGTATTGTTCAACAGTGAAACTGTTAATAAAAAGTTTGATAGAACAATGTAATGCTAGGCCTTACATTGAAAACAAAGCTTAATAAAGTTCATTAGTAAAAACAAGGTGATACTTATCCAGAACTGGTTGGTGCATCATGGGAGATGTAATCTGCCCGGGGAGTCCCACCCAGTGTGGAGAATGGAGACATATTGCAACTGAATACAACTCCCATGAGTCATTGCAGCATGATAGCCAAACAGAAATTCTTAGTTTCTTGTTTGGGTTGTTTTTGGAAACTTTTGGGGGTTTTTTTGGTGGTTTTTTTTGGGGGGGGGGTGGGCCAGAGGAGGGGGGGAATTTTCCATGGAAAGCAGACACCATTTGTGAAAAATTTAGTTGTGTAAAAAATCCAATATTCTATCAAAAAACAGTTCTGATGAAAAACTTCTAAGCAGCCCTACGCTACACTGTCCTTATGTGAATTAGGATCAGGAACTTGGTAACCAGTTAGCAGGAGGTGTTTGTATAGTGAGAAGGTTATCTCTCCCTCTACTCACCTCCATGTTGGGAATCCAAGTGCATCCCTCATTTTCCTCAACACTGCTTCTGAGGTCTCTTGGTCTAGGGACTTGGGGTGTCAATTTTTCATGGCCTCTTCTATGGCCCACAGAATCCAGCATTGCCACTAAGACTACATATTGTTTGGCAGAAGAAATTCAAGTTGACTCTTGGAACATGATTATGAATGATACAACTCAGCAGTGGTTAATGCACAGTATGAGGCAAGGCTTAATCAAATCACTTTTCACTACTACCAGTTATAGGCTGACTGCAGAAGATTTTAAGAGTGTATTTGCAAGTATATTTGCACAGCTACAAACAGCTGGCAATAAGACTGCTATCCCCAATTCATACTGATGGGTTTTCCTGCTTCACAGCTCTTAAGCGGAAGTAGCTCGTAAGTCTTTGTTTCCAGTAGAACTTGCTTCTTTCTTTGAATGCCCAGTCTTCACTTTGCCTTTGGCCATGACATTAGAAGCTGCAACCACTCTACTAGTTAGAGAACAGAAACCATAATGCCTCTTGAGAGAAGCCACAATTGTATGTCAGCCAGCACTTTATAGGGCACTATAACTAGGTCTTTTTATGCTTTCTCCCCTGCCCCCCATCTTTTTCATATACCCCTAAGACCTAGAAGAAATTTCTGGCTAGCTATATGATCACCACAGATGGGAATTAGGCCAGTGGAAAAGGCTTTAAAATAGGGAAGTTCTAGAAGAGGTTTGCAGAGGCTGGAAATCTTCAGCAGTGCTTCTTCCTCCTTTTCCTCTGGTAAGGTTACTGCATGTCTTCCCTTGTATCGTACTGCATTTCTGGAGCATATTTGAGTACTATTCAAAACAGCACCCCTGCCCTGTCATATTAGTCCCCAATATCCAGAATCTAAAGGGCTTCTCTGAGAACTTGGCAAATTTCACTATTATACCTGCATTTTGTCCCGAGCAAATCTGGAGGATAAATGGAGCTGGTCTTCGTATATGGTTTTTAAACAAATCCTAGCTGCAGTCATCCGTTTGATCAACATTGCCTTACTTGCTTTGTGTCCAGGTTAATTTTTTTCATGTATGTTTCCTTGCTTAGGTGGGTGAAGTGGCCACTCTCCTCTGCAGCTGCTATTTGTGAATTTTCTCTATAAAATTACATTAGGTTCTGTATGCCAGTTTATCTTCCAAGCACCATCTGGAAGAGTATATGTTCCAACCTTTGTTCACTTTCAAGCTTTGCTTGGATAGACAGAAGTCTTGACACAACTTCCACAAGATTGAAATAGACACACGCCAACTTTTTTTTTTTAGGGGGGTGGGGGGAGAGGAAAGATTTCCTGTTTCTGAACCTTCAGATTCAATATTGATTGGTGGAATATAGGCCAACCTCATGATATGACAGTAAACAGTGCCACAAGCATGCCAAATAATTCTGGTGCTTTCATGATCCATTTATCTTCAGTTCAGCTTCCCTGTTCTCTCTCTATCTCCAGTAAGTGAAGCATTAGAAGTACTTGCTCCTGATCCATTACCTCAGAAGTAATATGGAACAAAAAAAGTCTGAGGGGAGAGGCACAAAATCCCGAAACTTAACTAGAGTGGGAGCCTGTTTGGGACAAAGCTGGAAACATTTCCAACCCCAGGGAAGATGACAGAGGAAGCAGAGAGAATTTTACATATTGAATAGTGGGAGAAAGAAGAGTAGGAGCAGGTTCATTCAATAACATGAGGCCATCCAGGTATAGTATCCCTTAGGTTTTGGGTGTTGTGTTAGGCTGACAGTGATCACAATTGTTGTTTCACAATCCACATAGTCATCTATCTGTGACTTTTTTATTTTTATTTTTAGGGCCTAGATATTGTGGAGTTGGGTGCCTGCCCTGTAAGTATAGCAGTAAACAGTTGCAAAAGGTAAATCTCTAGTGGGCCCTGCTCTTTCCATTATTGGCTTTTGCTGCTTAGACTTGGATTTCCTTAGAGCCCTTTCCCCTCCCATTTAATTGTTCTTCAGATTCTATTATTGTGTGAAGGAACGATGAGCTTTTCAGCAAGCTCAGAAACAGTTTGGGCTCATTTGACTCTATATATGAGGCTCTTCCATTCAGAAATGACCCATCATTGTCCCACCCCCAAAAGTTCATGTAAGGCTACAATAGCTTATTTGTTGAAAATGGGTGCAGCTATATTTGTGGGTCATGAAAGGAGAGGCGTCTTTGAGATAGCTTCACCCCCAGTCTATTGAGGGCATTATTGCCAGGATGGGGACCTGGAACAGAAGATGAAAGTGAATGGGAAGCCAAAGAGCACCTTGGCTTTGATTCAGAGTCACCCACACAAGCAGGAGAATCTTGACCTCTCCTATTCCAGGGCTTTGTTTACATGAGGAAAATGACCTGGTGGTTTGATGGATGTCAACCATTGATTGTCTAATCACTACTGCTTTCCCCCCCTCACATGTGGTGTCATTTGGGGATGAAAATTGATTGGGTGATAGGGCAAATATAGTCATCATAGTGTTCAACGCCATTTGGGTGGTGATTAGGCCAATATGGAGAGCGTGGCAAATGGCTGTTGTCAGCCATGGGTCATTTTCCTCTTAGAGGTGCTAAGAGGATTAATCCATCACTTTGTGTAATGTACAATTATAAAGTTACTTTGCCAGTCCAGTGATAACAGCAAAAGGCCTCAGACACCTTCACTCACCTACTTCCCCTTCTCAGGGAAGGGAATAGCTCTCCAGTGAAGTGAGATACCAAGGAGGCTGGTTCTTCCAGTAAATTCAGTGTAACGGGTATGTATGTGAGATAGTTTGATGTCAAAAATAGTCGATTTAACCCATCATACCACAGCCACAGGTCAGTTCACTCAGGGAGTGAGCACATCCTCGGGAATGCCATCTGCTCAGTAGCATGTGTGTTTGGGGGGTGAGTGACAGAGAACTCCATTAAATTGTTGGCATTCATGACCAATATCCTAAACTTGTGTCCTACTGTAAAAGGTCCAATGAGCAGAGAGCTCCAGTAACAGATGCATTCTGAATTCCCTTGCCCAGGATACAGGTTTTCTCTCCTTTTGATGTTAAACAATTCTCTGGAAAATAGAGATTAACCAAGGGTGATGAGAGTGATGATATTGTGCATGGCGTCATCAAGCTTGATTCCAGAATCTTATCCAGTGTTCCTTAGATTAATTTTGGATTTCTTCTTCACTTTCTTGGTCTGTAACACCAAGAACTCATGTATTTCACCGCGATCTTCAGACCCTCTCTCTCGCCTGAGTTTTGAAAGGATGAGATTAACAGAGGAGTTATCGCTCCTTCCTTCCCAAAATTCCACTCCAGACCAGGAGGTGAGCTACCATGGCTTGTAGTGTATGATACATACTAAGTCTTCCTAGTGATGCAGCAAGAAGCAGTAGATTATTGGAAACAGGAGAGGTTTCATGTGCTGGACTGGGACTCTGCTGATCTGGGGTCAATTTTTGGCTCCGTCAATGGCTTTGACTCTGCCTGATCATGAGCAAGTCAGTCTCTCTGAGCCTCAGTTTCTGGTGGTGGTCTGTTGATTTTGGAGAACTAAATATTACTTGGAGGAAAAGAGGGGGGGCTTATGATGATCTCCCCCTCCCCCGCCGATATGTGAAAGTTGTAAGATGAGATGATGGAAGCATCAAAGACCACCCTGGCTCAGTGGATCAGATGCTGTGACTATTAATTCCTTAAGCCTAGGAGGCTGAAAGGGTTGTATATTCTGAGGACTTGGGTCTGGTTCCACTCTCCTATAGCAGAGCTTAATCTGTCAGTCTTGGAATGATGCGCCAAAGATGCCAAAGCAGCATTTTTTAGATAAATTGTGGGTTTTGCATGACATTTCTCCTGAGCTTATTGCTTCTAGATAAAGTATAACATGTCCCTCAAAAATTTAGAGTTCCGTTCAATGTGATAGTTTCATCTTATTTGGAATAGTGGGAAGAGGGCTCTCATGAAGGAATAGTTTAAATTGGGTATTCATACACTATATACACTAATGAAACTATGGTCTAAATAGAAGATCATTGAGCCTCCTTGGGCATAACTTTTGGCCACAGAATCCCGTGTGATGTTTCCAGTGCTAGTCCTTAATTGCTTTTTTTATTCCTTTTGCTATTGACTACCCAACGACTGTCAGGTCTGGTGTGGGAATTACTCCCCCAGTCTGGATTGGTGGAGTTGAGCCTCAAAAAAACAACTTACAGAGAAAATTACACTTTCTGGTCCAGACAGGGACATCGGAATAAACACTGGGGACTTTCAGCTTGACAAATTATACAGCAATGTTTATGCTTCTGTTTTTACTATAAATGCCAAAGTCTTTGGTCTGGCATATTTAAAATTAGAAAGTCTGTTGTAGCCAGATGCACAGAATTTCAGTGTTTATTTTAAGAAGCCTTGATTTTCTTTTTAAATTTTAATACTATACGGGGATTAAGGTGGAAAATGAGAATAAATGTTCAAACTTTTAGCTAAGAGGTAAAGAAAAAGCCTGGGTAATTATCACAGAGCATCTAAAAGTATGTAATCAGATGATAAAATTTAGAAATGATACATTAACCATTCCTGGATTGCAGCTTGACAGATAAATCCTTATATGGAGATTTAGGAAACAAAATTCAGGTGTATTTTTCAAAATCAGGAGAATTTTAAAACTCTCAAAGTGTCTCAGATACAGAAAAAAACAATTTTGACTACATGTCATCAATATAAAGGGAAGGGTAACAACCTTTATGTATGCAGTAACATAAAATCCCTCCTGGCCAGAGGTACAGAATCACTTACCTGTAAGAGGTTAAGAAGCTCAAATAACCTGGTTGGCACCTGACCAAAAGGACCAATAAGGAAAGAAGATACTTTCAAATCAGTGTGTGTGTGTGTCTTTGTTTTGTTCCCTCTCTGGACAGAGAGAGAGACCAAGCAGGTAAACCATCTCCTGAAAAGATACCTGAAATTATACGTCTAAAATTATAGAAATTGTAAGTAAAGGCAAGGAAATGCGTTAGATTATTTTTTGTTTTAGATTGTGAATTTTCCCTATGCTAAGAGGGAGTTTTATTCCTGTTTTTTGTAACTTTTAAGCTGAGCGTAGAGGGGAATCCTCTGTGTTTTAAATCTTATTTACCCTGTAAAGTTACCTTCCATCCTGATGTTGCAAGTGTGATTCTTTTACTTTTTTTTTTTGTAAATAAAATTCTTCTTTTAAGAACCTGATTGATTTTCAGTGTCCTAAAAACCCAGGGGTTTGGTCTGTGCTCACTTTGTAACCACTTGTTTAGTATATTATTCTCAAGCCTCCCCAGGAAAGGGGGTGAAGGGGCTTGGGGGAATATTGTGGGGAAACAGGGACTCCAAGTGGCCTTTTTTCCTGCATATTTGTCTGAATCACTTGGTGATGGCAGCAATGCCATCCAAGGACAAGGAAAGGATTTGTGCCTTGGGGGAGTTTTAACCTAAGCTGGTATAAATAAGCTTAGGGGGTCTTTCATGCGGGTCCCCACATCTGTACCCCAGAGTTCAGAGTGGGGAGGGAACCCTGGCACTACATTTTTAGGACATGAAGCTTAAATAGCTGTCTCTTCACTTTAAAACAACTTAATATAAAATTGGTTTTGAAACTTCTTTAATTTTTTTTGTTTTTCCCAGCACAGACTATTAAATAATTTTGATTTTAAAATTATGTAGAATTTATTAAAACCTGAATTTCAAAATAGTTAAAAATATTTTCTTTACCAAAAGAGCTACCTATTATCAGCAGGCAATACATTTCAAGAAGTAGCTGAAAATGCAAATCATAAATAATTTAAAACCCTCCAACAAATGATCTTGATGTTTGTTTGTTTTAAAAAAATCTGAACTCTTTTGATTTAATTTTCTTCTAATCATCTGTATAGCTCTCTGCTCCCTCTCCCAAATTAAATATTTCAACGTTAGCTAGGTAGATAAGAGGCCTAATTATGATCTTGGTTACACACCAGTGTAATTCCATTGACTTCTGAGGGGTTGCTCTTGAGTTTCATCAGTGTCAGAGCAGAATCAGGCCTGAAAAACTTAAACAATAAATATTTAATCTCAGGTACAGAATAGAATGCACTGGAAAGATACAGTATGTATAATTTATATGGAAAAGGCAGTTAATGTTGAGATTTTAATTATGTAAAATCTGCCACTTTGCACATTTATATATGTAACAGAGATTTTCAGTCCTTGGCCACATAAATATACACAGAAATTACAAGGCAAAACACTTCATGAAGCAGTGCAGGTATGATACCAATTATTTAAAACCCTTAAGAGACAGTTGTAGTTTTTCTTAAACACTGATACTAGCTTAGAAATTTAAGGTTGAAGTCACACGTAGGAGGTGGGGGTGAGGAAACTGAAATATGAAAATACGAAGCTAAGGTCACTTCAAACTCTGACTTCGGCTTTCAACCCTTACTGATCTCTCATCTGTTTACTAACAGAAATTGTTTGTAAGATGGAGTATCTGTTTAATTGTGTTTATTTGAAAGCAGCCCATAACAACAAAATTGGTGCTAAAATCAACTTGAAATCTGCCTTTCAAGAATGAGTTAAGTGCTTTCAAATACTGCCCCAGAGTTTCACGGCCTATTTCTGTTACTTTACAAGCACACTTTCCTATTTTTTAACATGTTTTTCCCCTCCCATGTATGTTTGTGTAAATCTTTCACACCGGAAGAGCTCATTCCCCTTGATATTGTAGGTGGTTAGCAGAGTTTTTGCAGATCATCTCAGGGCTAGTCTACACTAGGAGTGCTACTCGCCACAGTAACACATCTGGTGAAAACGCTCTATGCCGATGGCAGAGAGCTCTCCTGCTGGCATAATAAAACCACCTCTGTGAGAGCGCGGTAGCTATGTTGGTGGGAGAAGCTCTCCCACTGACATAGTGCTGTCCACACCGGTGCTTAGGTCGGTGTAACTTATGTCGCTCGGGGGGTGTCATATTCACGGCCCTGAACGACATAACATATACCTATGTAAGCTGTAGTATAGACAAGCCCTCAGTAACTGCTCTAAGGATCAGTCACTGTTTGTTGAAATCTGAAAAAGGTCTCTCACTCAGTGCCTAATTCACACCATCCTGTTACATATTGCAGAGGTCTCAGAATAACGTATATATTGTTTGCAGTATCCAAATGAACGGGTGAGAGTTAGCAAGTGAGTAAAAAGCCTTCATTCTGAAACTGGCCTTAAGTTTTGTTATGGATGCGTGAAAATAAGAAGGGGTTTTATTTTTCCTCCCTCTTTCTCTTGGAATAAAACTTAATTTAATTTTCATAAGAAGTACGTGTGTGGGGAGAGAAGAGTAAAATCTCAAACTGCTTGGATTTGCACATCCATCACATCACTTATTAACATCAAATAATAGATAAAATCCACCTTTTATTTAAGAAGTGAACTTTTTATGGCTTCCTTATTTGTTTTGTTTAAATGTTCCGACCCAGGCCTAATAGAGCTAAAGTATGAGTGTTGTATATCCTGAGAGCTGCATTCACCAGACATCTATAACGTGTACCTGCTTCTTTAATCCAGTGTAGTTGGGGATCTACAAATTACCATTGCCTTTCTAATTTTATAACAAAGCAGTTACGAGCATATTTTCTGATGGCCAGTGGTTAGCTCTTGGCTTCTGGCCTCTAGCTGGGCATTAGCTGCCATGAAATACTTGGCCATGAAGTTGTTATTGCTGTTACAAACCATGTGATATTAATGAATGTTCAACTTCATATTTCATTTATTAACAATGCATAGGGTATTTATGGTCTGTCAGCTAAAAGTCAAACTGCTCACTGCCATGGAAACTGCATTATGCTTACTGTATTGATCTTCTCTTAGCAGCTATTGACTGCAGCAGAACTGGCAGAAAAGCACTTCATTCCAAAAATTCTCTTGGCTTTCTAATGTTTTAGTTATCGATCTACACATAGTGAACCTACTATAGTATATTGTTATTAAAACTACTGGATTCAGGCTCACAGTTAAGATACCCCAAATATTATTTTTAAATAGGGCTCTTGCTAGTAATCTGCAATATGAATTAGTGGTCTCTGGGTTAGATATCTCCATGTGAAAGGAAATTAAGTTTGCAAAGTCTAATGCATTTTAAAATAGTCACAACAAGCACTTGCTTACCATTTCTCTAGTACATAAATCTAATTTTGGCAGGTTCCCCCCCCGCCCCCCATATCTATTTATTCAGTAACTTGTTAACTACAAGTGTAGAAAATATATTCCACTAACTGCAACCTCAAATATCCAAAACTAGCTTCTTTATGTATGTCCAAGAGTAGAATATAGGGTCTATAAACTAAAAATATAAATTGAAGAGAGCATTATGTTTATACCATGGTATACAAAGTAGGTAATTTAATTTCTTTCAAGGCAGTAGAGGTGCAGGGACAATCTTGACAAAAGTAACTAACAGGCATACCTTGGTAAAAGGGAAAGTGTGAAACAGATATGCCATTTTTAAACCTGTTTGAAGAGTAAGCCTATTGAGTTTGTTCCATTTCATATGCCAGTGATGACACCTAAATGACTTATTACAGGTTGGAAAAATTCATGCTAAAGCTTGGTCCCCATACCATACGATATAGCACTAACTTAAAAAGGAGCGTAATGGTGGTAATTTTGGATCATTTGAAATCATGATGAAAGCTGAAAGCTGCTGCTGCTTCTCACCAAGTTAGAGCTCAGCTGCTTTACTTAAATACTAAGCTCCTTGGTGCTTTTGTTCTGTGTTGCTACAACGCCTAGCGCACATTGGGATCCTGCTCCACAACAAACTCCCAAGCACTTCTACATTACAAATAATAATAATATTCAAACACGTCAAGCGTGAGCTGAGCTGCTGCTGGAGTGGCTTTTTGGGTATGACATCTATGTGACTGCTACCAAAAAGTAGTTATGAAATACTGGCTTGGCTCTGAAACACCTCCAGCTACTAATTTTAAGCCCTGTTTTTTCTAGTAGTGGATATAAAAATCTTATTATGTGGTTGATTTAGTGAGTGAGTCCTCAGTTCATAATCTCTTTATAAAAATGTATGCACATTAGCAGGAGGTATTTAATAGACACACTGCCTCGATGAAAGAATGCTTTGTGGAACGAAGCTTTTGTGCATTTCTGGATCTCTCAGCAATTCCTGTGGAGCTTCCCAAGTCTCACTGACACAGAATGGCAGAGGAAAAGACCTTCTCACTTTAAGCCTGAATGGAGAATAATGGCGGGGGGAATGGGAGTGGGGGAGGGGAATCAGTTGCTTTGGAATGCAGAGATGATTGGTATTGGAACTCATGATCTGAGCATTTAACACTTTTAGTCCTTCCTACCCCCAACTGGGGCTTTGCATTTACAATGAGGCTCATGCTATCCCTGAAGTAAAAGTTTCTGAGGGGTAGCCGTGTCAGTCTGTATCAGCAAAAACAACGAGGAGTCCTTGTGGCATCTGGAGACTAGCAAATTTATTAGGGCATAAGCTTTGAAAGCTTATGCCCAAATAAATTTGTTAGTCTCTAAAGTGACACCTCGTTGTTTCTGAAGTAAAAGTGGTTTGCTCTCTAAGTCAACAATAGCAGCTTCTTATCCCAGTCAGTTGAGAGAACTTTTCTCAACCCAGGTAGTCTTTGTTAGGTAACAATATTTGATTTGTCGATTTTATCGATGTGTAGTAAAGATAAGAAATATTTCCTTTTTTCTTGGCCACTTTCATTTCTTGTCTAATATCTCAGCTATTGATTAGCTAATGTGTGGACTGACAGTTTTAGTATTTGACACACCATAGTCTGTTGCTATGGAAAGGATTTTCTGTCTTAAATAACAAGGTGGTGAGTTCACAGATTTCTTTTGTTATGAACTGACAAACCGCTTAAGTTGCACAAGGCGCGAGTGGATATTCATATCTAAAGAAGAGCAAAAACCTGGAACATTTTGGTTTAATAATGGAAATTTCCCTCTTTTTTTCATAGCCAAGAATGTAAATGCTTTATTTCTAATCCCTCCTCATGACCATTATCTTTCACTGTACTGAAGAAAACAATTCATGTGGTGTTGACTTCTCAGCAACAAACTACCCTCCAGTGTTGTTGCTAATGTTTGAAGCCTTAAGCCCATGGTTCCAAACTTTTTACTAAGGTGACTTGCCAACTTCATTTTTTCCTTTTTTTGTGGATCCATCTGGGGTCCAATTTTGGAGGGGTGCCCAAAATCATAGGCCAGAGTTGTCATCCTCTTCTGCTACTGTCATTTTCTCCTCATTCCTCTGAGAGGGCACCGGTCACCTGCAGCACACCCTGTACACTGGCACCACAACCCTAATCCCTGTCCACTGTGGATGGGGAGGCCCTGGGGGATCATATTGGAGATTGAGCCTGCCCCGCACTTACCCTGTAGCAGTGGGTCATCTCCCACAGGCCTTGGCTCAGTTCCCTGCTCCACGTGTTGCAACCTGGTGTGTGTGTGTGTGTGTGTGTGTGTTTGCAGCACCACTCAGGTTTGGTCCAGCTGCAGGGTGAGCTTGGGGCGGGCTTGGTCTCCAACCCCCCATGGGCATCCTCTCCTCACTGGGCCTGCAACTCTCATCTATGGTCTTCCTACAACGCACTGTTTGGGAAACACTGCCTTAAGTGACGTTCTTTTAACCTGTAGGTGGCTGGAGAAGTTCTATACATTGCGAAGCTCATGCTGAAAGTGATAGATCGTTAAATGACTGACAGGTTGTAAATTTTGTTTGTTGTTCATCAGGGTTTTTTTTCTGGCTATCACTCTTCAGGTGCAATGTTGCCCTCTAGTGGTTGGGAGGACTTTGTAACTCCTGAGGGAACAGTTGGGTCAATTTTTTGATGAATTTTGATTAAACCTAATTTTAAGTAATTTATGGAGAAACTTCCAAAGGGAGGACATCACTGTCCCACATCTTGATCAAGTTTCATTCTGAATGAGATGTAATAAATAAGCAGCATGGTCAACTGGCTGTTTCATTTGAACAGATAACACAGGCTTTTGTAAATTGCCTTAATTTTAGAATGCAATCTAGTAATCCTGTTTATACTAATTCATTTCTTGCAGCATGCTTATTACAGAAGCCATATATGTATAACTTATTTCCTTTAAATGGCACCAGGTGTTCGCCTTTTCTCAGAACACTAAAGCCTCAGGTTCTCAGCATCATCTTTATAAACAAAGTTGATGATAGTTATTAACAGATATATTTAAAAACTAAAGAAATCCACGCATACCCGAACAATCACAACTCGTGTAAACAAATCTAACCACAATCTAAATAACAAACTAATCGAAAGAAACCCCCACATTATTTTTGTCTTCTGTTTTGTATTAGGCTCTACAGAAATATCTATCTAATAACATAGCTCTTATATTTCACACCCTTACTGTCCTTAGATAGTAAACTCAGTGAATCGGGGCATCTTTGGGCACTATCTACATAATAGACATTATAATTATTATTTTAAGGGCTGGTGGATTCAGCTTCCTCAGAGCACTTTGAAAATGTTTGAAGAAAAACAAGAACAGAAATTGGAAAAATTCTGATCATCTTCTGCATGCCTGCTCCCACCTCCTTTTTTTTTTGAGCAGCTCTACTCAACAGATCCAGGGACTGTAGAAATGAGGGGGAATCTAGTAAGCCTAAACAGTGTCAGGCTGTGAGCAAAACTAGGCCCATTATGTGAGTTGAAAGTCTACAGGTTGCAACACAGCAGACAAGGAAGCATAGCCACAAGTGACTGCTAAGACTAGCAAAGCTTCTGATGAAAGCCCCAGGTGGCAGAAACTGAGAGGGAAAGCTGAAGAAAGGGGTACCCAAAGATCTATTGGGTTAAAATGTGTAAGGATCTTGGACTGCCATGTTTCTACAATGAATGTAGAACCACTGGCATGAAATGGAAGAGGATTGAGTTTTTTCAATCTTCCTCCAATACTTAAGCCCTTACTGTCTCATCTACCTACATAGCAGGAAACCCTCTTGTGCTGCTTTGATGTAGATGCTATTAATGAATAATTTCTGATCTGAGCTGATTGAGAGCATGAAAGACTCTTGTCATATAAATCACCCAGTCCCCCATTTCCCATGTGCCCAGCTACTCCACATAGCATCTTTGTGCAGAGCATAGGAAGTTGTTATATGATTCTAGGTAAGTGTGAATTTTTGGATGAAGGTAAGATCCCTATCCTAAGCCTTCTACAATCTCTCTTGAAATGGGTCAGGTTCCAAATGCCATCCAGTTCCTGGGGTGTCTTCCTGTAGAAGACAGGATTTCCCCAGAACTAGCTCTCCTGACAGAAGTGATGGCCAAACTCCAAAATCCTTGATCAAATCCTCTTCTAGAAGGTGAAGATGGTCCATCCTTTCCCTAGCACTTTAAAACCAAGATTAAAGTGCTGTTGTTTTAACCAAGCATGTTATTTGGAGTTAGGTTCTTCCCCCCCCCCCAAAAAGAGAGTGAAAATTTGCCATCTTTACTGAATTTATCTTACTTTTCTTATCATCAAAATGAGAAAAAATCCAGTAATGGCCCTATTGATTATTATATGTTTGATTGCATCACCAACAGAAGTCGGTCCAATGGTCTTTCTGATTACAAAGAATAAGTTTAATTTTGTTTGCTGTCCTTTCACCCCCTCCCCCATGTTCTTTAGGATGAAAGCTCTCTAGTTCATTGACTTCAGTATTTCTGGGTTGTGAGTGTAGATCCCATCTTTTCTGTATCTCATGCAGTGAATTTTGAGTTTCTAAAAGCATGAGGTGGTGATAAATGATCTTGAAAATGAAAGAAGAGTTGCAATCCACAGGGCTGAAAGACTAGGGAAGAGCAATTTCTGCTGTTTGAGCCAGAAACCAGCTGCTCTAGAGATGTAGATATTGACAAGCTAGCACTTGTGATCCTCCACAGAATATCTGTTCACTTTCCCCCCAACCCCGAGTATTTCCCCCTGATTATAGTTTTTCAGAGTATGCTATACATAAAGCAATCAAGTTAGAATGGGTAGGAAGTTGAAAAATATCAATTTCCAATAAACCCTGCTTAAGAAAACAAGATGTTTCAAAACTGTTTACA
Source organism: Emys orbicularis (assembly GCF_028017835.1). NCBI lineage: Eukaryota > Metazoa > Chordata > Testudines > Emydidae > Emys > Emys orbicularis. Next base: position 18,624,081 of record NC_088690.1, read on the forward strand.
GTGAGAGAATGTGGTGAAGGTACAAAATAAATTTTTGGTTAGTATAGGCCGCAGTTTCAGATTAAGCACTTGGGTTCCTTTGCCTGAAGACTGTAACATTCATGTTAAACTTGCTGTCAGCAAAGCTTCCACACAGTCACCTGATTGGCATATTTTAATTTTGTTACTTGCTTTTTTATATGAAGATTAAAACCATTAGTGTTTTGCCTGTGTATGTTTTTAAATTTTTTAAACCACTATGCTTCATTGTAAAATCCTACCCCAGTTACCAAAGTCAGGGAGTGTGTGGTGGTGATTTAGTTAGTTTGTTTGTTTTTCTCAGGTTTTATAAAATGCAGCTGGTTCTTGGGATATCATAAATACTGGTAGGCAAACAAAACCTCATAAATACAATTGATTTAAGGACAAACTAGCAAGCATTTCTAATTACAGCATACCTTTTATATGGGGAGAAAATAACTCTTTTATAATAAGGTGCCTACTAACCATGGTTTTCCTTTAATTATTTTGTTTTTTCTCTGGGTTAAATTAAATCAACTGGCTGTTTTAGCCTCCAACATCCAGTTTGTGGCTCTGTTCTCTACTTCTCTCCCAACACTTTAGTCCACTGTTCCTTTGAAATAATTTCTACTTTTTGTTGTTGATGATGATGTCCTCAGCAGTGTGTTAAATTATTTTAATCATGCTTTGTGCAAAGAAATTGCTTCAATTGCATATAGATTCTTCCTGCTCATTAAAGGGACATGGTCAACATAAATTTTATTGAACTAATTTAAAAATACTCAGTGTTTTGATTACAGTACCCTCTAAATAGTATGCCCTGAAGTGTGTTTTTTTTAATTACTTGAAAATATTTTATAGGAAGCCGAAAGTCCCTTTTCTTTATTTATAAGGGTCTTTTGGACGAGCCGAAGAGCAACACAACCAAATATGCTGTAGCCCAGAGGCTCCCAAACTTTATTGCTTCACTTACCACCTTAAAATTTTTTGTGAAGTGTATGGATGGAACATCAAGCTCAACTACCACCAGTGGTAGACATACCAGAGTTTGGGGATCCCTGCCCCATCCCTCCTCCTCCCTGCCCTTTCTCCCGGTACAGATACCTGCCTGATGATTCTAAAGTTTCCGTTGCGCCTTTACCAATCACAGTAGCAGCAATCAGCTTCTTTCAGAGCTTAGATAAGAGCATGTGTCAGCTCCCCTCAGAGCTGTATAGGAAACAACTGACCCTTTACAACACAGCTAAACTAGCTATTCACAAAGTGCTACCAAATACACAAAGTAAACAAACTTTTTTTTTAAAAAAAAAGGCATTTTATCTTTGTGTGGGCATTTACTTGTCACAATAACAGACACAAAATTTGCAGAGGGAAGTGTAATGACATCAAAATTACTTACTTTTATTACCATATTAGGGTGGTAGGTATCCCTAGCCTTTGTCTGTGATGTCTTGTTGAAAGGTGAGGGCCCAATCCCCCAACAAGTTTCATGCAGGTGGTCTGCGCTCCAAAGGAACGTATTGCATAGACTTGCGGCATTACTTACTATTGCAAGCAGCTAGTTGGAAGCTGTCCATACCTTTACATTCAGGATCTTTTATAGCTTTGTGAAATCTGTTGTAGTCTACTTTGTTTTCTAGTTTGCTACAGACCAAATGTAGCAAAAACATTCTTAGTAAACCTGGAACTGTTTTTAAAAAGGGAAGGGATGCTTGAAATTTAGTTAGTTTTAAAAACGAAGTGAGTTGGAGCAGGAGCAGTACCTAAAACTAGTCACCGTGCCAATTTGTGTGGCTTTATAATATTTTTGTGGTGTTGGTTTTTCAGAAATGTTTTTTCCTTGCCTTGATGCTGTGTGAAAAACCCACACAAACATGGGAAGGTGACTATATATGTCGTGCTGTCAAACATACAAATAAATAAACTTGGAAAATGAGAGGATGTTGTTTCTTTCCAATCTTTCAGTTGCAGTGCTCTTAGATTTCACTGACGGGGACATAGGTGCCTAACTTTAGACACCTACTTTTTAAAATTTTGGTCTCAGTCATTGACTTACACTTAAAGGAAATGTATTGTAAAACTGCGATTTTTTTGCAAAGTGATTATATTATATTAAAAGTTAAATGCTAGGAATAGAACCATAAATACACATTGTTTCCTATTTGCTAATTGATAAGAATAATATGGATGTTTTGGTAAGTATATTTAGTAAACTACAAAAATGGCTGCTATTGTATAAAAATTTCATTTTTTCAGACAATGACTTCAAATATGGTATCAGACAAATATTGGCTGGAACTATATGAACTTTAAACTTCTTCAGTGCAATACAAGTTTGAAGAAAAATCAAGCTCAGTTCATATTTTTGAAATGCAACCATATTATGGTTTAAATGAGTTTGTTTGTAACAAGCACAAGAAATAGCAAAGATGTCTGGGAAATCTGCTGGTCTAAACAAAATATAGAAAGGAAAAATTACTGCAAATTGCACACTGGTGATAAGTTAGTGTTCCTGCAAGCTTATAAGTGGAGCTCTGCAAATTCTGAGTTTTCAAAGTGGAAGTCTCAGTCCTGTGGTGTTTGAATACTTGAAACTTCACCCGCTTTCTATCCTTCCCTGTTTTTCAAGGAGAAAGGAAAATACTGGGGGGAAAGTTGCTCTACCAGCACCACCAACTAGAGCAGGGACGGGCGAACTTTTTGACCTAAGGGCCGCATCGGGTTTCGGAAATTGTATGGAGGACCGGTTAGGGGAGGGGGTCGTGGCCCGGCCCCCACCTCCTATTTGCGCCTCTCCCGACCCCTGCCCCATCCACACTCCCCCGCTCCCTGTCCCCTGACCGCCCCCAGATCCCCGCCGCCTCATCCAACCCCTCCTCTCATTCCTGACGGCCCCCCTGGGACCCCTGCCCCATCCAACTACCCCTTCTCCCTGTCCCCTGACCACCCCCGGAACTCCTGCCCCTGACTGCCCCCTGCTGCCCATCCAACCCCTCCTCCTTCCTGACTGCACCCTGGGACCCCTGCCCCCATTTAACCCCCTTTCCCCCCCAACCACCCCAACCCCTATCCACACCCCCACCCCCACCCCCTGACCACCACTCCGAACTCCCCTGCCCTCTATCCAACCCCCCCTGCTCCGTGCCCCCTTACCGCGCTGCCTGGAGCACTGGTGGCTGGTGGCGCTACAGCTGCACCGCCCAGCTGGAGCTGGGCCACGCCGCCGCCACCACACAGCACAAAGCACTGGGTCAGGCCGGGCTCTGCAGCTGCGCTGCCCCAGGAGCTCACAGCCCCACCGCCCAGAGCATTGCGTCGGCGGCGGAGCGAACAAGCTGAGTCTGTGGGGGAGGGGGAACAGCAGGGGAGGGGCCAGGGGCAAGCCTCCTGGGCCAGGAGCTCAGGGGCCGGGCAGGACGGGCGGGCCGTAGTTTGCCCACCCCTGAACTAGAGGCAGCGGTATAAAGAGGGTGAAATTCTACCTAGATCAGCCAGTGGTTAGGACCAAGTTTATCAAAGGAGAACCTACACTTGGTTACTGGACAAGAGTGATAGAGCCATAAAGAAAAGTGACAAAAGGAATTTCCTTTCTCTGTTTGGCATTTTATAACTCCACTCTTGCCTTAGAATCTCTGAGTCTTTTCATCTCGTAGTTGAGGGTTTGCTCTGGAAAGGACTGTCAAACATGTATGATGCATTTAACTCCCTTGCCTCCACCTCTATATTTTATCTTCCCCAACCCCTCCACTTTGGCAGGTGTTAGTATGGACTGTATGAAAAAAGGAAAATATGATTTTGTTGTTTTTGCATGCTCTTCAGAATGAATAACAAGTACTCATTAATTTCCATCTGATAAAACTGTATTATTAATATGTTGGTGGCTAAAAACTGAAACAGGAAATGACCAGAGTTAGTTTCCATGACACCCTGTCATTCGTATCCAGTTCTCAAGAAGATGAAAGGCCAAAGCAGCCTTTTGATAGTGAGCAACTAATTGGATGGCTGATAGTGGGAGGTTTTTTTAATGTGAAAAAATAAAGGAGGAAAAAGTGTAACAGCTGTGTTTTGGTATAGATGTGTAATCCCCAGATAAAACACTCCAAGGACAAGGAAACCTAGTGCCTATAGTCAAGAAAAAACTAAAATCAGTGAAAGCAGCACAAAGATTGCTTTTTAATGGAATTTATATATTTATATTTAAAACCCAAATCTACACAGCACCAGATATTAAATAACTAGTGCACATTGGAAATTGACCTTGCAGAATTATTTTGTTTGATACAAAATGTTTTTTTGGTTTTGTCATTCTGGTCTCAGAAAATGAGCAGATGCTAATCTTTTTTGGCAGTCTCCCTCTTCTCTAATCAATGAATATGTTTCTGTGTAGAAAGATGTGTGGCTGATGTGCCTCGTTAAGATAGTATACAGCTGAAAGCAGTTGCCTTCTCTTTAGTTACTGTAACTCATTTAAATTTAGTTCACTTAGATTGAAAACTTGAGAGTTTCTTCAGTCTTGATCATTGCTCAGTTTCTCCTGTAATTGTGTTTATTGAAATGGCAATAGTGCAAAAAGGCATCGAAAGTTATCCTTGTGCGAAAATGTAGATTTAAAATCAATGAATCCTGTTCACTGATGAGGATTCTGATTAGTCTGGATACAAATTTAACCCTTCTGCAGTACCAGTGGACACTAACCTTCAGAAAGACAGTATCAGAACATAATTGTTTACAATAAAGTAAAATTCATAATAATGGACTTTTGTGATAAATCACTTCAGTGTAAGTGTAATTCTGGATCTTAGGCAATTTAAATGGTTTATTGCATACAGGGGAGCATATTTTACAGTGATACAAGTCACAGGGACTGATTGAGTGTTTGAGGGTGAGCCCGCCATTGCATCAGGTAGTAACAATAGGAACCAAAAATATTGATGTCCACTAGGAGACGTTACTCCTTCTCTCATCCTTATTTTTACCAGATTGGGAACTCCCAGTACCTGATAGCTTAGCTTTTATGTCACTGAAGGGAAGGTGTTTGAACTGCTGTAAATGAGTTGCAGAAAAAATTAGCAGGGTTCCTTTTTTTCTTCCCCAGTTAAGTCTTGGTTGTCATCTGTGCAGACTGAAAACCATAAAGGGAAATTATATGCCACAGCTATATAAGGCTCCACTTTCACTTTGGACACACACCCTGTCAGGGATGCCAAGGCCAGAAGGGACCATTTGATCATCTGGTCTGACCTCAGGTATAATACAGGCCACAGTTAGTGGTGCTGTCATATTTCAACACTCTTGATCCTCTTGGCAGAGCTAATAAAACAAACAAAAAAAGTGGTGGGGGCCAGATCCTTAGCTAGTGTAAATTGGCGTAGTTCTGATGAGGTCAGTGGACCTGTGCTGATTTACATGAGCTAAGGATCTATCCCGGTAAATCCTCTCATTAACTGAAACCCTCTCACAAACCCTAAAAGGCTGTGAAAACCTCATGTATGTACAAAGAAACTTTTTTGAATGATATCTTTGACAGAATAAGATGCTTAGGGTAAAATAAGTAGAACTAAATTAGGTCTCACATGCATCAGCAGCAAATGTATGTAATTTAGCTTAGATTACAAGTTGGACCATTATCCCACACAGTTCATCACTTCACTCTTCTTCAGAAATCTATTTCCTTTTATTTTAAAACTTTTTTCAGCTTTAGAAAATAATCTTCAACTAAGAACCTGCATAAATCGGAGAGAAACTTATTACATTCATTTTTAAACCAAATGTACCCAAAGGGGAGATGTTCTGTATCCAGTTTTTATTTGTTCTCCTGATATCAAGAGTGCCTGCAGTTTAAATTATTTTAAGCATGAGTTTGGGAGCTGAATATTTCTGAAAGAATTCTAACACTGAAGGAGTTCACACTTTGAAAAGCACCTGTTTTATGACGGGTAGCTGTTTGCACCAGAGCTAAATAATGCCTCCTAATGGTTTTAGGAAATGAATGTAATAACGAGACCATATGGAATCTTGCTCCCAACGGTCTGATGTGAAATTTACTTTTTGAAAAATGGTATGACTGAATAGCTCTAGGTTAATATGAAATGTAAGTTTTTCTAATGTTCTGCCTAACATAGTCACAGTGATCTATTGATTTTCTTCCGTTTTGAATTTTGTTCTTCAAGTCGAGATATTGGATGAGGGTTGACCTGTAGCTACACAGACTTGTGAGCAATCTCTACCCTATGGTTAAAACATATTCTTGTGGAATTGATTTTATTTGAGGCAGCCTGTTGCCAGCTAGTGTCTAGTCAGAATCAGAATTAGTATTCTGGCTAAAACTGATCCACTGAGTGAATCTCCGTGTGGAGATTATTTGCAGCATGTCTTGCTAATTCAAAAGGTGGTACCATTCCCAGACCATCTCCTTTCCCCTCCTCCAGTTCACTCTCTCAACTAATTTAAGTCAAGACTTGATCTCCAATTTTTGTCCTCTGATTTTTAAAGATATAGGTAACACTGTTTTAAATCCCCCCCCACACTCCATTCAGGCAACTTGGGGGGGAAGAGGAGAAGAGAAATGAAAATAATAGCTACTGAAGTTTACTTACCTTGGACAACCTTTACAATTAAATGTGCTGATTGTAACACAGCCTTCCGTTGGTCCTTTGTGCCATTGGCTGTGTCAACAATAGATTTTTCTCAAAATTTTCCACTGTTACAACCGCAAGTGCTCCAGTTTGTAGTAATGGTGAGATCGCTAGTGCAGACTGGCTGCTGGCATTTTAACCAACATGTTGTCTAACCTTGCTAAAATAAAGGTCAGAACATCATCAGCTGGTGGAGATGCATTGGAGGAGATAGCAGTGGAGACACTTTATGTGGGGATCGGGTGGGAAGAAAGAAGAATGTAGGCAGACATATTGAGTTTGTCTCGCTAATTTATGGCTTGTTTATTGCATATACTTGCTCTATTTCTAATCATGTTTTCTATACAATGTGTCACTGATTCAATTGTTTGATTTTAATCATGTAAATTTTTGCTGTTTTCTTTACTGTGATTTCATAAAGCCACACACACAACTTTAGAGAATTCAGGAGGTTGATCAGCTGGCTAGTAATAGCTGTTGACCTGTATACACACTAAAGGCAAATAAAAGCTAAAATGGCTCAAACTAACATGAACAGCCATGTGGTTATGCATTGGTATGTGGCCCAAGTAGTCTTTCAGTAGCCTGTCATCTTTAGACCTTTGTGAAATGTTTCGCGTGAAAAGTTTATTTGCCAAAAATGCAGTTTTGGTCGACCCGCAACTATTTGTGAATTGGACATGAATTTGCTGAATAGTTTCAGCCAAAAAAATGTTTTGCAGGACTTAGAATCTTGCCTGTATGCTCGGGGTTCTGCTGATCGCCATATTTGGGGTCGGGAAGGAATTTTCCTCCAGGGTAGATTGGCAGAGGCCCTGGAGGTTTTTCGCCTTCCTCCGCAGCATAGGGCAGGGGTCGCAGGCTGGAAGATTCTGTTGTGGGTGGGTCAGCTTTTGTGGCCTGCATCATGCGGGAGGTCAGACTAGATGACCATATTGGTCCCTTCTGACCTTAAAGTCTATGAGTCTATGAGTCTATGAGGTGTTATTCACAAAACAGCAGAAGGAAGTTATCCCTGTGGTGGTGCCTGACTTATAACCTATAGCCCAGTTGTTATGGCACTCACTTGGATGTGGGAGACCAAGCAGGTTCTATTCCTTCTCTGCCTACTGTAGAGCAGGGATTTGAACTTGCGTCTCCACTAGGCTATAAGATATTCTTATATGGATCTCTTGCAGTCTCTCCTGTTGAAGCTGTTCCACTGTGTATAAATAGTCATTCATCTCCAAAGTGAAATTTGTTGAGTTTTACAATTTGTCAAAAAATTTCAGGACTTTTGGTTTCAGTTCAGATAGAACCTAATTTGGTTTGATTTGGGTTTTTTTCTGGAACTACTGCCAAAAGACCTGCCAACTCTCACAAATGTATTGCGAGAGACGCAATTTGTAAGTAAAATTTAGCCTCATTCATGATCTGGTGAGAGAACTCTCAAATCTCAGGATTTTTCCCCCCCCAGCCCTTGTCTGTCAGCCTGGGAAATGGGAGGGGGACCCCACTGCAGTCCCCCAGAGGTGCAATGGTGAGGCTGGGAGGGCTGAACTATGGCCTCGGGGCTCCACGGGGGCTGAAGTGAGGAGGGTGGAGGCTGATGGCGGGGGGGGGCTGGTGGGTTCTGAGCAGATGGGGTGAGTACTGGGAGGTGGTAGAGGTGGGGGGGGCTGAACTGATGGGGTTGTGATGATGGGGCTGGGGGATTGAAGTGTGGGGCGGGGTTGGGTGAGGACACAACTGATAGGGGACTAGAGGACAGGATTAATTGCTGGGTGAGAGATGGGCAGATGTGGGGGTAATTGCTCCTGCAGCAGGGGCCAAAATCCCCTTATCCAGTACATGTGGGAGAGGGGGCAACACTAAGTGGTCACATGCACCAGGGGGAGTTTAAATATCAAGAGACTGACCTAGAAAATACAATATAATCTTTTTTTTTTTTTTTTTTTTTTTTTTTTACAAATCTCATGACTTTTGGGGGTTCAGCTCATGATTTTTGATCTCTTGAAGTTGGCAATCCTGCAGGAACCAAAATATCAGTTGTTCTCTCAGCTCTAGTCACCATAATTGAGACTAATTTCATAACTGCTAATGGCAGCTGTTAAGCTAAAAGCCCCCAATGAAGTACATTTTTCCAGTCAAAAGTGAAGCATGTGGGCTGGTCTGATGATTAGTTGGCTGAGACACTGCCACATGGTGTATGGAAAACTTGTGCTAAAGAGTGTAAAGAGTCTCCTGGTCCTGCTTGTCACCTAAGGGGTTCTTTAGGGAAGTGTACAATCTGGGTCTCAGTCAGTCAGTCTGCGGAGAGTCAGCCTAGAATAAGGTGGAGCGAGTTGTGCCTCTCTGAGTTTTAGGGAGCAGCCTGATTTGTGTGTCTGTCTGTTTTGGGGTTCTTGTGTTCTAGGTTTCTAAATTCTAAGAAATTCTAATTCTAAGCTGCAACCTTCCAGCAAGAGAATTTTATATTTGTATCTAACTTCTCTGGATAAAGTTCCCTCTTCCTCCCATGAGCATCCTGTGGTTTTGGAGTAGCTTGAGAGTTGTTGCAGGAACCTTTCACAGTCATGAGGTCTATAGCATACCTTGTATCATTACCTAAATAATGTCTCCACCGCACTCTTCACTGTTGTGTTGTAGCCCACTGGCCTTGAAAATACCATCCCTGTGCATCATCTTCTCTTTCCTATACAGATTGTACCGATTTCTGTTGGCATGTGCCAGACTGAGTAAAGCAAAAGGTTTCCTTTTACCAATTTCCCCTTAGTTTACACTTAACAAGCCTGGTCAGTTTTGAACTCAAGAGGTTGGCATTTTGTAAGTGGAAGCCATCTAATCCAAATGGTTGCCAATCTTCAAAGAAGACAATTCAAGCTTCATGAATCCCCCGCTTCATTCTGGCTAATTGGACTTTGACTTTTTTGATTAAGCCATAGAACTAAAAAGTTCAAATGAGCTTGCATCCTTTGAAGTTGTAAGGAAGCAGCTAACTATCTAAAATAGTTGGCTTAAAAAAATAAATCTAAAACCAGCTTGGCTGTTAATATTTTGTGTGGCTTCCTCGTATGAAGACTTTTATTAGGCAACAGCTGTAGTTGCATTGGCTGAGTATGTGCCAGTTTTCCTTTTCAGACTGAGCCTCAGGGACTGCTTGTTAGCTCCCTGGCTGCCTGCAAGAGAGGATAATGTAAAATTAATGTATGAAGAAAGGCCTGAAATCTGACACTGTGGGAATGCAGGTGGTCTGAGGTGATGTACAGAAATTAAACTAACATGCCGATCTCTCTGTGCTCACGGAAGAGTGGCTGGTCTGTATGTTTTAAAATATTTTGTGATACAGTAGTCCTGGTTTTTCCCCGCCACCTCTTCCAAAGTCATCCAGTGATGGAACTGCTAGATGTGTATATAGTTACTCTGTTTTGTAAGGATGTTTTTGTTTTGTTGAATATCTGCAAGAATTTTGAGGAGTTTCCATCACTTTCAAAATAAGAAAATGCTTGTATATAGATTTTATATTCCACCTATGAATGCAGCACAATGTTACACAAAGATGACATTATCTAAGGATACTTATTTCAAAGTGAAGATACATGAGAATTACTTTGTAGTTTCTATTTGCTTGGTAACCCTTCCTTTTCCTTTGCTCCCTATATTACCTTTAGTTAGCAAGAACTAATCTCAGTCAGTCTTATGAATAATAACTGACCTCCCATTTAGTACTTTTAGGGTCTGAGACAGGCACCGACTCATGGGTGCTCCAGGGCTGGAGCATCCACGGGGAAAAATTCGTGGGTGCTCTGCACCCACCAGCAGCCAAGTTCCCCTCACCCTCTGCCCCACCTCCTCCTCCTCCTCCTCCCCTGAGCGTGCCGTGTGCCCGCTCCTCCACCTACCTCCCAGTGTTTCCCTCCCGGCTGCGGCCAAACAGCTGTTTGGCAGTGTTAGCACGCTCTGGGAGGGGGGGAGGAGGCGGTACTGGGGCCGGGACTTGGGGAAGGAATTGGAATAGGGGCGGGGAAGGAGAGGGAAGAGGCGGGGGAAGGGGTGGGGCCTCATGGAAGGGGTGGAGCGGGGGTGGGGCCGGGGGCAGATGTGGGGGTCGAGCACCCATGGAAAAGAGGGGAAATTGGTGCCTATAGTCTGAGAAGTTCCTCTAGTATGGATGATTGTATTACAGTCCGTATGTGGAATCAAACTGTAGCAGACTGTATACTTGCCTTCTATCTAGTGTGTGTAGTGGGGCATAGACTCTGGCTTAGTGTGTGGGTTATTTTTAGTCTAGATGCACACTACTGTAGAAAATATATTAACCTCTGATATGATTTTTGTACTGCCATAAGAGTATGAGATGCTTTACAGGCCAATAACATAGGTGACATTTGGAAAAGTGCCTAAAGGCTCCTAAGTCCCATTTTTCAAAGGAGACTTTCAAAAACTGACTTGGGCACTTAGGTGCCTAAATTTCAGTGAAAGTCGATGGGAGTAAGGCTTCTAGAAGCCTAAGTCACTTAAAAATAGAATGTAGGCCCTTTTGAACATGTTACTCTAGTGCTGACACTCTGTAGGTCAGATTCTGCCTGGCCCTCTTGTGGGTAGGAAGTGGGAGGAAGGGCATCAGGAACCTTTCTCCCCCTTGTGCAGTCTGCATAAGGGAGGAGCAGAATAGTGCCCCTGCACTCTCCATATTCCCCCCGGTGCATCTGGTGGCTCAAATGGTGCTGGGTGGACTAGCAGGAGGTGGCTATGAGGGCATATTAAACTCTTGGGATACAGTGATGGGACACTTTCTGTTTCAATAAAGCGGAATGCTTCCTGATGCATGCTGTTTTGGGGGCAGTGCAACTCCATGCCGCCCCTTAGGATAAAATGTGTGCAGTTTGCACAATCCAGCACAAAGTGAAAACAAGGTCTATCAGCAAGCATGGGGGGCATTATGGAAAGGCAGGACTGGGTTAGTTACTTATCAGTTATGCACTTGTCTTAATGGTTATTCTGAGACGAAAGGTTGTCATACCCATTGTAGAAGAAGTGGGTTTGTGTGTGTTTGGCGGGTTGGTTTTCGGAAGATGGAGTGGAAGCATGAGAGAGAGGGTGAGGGAGGAGACTTCAAGTATAGGGGCCACATAGAAAAATATATACAGTAGAAAGATGTGGTGCTAAAGGGGGATCGTTAGTTGTGCATGTTGCATGGAGGCAAGAGAGTGAAGTGAGGAATGAAATTAAGAGTTCAGAGAGCTCTAATTTGATTGAAAATTCAGAGCCAGAAACTGTTAGTGAAACCTTTAGCGTCCTCTTACATAAGTGAACAAGGAATTCGACCCCTAGCTGCTGCTGAACATTCTACAATAGATAGGTCTAGTTTGAACACACGTGCACTGGCTTTGCTTATTGCTAATGGGTAGGGCCCTACCAAATTCATGGCCGTGAAAAACGTGTCATGGACCGTGAAATCTGGTCTCGTCCGTGAAATCTGGTCTTTTGTGTACTTTACAGTACTATACAGATTTCACAGGGGAGACCAGCGTTTCTCAAACTAGGGGTCCTGACCCAAAAGGGAGTTGTTGGGGTGAGGGTTGGAAGGTTATTGTAGGGGGGTCACGGTATTGCCACGCTTACTTCTGTGGTGCCTTCGGAGCTGGGTGGCCAGAGAGTGTTAGCCAGGTGCCCAGCTCTGAAGGCAGTGCCCCACCGGCAGCAGCGCAGAAGTAAGTCCATACCATACCATGCCATCCTTACGTCTGCACTGCTGCTGGTGGCAGCGCTGCCTTCAGAGCTGGGCTGCTGGCCGACAGCTGGTGCTTTCTACCAGCCTAGCTCTGAAGGCAGCGCCGCCACCAGCAGTAGTGCAGAAGTAAGGGTGGCAATACCACGACCCCCCCTGCGGTAACCTTGTGACCCCCCAACCCCTTTTTGGGTCAGGACACCTACAGTTACAACACCGTGAAATTTCAGCTTTAAATATCTAAAATAGTTAAATTTACAATTTTGAAAATCCTATGACCATGAAATTGACCAAAATGGGCCATGAATTTGGTAGGTTCCTACTAATGGGATATTGAGGTACAGAAAAAGACCAGCAGGACAGGAGTTAACTTGGAAATGTTTCTAATGTGCTCACGCGCGGTATGTACAAACAAATGTTTCCCCAGTGTTCTCAAGGAAAAGACCTAAGTCTCAGATTCATGCATTAGTCATAAGATCACAAACAGACTCTCACACAGACTCTGCCCTTGGGTATGCATGTGCATTACACGTGGTGATGAGGACTGAACCAGTTTTCATGTTGTTTGTCATTCAATGGTCTTGAATTTTAGTTCTCTTCAGTTCTGCAACTTTCTGTGACATCAATTTTCAAATATGGACTTCTAGATTAGGAAAGCCAATTTTGCATTTGGGCTCTCAGATCAGCACTTGGGCACCTAAAAGACTTATTTTAGTGCACAAACAGAAGTCAATGTCCTATCTTCAGTGCCTAAGTCAGAAAACTGGTCTTTCCACTCATAATGCTAATATGATCTACAACCTTTGACTAAAGACATGATACAGCTTAAGTGATGATTAAGTCATGGATTCTAGAGAGTGTGCCCTTAATCGTCCAGTAAAGGTCACTCACTGGTAAGTAATGGGGAATCTAGTATGTCATGTCTGCTAGTTAGTAATATAGTGGCTGGAAATAGCAAATCCCAGGGTTGTGTCCCAACGCCTAAGTGGATTCTTGGGTCAGCTTGTCCACTGCAGACAAATTGGTTTGATTGCGTGACATTTGAGTTTCAGTGAATAGAAAACCTTGTGTGTAAAAAAGAAGAGTTGCTTTCATTTTGTGGTCAGAATTTTACAAGTGAAGAAATTCATTCATATATTGGAAGAAAATCATAGGATTTTCCCTCTGGGGTCAGCAAAAGGTTACATGAGAAATCCTGTATTTTTTTTTATTTAAATTTTGACAGTTTTAAAATGATAGGCTGAACCTTATGTATTATCTGAGAGTAGATCTTCAAATATCTTGCCCAGAAAACTGTTCTATCCTGAGAGACTAAAATTTAATAGTGAATCTGGGACTCCTTGTGAGGAATTTGAATATGAAAAAGCAGAAAGCTAAAGAATGCTTGGGAAGGCTGAAAAATACAACAGGAGGAGGTTTTAGAAGAATTTTAAAAATCTAACCATAAGGATAAACAGCTATTTCATAATGGAACTGATGGCTGAGCTCTCCGAGAAAACTGATTCAGTCATTCAGCATCCTTGTGCATACAAGGAGTTTTTCTACATTACGCTTAGCAAGGGAGAATTATGGAAGCTTTTCACTACTTTTTTTGCTCATTGTCAGTGCAGGCAGAACAATAACACATAATAAAATAAACTATTCCTCTTTTTCCCTTTAAATGTAGCAGGTCAGGAAGTTGTAAAAGGAGTAAGAGACCAAGAACAAGATGGCATCTAGACTGTTTTGAAGAATAAGCTTCAGGGTGTGTCTACACTGAAGGTGGAGATGTAATTTACAGCTTGGCTAGACGTACCGGTGCTATCTCTGATTGAGCTAGCGCACTAAAAATAACAGAGTAGCTGCCATGGCACAGACTAGCTACCCAAGTGTGACCATGCTAGCTCTATCAGAACTAGTGTGTTTGCCTGAGCTGGAAATTACACCTGCAGCTCCAGTGTAGACATACCTTGAGAGAATAGGGACCTAATTCTCATTTACACAAAGGCCATTTTGCACCACTATGTAAAGGAGCCTTAAGGTGGGTGCAGACATAAATTACTCTCACTTTAAGTCCATTTAACACTGCTATTGCAGTATAAAGCGGCCAAGGGAAATGAGAATCTGGCCTAGAAAATACTTTGATGACTAGCTTTGGTAGTTGGCACAACTGTTGATCAACCTCTTTAAAAACAGCTTTCCAGTTTTGGTTTAGGTGAATGGATACAATTACCTTAGTATCTGCAGTATTACGCTATTCTATTTCTGTAGGGCGTACTGATGCAAAGGTATGTAATTATCTAAGGAAACTGGCAAGTTTTAAAGCGTGACCGCTATATGAAGACCATGATTAATTCTTCACTGCAGGGCTTATTCTGATTTCTTCTGAAGTGAACAAATCCTTTGTAAAGGTGTCCATCTGTTCTGTAATTGATGGAATACCTGAGGGGTCATTGTGATTAAACTGCAAGGGAAAACTTTGAGCAGGACAGGGATACTATATACTGTAACCTGAAGCTGAAGTATGTATGGCAACAAGATGGACACTTCTTTCCAGTACTCCATTCCAAACAGATCTTGTCTTTAAATCTGACCAGCAACGACAAAATGTAGATTTACAGATAGATTTGTGTTTACAAAGTGTTAGTTTATATTAGAAGGGTTGGTTGTTAAGCATTTAAATATGAAGAAATATGTAAAAAACCCTCAATATTGACATGGGGGATTTATTTTTAGATAGATTGTCGGTGGGCACAAGGTAATTCTTGACATAGATGTTAGGTTGGAAATTCCACAGGGCATTGTATAGCTTTCCAATGCATATCAGGGATGCAGTTACTTGACGTTGCATTCATACAGAACATTGCTTTCTAGGGAAATGTTATTTTTAAATAAGTGCCATAGTACATCTAAAATATTTTGGTTAAGTCCAGCACCTCAGGGGAATAGAAAGATAATGGAGAGCCTCTTCTAAACTTTCAGTTGCAACTTGCCTGCAGATTTGGTCTGAGAGCATTTATTTTAGTATATTTTTTTCTAGGAAAAAGAGGAAGTGTCCTGATCTTGATATCTAAGGAAGCTTGGGTTGGGGGATCGGAGAGAACAGCGGTGTTTGGGGGTGGGGGATTAAGGGTCATGTGGTTAAAAGGAGCTATGAGTGGTGTGAATGGGGGAGGAGATACAGACAAATACATGTTCTGCCGGATGGGGATGAGCTGGGGGGAAAGAGGAGCTGTGCTGTCATGTACCATGATGGGTTTACCAGAGCAGAGTTCTCCTCGCCTCTCTCACTCCAAGCTCCAATTTATCTGCCTGCCGCCATCAACAACCCTGCTTGCACACCTAGCCACTCTCCTCTCAGATGATCACGACCCCCTCCTGCTATGTGGTGTGCCAGGGAAACAGAGGCAAGGAATAGGGATGGGTTGATGAGGTGGGGGGACAAGGAGGAATTTGGAGGGAGTTGAGTTGTATGAAGGGTTCCCCACTTGGTGAATCAAGGAGCTGATGCAGCCCTGGGGAAGCCTTTCAAGTGCTCTTACTTCAGGTCTCATCTGCCATCGCAGTCTCCTGCAAATCCCCCTTAACTTTGCTGTTCACCATCAGAGCCTGCTCCATCTCCAACATCAGCCTCTTTCCTCTTTGGTGCCTAGCCTGGCTCACTAGGGATATGTGCAAACACAGCTGCTGAGGCAGGCTGACAGTGCTGGAGAACAGGAGTGGCTGAGGGATCTAAGCATTTTTGTTGACTAACCTTTGTGTAGCTCAGCACTGTTAGTTTGAAAAAGGAATAACTGCGATTGTTTAAGTGGCTTGTGTCTGAGATGTTATCAGGTCTGTCTGTGTGGGGGGTTGCTGTTCAGCTAACAGGAACCCAAAGGAACAGGGATTTATTTTTAAACAGCATTTTAAAATGTTTTCTCTTCAAAAGCTAGTAAATATTTTTTTAAAATCACAAAGAAAACTTGTCTTATGGAAAGTTATTGTGCTAAACTTGAAGACTAAATTCAGTCATTAAAGTGTGAAACGAGGGGATTTCAATGCTGCTCTAAGTGGAAACCTCAACGCAACCTTAACTGCAGATTTGTTATTGACTCCTCCATTAGATAGATATACACACCATAAATGCACAAAAGTGTGTCTTTGTTCATATATATTTATATATTACTCTATCTATATAGACAGAGAGACACAATAATGCATGAAATAAAAATACATTATTGAATTTTCTTGAATGCTATGTTCAGATAAATAAGGAATGGTTGTTGGAGAATTTACTGTTTCTAATAACTAAGCCCTCAAATTTGGTACCATTTTGGGTAAATCCACGTAGTCTGTATTGATGTAAATTAGAATGTTGAAAGAACTGAAGTAGGACTTGGACATCAGTTCAGGTTAATATTTGTCTCGTCTTAGGTATGTCGCTGCTTTTACAGGAGGGAACTTTCATGCTGCAGAGGCCCCTGCAGGAAAAGGCCATGGTATAGCAGTTGGAAGCTTCTATTTCAGGGGTTCTCAAACTGGGGGTCGGGACCCCTCAGGGGGTTGTGAGGTTATTACCTGGGGGGTCACGAGCTGTCAGCCTCTGCCCCAAACCCCGCTTTGCATCCAGCATTTATAATGGTGTTTAATATATAAAAAATGTTTTTAATTTAAGGGGGGGTCACACTCAGAGGTATGCTATATGAAAGGGGTCACCAGTACAAAAGTTTGAGAACCACTGTTCTATTTGAATGATTGTCAGATGCAGAAGCCTAGTTTATATGGGCTTAGTAGGTACATTCCAGGCTTATTAGAGATCTAATAGATGCTCAATATGTATTTTCTGTTAATCTGTAATCCCTCTTTTATTACGATTTTTTTTTCCTTATCAGTTTAACCTTGCAACTTTTGGTTTCCACAGATCTCCCTGTCCCATTTAAGTGTTAAGACTAAGAAATGCAGACCTTTCTAAGTGAAATTTGCTTTGTAAATTGTAAACTTTAAAGGAGATTGACACCTTAAAAGTCACACTTCTGTCTGAATTGTATTTTACCTGCTGTTGTTACCAATAAAACCCAAGAGTAGTGTAACATAGAAATTAGAGAGAAAAACCTCTTTTTTGTTTACTTTGTGCATTTGACATCCCATTTACATAGACAGTTTCACCCAGCAACAAAGAGAGAATCCATTTTAAAAATAGGAAAAAAATAAACATAAACAAACCGTTGCAAAATCACAAATATTGGCAGAAGTGGTTAGGGGGCAGGTGCAGTATCTGAAATTACTTGATTGAGTATTTTTTTAATTGACTAGATTTCAAGATGACTGCTTCCCTTTACAAATAAAAAGCCAAGATGTGATATAGTAGAACCGCAGAGTTACGAACACCCCGGGAATGGAGTTTAGGGTTCCAATCCCAGGTATCTGGTTTTCGACCAGAATGCCCGGTCAAAAAGGGACCCTGGCGGGTCCCGTCAGCACCGCTAATCAGGCCATTAAAAGTCCGGTCAGCAGCGCAGTGGGGGCTAAGGGAGGTTCCCTGCCTGCCCTGGCTTTGCGCAGCTCCCTGTGGCCCCTAGGCAGAGGGGTGAATCAGGGAAGCTCTGTGTGCTGCCGCTGCCCCTGCCCTTGCCCTTGCCCTGAGCGCCGGCTCTGCAGCTCCCATTGGTCGGGATCCGCGGCCAATGGAAGCTGCAGGGGCAGCGCCTGCGGGCGCAGAGCTGCCTGGCCGCACCTGCGCCTAGGAGCTGGACATGCCGGCCGATTCCAGGAGCTGTGCAGAGTCAGGGCAGACAGGGAGCTTGCCTTAGTCCCACTGTGTCGCCGACCGGGAGCTGCCTGAGGTAAACGCTGCCTGGCTGGAGCCCGCACCCTGAACCCCCTCCCACACTCCAACCCCCAGCCCCAGGTTGGAACCCTCTCCTGCACCCCAACACCCTCTCACAGCCCGCATCCCAACCCCCGCCCCAGCTTTGATTTCCCCCTCCTGGAGCTCGCACCCCCTCCACCCCAACCCCCTGTCCCAGCCCTGAGCCTGCTCCCACACTCTGAACCCCTTGGCTCCAGCCAGAAGCCCCTTCCTGCACCCCAAACCCCTCATCCCCAGCCCCACCCTGGAGCCCTTACCCCCAGCCGGAAACCTCAAACCCCTGCCCCAGCCCAGTGAAAGTGAGTGAGGGTGGGGGACAGTGAGTGACTGAGGGAGGAGGGGGGGATAGAGTGAGTGGGGGCGGGGCCACGGAGAAGGAGTGGGGAAGGGCAGGGGCAAGGGTGTTTGGTTTTGTGCGATTAAAAAGTTGCCAACCCTAATGGAGTTGTTCATAACTCTGGGGTTCATAACTCTGAGGCTCTACTGTAGTTCAGACTTTTACTGTCAGTTTTTTAGTCACTGCTGTACAGAACTTTCATTAACTTTTTTGGGGGTGGCGCATTTGTGGAGTGAAAAGGGAGAAGGGTAAGAGAGGGTAAAGGAAGGAGGTGGATTTTTATTTTGGATTGATAAAATGGACTCACGTTTGTTGGAACTTTGGAATCAAACAACAAAAGCTTTCAGAATAACGCAGAACTGAAAAATCCTATGCAAAACAGGATACCATCTGGAAATTATTCCATGCTTCATTCTTGGTATTACCAGTATAATGAAATACAAAAATTCCAAGACCTCATAATTGTTCAACTTTGTCATGCAAATAGAGCCCAGACTTTGAAAAGGACTGTAAAGGTTTTGCTCTGATTTTTCATGCTTTGAAGAAAACCTCTGTATCCTTATTGCTTTGGCTGAATAGAGGAGCAGCTTGCTGCAAGACATCAGCCTTCCAGATCACTATTATAATGTGAATAATGGCTTTTGGTTGTGAATGGGCAGAAATTGGATGCAAATGTATGAAGAAATATTGAATTAGCATAGGCAACTAGTGATTGCTGTATTGATCAAATACAGTGGCTTGTAAAATTGCTTACACTTTTGGAATTATCACTGTTCCTTAGATGCTATACTTGGATATTATTTGGACATCTGTGGAATAACTTTGAAGGATTTGGCTAGCATTCCACTCTTTTTCATAATTTAATGTGAAGGTCACCACCTCATAATTCCTAACATATGCACAGAGACACCTAACTCTGGTGCCTTTTCTCCTTGGACGTTTTATGTTTTTATTAGATAATGACATTATTGGATATTTGCATTTGAGTCCTCCCAGCACAAAGTGACAGATTGGTAGCACCACCTACCAGTGGAAAATATAACATTAACTTGCGGTGTAAGTCTAACTAGGCATTGAAAATATAAACTAGCAAACCAAAAATTTAGGAAATGGTTGAAAATGTGTATTGGCAGAGTTGTTATAATTTCCAGAGAATAATTCTTTTACCTCCAAATTAAAGCAAAAGCAAAACTGTTTGTCTGGAAAGGAACATTTAAGAGATGCAGCCACTGCATAACACCATATATTCCTTCTTCACTTACAGGGTACATGAGCCAAAAAAGCAGAGGACCATAACTTTATAGCTCTTTCTGGTTTTTACCACAAGTTACAGAAAAAAAAAAAATCTTTCCTAGATTGATGTGACCTGCAGAATTGAAGGAAGGCTAGTTTCTTTTGGGGGAAATTTAAAGGTGGGTTGAAAATTAAGTTTATAACGGGGAACTCACTTCAGCCTTAACTGTGGAGTAACCAGTGCTGCTCCACCGAACTATGCTTCATAAATCAGATGCAAACTGAGCAAGTTAAGGTGACTGGAGTCTTTTTTGCATTTTCAGGTTTTTTAATTTTTCAGTAGTTTTAATGTTGTGTTTATATCTTTTTATTAAAAACTGAAAAGAAAGGTGGAAAAAGGAGTTGGGAGTTGTGGAGGCAAGAAAGAAGTCCAGGCTATAGCATTAAGCAATTCTGTAGGTTTGAATTCTGGGACATAACTCTGTAGTGCATCATGCACTGATACAACATGGGTATCTTTGCATGCATAACAATTCCAGACTTTTTTTTTTTTTTTTATTAAAGGAAAACTGAGATTCTGAAGAACAAGGCAGTTGCATGAAAGAGGTATTGATGCACTGTATGAACAAATGCTGGTGATTCACAAGCCCTGGAGTTTCCCGACCAGAGAATTTTGAGAAGGAATGAAAGACTCTCTGAAGGACAGTGTTCTTCTGCAGACCATTTTGTTGGGAAGAGATCTCCTGGGCTACCTCCCCTACTAGTCCTTTGCTTTCCCCCAGGCATTTTTCATCTAGAAAGAGTGCTTTAATGTGAACCTTCTCTGTTCTCCAGTGTGCCTTTTTATTTTTTAAAACACCTGATTTAAACATAAAATTTTTCCTTTATTTTAATGGGGAAGCAAAGAGAGAGCCTTTTCCTGCAACTGTTTATTGCTGCCGCTCTTTCATCAATCCATTTCTCTTCTCTTCAGTGACAAATGGAACAGTTCAGTGAATCTCCAGTCAATAACTCCAGTGCATGTGTACTGTAGCAAGGGAAGATTAAGCAGACATGGTTCTGAATTCACATAACCAATTAGGGAGGAAGCGCCAAATAGATGATCAGAATAATCAAAATCCACTTTTTAAAAGGAGGACACTGTCAGGGTTTTAGTATTTGAACATTTTATATTTTAATAACACATTCTGTCTTCCATATACGGATGTTAATGTAGGAGCTGTGTTTAGCATCAGGAATTCTGATTACTCTGTGCTGTAATGTGAAACTACTTCCATTCAGCTATGTCTAAAGAGATGCTTGTTCATTTTATTTTTCTAGCATTTGAACTCTGCACTAATCTTCATGTGAAAGTGCATCACAATGTGCATCACAATGTGCTATTTTGTGTGTATACATATATACAAGATGTGGGGTCTTTAAGAACTATCAGAATATCAATCATTACATACAAATAAGTTAAAAGAAAATTATTTAGGTTGCAAAGTTAACCATTGAAAATTAGGAAATACCAGATTTATGGTTATGGAAAAAAATTATGGGTAAGGCTCTTCTGTAGCCTGAGAGTTTGCTCCCTGCCAAATTTCTGTGTTTTGCTGCAAACACTAGAGGTGTTAGATCGTCAAAAAGGTCACATTAATCTTTGATAATGGGAAGTATTCTGCAACCTAAATGTCTGGGACACTACCAGTGGCTCCTATTATAAGAAGATGATAAATGAATGCTGCAAAAGTAGCATTGATTTGATTCTGCTCAGTGATATCTCTCCCACCTGCATGAAGCCTCAGGCAGACCGGGGGAAGGTATGCACTAAAACACCATGGATTACCCCCCTCGCCATGAGGCCCCACACCTGCTCATCTCCGAATATAAGGCTGGTCTAAGCTAGAGCATATTGACATTGCAAGCCCTGCACGCACACCAGGGCTCATGAGTAGGGCCCTACCAAATTCACGGCTGTGAAAAATGCATCATGGACCGTGAAATCTGGTCTCCCTTGTGAAATCTGGTCTTTTGTGTACTTTTACCCTATTCTATACAGATTTCACAGGGGAGACCAGCGTTTCTCAAATGGGGGGTCCCAACCCAAAAGGGGGTCATGGCGTGGGGGGAGGGTTTGAAAAGTTATTGTAGGATGGACATGGTATTGCCACCCTTACTTCCGTGCTGCCTTCAGAGCTGGCTGGAAAGTGGCGGCCGCTGGCCAGGCACCCAGCTCTGAAGGCAGCACTGCCAACAGCAGCGCAGAAGTCAGGGTGGCAATGGGTAGCCGGAGAGTTCTGGCTGCTGACTGAGGGCCCAGCTCTGCAGGCAGCAGTGTAGAAGGAAGGGTGGCAATACCATACCGTGCCATCCTTACTTCTGCGCTGCTGCTGGCATTGGTGCTGCCTTCAGAGCTGGGCTCCCGGCCAGCAGCTGCCACTCTCTGGTCGCCCTGATCTGAAGGCAGTGCTGCGGCCAGCAGCAGCGCAGAAGTAAGGGTGGCAATACCACGACCCCCCCATACAGTAACCTTGCAGTCCCCCTACTATCACCTTTTGGGTCAGGACCCCTACAGTTACAACAGCATGGAATTTCAGATTTAAATATATGAAATTTATGATTTTTAAAATCCTATGACTGAAATTGACCAAAATGGACTCTGAATTTGGTAGGGCCCTACTCATGAGTTCATAAGTGTTTACACTACTGTTGTGAATTTCACTTGGCCTGAACGAGGCTAAATACTGTGTTATCATCTGCTGTATCTCACTGCACTGTTACAGTGCTAGTGTGTACAGCAGGGCTGTTAGTCCTCCCAGTCATTCCCTCAATGCTCCTGCATACTTTTTTCACTGAAGTCTTTAACAGCATCTGGCTCTGTCATCTGTCAAGCCATTTGCCTGCTGCTGGCTACAGACCTGAGAGCAACCAAGTTGGTACTCAGCTGGTCTCGGTTCTGCTCAAGCCTTCCTCAAGGGTTCTTTTACCACCTTCTTTACACCTCAGCAAAGCAGAATTTAAAACAGAATGAAATATACAATGTTTCGAGCAGGCATAATTGGATTGATTTCAAAGATGTTGTTTACCTACCTATGGCCACCTCTGAAGTCAATGGGAGCTGCAGATGCTCTACATTTCTGAAAATCAGGTCCTATATGCCAAAGATTTAATGTACCAGGGAGCTGGGCATAGATGCAATAATCCACGGGCCTTGCAACTCTGGGTTTGAACATCATGCATTGTGTGAACCCAAAACAGGATGGTTAATGGGAGCATACTATTTCAGTTTACAATGGTGCAATCCCAGTGGTTCACGTTTCAGTGATACAGTTTTGTAGTGGATACAGCAGACTAGCAGAGTGTCATTGTCAAAGATTTTTGGAAGAGCCCAAATTAAGGATTTGTGCTCTGCAAATCCCTTCTTTGCTGTATCATTTAAGATGTCGGTCAGCATCAGGAGCCAAAGCCAGAACTTGACCTCACACTACCAGGGGTCGGCAACCTTTCAGAAGTGGTGTGCCGAGTCTTCATTTATTCACTCTAATTTAAGGTCTCGTGAGCCAGTAATACACTTTAACCTTTTTAGAAGGTCTTTTTCTAGAAGTCTGTAAAATAGAACTAAACTATTGTTGTATGTAAATTAAATAAGGTTTCAAAATGTTTAAGAAGCTTCATTTAAAATTAAATTAAAATGCAGAGCCCCCCGGACCGGTGGCCAGGACCCGGGCAGTATGAGTGCCACTGAAAATCTGCTCACGTGCCCCCTTCGGCACGTGTGCCATAGGTTGCCTACCCCTGCACGACAGTAAGCAATGGCAGTTATATAAGTTGTCAAAACACGTTGTACTAAAGGAAGAAACAATCCAACAAATGATTTGATTTCTAACATTTTTAATGAAAAATACTCAGAACCAGACCCTTTCCGGACCAAAATGAATGTTAACACTTGCTTTTCCTGATTGACACAAATATGTGAATGCACTGGTTTGCAAATGCAGCCATTTTGCTGTATGGCAAGATGCTGTCACAAAATTTTAATCTTAGTCTCACAGATTTAGTCTTTTCTATCCCCTTCCTCTTATTTTACTGCGTTTCTCATGCATTAATTTTTAGTACATAATTCTGAATGAATGCAGCACAAGCTGAGCTGCTAGCAAGGTCACTTGTTGCCTTGTGGTGTTCAACACAACCCGTCCCATGTACATGAGCTTTGGTATTGTGTAATACTGAATAGTTTTTGGAATTTAATGAGAGAGGTTATTTTAAAATCCGTTTTTTCTTCTGTTGTGTAACAGGTGTAGGTTACACATTTGTCATCTGTCGGTTTCATATCATCATCCTTTATTTCTTCCATTGGGTAAAAATTAGACATTTCCGAGGTGAAGTCCAGATAATTTATTGAAAATAAAATGAAAACTATTTTGAGGAAGAAGCTGACATTTAGTGTTCTAGTTTCAAACCCCTCTGACTGATAAATATTTTATGCGCAATGAAGCATCCTCAAAAATTAAATATGAATGAGTATTACAAAACCTTGCGGTACTGTGAAACATTGAGATTTTATAGTTTCAAGTATGATTGTCTGTCTAGGGAATCTTAATTATTTTTAATGAAGATGACACTGTTTGCAAGATCAGCACGGGTACTTCGTAAATAATGAAGTTAATATAAGTAGGATCTTCTGAAGTAAATCACAGCAGAGGTTTATTTTCAGTAAATTAGCAGTCGTTCCTCCAGAGGTTCAAAAAAACTCTTTCTTTTAATGTATCTAAACAGGCAAAGTTAAAACTGAATTGAAGATTTAAAAATATCAAATGGTCAAATAGTTCTCTTCAGGCTGAAATAGAAATTGTTTTAATTGTACTCATTTACCAACCGTAGCATAACTCACTTCGGAGAGGATAAATGTTTTGGGAAAAAGCAGTTTGAAATAAACATTAGAAAATTAGTGGAAAATAACCCCTTGTCAATTTTTTTGGTTTTGGGTTTAAAAAAAGAAAATATCTTTGCCTGTACACATGTGGGCCCTTGCTGAGCTTCCTGATAGGCATTACAATGACAACTGGCAGTAACATCATAGTAAGAAGAATTATTAATATTTCCAGAATAAATGTGCTAGTTTTGAAAAGCTTTTTCTCTGCCATTTAACTTGGATTATGGTGGAAATTTGGCCCCTAATCCTCCAACTGACAGTACGTGGGAAGGAAGTCAGCGGGGCCTTGCAACATTGTGGCAGTCTATCCTGTACACAGTCAGTTGCAAGATTGGGGCTTTGGTGTGCAGAATCCCAGGAGTAGGGGTGTTGGGTTTCTTTAAGCAATTGGTTTTACTCTAGGTCAGCTGATGTATGTTTTTTCATGTTGTAGAACTATACATTTAACAATAGCTAATGCTGAATTTTATATCCTGTTCCTATAGAACTGGGTAAGTGCATCTCTGGATTCAGCCTGTGTAGTATTCCACAAAAGTTCTCCAGTCTTCAAAGGTTCCTCTAGGCAAAACAAAAAAAAAAGGGGGGGGGGGGAGGGGGAACAAGACATGATACACTTGGAAGAACCCCTCACTAAAAGAAAAATCGGAGGCTGTCTATATATATCACAAAGGACATACACACTTTTTGGGGGTGAGGCTTTGCAGTTCTTTGGCACACTGACTTTGGGTAGTTAACCATATTTTTCAGTTTATTATGTAAGTGTCCAATCTTTGAACATGCCAAGAGCTTCCTGGCCGAAGCTGAACTCCCACAGGAGGTGAGAGTGTTGAACACATTTTGCAGAGTTGGGTCCTAATGTAATAAATGAAAAGTTCCAAACATTTCCTAAGCATGGAGAATTAAACTTTTACAGCACCGTGCAAATCTGTAAGTAGTGTGTAAGTAATAAATATTAATTGATTGCTGTTTATAAATACTTAAAAATCTTAACAGATGAAGGATAAACAGGGTCAAAGCTTGTTGATTAGATTTCTACTTTTTCCTTCTTCAGGCTTATACTGTGCAGTCGTGTCTTCTCTGATAAGTAAATGAATATTTTGGAAGTAATCATCCTGCAGAGGGAGACATGCAGGCATGGCTGAGTATACAGACATAAAGGTCTGCCCAGGTAGACTGCTTTGCAGCTTTGTTTAACTTCTTGTTTTTTGTTTTGTTTTTGTGTGTGTGTGGCCTGTCAGGTTGAAACTATTAAAAATATAACCCATACCAACATTTTATCCTATTCAGCAGAGCACATCCTTGCAAAATACATACTTACGTCACACATTTATAAAGGCATTACGTGTAACACTAAATATATCTCTATTTTGTGACAATCTTTAAGGGGGGGGAGATAAAAATGGTGCCAAAGTAGAGATGATGTGAGAAGAGGGTGCACGTCATTCTCTAGAGGCTTTGTATATTCTTTCCTAAATAAACTATGAAAATTATGTTGTATTGTTCTACTCTAACTTACACAGGCTCAAACCAGATGCAGCCAAAGTTTAATTGCTTGTAAAAATTCTGTATTTTATTGTTAAATTATCCTTATCCAGAAGAACCTATTGACACCACAAAACAGGCTTCAACGCTGATGGGGAAACACCCCTTGCATATGGCTGACAGTGAGCTAAAACCTAATCTGTCATACTCTCTGCCTTTCCACTCCATTGTTCTGAGGAAGCAGGGCTTTGACATGCACAAGAAAACTGGGGGGGGGGGGAGCTGATGTTGGGATTTCCCCCTCCCCCTGCCTCAGGACTGGTTGCTTCCTGCCACTGTCTGAACTTACAAGACAGCATGCTGACACACTCTCTGTCCCCCAAAACACACACACTCTCTCTCCCCCTCTCCATACACACACACTCCCTGTCACACACTTTCCCCTGCTTTCTTCAGTTGAAAAGCAGCTGGCAATGTAGCAGGATGCCCATGGAACAATGGCATTGGGAATCCTGCATCATGTGACGCTGTGCCTGCCCCATGAGGCATTGCAAACCCTTCCCAAAGAACCCTGCAGTCAGTTGCACAATGGGAGAGCTACCACAAAGCGCGGCTGTCCTTGCCATTGCAAGAGCTGCTAATGTGGATGCACTTAATAAAAGTGGTATAACTCGTGGCACAGAAACTTGCCAGTGTACCCTTACTCTTGCTATATTGGAGGGGATTTTGTGTGTACGCAAACTATTGATGAAAATAGATTGCGTTAACACCTCTTAATCTCCCTTTCCTGGAGTTTCTGGGGATGAACAGTAGTACAACTGGGATAGTCCCAGCAGTAAACTCCTCTTGAAGTGTATCTGAGATGGATGGCTTTAAATATTAAACCACAGGAATTTTTACTTCCATGGAGAGGATTTTATATTGATCTTTTGAAATGGCTGAAGATAAGCTCTTCCATTGGCTACGAGAGGATGATGCACATGTGGAAACTAGCAAATCCTATATTATGGATGGTTATCCTGCGGCTTGTAATCTGAGGTGTCTTTTTTGCTATTTGAAATATTTGCTGGAGGTTTTTTTTTTTTTTTTTTTTTTTTTTTTAATGGCATTCTTACAGCATATTTTCCTTGAACCTGAATTCCTCTTTTAAAAACTAAGTTAGTAAGATTTCAACTTCTGTTTCATCTACAGAGTCCATTTTCAAATGCAGAAATAATTCAAAAATAGTCAGAGTTGACACTGTTAATCAGAAATTCATCAAAAGGGTGAGGTGCAGACTGATTTTAAATTGAAGTTCAGTATAACTTGTCACTACTTAGTGTCTGAAAGAAAAACGTGTTGTAACAATTTCAATAAGATAATTCATAGAAGGATTGTGCACAGCAGTATGTTATGAAAAAACTATGCAGAAGGAGGGTGACGTAGAACAGTGGTTCTCAAACTTATTGGATAACGCCCCCTTCTTTGTGTCTGTAGTAGTTTACGCCCACCCCTCCTGGGAACCGTGCCAGCAGCCTCCGCTCTCTGGCCACCCAGCTCTGAAGGCAGACTGGAGAGCTGCGGCTGCTGGTCGGGCGCCCAGCTCTGAATTAGGGATGTAAATAACGTGTAAAAACAATAATCATGTAACCAATTACAATTCTATCAGTTAAACGGTTAAACGTTTAACCAGGGAACTACGGGTGGGGGGGTGCTGCAGGACCCCCACGTTTTAGGCAGGGCTTCGCTGTTGGCCCTGTGCCCCGGGATCCTGGCTGCCGGCCCTGTGCCCGGGGCTCTGCGCAGGGCGACAGCAGAGCCCTGGGTGCACGGCGGCAGCCAGGACCCCAGGCATACCAGGATGCCGGGCACGGCCGGCAGCAGAGCCCCCAGGGGCATGGAGCCGGGACCCCGGGCGGAGTTTTAATCATTAACAGAAACCAATAAACATCAAGCTTATTGGTTAACCGGTTAAACTTTTACATCCCTATTCTGAATGTGCGCAGTACGTTTTTTTAATCTTTTTTTCTTTAAAGCTTCTCACGCTCCGCCCCCCGCCCCCCCCGAATACATTCTGTGCCCCACCCCCAGGGGGTGTGCCCTCCAGTTTGAGAACCTCTGACCTAGAAGAAGGAAACACTGGGCAAGAGTGGGGTAAGAAGGGAAGTGGGAACCTCTTCCCAATTTACCCACCCTTGTGGCAGGGATAACTTTTTTATGGAAGCCCAATTCTAACCACTCTGCAGATAGATCTCTTGACTGCAGATGCCTGCATGTTCAGGGAACTCTGAGTGACAGCTTTGTAAAGCTTGTCCATTGATGCTTCCTTCTCCAGCCCAAGTTATGGTCACAGTTCCTATGGAGCAGGCTCTTCTCTGTTTGTTCAGCACCTAACAATATGGGGTTCTGGTCCATCACTAGGGCTCCTAGGCACTATGGTAATATACTTAATTATAAGCCTCCCTGGAGAGGGAATTTCTTTAGCTTTGTAAGCCTACTGGATACAGGATTTGATGCATTAGGCATGGCCTATTGGACAGTTTGAGGTCTTTCCTTGAACCTTGTAAGAAGGAATCCATTCCTCTGAAGCACTGGTGGGCAACCTGTGGCCCACGGACTGCATGCGGCCCATCAGGGTAATCTGATTGCAGGCCGTGAGACATTTTGCTGACGTTGACCGTCCATTGGCCCCCTGCTGCTCCCAGTGGCTGCGGTTCACTGTTCCCGGCCAATGGGAGCTGCGGGAAGCAGCGGCCAGCAAGGCCTGCAATCAGATTACCGTGATGGGCTGCAGGTTGCCCACCACTGCTCTGAAGGCTTCTGCTGAGGGCCCTTCTGAGTTTCAAGATCTGCCAGGCTTTTTCCTTCCTACCTCTAGGGATGGGACAGAAATTCAGCAGGGAAGTGTCCTGGTGGGGTGAAGGGGAAGAGGAGTTCTAGGAGCAACCAGGTCAGAGTAAAGGGCCACCTGGTTATTATGGAGGACTTCGGGAGAGCCACTTATTTACCCAGCCATGGTGATCAGTATCAGGAAATTACCTCTGAGGGTGAGGGACCACAAATTGCCAAGCAGAGAGGATGGAAGAGAAGATTGTACAACCTGATCAGGGTAGGATTTACCATAGTCTTCAGTTCATCCCACCTATCAGAGTTTGTGAGAAGGAACCCAGGATCTGTGCTGTCGTGACTTAGCCATGGAAAGCAAGTTAGCCAGTAAATAGGAATATAATTTGCCTGTTATTTACATTTTAAGATACAGTACTCATGTGTCAACAAACTCTTACTCTGTACCTTAGGTGTTCATAGGGATTTACATTGTAGAAATTTACAATCTCAGTTAATATTACTTTGGAACAGAGGACATCAGACATAAAGATGTGGAGTAAAGGAAAAAAAAGATAAAGGCCTGGTCTGGGGGTGGGGGGTCGTTGTAAGATATGCAACTTCAGCTACGGGAATACCGTAGCTGAAGTCGACGTATCTTATTCCAACTTACCTCCCGTCCTCACGGCGTGGGATCGACGGCTGCGGCTCCCCCGTCGACTCCGCTACCATCGCTCACCCTGTTGGAGTTCCGGAGTCGACGGGGAGCGCGTTCGGGGATTGATATATCGCGTCTCAACGAGACGCGATATATCGATCCCTGATAAATCGATCGCTACCCGCCGATACAGTGGGTAGTCTGGACGTACCCTAAGGAGAGAGGAAGGTGGACTTGTGATTCAGGCACTGGACTGGGACTCAGGAAATCTGAGTTTAATTCCTAACTGCCACAGACACCTTGTATGACTTTGGACAAGTCACTTAATTTCTTTGCCTCACGTCCTATCTGTTTTAATGGGGATAATAATCCTGCTTCCTCCCCAAACTTTGTTCTTATGGTCTGTTCAAACTATAAACTTTTCCAGGCAGGGATTGTCTCTTACTAGTTTTTCTATAGTGCCTGGTCGTACGGGGCCCTGCTCTTTGCTGAGGATTTGTACGCTGCACTGTAATACAAATAATAATAACACAATATAAAGTCTCTTTGAGAAACATGCCTCATGTTGCTTTTAACTAATTTTATTTAATTGTATTATAATCAGTATACTGGTACCAGGAGGGGGGGGCATCAGCATTAGAAAGCTAACCAATAGAATTGGGTTTTGAGAATGAGGAAGGTGGAATTACTTTTTAATAATTTTTTTTTCCTGTAAGAGAAACAGTGTCTTATCTATCATGATCAACATCCAAACAGTATGAAACCAGTGCTTTGTAATGAAAACGGATAAAAAGTGCAGAGTAAAAGAAGCTATGAAAAGTTGCAAAGAAGAAAATTCACAATATGTTAAACAGAAAACAAACTAAAATACATTAGGTGAAATTTGTTATTAACAGGGTCTATTTGGAAACTGATTTTTAAAAAATATTTACCATGTAATATGGAAGGAAAAGATTAAAACAAAAAAATTAGTTTATAGGTCAATCCAGTTGAGTATTTTGATGTGAGATGGTATCTCATTTCATATTAGAGTAGCTAATGATGATATCAGGAACATTAATATAATTTATGAAGAACAATATAATTTAAAAAATGTTTTCTTAAGGAATACTGTTACTTAAAACTATAAAAGTAGTAGGTAGATATTTTTCATACAAACAACATCTAAGGTTATAATAACTGAAAAGTAGGAAAAAATTATTTTTCTATCTTTTTTCAGTTTGTTTATATTTTGCATTTGACATCACTTTGTTTATAGTTAATTGCACTGTTTTCCCTTGTATTGTCAGTCAACTTCTCATGTGGCTTGTCTGGATCCTTCAGACAGCAACAGGGGGGAGAAATATTTTTTTTAAAAAAACAGGAAAATGTGATTGTAAAATGACAAAAATTGTCAGGGAGCCATAGGGACAGATGATGTACCTGAAAATACATTTACCTCTTTTAATAATAATAATAATAATAATAATAAAAATAATAAAAAAAGACTAGCTTTCAAGATCATGATATCTCTTTAAATGCATTAAACAAACACACATTTGACAATGAAATGATACCTTGAGTCCCATTATATGAGGATCCTTTCCTAGAATAATATTCAGAGTAATTCTTTTTCCAGACTGGGATGTAAATATAGACTTGATTAGCGCAGTTTTTTCCCCCATGTAAGCAGTGTCTGAGGTTGTCTTGCTATATTGCTCGTTAGTTAGTTTGATTTTTTTTTTAATAGGTGCCCACATGCTCATATCCACTAATTGCTTTGAAAGGCCACAGAAATTTAATTACAGCCTATCTTTCTTTGTTTTATGAACAACAAAACAATAAAATCTAACGACCCTTTTCTTTCTGGGTGATGATATGCACCTTTTGTGGGCTGTGCTCTTTCTTTCTGCATTGTGAGATAATAAGGTATCCACAAAGGAAAAACTGATAATTGTCCAACTTTCAGTGAATGAGGCTGAGTTTGCTTATCCTTTTTCTCACATTTTCTCTGCCTCTGACCTATGCAGAATAGAATGCTTTAACCACAACTGTGCAAGCTGATTACGTCCTTACCATCCCATCACACGTCTGGCTTGTCTAGTCATAATTTAGCCCCAAATAAGGCTGATTGGTGTGAACATGATTTGGGCAAAACTGTATTTTCAGGGGGGAAAAAGTTTCAGTATATGAAGTATCCATTAATTTCTTCCATAGTTTTCAATACCTCTTCTTTTAATCATTGGTACCAACAATTGGATTGTCCAACCACAGCATCTATCTAATTAAGCTTGCCAAAACCAACCATGTCAAAGAAGGGATGTGTGAGTTCATGAGTATAGCACATTATTACTAAAAAAAATTGCTGACTTTTTCATTTTTACCATATAATTGTAAAATAAGTCAATTGGAATTTAATATTTTACTTACATTTCAGAGTATAATATATAGAGCAGTATAAACAAGTCATTGTCTGTATGAAATTTTAGTTTGTACT
The DNA here is from genome assembly GCF_028017835.1 of Emys orbicularis. NCBI lineage: Eukaryota > Metazoa > Chordata > Testudines > Emydidae > Emys > Emys orbicularis. Next base: position 18,656,159 of record NC_088690.1, read on the forward strand.
CACTTCACTAGTGGTTTTTTATGTATCCCATTGTAAAACTAGGCAAATATCTAGATGAGTTAATATACCCCCTGGAAGACCTCTGCATACCTTAAAGGGTACGTGTACCCCCAGTTGGGAACCACTGCTATACAGTATCTATCCCAGGGATCGGCAACCTTTGGCACGCGGCTCGCCAGGGTAAGCACATCCCTTGGCCCGCGCCGCTTCCCGCAGCCCCCATTGGCCAGTGGGAGCCACGATCGGCAAAACCTGCAGACGCTGCAGGTAGACAAACTGGCCTGGTCCACCAGGGTGCTTACCCTGGCGAGCCATATGCCAAAGGTTGCCGATCCCTGATCTATCCACATAAACAATTACTGTATATAAAAACAATTTCAAATCCAATTTGGAGGCAATGATTAAGATGATTCAAAGCTTTGATCTTCTGTAGTCCAAATTTTCTAGTCTTAAAACATTACTGCAGAATTGAACCTTTTAGAATCCTTTACACTCCTAAATTATTGAAATGAACTGGTTAACAGAGGATTATATCCAAGCAAAGTGACAAAAATGAGGTATGTCATTGAATGTTGGAGAATTTTAAGATATGTTTGTAATGGTTAGAAATGTAGAGCTTTGCATATATAACTTTATAAAATATTCCACACAAGCAGTCTCTTCAAAGTTGTTGGTTTTCTTTTTCCCCCTTGAATGAAAACCAAACCGAACCCAGATTGTATTGTAGTTTTAAAGTTCTGAACTGCCAGCAGTAAGTCAAGATGCTATTTGACAGTTATTGTTGAAAAGTATTGCAGATGATGTTGTAATGGTTACAAGAGAAGACTGTTACCAGGGTATTTGATATGTGTGATGGTGGTTCTTGCTGTGAAAGAGCCTGAAAAATGATATCTTTGGAGATTTAAGGAAAACATTTATGTAATTACATTAGCATCACCCATTCGCTTTACAGACAAAAGTTTAACGTGGTGATTTATGATTTATAAATTCCTGTGTTTAAGCTTGTCATTTGTGGGCTCTCTCTGTTTAAAGTAGATTTTTACTTAAAATGTCATTTAGCATTAGTATTTATGCACCACATCAAGACTGTGAGAAATCCAACAGCTTCTGCCCTTGGTTATACTAATGAGATTAGCACAAAATGTCATGCACATTGTTTTTCTTTTGGCATCAGTATAAAGTTACACAGGTCTATCTGGAATGTTATATAAACTACAGTGGCACATATATACTTGTTGAGTGTTGGCTCATGACTGGGAGAGCAGCAAAGTAGAGCAGGCCAGCACTCATATCACAAATGAAATCAGACTCTTTTGGCATAAAGGCAGGGCTCCTCATTGCTTTTATCAATTTGCTGTTTAGGATTCCAGATTTGTGGGTTGTTTTTTTTTTTTCCAGTTAATTATCTTTGAAATTAACATAAACAACAGAAATCCTCTGTTGCAATGGAATATTTCATTATGGTGAAACTAACCAATTGGAATGCTCCAAGGTCCTTATAAGTGCTCCAAACTAAGGCCTGGTCTCTACACTAGGGGGAGAATCGATCTAAGTTACGCAACTTCAGCTACGTGAATAATGTAGCTGAAGTCGACGTACTTAGATCGACTTACCATGGTGTCTTCACCGCAGTGAGTCGACTGCTGCCACTCCCCCGTCAACTCCGCCTGTGCCTCTTGCAGCGGTGGAGTACAGGAGTCGACGGGAGAGTGCTCGGGGGTCGATTTATCGCGTCTAGACTAGACGCGATAAATCGGCCCCCGCTGGATTGATTGCTGCCCGCTGATACCCTTTGTTCTCTTTGGAGAGGGATGAAAGGAAAGGAAGCTTCACCCCTCTCGGGCAGCTTGTATGGTGATTTGGTCATTCAGGAAGAGTCATTTTTGTGTGTCATATCTGCAAAATACTACATATTATTCACATTGAAAATATATTTTTTTAATTCTGATGCATTCAAACTTGTTACCTGAAAGATAGACCGAACATTGGTAAGACTTTGCCAAAAACCTTACTGCGGGAGATAGGAAGGCTGCCCAGTCTTTGCCTCACTGTGGAGTAAATCCTACTCAGGGAGGAGTAAGAGTGTGCCAGAGTGAAAGAGATGATGAAAGATTTGCTCTGTGAGAGGCAAAAAAATACATAGCTTCCAACAGGTGCTTCTGCAGCACCTAACATTTTCTTTTTGAGAAGGAGGGTGGGCTGTGGAGTTTATTTGTTCCATTGTCTCAGATCTTAGCCCAAAGTGAAGGTACGTATCCATGATCATTTAAGCATATTCTGAATACTTTGGGCAAAGTCTTGACCCAATGAAAGTCAGTGGGAAATTTCCCATTGACTTTCATGGGGTCAGGATTTCACTCTCTGGATTTTGGGTTTGTTTTTGAACCTTGCGATGGGAGGTGGGAGGAATCCAAACAAACACTGATGTAGTAACATCACTTTAATTTTTAAAAACAATTTGCTTTAAAAGTAGTTTATAGAAATGTGCTTGAATTCTGGAAACTGACATCCTGTGTCTACAGAACAGGCTCCTCTCAGGCAGACAACGGTGCAAGCTTGACATTGCCTGACAAGGTGTCTCAGGCCTGGTAAGAAGGGACAGCATCTAGGAATGAGAGGATAGCTCATTATCAGTAGTTCATTCAGGCTTTGGTCTTCGCTGAAACTACCAGGAAGGGGGATAATTAGAACAACTTTGGCCACTGGTAGACCGGTTTAGATATGAACTAATGATCTCATTATGGATTCTGACCATCAAGTTCCCTTCTAGGAAGGTTGTAACCGACCATTATATCGGTTCGAAATAGAATAAACTGCAAAGATGCAATTTGGGTGATTTTTTTTTTTTTTAATAGCATTCAGAATACCAACACTCCCAGCCCAAACTTCAGAATTCAGATGCAACATTTTCCTCTATATAATATTCTATAACCAGATGCAGTGTAACTTGCCAGAGCAACCTACAGAAAAATCCATGTTATGTGTACCATAAACATGAAGAAATTCATATAAATACTTTTGGGTTTGAAGTCTTGTAGGATTGAATGAATAACTTTTAACACTTGGGAGGGAGGGCTAGTCCTAGTGAGTTGTCGTGGGTTACTTCCACCATCTGCTTTACATTTTAAGGTTGGGTAACATAACTTTCCTTTTCTGAAATATTGCCATGCACATTGTCATGAGTATAACTTTAGTCAAATTATATTGGCTAGATGCTGAATCTTTTTAACATATGGAACTAATTTTCTCCCCCACCCCTTTTTTGCCCCCCCTCTAAAAAGAAAAAACAAATCCAGTACCTTGTTGCATTTTTGGCAGTTTTCCAGTTTTCCTTTACTTTTCTCTCATTGTAAAAGCCTGCAGTTTACTAAGGGGACATGTCTAGAAGTACCGTACTCCAGCTTGAATGTTTGCTTTCAGGGAATGTCATACCTAATTACTACTCTCTGGTTGTGCATATAACAGTTGAAACAATGAGCTGCTCTTTATAAAGACCAGTATATCCCATATCCTATTGTATTTACCAGATTATAAATACTATCTATGTGGCTTTGTACCACCGGAGAACAGGATGAACCTGGATCTTGACAGCGCCCAGTTCAAGGCCTGCCTGTTTGCACAAGACATCCCGCATTAATGATGACTGCAGGATAACTGGCAGCATCTCTTCTAACATCACTCACACTATAGAAGAAATGTTGCATACATGGATACCCTGATCCTGTGAGATGGTGTTTGCTTCTAAACACCATACATGGTGCTCAGTTATCCCAGTGATAGGTGTACTTAAAAAATATGGAAGATACATTTTACTTCAATTAAGATATAATTGCGGCTTTAAAGACACATCAGTTACTCCTGCTAAAAGTCGTAGATGCCGAGGCTAGAAAGGACCATTGTGATCCTCTAGTCTGACTTTCTGTAATACTTAGGCCATAGAACTTCCTCAAAATAATTCCTAGAGCAGATCTTTTAGAAAAACATCCAAGCTTGATTTAAAAACGGTCAGTGATAGAGAATCCAGTACGACACTTGCCAAATTGTTCTAATGGTTAATTACTCTCACTGTTAAAATGTATGCCTTTTTCCAGTCTGAATTTGTCTAACTTGAACTTCCAAGCATTGGATTGCATTATACCTTTCTCTGCTAGACTGAAGAGCTCATTATTAAATATTTTTTCACCATGTAAATACTTACAGACTGAAATCAAGTCACCCTTTAATCTTCTCTTTAAGGTTAAGCTAAATGGAATTGAGCTCTTTGAGTCTATCTCTATAAGGCATGAATTCTAATCCTTTAATCATTATTGTGGCTCTTCTCTGAGCCTTCCCCAATTTATCAACATCCTTCTTGAATTATCAGCACTAAAACTGGACACAGTATTCCAGCAGCAGTCTCACCAGTGCCAAGTACAAAGGTAAAATAACCTCTTTACTCCAACTTGAGATTCCCCTGTTTATGGATCCTAGATTCACGTTAGCTCTTTTGACCACAATGGGTATGTCCACACTGCAGCTGGCCCATGTCCCAAGGCTCGGGCTGACATGGGCCAGCTGCAGGTTTTTAATTGCAGTGTAGACATACCCGGAATCACAGTGGGAGCTCACATTCAGCTGATCATCCACCATGACCTTTTTAGAGTCTCTGCTTTCCCAGGATAGAATCCCCTAACCTGTAAATAGTCTAGATTCTTTGTTCCTAGATGTATACATTTACATTTAGCTATATTAAAATGCCTATTGTTTATTGGGCCCAGTTTACCAAGCGAAGCAGATTTCTCTGAATCAATGACCTGTGGTCTTCATTATTTACTACTCCCCCAATTTTTGTGTCATCTGCAAACTTTATCAGTGATGATTTTATGTTTTCTTCCAGGGTTATTGACAAAAATGTTAAATAGGGTAGGGCCAAGAACCGATCCCTGCAGGACCCGACTGAAAACAGACCCATTTGATGATGATTCCCCGTTTTCACTTACATTGTGAGAACTATCAGTTAGCCAGTTTTAAATCCATTTAATGTGTGCCTTGTTAATTTTCTAGATTTTTTTAGTCAAAATGTTGTGGGGTACCAAGGCAAACATTTTAAAAAAGTCTTAAGTATTTTACATCAAGACTATTACTTTTATCAGACAAACTTGTAATCTCATGGGGAAAAAAAGATATCAAGTTACTTTGACAGGATCTAATTTCCATAAACCCATGTTGATTTGAATTAATTACATTACCCTTCTTTAATTCTTTATTATCCAGTGCTGTATCAGCCACTCCATTATCTTGCCCGGGATCGATGTCCGGTTGACAGGCCTAAAAGTACCCACGTCGTCCCATTTACGCTTTTTAAAAATTGGCACAACCTTAGCTTTCTCCCAGTCTGGTGAAACTTCCGTAGTGCTCCAAGACTGGCTAAAAATCAAAATTAAAAGTCCAGTGTGCTCCTGAGCCAGCTCTTTTAAAACTCTTGAATGCAAGTTATGTGGAACTGCTGATTTAGGTGTCTATCTTTAGTAGCTTCTGTTTAGACTGTCTCAGGCGGATGTTAATGGAAAGAGTGTTGTCATCACCATATGATGAAACTATATCATCTGTATTATATTGTAGTTATATTTTTTTTAAATCTTGAAAGCTAGGGAATTTTAAATTACAGTTTTTTATGAAAAACTAAGTTTGACAGTCTCTGTTTTGAGTAATAGTTGACTATGTAAAAATAATTTTGCATAATTTTACCACAAAAAAAATCCAGACCTCTTGTATAACGTTAACTCATGAAATAATCAAAATTGCTTAATTGTCAAGGTTTTTAGTGTGTTTTTTTTATCCAGAGCTGCCAAAAAGCTTAGCAAATGATGTTAGAGCCTCACAATATTCCTGCAAGGTGATCAGAATGTGAGATCATTTTACTGACTAGTGAAATGTAGCACCTCCAGCACAAAATGGAGCAGTTATGTAAAAGGAAACAACACTACAACACAACAGATTAAGACAGGAAGTGAAGAAGAATACAAGTTCAAAATGAAATTCAAGTGCTGTTTCCAAGCACTACCATGGAAAGCACTACCATGGAAAGAGGTTTGTTTAGCTACAGCCTGGACTGGAAATAAATCCTATTTTCAACTTGACCAAACACAATTTAATATTTATTTTTTCAGAACTTTCCTTCTTTGAGGCCTCACGCCAAAGTAGAGCAATCTCATTTTCATTTTATTTTTAAAAAACAAATGTTTCCAGTTCAAACCTTCATTGGAAGTAGCTATCATCTTGGCTCCTGGCCTCAACATGACCCCGGGGCTATCATTTACTACAGCTAGAGGTAATGAATGAATGTCTCAAATGTCTGCTGTGTTGTAGGGAATGGACTTTGTGAGAGACCATGAATTTGAACTGACCTAGTGATTAATGATGACATGCAGGCCTCCAACCTTGAACTTTCCATCAGTGGCCATGGTAGTTTGGTTGCAAGCATGGCCAAGGAGAATTCACTTGTTGAAGACTAGGGTGAGCATCCTGGAGAATAAATCGAGAGGTTAGAGGGGTTTGTAGGTCACCAGGATTTTTTTTTTACTGGGTACTGTTATGAGGACTTCCTATTGAAATGTTTTGCAGGAGGCTGTGGTTTGCTCCTTAACCACTTGTTGCACTCCTGCTCTGCCCCCTTCACCCCCCATCCTCCCTTTACTTGCCAAAGTAAGATAACTGCTAGTCAGCAGGCTTTTTTTACAGCTTCAATCTCCTGCACCTTTGTGTGTGATTGAAACAAGGTACTACTACAAAATAGGTTGTAGACTTAACTCATTAAGGTATCCTGAACTATACACAGGGCCCTTCATTTTCAGTTTTTATTTTATTAAATTTTTTCCAGGAATTTCTCGGTGTTTATTACTACAACATCAAAAACAGCTGAAAATTGGTGCAAAAAACTATTCATAATTTTTCTGGGTAAATATCGGGGTTTATTTTGGTGGATGGAAAAATGGGGGGAAATATTAAGTAGATTAATGCGTTGATGAATGGAATTCAATGTGGTTTGCTGCAGAACTAAAACAGAACTCAAACCACAATGCCACCTCTGAGTTTAAGAAAACAATATATCTCTAATCCCCAAATAAAACTTTGCATTTGAATAAACAGTTTACTGTTGTAGACTTTGAACTATTAGCCTATAAATATTTACATGTAATAACTGGGCCCAATATTTTAAAATATTTATAAATACTCATTGTCTTATGCGAAGTCCTTCAGTGTAATTTCCAAAAGTCCTACAGCAATCTTTTTAAGGAATCTTTTCCAAGGCCCGCTCTCTGCTAACAGCTTCAAATGCACCCAAAGGGGGGTGCACAAGAGAATCCTTAGGGGTGCGCGGCAGGACAACCGAGCGTCTTTTATTTATTTATTTATTTGCTTCGGCGCAGCAGGGGGTGCGTGCTCAAAATTTTTTTACTGATAGGGGTGCGCGATCAAAAAAGTTTGGAGACCACTGTTCTAGACTAATTCATAGCCTTACTTCAACAGGCAGGTATGCATATACACACAAACTAATGTATTATCGTAATGCATATATCTCATGCAATGTATTGTATTTTATTAGGAAAATGCAAGTTATTTTTTTATACATTTGAATGATACAAGAGTAGGGTGAAAATCTGGGAAAAAAACGAATAATACTTTTTGTAAAACCTGGGGTTTTTTCGGTAAAAATCTGTTACTGAAAACGAAGGGGCTTAACTATACACCATCACTGGTTAAAAGGCAGGGTGAAATCCTGGCTCTATTGATGTCAATGACAAAACTTCCATTGACTTCAACTGGGGAGGGGGAGTGGTCAAGATTTCACCCAGAGGGCTTTTGATGGAGTGAAGTGTCATCTGTGTAATTCAGGTGATGACTACGTATTTGTGGTTCCCAGCCAAGGCCTGGATTGTTGTCCTAATGCACCTATATTTTCTCTATTCCTGAACATGTAGCTATTTTGTAGACTAGCTTATTTGGCTACAGTGTTAATATATCTTAACCAATAAAGGTTCACGCCAAGATTGTATATCTCTGTTTGTGTCTCTTGCACTTCAAAACTGTATGGCCGTGCCTTACATGATAGGTTGTTACTGTTTCAGAAATGGACTTCCGACGGGGACTCTTTCTCTCATTTCTCATGGTCTCAATCCAGCAAAGCACTGCAGCAGGTGCATAACTTTACGCATACAAATAGTCCCATTGACTTCAATGTGTATTATAACATGCTTAAAGTTATACACATGTCTAAGAGCTTTGCTGTCCCAGCGCCCATGTGAGCCAGGGGTTGCTCTGAAAAAAAGGATTGTGGACTTTGGGCCATTGACTCCAATGAGAGTTAGACCAGGCCATCTTTGCACAAGCATGTACATTGTTGGAGCCATTGATTTTCTTATGTTTGCAATATGTGCTCTGACCTTATTGATGCTTTTTAAAAAACACATAAAGCGTTAATAAAATAAGAAACTGAAGGTTGAGGTAGGTGATATGTAATTCTAAATAAACCAGGCCAGGACTGCAAGGTTAGCACTTCTGCTCCTGTGAGAAGCATCATGGAATCTTGAATTACTACTTATCTCTCATCCAAAAGGCTGCACTTTCAGCAGTACAAAGAACGAGGAGTACTTGTGGCACAAGCAGTACAGTGATCTTTAAGAACATACTGGGGCATTGGTTTGGTATTAACTCAGAGGAGAAGACCACCCAAGCCCTGCCTCTCGTACAGGTACTGGCCTAGCTCATCTCTGTGTCTGACTTCTCTCTATCGGTTTAGAATGCAAGTTCCTTGAGCAGGGACTATGTCTTCCTTTGTCTTGGGCAATGCCAAGCACACTGTGCCTAACAAATAATGTACTAAAGAGCAATAATTTAAAAAACTTTCCTGAAAACGCCTCTTTTCTCTTATCCACAATCAATAAGTATAACTGAACCACAAAAAGTGCCCATGCCTACATTAAGTAACTGTATAATTGTACTGCTATAACCCTCATTCTAGGGAGGGGAAAAGCCATTGTAGACAAGTGACACCTTGTTTTGAACAAATTGGTCTAATGACCTTACAATGATCTGTTACCCCCATTTGGTTTGGAAAACATAGTGGGTAACTTTGAAACATTTGTCTCTTAGGGCTTTGTTTCCCACAAGGGTTTGCTTTTGTGTTGTGTGGTTTCCCCAAAAATATTTCCCACCACAGTTACCACGAGTAGCTCTGCCAATGGTAACAATGGGAAGCTTTGTGCGGATAGTGTTAAAATAGCATCAGCCACTTGAAGCCCTGCCTGCCCTAGTATTCCTTCCCTTGTAGCTGAACCAGTGATTGCAACAGTTGGCAATTTTTCACAGAGATGCCCAGTGTAGAGACAGGCTACTGTGGTCTGCTAGTGGAGAGTTTTACTGCCAGGCCTGAGGCAGCAGTTATTTAAAATCTCACAGGAAACTGGAAACAAAGCACTTACAGAGACAATAAAGAGTTCTTTAAAAATATGTCTTGTGATGTAACTGCTAAATTAGCTGCACTTCATTTACCATTCACTGAATGTTGCACAAATGTTTTACATTTAATTTTTTTTCTGACTTTGGCCGCCAGTATGTTTTATCTTCAGCAGAAAAAATGCCATCCAGTTTGAAAGCTGGATTCAGTTCTAGTCTGCCATTTCTAATTCTGGTTAGCAAAACCAATGTGCAAATGGTTGACTGCTTTGACTAACAGTCTGAGCCTGTATTATTCTTGATGAAGAGATACAGTGTTAACAATCACATTTATGTATGTTTGTGAAAGTAACTGCAGAATGTTGCTGCTGGGTTCACTTTAGTCTTCAGGAGCTGAGGAAACAACGCAGCAGTGTTAGTTTCTGTTCTGAGTTTAGAACCATTCCCCAAGTTTAAAAAACACCCCCCCCCCCCCCACACACACACACACACACTTCTTTTAGCTTCAAATTTTGCATGGTAAGCCTCAAAGTCCCATTCCACTCATCACTAAGATTATATGAATTGGGCGGCATCAGAAGCTGCCTTCTCCTTGCAAATTGGTTGCTGGTTTGTTTACTTTATCTATTCAAGGCCCTGAAAGCTTCAAAGCCATTGGTGAGTCAGGACATCTGTGCTGGAAAGTGCGTAAGTACATATAAAACCCAAAACCATGACTAGATGCTAAAGAGGTCAGGAGCTTTGGGAAGTTTCAGGTTAATCACACTAGCTGTTTTTGAGTTCTGTATCTTTCAAAAAGGAGAGTCTTAACTTTCTGAAAACTTCTGTTTGGGGAAATTGGGTTTTGTATTATAAAGACTTCCAGTTGTTTCACATACTTATCCACACAAAGCTAGAACAGGACTCTTCTGGAAACCATAAATATTTTGTGATATTAGTTTGGTATCCGCCAGCCCCTTGGAAGTTCCACATTAGCCCCTGCACATATGTAATCTCCTCTCTAAACTCCAATGTAAGTATCATCTATGTGCTCTGATGTTGAAGGGAAAGGGAAATTGATGCTCAAGTATAAGGAGTAGTGTGGAGAGGGTTCTGAATAGCAGATGATGGAGCTGGGTATGGTTCAGAAGACATATACAGTTGGGCTCTTATGTGGGTGTATATAGGAGTCCATACTGCAGACTTGAGAATTGTTTATTACCATGGCTTGTATTACCATAGCACCATGGAGACCTAGTCATGGTCCCGGACCCCATTGTGTTAGGTGCTGTACAAACACGGGAAAAAAAGAACGCACCTGAAGAAGCGTTTTTTTTTTTTTTTTTAACCCACGAAAGCTTATGCCCAAATAAATCTGTTAGGCTTTAAGGTGCCACTGGACTCCTCGTTCTTTTTGTGGATACAGACTAACATGGCTACCCCCTGATACTTGACAGGAAGAAAAAGACAGTCCTGCCCCAAAGAGCTTACAGTCTAAGAAAAAAGATAAGATAGAGACAGGTAGATGGGGGTATACAAGAGAACAATGAAACAATAACCCTCCTAAGAATTCATCAGTCTTTGTGGAGCTTATGATGTCTGCCAGAGTTTGTACATTTCACCGGTGTATAGCCCTATCAACAGAAGACAGGAGAACTATATGGGTGGGGGCGAATCAATGTCTGGAAATTCCAAGCTCAGGTTCCGTAAATAACATTAACTCTGCCTCTGTATCTTGCCATGGCCCACTTTATGGTGTATTATGCTTGAAGACTATGTGTAGGTGCTAAGATGCTTCAAAATGTTGCTTGTTGACTATAGTAGGAATGTCACTGAGGGAGGGACACATCTGTATTTGTTGAAAAAGAGACTGGATGTTTTAGCTGCTTCATTCAGGGAGGGTGAATGAGAAGGTTTTCTGGCTAGATTGGTATTCACTGTGTAATGGCAAAATTCTAGGGTAGCGTATGGGCTTCTATAGTAGGGGATATGTGGCTCATCACAGAACTAAAAATTAATGATAGCTTTTAGCTACAAGTGATCATGAATCTGATCACATTTATAATGTGCAAGCAGAACAAAGTCCAGACAAGCAATATGTATACATGGTGCTTTAATAGGGCCAATTTTCACAAAGCTGAAAAGAAATTATGAGCCAAATCAGTAGAGAGGAGGAATTTAATCAGAAAAAATGCAAATGATGATGGTGAATCTCATAAGAACACCTTACTAGATGCCCAAAACGCCACAGTCCCACAAGTGAGGGAAAAGGCTGTGCTCGTTAAAAAACTAACCTGATTTAGAGGGAAAGTGAAGGCAGCTATAATATATATATAACAAAAGGAAGAAAGTGGAAATTGATGGTGGTGAATATAGGTCAGAAGTTGGAAACTGTAGAGAATTGATAGGGGAAGCAAAGGGACACAGGGATAAGGCTATGGTTGGGATGCGGGGGGACAGTAAGACGGAGTTGTAAAAAATATATTAGGAACAGAAAGCATCCTGACAATGGTATTAGTCAATTACTGGATGGAAATGGTAGCATTATCAATAGAGGCGCAGAAAGAGCAGAAGTGTTCAATAAATGTTTCTGTTCTGTATTTGGGGGTAAAAACAAATGTTGTTCTTCTTTGAGTACTGTCCCTATGGGAGCAGCACTCTAGGTGCACTTGCATCCCATGTGCCTCAGATCGGAGATTTTAAGTGTCAGTGTTTGTTCGGCCCACACAATTGCCCTCTGCAGCCTTGTGCCCTGCACCGAGAATATATTGAGTTGTGTGGGCAAACTGCCCTCACTTCCTTCTCAACTGCCTCAGCATACCTCAACTGATTTTTTTCTCTCATTCTTAATATTTAGTTAGCATGAGTTGTTAGTTCCTTTTGTGTTACTTAGCTGTAGTAATTTTATAGTTTTTAAAAACAAAACAAAAAAACCTTAAAACAAAAAGATTTTACGTATACTTTCAGGATAAGGATCATTATCTCTCCACCTCTCTATTTCAATAGCCTGTCCTAATAACATTCCCATCACAGAAAGACACAAAGCTGTGACTTGGATGTCCACTCATACATTTGCTGAACACTATGCAGTCACTCATGCCTCAGCTTCTGATGCCATATTTGGCTCTCCTGTTCTGTCATCAATCCTAGACTTGACTCTGAAATCCCACCCCTCTGCAGAGGGTACTACTTGATAATCACCTCGAGTGGAGCACCCATAGGGATGAACCATACCACCTTGAAGAATGTAGGCTATGCTTGAAGAATAGGGAACTCTATCCTGGGAAGCACTGACTGAAAGAGATTTGGGGGACGTGGTGGATGATTAACTGAACATGAGCTCCCAGTGTGACGCTGTGGCCAAAAGAGCTAATGCGATCTTGGGATGCATAAATAGGGAAATCTTGAGTGGGAGTAGAGAGTTTGTTTTGCTTTTGTATTTAGCATTGGTGTGACTGCTGCTGGAATACTGTATCCAGTTCTTGTGTCCACGATTAAGGAAGAATGTTGATTAATTGGAGTGGGTTCAGAGAAGAGCCACAAGGATGATTAAAGGATTAGAAAACATGCCTTATAGTGATAAACGTAAAGAGCTCAATTTAGTTAGCTAAACCTTAAAGAAAATATTAAGGGTTATTGATTATGGTTGATAGGTATTTACTTGGGGAACAAACATTTAAAAATGGGCTCTTTAGTCTAGCAGAAAGGAATAACATGAACCAGTGGCTAGAAGGTGAAGCTAGTCAAATTCAGACTGGAAATAAGGCATACAATTTTGACACTGAACGTAATTAACCACTGGAACAATTTACCAAGGGTCGTGGTGGATTCTCCATCACTGACAATTTTTAAATCAAGATTGGATGTTTTTGTAAAAGATCTGCTCTAGGAATTATTTTGAGGAAGGTCTGTGGCCTGTGTTATATAGGAGATCAGACTAGATGATCACGATGGTGTCTTCTGGCCTTGGAATCTATGACTATTGGAAATATGAAAAGATACACTGAGTGGGTGCAAGGTCTGTCCAATATAAAAGTAAGGTATTCAGGGATACATAAGGAGGAGAATTAGGGTTGTTTGTGGAAACTTACCTCTAACTTTCCAGACTTTCAAATGTACGTATGTGTGCACAAAAAACCTAGAATGGTCTAGTGTGACTTTTAATAATAGTTATTGATGACCATTATTCAAGACTTATTGAGGAGTTTTTATGACTTTCATGTAAAAAAGGAAGTGCTGGAACACTCTTCTGGTACTATCATTCATAAGAATTCTAAAAAATAATAATAACGCCTGACTGGTGTTCTGCGGCGTTCCGGAGTGTACCGGCATGGCTCGAACCCTACTAAGACCTGGTGGAATTAGAGGGTGATCAGAGAAGAGTGACAAGACTGATTAGGGGATGGAAAAGCTTTCATATGAAGAGACTGAAAAGAATGGGATTGTGTACCTTAGAAAGAAGGTGATTAAGTGGGGACATAATAAAAGTATCTAAGATAATGAATGGTGTAGAACAGGTAGATAGGGAGCTTCTACTCTCCGTGTTACAAAACACAAGAACAAGGGCACGTGAAATTGAAAGACTGCAAATTTAAAACAGAAAAGGAAATACTTTGTCCATAATTTATCAAAATTTAAAAAACTGGATAACCACAAGAATAACCAAAGTGGTGGTGATTGATGCCAAGAAAAAAAAGTACTGGAAGGGAAATGAAACTTCACATTTCAGGATGTAAGACAATGTCTAACTATTAGATTAGAATGACACCTTCGTTTGGGGGAGGGGCACAGATAACCCCACATCTGCCTACTGTAGGGTTATTTGCACCTTTGTCAGAGGCATCTGGAGCTTGCTCCTGTTGTATGGACCTTGAGTCTGACCTAGCATGGCAATTCCTATGTTCCTAGAGCTGTTGTTGGACTGAGTGATGATGGGTCAGGACAAATAATCTTGAATGACCATCTCATTAAACACTTGTATAATTGTTCCTGTTCAAGTGAGCTAGGATTCTGCTGCCATCTGTTAAGCAGACTCAATTAAACAGCAAGGGGTGGGGAGAATAAAGTAAAGATGCTAATACATTGTGCAAACCGCACTGAGAATGCTCTCTCAAATATTTCTCTTTTTTTGTAAGTTTCTGGAATTTAAATTTACCTTTCAATCTGTGGAATCTCTTCAATTTCTTTTGGAAGTTGACTAAAGACACTTTTTCTGTTTAGAAAATTAAATAACACTATGTAAATGTTCACATGTGCTTTGTGCACTGGTTAAATAACAATAAAAGGCAAAAGGATCAGGGGATCTTATCTGTGAATTGCTCTATGATTTATTCTTTTCTCCAGTTGGTACAATCCTTAGTGCAGATTACTGGTTTAGATTCATTGTTGAAAATTGCACTTTGGCTAATAGGTTTCTTACTTTCCTTGCATAGTTTTAATAAAAATGAGAAAACTGAATGTTTGTACAGAGATGACTTTTTTTTTATTTTTGTAAGATTAAAATTCTCCTGATATGCAGAGGGAAATAATTTTTGCTCTTTGCTCTTTTTAAGTTTTGCTATAATAGCTCTATTATGTAGGAAATAGATATCTAAGTAATAGAATTGCTGGGAGAGGTAGAAGAGCAATTCGTCTGTAACCTGAAGGAAGGATCAGGGGATCTATGAATTGCTCCATGATTTATCCCTTTCTCCAACTGGTGGGATCCTAATTTAGTGTGGATTTCTGGTTTAATTCATTGTTGAAAATTGCAGTTTGGCTAACAGGTTTTTACTTTTCTTGTATAGTTTTAATAAAACTCAGAAAATTCTATGCCTGAAAAGAATATTTTAAAGAATTTGACTAAAATTGATCTTAACCCAAAATAGGCTTAAAATAAAAAAACTTTATTTCAGTGGCCAAATGAATGACTATAAGTAGTGATTTTTTTTGTAACTGTTCATAACATGCTCTCTCATTATTTTGATAGTTCATAAACACAGCTATATTTAAAGGCATAGGGGAAGGGTCAGCTTTGTATTAAGGACAGGAAGCTTCATTCTTGCTAGCTGACAGACTGTTTCCTTGTTGTTTCTTTTGATATCTGGAGATTAAATGCTATGTGGGGAGAAAAATTCAATTATTTAAAACATTTTGCATCAAAATGACACCCTTTAATGTATTTTTCTCTGATGTTAAATTTATCTTCTCATCTAAAGGGGGAAAAAATATGTTTGTAGTTTAAGTACCTGAGCAGAGCTTTTAACAAAAGTCTGGAAAGAAGAAGAAATCTGCATGTATGTCTTTAGAGTAGTCGCATTTTGCCTTTTTATCCTTCTAGGCTTCCTGGGACTTGTGAACTGAGGAGGTTTACTGCTGCCCTTCCAAATGATGCTCTCAAATTAAGAGTTCAAATTTCTGAAATTCCTAAAGTCCTCAAGAGGAAAAGGGATAAGGGAAAGTGATGGTCATAAGCCAAGATCTTCCAGAGTGCCTCTGCTGGCTGTGTATGCGTACATTCTGACTAAAAGCAAATAGGCCAGACTCTCACCTGGAAAACTCATGCAGTTGTTGAACAACTTCTTCTATTCAACTTCATTTGATTCAATGTTAAATGCCTTATGTAGCTCTAAATAATTCTGATTTCATATTGTTAAAACTTAGGAGATCTGAACGGTGAGTCTGGGACGTCTGTTTCAGACTTACTGCATTGCTGTAAACGTGAAGCATTCCATCAACTTCATGTCCTCCACCGTAGTGTCTCTGAATAGCTGTCATGGCACATATGTAGCCAGATAGGAACAGCTGGTATTCTTGCTGCTGCATTTCCATGCATTGGGCTCCATGTTGATGTATGCGATGTCCACTCTCTGGGTGAAATCCTGACCCTGTTTAAATCAATGGCAAAACTCCCATTGACTTCAGTAGAGCCAGATTTCACCCTCTTTTGTTTTTTCTTTTGTGTCATTGACGTTTTAGTGTCTTTGAAGTCTATAATGTAATCCCCAATGCTTCACTCTCTTCCCTATGTGATGCACTGAGGCTCCGGTAAATGGTAGAGAGGCTGCATTGCTAAAGTGCCATAGGCCATAAGTTTTTGTGGAGTAACTTCAGTTTAGATTGTGGTGGCGGTTGTTTACTTTTTTTCTTCTCAGAAGTAAAATGATAGGACAGGTGCATTAGCAAAAGTTTTAATCTGAGCCGTATTGGTTAAAGCCTTCAGTAAGGAGCAAAATGGCTACATATTGTACTGCAGCATTACTACAGGATTCTTAAATAAAGGAAAACATCACTGAAAAATGAGTCACTTTAATATGTATAAAAATCCCACAGTAATAATTTATTATGGCTTTTATTTTTTTTTTTAAGATATGCCCCTAAATATTAAACATAATTTAACATTAACATTCAAAGGGACAACTGGGTTTTTTAAAATTATTTTTCTAGCATTTAGTCATCTTAAAATTTTGACATAATATTTATTTAATCAACAATTTACTCCCTTTCCATTTCAGTTTTTTTCCCCCTTGTTGTTTCTGAAGTACAAACCAACAAGTTGCACCTCTGATGGTTGGCTTCTTTTTTTTTTTTTGCAAAGCACCCTGAGGTCAGGTATCTGGGTGAAAGCTGCTATATTCCAGCAATGAATGGCAAATATTTTAATTAATTTTAAAATTTCCCCCTCCCCAGCATGTGACAAATCTAATATATCAGGAATTCGTGTTCTAATAGAGCAAGGTTGGGGTGGGGCAAAGGACTGGGCAATCTATTCATTTATTTTCCCCATTAAAACTAAAATCAATCCCCATAGCTACATACAAGAGGGAAGATGACACCCCTGGGCAACTAAATGTATTAAACTGTGCTTCATCAGAAATAGTTGTAGTTTGTTCCTGAATGGTCTGCTGAGTGTATTGATGGTGTCATTCCATGTTCATCATGGTATTTGAAGTGGGGAATCTTCTAGGAAACGTTGAGAATATCTTCCCCAGGGACCTTTTTGTAAATACCTACCCATCAATTCCATCTGGTCCATCACAAAAGCAAAATGCTGCCCATTTGAAATATTTTTTTTTAGATCTGGGAATAAACCATCTGTGGCAGGGATTGTTTAGCAGTGCTCTGTTGAAAGTCAGAGGTGTACTCGCAGTATAAATGCCTAGCTGGAGCTATCCCAAGGAGAAGATGAACTCAGACGTTTTGAGAAGGTTTCCTTGCACCTTACTTTGAATTTGATGACAGAATTTAAACAAGGTGCTCCTGAGAGTCCTTGCCAGGATATAACTGCTGTTGGTGGTGATATAAAGCCTATGAAGGCTCCACACACACATACGAACATAAGAACGGCCATACTTGGTCAGACCAAAGGTCCATCTAGCCCAGTAGCCTGTCTTCTGACAGTGGCCAATGCCAGGTGCCCCAGAGGGAATGAACAGAACAGGTGATTCATTCCCTGTCGCCATTCCCAGCTTCTGGCAAACAGAGGCTAGGGACACCATCCCTGCCCATTCTAGCGAATAGCCATTGATGGACCTATCCTCCATGAGCTTATTTAGTTCTTTTTTGAACCCTGTTATAGTCTTGGCCTTCACAACATTCTCTGGCAAAGAGTTCCACAGGTTGACTGTGTGTTGTATGAAAAAATACTTCCTTTTGTTTGTTTTAAACCTGCTGCCTATTCATTTCATTTGGTGAACCCTAGTTCTTGTGTTTATGAGGAGTAAATAACACTTCCTTATTTACTTTCTCCACAGCAGTCATGATTTTATAGACCTCTATCATATCCCCCCTTAGTCGTCTCTTTTCCAAGCTGAAAAGTCCTAGTCTTATTAGTCTCTCTCGTCATATGGCAGCCATTCTATACCCCTAATCATTTTTGTTGCCCTTTTCTGAACCATTTCCAATTCCAATATACCTTTTTTTGAGATGGGGTGACCACATCTGCACGCAGTATTCAAGGGTGTACAATGGATTTATGTAGCGGCAATATGATATTTTCTGTCTTACTTATCCCTTTCTTAATGATTCCCAGCATTCTGTTCACTCTTTGGCTGCCGCTGCACATTGAGTGGATGTTTTCTGAGAACTATCCACAGTGACTCCAAGAACTCTTTCTTGAGTGGTAACAGCTAATTTAGACCCCATCATTTTCATGTATAGTTGGGATTATGTTTTCCAATGTGCATTATTACACATGTGCAAGATTGAATTTCATCTGCCATTTTGTTGCCCAGTCACCCGGTTTTGTGAGATCCTTTTGTAGCTCTTCGCAGTCTGCTTGGGACTTAACTATCTTGAGTAGTTTTGTATCATCTTCAAATTTTGCCACCTCACTGTTTACCCCTTTTTTGAGATTATTTATTAATATTTTGAATAGGACTGGTCCCAGTACAGACCCCTGGGGGACAGTTTATTTACCTCTCTCCATTCTAAAAACTGACCATTTATTCTTACCCTTTGTTTCCTATCTTTTAACCAGTTACCAATCCATGATAGGACCTTCCCTCTTATCCCATGACAGCTTACTTTGCTTAAGAGCCTTTGGTGAGTGACCTCATCAAAGGCGTTCTGAAAATCTAAGTACACTATATCCACTGGATCCCCCTTGTCCACGTGCTTGTTGACCCTCTCAAAGAATTCTGAAAGACCTTTGCTTTCCTACTCTAGAAACTTAAAGACTGGGATAGTAATTGCTGTTACACCAGCATCTTCTGACGTGGGGATATTCAATGCCAGTCTCACTTCCTAGCAGGCATACAAAATCAGGTCTCATTCTCGTGTCATCCAAACACAGAGACCCACCTTATAGCCTCTAGCCCACAGACTTTTGGATACAGGCAAAAGCCAACAACTGAGGATCAGAAATGAATTAAAAACTTGGAGAATGTGGAAAGAATAACTTTTTGA
Organism: Emys orbicularis; assembly: GCF_028017835.1. NCBI lineage: Eukaryota > Metazoa > Chordata > Testudines > Emydidae > Emys > Emys orbicularis. Next base: position 18,675,458 of record NC_088690.1, read on the forward strand.
AAGAGCTTTATTATGTTAAATGTTTAGTATCTGTAAACAATTATAGTATTCAGAGGTACAGATTTTAAATAGGAAGCATAGATATTTTAAATTATACCAGTTGGATAAAATAGCAGAGGCTCTGCAAATAATATCCTGTATTTTTCTTTTTAAAAACATAAACATCTGCTTTACTTATTTAATTATAGAAGCATGTATTTTTCTTGCATAAACGTGGTTATCTTTAGCTAAAGTTGACAGTTTTAAAAACTGTTTTAAATGACTCATAATATGAAATCTGTCCTTTCCTAACATATTGCATTCTTATTGTTTTTTTCCCTTCAATATTGCTTGAAATCAGTATTATGCCAATGTTCCTTAAGCACCATTTCTGATTTTATTACAGCGGATATTCAACTCCTTTGTGTATACCGAAAAAATCTCAAATGGAGAAAGTGAAGTTCAACAGGTAAGGAAAAAATGGAATGTATAAAAATCCCTGGCTACCCGTTGGGTGAAAGTGTTGGGTTTTTAAAGGGACACAGTCAACTTAAATATCACACTTTTGTCTGAATTTATTTTATTGACTATTCTTACACATGAAATCAGAATGAACAATAACTGAAGGTTGTTTACTTTGTACCCATCTGGTAGCTTCGCTCTCCCCTGAATAGTAAGGCAATTTACTTCTCTGTACGGGTTTTTCACTCAGCAACAAGGGAGAGAAAAACATGTCTAGTATAGGCAGGACTTGGAGACAGATATAGTATTGACACTGCTTTCCTAAAAAAAAAAATTGACTAGATTTCAAGTTGACTGTGCCCTTTAAATAATCTTCATTTTAGGTGCATGTTTAGTGATCAGTAACACATTGGCATTGTATATGCAGTGTTGTGTACTTGTGAGCTTTCAAATTTAATCTCAGCCAAAGCTCATCTGATTTATGTGCAGATATATGATTAGCTTATTACATCTGTTTGCATCACTCAAATTTTTGTCTGTTTATTTAAAATAATAGAGTTGAAAATTCAACGTATGTTTGGGTTAAAAAAAATTAAATCTTGAGTTTAATATTAGGTAAGTGTGGGCCCCCACATTGGTTATTTCTATTTTAATACACTGCAGTGCATGAAACAAAGGTTATGTTTGGGTAAATGTAAGGCTAAAGAATCAGATTGAATGAAAAAGACAAACCTAAAATTCTAATTTTACTTTCAACTTGCTTATTCTCAGAACTCCATCTCATGCTAAATGTGATCAATTTTGATAGAAATGGCAAACATGGTTTTATGTAACTGATCTAGGGACTAGAACAAAGAACTGCCTTTTGATTCCCACTTAAGCCACTAACTCACTTATGTGACCTTTTGCAAGTAACTTGACCTCCTTAGACTCCATCAAACCTATTTTAACATTCAGTAAAAACAAAACTGCCTCAGAGCAGAGTTTTCCTAGGGGAAAAATGAATTGCCCTCAAAACATGCAAGTAATTTTTAATTTGGTGGCTGGACAGTTGTACTCTTTCAAGAGCATTCTACAACTTTGCATCAGCATATGCATTTAAATTGGATGTGCAGATAAGTAAACGAACTCTCCAAGTAACTACTGTAACTAAATTGAAGAAGCTATCAGACATAAATTGCTTTCCAGGGCAAAAAGTCAAAATAGAGATGGGCTTGAATTAAACTCTGGATTCAGATATAGTACACTCAAACTTTAGGCAAATTGGAATTTGAAATTGGAGCTCAGCCCTTCTCTAGTTCAAAGGAAATACAGTAATTTGGATATGGTTATGGTCATTCTTGGAGTTGAGTTAATATGTGGAAAATGGAATAATATAAGAAAAATTCTAGCAATTTTAGGTACTATTTAAAAAAAATCTTCAGTTTTAAGAATGTTATTCTTTGTTGGAGTTGAAATTAAAGTGCATAATATATCAGAGCTCAACTTTCATGCTTGTCTATGATAGTATGATTAGTGACCCAGGATGAAAAGTAGACTGTCAGATAAAAGAAATCATACATTTTAAAAATCACCCCAAGTGTAAGTAAGCCCAGCTTAGTTTATGAAAACTCAAAGATTGGTAAAAGGGAAATTTTACTCTTCATCTTTGGTGCTTCTTGTGTACTATTTGAATTCATGCAGGTTGGTGAAACTAGATTGACTGGTGTGATAACACTGTTCATAGGAATTGACAGGGGAGATTCTAGTCAATTATCCTGTCTCTGACAGTTACCAATACTAGACACTACAGAGGATGGTGGATAAACTCCGGCAGTGGATATTATGCAATAGCATGTGCTCTGTGGGAGAAGTTTTTTTTCCTAGTACCAGTTGAAGGTTGGGTTGTGTCCTGGATTGTAGATGATGTTGTTTATATGAATATCTAATCTTTTTAATGTATCCTGCTAAGCAGTTTGCCTCAATATTTTGTTGCAGTCAGTTCCATGCATTAAATGTGTTTGTAAACTTGCTGCCTTTCAATTCAGTTGGGGAGTCAGTTCCTTTGTGCTTGTAATATGAGAGAGGAGGGGGAAGTATGATAGGAGGGCCTTCTCTGTTCCATTTTCTATTTCCCCTGTAGAGCTCTGTACTGTCATCTAAGTCATCTTGTATTTGTAGCCTCTTTTAACTAAATTGTGTGGAAGATTTTCTCTGTTTCTAAGAATTTTCCTTATCCTTCTCTGGACTTCTTCTATTTCTGCTTTGTTTGTTTGTTTTTTAAGCTGAGGTGATCAGAACTGGACACAGTAATGAGGATCAGGATGTGCTATCCATTTGGTATAAAGGCCTTGAATTAGTTTCAGTATTATTCTCTATCCCATTCCTAACAGAGCATTCTCAAATTGCTGCTTTTTTAGACTATTATTGTGACTCAACTCGATCAGAGGTTTTTAGGGAGCTGTCCCCAATGACACGCCAGTCTCATTATATCACTGGTCTGTGTGTATAAAAATATTTTTTTCTTGAGTGATTACAGGTAATTGTGAACCCACCTATGTGTTTGAGAAGTTCAAATTATTTCTTCCCAAGTGCATTACCACTAAATTTCTAAACTACATTTCATTGTGTTGCCTAATTGCCTAGGTTGGATTCACTTTTCTGTTAATATTTCAGCAAAATATTTGTATATAAATAAAATTTTAAAAATTTCAATTAACATTAGGTCTTAACAAATCCGTTTGTTCTAACTAAATATATTTTTTTATCCTAAACTACCTGACTGTTTCCCTTTCTAAAATTTAATTACTCATTGCGATATGCAGCATTGTTCCCAAAGAAACCATGGCAACAGTGTTGCGGAAACAAAATAATAATACCAACAAAGAGCTGAGGACATTTCTAATTTATTTAATTCACTGGTGTTTTATGCACTAAGGTTTACTTTTGTTTTGTTAGGAATTTAGTGTACTTACTATAGCTGCATCCATCCGTATTATATATCTAAATATCGTACAACTATCCAAAACATACAAAAATTCACACTACTTTCTCATATTTGTACAAAAAATGGCTTTTTGTCATTAGGGACATAAAAAGGGCTCAGTGATTATACTGTCCCTAAAAGAGATCTCTCGTGTCATAGTATCAAACCTATATACTAGTGAGGACTAGTAATTAAGTTTATAGTACTGTTCATTGTCTGGAATTTTCAGAAATATTGCCAGTCATGTTTTTTGGTAGGTTCCTAATTTTTTCTTGAAGGAAGTTGAATGCATATTGGTAATATAGTATTTTAAAAATACTGGATTAATAATGGATTCTAAAGTTTTCATATTACTACTAGTCTTAAATTAACATACTGTACATTAATATTTAAACCAATTTAAAGGGCTATGTTAATTATCACAGTATAATATTTGGATTGAACCTGGTGCCACACCATATTCTATTTGTATAAACATGCACAGAATCACTGGTGGTGAAGATTAATGTTAAAATCTTGGATTTAAAAAGCTACTCTGTTACCACTAGGTTTTAAAAAAATTATTGCCCTCTGAGATTACATTTTAAACTCAAGGGTCATTGGTTTTCACTACAGACAACCATGAAGGCTGTGAAGTAAATAAGATGGGGGCAGGCAGAGAGGAGCTTGTGCTTAACTCAGGAGAGCGGGGAGGAGGGAAAGGAGGGAAAGAACCTTGTATATTCTTCCAGTTTAGATACAGTGGAACTTATTGTGATGGTTTCCCCCCTGGGGTGCCACCTGGAACTGAGGTACCACTGAGCCCTCTGACTCACCAGCCTGGGTTTCCACTCACACGGTGCTGCTGTGACAAGCTGTAGACCACTCCTGGTCCTATACTCCCACCAGCATTCGCACAGGCAGGGACACATCCAGCTGCAGTTACATGAGGTTGACCAGCCACTACATGAACCAACAATAGAGAGACTACAGTTAAGATATCACCAGCTTCTGAGCCTAGGAGCCCAGAGCTGTACTGTCCTGCCCTGGCCGAAACCCTGACCAGTATGAATTTATTACCCAGTTTGCCCCCCTCTCAATGTGGAGAGGAATATGCAACAAGCCTGTGTTAAACCAAGCTGAGACTCTTCTCCAGACACTTCACTTAAAGGCACACTGGTTTAGATGAAAACATAAAACAAGTTTATTATCTACAAAAGATGGATTATAAGTAGGGCCCTACCAAATTCATGGCCATGAAAAACGTGTCACAGACCGTGAAATCTGGTCTTTTCCCATGAAATCTGGTCTTTTGTGTGCTTTTACCCTATGGTATGGGATGAGATTTTGAAAAGTGAGTAGTGATTTGGTGGCCTTAGTTTTTGGATGCCCAAATTGAGACACCTTAAAAGGGACTGCTTTTTCAGAAAGTGCTGAGGCAAACTCTCGACGGATAGGCCATAAGATGTCTTAGGTTGGGCATCCAAAAATGGAAGCAACCAAAAATCATTAGTTGCCTTGAAAAATCTGTGCCATACTGTATATGGTATTAGAAAGAATGTGGCTTATTGTGCAGTCCATTGTAAAGAAATTTGTTTCTGTATGAGCATGCACAAATGTGTGTGCTTGTGTGCAACATGTCCAGAATGGGGCAATTGTCATGGTAAGTTGAAGTTTTAGTCCTTAAATCATCTTGACGTTGGTAAAGAAGGGCTCACTGGCTTTAATTTAAAGTTGCAGAATAATATCTTTCACTACCATTTCTGGGTGGTCTGCACACCACATAAAAGTCACATGGGCTAAATTATACATATCAGATGGCTTTTGAAAGTAAAAAGTGTGCTTGGGAAATTCAGAAACTGAAGTGGCTCTTCTTTATTGATGCCTTCATTACACTTTTTTTTACTTGAGAGAAAAAAAACACACTAGCTTAAATCCCCTTCACAGATGCACACATTAACTCTAGACATTTATTTATATCTACTTAAACATTGTAAGTAGTGTGATGAGTACTTAACTGTCACAGAAGAAAAATGGGGCCACAATAGAGTATAATTACTGTGGTTAAAAGCTCAATATTGAAGTGGATAGAAGAATAATTGAGCACTTCTGTTTTATTAATAACTTGGTCTTTCAGTCCTAATGAATCATGAGTAGTATAACTGGAGTTTTATGAGTAAGAGCGATACATCCAACTGAGCATCTTGAACAAATGCAAATAAAATGTAAGCAAATTAAATCCCCTATGACTGGCTCCTTTTTTTTTTTTGGTCAGTCATTAACTTTTTCTTACCAACTGATGCCCGAAGGCAATTATTTATAGTTTTCTGGAAAGCCACTCAATTTTTATTTAAAAAACAAAACAAAAAACACCATGTAAACAATGACGTCTAGGGAACAGAGAGGGAAAAACTACAGCTGTTGGCCTTAAGCACCAGAGATTAATACAATCAACTGTCTTTATGCCACACAAGGAGTGGTTTTAAGTTTAAAACTTTAGACCCTTTGTGCTCTCAAAATCTAGAGCTGTCTATTTCTTAAGAGTAATCTGTACAGTAGGATTCCATGTCATTCTGTGTGTCACTCTGAAACATAGAATGTCTGAGTCCATGAGAAGCGATGGATAAAGCTACAAGCATAGTTGAGAGCACTTTTTGTTCAGAATATCATAATGTTCAATCATCACTGGGATTCACAGTCTGTTACTATCTGGTTATTAAGTTCTGACCCACTTTTACTACTAGTGCCATATAACCTTTTCCACGTTGAAGTAAGTATTTGCACCATAGATGTGGGGCCTGGTGTCAGTGACTTCCCTATAAAGAGAGTTTGAATCTTAACTGAGTTACATGCATTAAGATAGTTTTAATATTCTAGCCATCAGACTGAGAGGAAAGGAAGGTAAGAATAAGCATTTCTTCAAATGGGTGGTTTAAGTCACACATGACACAGGAAATATTCTGGGGAGAGTAGAAGAATTTGCAGATGAGAGTGGAGAGCATCTGTTCAAGATTATGAGACATCAAGGTTCCTGATAGTTCAGAGAATGTAAGTTTAGAATCCAAAGTCAAAGATGCATAATGATAGTTTTGACTGAACAATTTTTTTGATCAATTTAAGATATGTTGAATTGAAGGAAGTTAGGACAGGCCCAAGAGTTTTTTGAATAGCTTGACAGAAGTGAATTGAAGAAAGCGTAAAGGGGATATAGCATCTGAACTTTGGACTCACCCTCTATCCCCCCTCCCCTTTCCCACCCTCAACAAGCCAACCTTCAAACCTACCTTCCTCTGTAACTATTGCTCAGTCTCCCCTCTTCTTTTCTTTTTAAGCTCAAAACTCCTTGAGTGAAAAGTTTTTACAATAGCTGCCTCAAATTCATATCCCCCAACTCTGTCCTGGATCCCTTCCAGTCTGGCTTCTCTCTCCCTGTCACTGATACTACTCACCAAGGGTTTAATGATTTCAAAGTCCTCAAATCTGGCCAGGTGTACTCGTTCTTCTCTGTGACTCCCCTGCTGCTTTTGACACTGTTGACCACGCCGTTTTTCGTGGCAACTTATTCTCCTTTGTCTTTTTTGTGACACTGTCCTCTCCTAGTTCACCTCCTCCCTCACTTTAGTTCCCATAGTGCCTCCTTTACTGGATCCATCTAGTCTATGCATTTGTATGAACCCTCCTTATAGCAGTATCTGATCCCCTCCTATTTTCACCTAGAAATAATCTCTCTCCACCTTCCTTTGCAGCTTCTTGTGTGGAGTTTGATGATGGTGATGGTTGGGGCTTTGTTTGTGAATTTTTTATTGAGGAAAAGCTAAGTCAAAGAGGAGAGGAGTTTTGTATTTTGTATTGAACGCAATGTGTGGTGTTGCTTTTCTGGTAGTGAGTTTCATAGCCTAGGTTCTCCTCCTTTCTCGCAGTGTCTGAGTTTTCCACAAATTCCTGTCCTAGGCCCTCTCTTCTTCTCCCTCTACATCTTAACTTTGGGTGATTTCTTTTGATCACATAACTTCAACTGCCATTTCTACCTTCCCTGACCATTCATAAATGTGCCTCTTCATTCCTGATCTGTCTCCATCCATTCAGTCTCTGTTTCTTTGGCCTCTCCTGATCCCTTGCCATTAAATTAAACTTAACCTAGCTAACACAGAACTCCTTGCTTTCCTCTCAAGCCCTCTCCGCTCCCTTCATTTCCTATTACTCTTGCACAGCCAGGGGAAAATTAGCTAGAGGAGGGGTCAAGCAGTGAATTGTAAACTCTTGTTTGTCACTCTTTTATACGCCTGTGCCCCAAATACCTTGTCTCTGCTGCTCAGGTGGATAGTGATTGCCCAGCAGGAGTAGCAGAGTGATATGGGCTAGCTTATGCTCTGCTGTTGATTCTGCTGTCACAACTTGGTAAGATCAAGGTGTTTTATGGAGGTTACAGTTCACTTAAGATTTTTAATGAAATTCTGAGCCCACAAAAATTGAAGGAGTTCTTTATGCTTTTTCCTCCATTGTATAAAGTTATTCTGTGTGAGATGCTGTTAAATAAGCAGGTCCATATGAAAAGATACACGAGTTCTGTTTGCATAGATTTTCTAGGACAGGGCTGCAGGGATAACTGACATGGGCATTCCCTTTGATGCATATTACAGAAGTAGCATTTAGCAATTTTACATACAACAACTTGTATCAATGGCTTGTGAAAAGGGTCAGGAAGTGTCACTGTTATATAAACAAGTCACCATGTCAGACTTATTATAGCACTAAGCTCTACAGAAGATGTTAGCATGGTTCCATAGGATACATTACAACTGAGAGAGAGCAGACATTCCCTAGATCTTCTGTTTTGCAATCCAGCCTGTCATCAGAAAGGGCATGAGTAGCTTTCCTAAATCCAACAGAGAGTTAAGAAAGATATCGGATACAATTTGGCAAGAGAACATACAAAACACCTCCTGAGGAGGATATAATAAAATTGTTGTGGTTGAAACAAATACCCTCATTTCTCTATTTTGAATCATAGAATCTTAGGAATATCAGGGTTGGAAGGAACCACAGGAGGTCATCTAGCCCAATATCCTGCTCAAAGCAGGACCAATCCCCAACTAAATCATCCCAGCCAGGGCTTGGTCAAGCCTTAACTTTATAACCCTCTAAGGAAGGAGATTCCACCACCTCCCTAGGTAACCCGTTCTAGTTCTTCACCACCCTCCTAGTGAAAAAGTTTTTCCTAATATCCAACTTAAACCACCTCCACTGCAACTTGAGACCATTGCTCCTTGTTCTGTTATCTGGTACCACTGAGAACAGTTAGATCCATCCTCTTCGGAACCCCCTTTCAGGTAGTTGAAAGCAGCAATCAAATCCCCCCTTGTTCTTCTCTTCTGCAGACTAAACAATCTCAGTTCCCTCAGCCTCTCCTCATAAGTCATGTGCTCCAGTCCCCAAATCATTTTTGTTGCCCTCTGCTGGACTCTTTCCAATTTCTCCACATCCTTCTTGTAGTGTGGGGCCCAAAACTGGACACAGTACTCCAGATGAGGCCTCACCAATGCCGAATAGAGGGGAATGATCACTTCCCTCAGTCTGCTGGCAATGCTCCTACTTATACAGCCCCAAATGCCGTTAGCCTTCTTGGCAACAAGGGCACACTGTTGACTCGTATCCAGCTTCTCGTCCGTTGTAACCCCTAGGTCCTTTTCTGCAGAACTGCTGCCTAGCCACTCGGGCCTTGGCTACACTCGCAGATTCACAGCGCTGCCGCGGCAGCGTTGCCACGGCAGCGCTGTGAAGCGCAAGTGTAGTCGCGCCGCCAGCGCTGCGAGAGCTGTCTCGCAGCGCTGCAGGTACTCCACCTCTCCGAGGGGAATAGCTTGCAGCGCTGCGAGGGAGCATGCAGCGCTGCAGGCGCTGATTACACTGGCGCTTTACAGCGCTGCACTCGCTGCGCTCAGGGGGGGTGTTTTTTCACACCCCTGAGCGCAGCAAGTGCAGCGCTGTGAATTGCCAGTGTAGCCAAGGCCTCGGTCCCTAGTCTGTAGTAGTGCATGGGATTCTTCCGTCCTAAGTGCAGGACTCTGCACTTGTCCTTGTTGAACCTCATCAGATTTCTTTTGGCCCAATCCTCTAATTTGTCTAGGTCCCTTTGTATCCTATCCTTACCCTCCAGCGTATCTACCACTCCTCCCAGTTTAGTGTCATCTGCAAACTTGCTGATAGTGCAGTCCACGCCATCCTCCAGATCATTAATGAAGATATTGAACAAAACTGGCCCCAGGACCGACCCTTGGGGCACTCCGCTTGATACCGGCTGCCAACTAGACATGGAGCCATTGAGCCTGACGATCTAGCCAGCTTTCTATCCACCTTATAGTCCATTCATCCAGCCCATACTTCTTTAACTTGCCGGCAAGAAAACTGTGGGAGACCGTATCAAAAAGCTTTGCTAAAGTTTCTAAATAGTCCTGAACCACTTCTTTCTCCACAGAGGGCTGGTCACCTCCTCCCCATGCTGTGCTGCCCAGTGCAGTAGTCTGGGAGCTGACCTTGTTCGTGAAGACAGAGGCAAAAAAAGCATCAAGTACATTAGCTTTTTCCACATCCTCTGTCACTAGGTTGCCTCCCTCATTCAGTAAGGGGCCCACACTTTCCTTGACTTTCTTCTTGTTGCTAACATACCTGAAGAAACCCTTCTTGTTACTCTTAACATCTCTTGCTAGCTGCAACTCCAAGTGTGATTTGGCCTTCCTGATTTCACTCCTGCATGCCTGAGCAATATTTTTATACTCCTCCCTGGTCATTTGTCCAATCTTCCACTTCTTGTAAGCTTCTTTTTTGTGTTTAAGATCAGCAAGGATCTCACTGTTAAGCCAAGCTGGTCGCCTGCCATATTTACTATTCTTTCTACACATCGGGATGGTTTGTTCCTGCAACCTCAATAAGGATTCTTTAAAATACGGCCAGCTCTCCTGGACTCCTTTCCCCCTCATGTTATTCTCCCTGGGGATCCTGCCCATCAGTTCCCTCAGGGAGTCAAAGTCTGCTTTTCTGAAGTCCAGGGTCCGTATTTTGCTGCTCTTCTTTCTTCCTTGTGTCAGGATCCTGAACTCGACCATCTCATGGTCACTGCCTCCCAGGTTCCCATCCACTTTTGCTTTCCCTACTAATTCTTCCCTGTTTGTGAGCAGCAGGTCAAGAAGAGCTCTGCCCCTAGTTGTTTCCTCCAGCACTTGCACCAGGAAATTGTCCCCTACACTTTCCAAAAACTTCCTGGATTGTCTGTGCACCGCTGTATTGCTCTCCCAGCAGATATCGGGGTAATTGAAGTCCCCAATGAGAACCAGGGCCTGTGATCTAGTAACTGCTGTTAGTTGCCAGAAGAAAGCCTCATCCCCCTGGTCTGGTGGTCTATAGCAGACTCCCACCATGACATCAGCCTTGTTGCTCACACTTTTAAACTTAATCCATAGACTCTCAGGTTTTTCTGCAGTTTCATACTGGAGTACTGAGCAGTCATACTGCTCTCTTACATACAATGCAACTCCTCCACCTTTTCTGCCCTGCCTGTCCTTCCTGAACAGTTTATATCCATCCATGCTAGTACTCCAGTCATGTGATTTATCCCACCAGGTCTCTGTTATTCCAATCACATCATAATTCCTTGACTGTGCCAGGATTTCCAGTTTTCCCTGCTTGTTTCCCAGGCTTCTTGCATTTGTGTATAGGCACTTAAGATAATTCGCTGATTGTCCTGCTTTCTGGGTATGAGGCAGGAGTCCTCATCTCTTACGCTCTCCTGCTTGTGCTTCCTCCCGGCATCCCACTTCCCCACTTACCTCAGGGCTTTGGTCTCCTTCCCCCGGTGAACCTAGTTTAAAGCCCTCCTCACTAGGTTAGCCAGCCTGCTTGCGAAGATGCTCTTCCCTCTCGTCATTAAGTGGAGCCTGTCTCTGCCACATGGGAACTTTTTTTTCACAACAGCTGATAATTGAACTAGATGTATTTTCCTTCTAACATCCAAAATTTGTTCCTTCTTTCTTCCCCCACTGAAGAAATTTCACTAAATAATAATGTCTTTAATGAGATTGGCTCTTTGAGCCATTTTGACTTCATACCTCTTTTAAAAATCAGTTATGTTCATGCTTGGTTTTCCATATTGCATTCCAAACTCATTCACTGTGTAAGAATGCAGAACATAAAACGTTGTTCTAAAAATCTCAGTAAAGGATATAAATCATGCATGACCCAACCAAAGTAAATTAGACACTGGGTGAAGCTCATGGACCTTGGGAGAATTAGTTTTAGGGATCAGATGTCCAGTTTACAGGCCAAGTTGGCTTGTTGGGGAACAAAGGGAACAAAACAACACATGCACACAGCATAAAAATCCCAGAGAATCAGTCCTTGAAGCCTTCTTCATTGGAGTTTCAGCTTATGGATTCCATTGTAGCTGGGGTTCTTGTTCCACATTCAAACTGAAGTCTGGCAGTTCTGGCCCCTACGTCTGGGAGTTCTTCATCCCTACTAATCTTCCATTTACTCATTTTCCCTGCAGCTATTTGGGTTTTATAACCCTTTAGATACCCAGGAGGTTTGCAGCTAGCCTGCAAATATATACTGTAATTCCTTCTCTAAAGCTGCTCCAGGGCCAGCCTCTCTGGGCTCCTTCCTTTGGCCAGCTGCCAGATAATTCAGCTAGGGCTCCCCTTTCAAAATTCTTGGATATTCCGTAACTTCATTACCTTTTTCCTTTGACAGGTAAATTTTATATTCTAGCTATCTAAGCTATGGGAAAGGACACCCGGGTGTTAATACCCATGTTTTTCCCTTCGTCCACCCAGTGTTAGGACAAGCACCTTTTTATAGACAACAGTCCTACACAGCAGTCCCCTTCTTCAGGGGAAATACCTGATGCAAACATGTTACAAAATATATTAATAACCTTTAATAAATATCAAAGAGCTGCTTTGCCCTCACACTAACGATCCAACAAATAAAGGGTTCTTCATCACTTGAAGTATTTCAATCAAGACTGGATATCTGTCTAAAAGATGTGCTGTAGCTCAGCTAGAAGTTGTAGGTTTGGTGAAAAAATTTCTGGGTGAGGTTCTATTGCCTGTGTTATGCAGGAGTCAGAGCCAAAGGCCAGAAGAGACCACCAGATCATCTAGTGTGACGTCCTGTACATCACAGGCCACCAGCATCACTCGCACACTACACCCAACAACCAGAATTAGACCAAAGTATTACAATCCACAGGAGACTCCACTATTGTGTGTGACAGGCAGAGAATCATAGAATCGTAGCACTGGAAGGGACCTCAAGAGGTCATCTAGTCCAGTCCCCTGAACTCATGGCAGGACTAAGTATTAGCGAGACCGTTCCTGACAGGTATTTGTCAAACCTGCTCTTAAAAATCTCCAAGGATGGAGATTCCACAACCTCGGTGGGCAATAGGAGGGCCTGAGGTTCCTCATTGCCTGAGGTTCCTCATTGCCTGAGGTCCCCGCAATGGCAAGGAAATGATTAAGTGAGAGAGACCCAGATAATCCTGGCAGGTGACCTGCACCTACATCCTACAGAGGAAGAAAAAAAAAAACCCTAAGGTCACTGCCAATCTAACCTGGGAGAAAATTCCTTCGCAACCCCACATATAGCGATTTGGTCAGGCCCTGAGCATGTGAGCAAGAATTAGCCAGCAAGCACCTGAGAGAGAGAGAGAGCGAGCATGGTGCCACTTCAGCGCCCTGGCGCACCCCATCCAATGTCCCAGCTCATCTGTGGCCATCCCAGATGCTTCAGAAGAAGGAGGTTAAAAAAACAGAATACACTTGGGGAGAAAAATCCCTTCTTGATCCCTTTCATGTGGTCAGATCGTGTCAAAGCCAGGGGTGGAGCCGAGAGTTGAACCCAGATCTGCCAAGTCCCAGTTTAGGGTGTTAGCTCTCTCCTATTTCCACTAATTGTTCTGTTTCTTGTTGCGTCAGAGGGAAGACTTCGCATGTGTCATATAATACAAACCATGGTAGCTCTCCACCTAGTCCAGAGTCGAGCCCAATCAATTTTTTGGTAGGAAGGAGGGACAAATTCCTCTGTGAATTTAACCCTTTCACAGTCCATGAGAGAAAGTGTCTGAAGATCATGGTGAAATACGTAGGTTCTTGGGGCTACAAACCAGGAAACTGAAGAAGAATCTACAGTTAATCTCAGAACAACTGGGAGGACAGACTAGATTATCATAGTGGTCCTTCTGGTCCTAAAAATCTATGGATCAGATTGCTGCATTTGTCACTGATGCAGGTCAGATACTGCCTAAAAAGTTCATCCCACACAGTCCAAACCCAAGGAAGAGAAGAATAATGCTCTTGGCTGCCATCCACTTCCCCTCAGTTTCACGTATCAGCACTCCATGTCCATGTAGTCTTGACCTTAAAAAACTATCAGTCAGTTCTAATGTTCCTCAGCTGAATACCCAAAACATTAACAGGAAAAGCACACCAATGTTTCACTTTAAGATTCTTAATAATAAAAGGGACCTTTTGTTAGAGGTCCCTTATCAGTCAGATATGATCCAGCTTTGCCTTGGGCGCTTCACTACCATAGCCAGTCTTGATGTGAGTGACAATGGAAAAAGCCGTGAATTTGTTGTAATCGATCTTGTACGTTAGCACATAAATTGGATTCTAACAAAGGTTAAGTAGCATATTGGGAAGACAGGCTGTTTTTTTTCTCTTGCAGTAGACAAAGCCCTTTAAAATATTTTAAGGAAAGAGAGAAGAAAAGGGTACGTAAAAAAAATAATCAGTGAGGGTATTAGATGACAGGGCTTTCCTTACACTCTCTGGTGCTTGTAGGCTGAAAGGGGTGTTTATCATGCCAACACTTCATATTAATGGTCTAAGTGACAATTTTTACTTAATGCTGAGAGAGAGCCAATTAAAAGGTAGCCAATAATAGGTGTGAAGGTGTCTGTCCTTTTACTTAAGAGATTGTCTAATGTAACTCTGAAGGGTACAGCAGTCATGAATGAGGTTCAGTTGCAGATTTCAGTAAGAAATACATCTCCATGTATTGTCTAAAGGAATTTGGAGATCAATGTTTTAGCTAAGTGACATTTTGACTTCTGCATTATCTCCTCAGCTGCTTCCACATCGGTAAAATGAGGATATAGTTCCAGTGGTGTTGAGACTTAATGTTTTTAAGGTACATTGATAAAATAAACGATATAAATATTGATGTGATTATAATACACCTCTACCCTGATAGAACGCGACCCGATATAACACAAATTCGGATATAACGCGGTAGAGCAGCGGGGAGCCCCGGGCCCTTTAAAGCACCACCCGAGCCCCGCTGCTTTACCACGTTATATCCGAATTCGTGTGGAGCCCCAGGCCCTTTAAATCACCACCCCCTATAAATCTGGCAGCCGGGCTCGGGCGGTGATTTAAAGGGCTAGAGGCTCTGGCCGCTGCGGGGAGCCCCGGCCCCTTTAAATGCCCGCCCAAGCCCCACTGCCGTAGCGCTGGCAGTGATTTAAAGGGCCCGGGGCTCCCCGCAGCAGCTGGCGCACCGGGCCCTTTAAATCACCGCCAGGGAAGCCGGTCCAGTGCGGCATGACGTACTGGCCCGAACCTGATATAACGCGGTCTCACCTATAAGGCAGTGAGATTTTTTGGCTCCTGAGGACCGCGTTATATCTGGGTAGAGGTGTAATTGTTTTCAGAGTTACTTTCAAGATACTAGGGCTCCCTTTTACATTTTTTGGAGTAGACAACAATTGAGCCACTAGAAAAGGCGATCAAGGTTTCCTAGTGTGTGTTATGGGATGCTTTGCTAAGAGTACTGAAAGACCGGGAACCTGAACTGGGCTCTCATTATTTTAAGAAAAGGAGAATTGCTGGTTCTTCATATATTGGTAAAAATGGTTCTCATTTCTCTGAATGATATTGATAACAATCTGAGTCTGTAATAGTAACAATTTACAAATAGCTTGGGATGGTTGTGAGCCTCAGGTGCTTAACTCAAGCAGAACTCAGTGGTCTGCTCTGAGTATGGAGGATGGCAATGGGCCTTTTAAGAATAAAAGGGATACAGAAGAGTAAATATCATTTATGAGATGGTCTAGAATACAAGACTTCATAAATCCCCAAGATATCTATAAAGTCATGATGTCAAAAATATTATGACTCATAAGGAATTCAAAAATAAGATATTAAATACATTCTTCAACATACAAGTGAAACTTTCCTGGATGTTAATCCCCTGGTGTAAGTCAGTTATATCATCCATGCTTGTCAAATTCATTGATACATATTTTGAATACAGTCTTTGACATTTAAAATGTATTTAACTTTAAGATACAGCCATAAATAAAGTGTGTTCAGTAACTTTCCTTTCTCTGAACACCCTCCTAGCCCCCTTCTCTCCCCTCCCCCCCCCCAAAAAAAAAGAAGACTTCAGAGATGTAGTGCTTAGAAGTAAAAGGAGCTTTAAAAAGGCTCTAAGGGAATACACAATGAGAAAAATGTCTCTGGAAAAATTAAAGTGAAATTCACTGATGTTGTGATGAAACATTGTCAGTAGAGATGGTGACATTTGAAATGCATTACACATAGGTAGCATCATAACACAAAATGGTGTTATTGTTTAACCTGACTGGTAACTAAAAAATACCGGGTCATCGTTATTCAGTATCACTTCCATAAGGAAAAGGGGAAAATGTAGAAACATAAGTACACCTCTACCCCGATATAACGTGACCCAATATAACACGAATTTGGATATAACGCGGTAAAGCAGCGCTCCGGGGGGGCGGGGCTGCGCACTCCGGTGGATCAAAGCAAGTTCGATATAATGCGGTTTCACCTATAACGCAGTAAGATTTTTTTGGCTCCCGAGGACAGCGTTATATTGAGGTAGAGGTGTACTAGATAAAAGTTAAATAGCAAAAATAAAAATATTTTTTTTTTAAGTTGAGTTGAAGGGGACTGTGACAAGAGCTGAAAGGAGGAAGACTATTCCATTTCACAGCAAAGTTCAAGGTTTCAAAATTTGTTTTCATAGTATCTTCGAAATATAAAGCTCGAAGGGACTTGAGACGTCATCAAGTCTATTCTCTAGCACTGAGGCAGGATCAAGTAAACCTAAACCAGCCCTGACAGGTGTTTGTCAAAACCGTTCTTAAAAACCTCCAGTGATGGCAATTCCACAATCTCCTTTGGAAGCCTATTCCAGAGTTTAACTACCCTTCTAATTAGAAAGCTTTTCTTAATATGTAACCTAAATCTCCCTTGCTACAGATTAAGCTCCATTACTACAGTACTTGTCCTGCCTTCAGTGGACATGGAGAACACCATCCTCTAACAAATTTATTTGGGCATAAGCTTTCGTGGGCTAGAACCCACTTCACGAAAGCTTATGCCCAAATAAATTTGTTAGTCTCTAAGGTGCCACAAGGACTCCTCGTTTTTTTTTTTTGCTGATACAGACTAACACGGCTACTACTGAAACCTATCCTCTTTATAACGGCCCGTACCATATTTGAAGACTGTTCTCAGGTCCCCCCTCAGTCGTCTTTTCGGAAGAATAAACATGCCCAGTTTTTATCCACATCTTTCCTAAAGTGTGGTGCCCAGAACTGGACAAAGTACTCCAGCTGAAATCTCACCATTGGCGTGTAGAGCAGGACAATTACGTCCTGTGTCTTACACTCCTGTTAATACATCCCCGAAGGAGAGTTAGCCTTTTACGCAGCTGCATCAAATTGTTGACTCATTCAGTTATGATCCACTATAACCCTCAGATCCTTTTCAGCAATACTGCCATCTAGTCTGCTATTCCCCATTTTGCAGTTGTGCATTTGATTTTTTTCTTCCTAAATGAAGTACTTTTTACTTTTCTTTATTGAATTTCATCTCGTTGAATTATGACCAATTCTCTGATTTGTCAGATGGTGACATTTGAAATGCATTACACATAGGTAGCATCATAACACAAAATGGTTATCTAATCCTAACCTCCAAAGTGCTTGCAATCCATCCCAGCTTAGCGTCATCCACAAATTTTATAAGAAGAACAGGAGTACTTGTGGCACCTTAGAGACTAACAAATTTTATAAGCATGCTCTCTACTCCATTATCCAAGTCATTAATGAAAGTAGTGAATAGTACCAGAACCAGGACTGACCCCTGCAGAATCCCACTAGATACGTTCTCCCAGTTTGACAGAGAACCATTAATAACTACTCTTTGAGTATAGTTTTTCAACTAGTTATGACCTCACCCTATAGTAATTTCATCTAGAACGCATTTCCTTAGTTTGCTTATGAGAGTGTCATGTGGGACTGTGTCAAAAGCCTTACTAAAATCCAGATATATCACATTTACTTGTTCCCCCTCCGTCCCCTGTCCACTAGGCCAATAACCTCATAATCCCTACCTTTTTTTCACAGTTGGTTTGCCCGTGATACACTTTTTTTGTGTGGGAATCAAATGGGCACAGGCGGTGACAAATGCTGTACATTCTTTAGTTCTTTACAGCAGGTTTGGTCTTGACATAGCTCTTTCAATCTGTTCTGTTTTGAACATGGAAGATTGTAAGCCTGAACAGTAGTGGCGGGTCTGGGTTCATGTACTGTGATCTTCTTCCTTCAGCCACTTGGTCTCTAGGCCTCTCTGAATTTTCTGTCTCACACCACACAATGCCCCACTGTGTCAGAAGATTGTTTGCAAATTGCAGCTTTCTGTGATCTTAGGCAACTCCTTTCTGTGCCTCATTCATAAAGTGTGGGTGACAATACTTGTCAACTACAGGAGGTGTTGGGTAGCTTAGAAAAATGAGTGTGAATCATTTTGAGATCAGCTGATGGGAAGGTGTTATATAAGTTACATCAGCTTCTCAGTGGAATCCCTATGTTTGGTGGTACAGACAATTCTGCAAAAAGATTTGTCAGACTTGTAGACTTTGGTGAATGTACAGAGGGATAGTTGCTCATAGGGACATGGGTTTTATTACCAGTTGAACTGCTAACGTTAAAAAGCAAATTCTGTGACAAAAATTCACTACGGTACCGTATTCAGTTAACAAAAAACTAACATTTTACTTTTTTCTACATGTGGTTTGTGTACATTTTTTTGTTACAGTTAGTTGCATTGTCCATTTTTCTCAGCTGGCTCAAACCTCTCTCTGCTCCCCATAATTTTTAATAATTAATGAAAGCTTGACCACAGCCATTCAGTTGCCCAAACTGAGAGAAAAATGTTCTGAAGACAGTATTGAAACATGATACTTTAGAAATTTTGGCTTGTATATTTTTTAGGAGGGCTAGGTATTCCAGTGTTATATTTAATATGCTGATGAATACGGTTAATCAAAAAGAAAGTTGGCCTGAAAACAGAAAAAGAGAGAACCTGCTCAGCTACGTATTATCTGACAATTGAAAGAGATGTAATAGGGAAGCGATTAGTACTCCTCTGGTGTGGTAGTAATAAATCATTCTACAAAACCAATTAGATATAATTCTACAAGTCATTTCATTTGAGCAGTAGTCTGTTAAAAACTATGTTCCTTGGAGACCTGTAATTGAGCTGTACATTTGATGGAACAATGGAGGCAAATTCATTGCTGTTATCAGTATGGGCCTTATTATTCATATAAGAAAGTAAATCATGATGAAATGTTCCATTAGTAATAATTAGGAAAGACATTTGTCAGTCCTGGAGATCTGAACTGACCAATTGCATTTCTCAGAGTACAAATTTACTAGTGTTGTCTGGTCATTTCTTTAGCTGAGGTGTTGGAGTTGGAAGGGAGCAAAATGGTGTACGTATAGTAATTAAAGAACTTTCTTCAGCTCTGAAGATACAGTTAATTAAAATGTGAAGTGAAGCATTTTTGAATATTCACTACTGGCAGTAAACTGGTAAAAGATTATTCCCTTTCATTCAGAATGCAAGCCGTAGAGGATGTACTGTCAGGGATATTACCAAGTGTGCCAAACAAAATCATGCTCTTGGGGGTCTGATCCATTTCCACTGACTTCAGTGGGTTTTGGATCTTCTTCTTAGCATATATATATGTGCAACGTGCCTCAGGTGGCATGTGGCCAGGATTAGTCACTGAATTTGGTCTGCTGGTTTGCTCATGAGCTTCCTTGGCCTGGGCTGGGTACTGACAGGGAGTGCAACATGAACGCTGATCCAGGCCCCCCTTGGCTGACAGGCTAAAAGCAAATATCCCAGGGAGGTTCCTGTGTGATGTTTACTACATTTCAGGGATATACAATTTCTTAAATTAGAGAGATGTAAAGAGAATAGCCAAAATTACCAAATAAAGAGTGCCTAAAGGCAAGCTCCTAAATTCAGCAAGAGTCCCTATTTTTGAAGGCACTAAGCTCCCACATCTGCCATTGAAATCAATACAACTTGGGGTGCTCAGGCTGTTTATTTAGGACCCTAAATATGGATTTAGGGGCCCACCCTTAAGTACTTACGTTTAATAATATTGGTCGGTTTAGTTAAATCTCCATCATATTTTCTTTTGGCCTTCTCAGGAAAAAGTTGTTTGAAATACTTGTGTTAGATGGTAAATGCAGCAGCAGTATCCTTACGCACTGCACAAAGGATCTGATCCAACTCCGACTGACAGCAGTGGAAAGACTCTCACTGACTTGAAATGGAGTTAGGTCAGGTCCTGTGCTAGAAGATGTGAGGACTAAAATATGAGAATGAAGTTTGGGTAACTTTCAAAGGCTGAGAGCTATGTACCAGTTTTCATTTAAAACAATTAAATGAAGGTACTCTGATGCATTACTTTTAAGAGAGACAAGATGAATAAGGGAATATCTTTTATTGGACCAACTTCTGTTGGTGAGAAAGACATGCTTTTGAGCTTACACAGAGCTCTCCTTCTGGTCTGGGTCCAATAAAGAAGTTGGTCCAATAAAAGATATTACCCGATCCACCTTGTCGCTCTAATATCCTGCGACCAACACAGCTACAACACATTGTTATTTTTAATGTATTTTAAAGTATATTTTTCACAGTGCAAAATTAGTGATTTTTCATGACGTCTGGTTCAACTAGAGCTAAATTAGCATGGCTGAAAAGGGGGAAATTTGGGGGTATCTGTTGCAAGACAGTAACTATATTTTAGCATTTTGTATGGATTGCTTAGTATGGCCATTTTATGACTCACATGATGACTATTTCAACCTGCACAGTGAAAATTAACTGATATGTTGCATAAAGCCTGGAATTTTTAGCTTTAATGTATGCAGTTTGTTTTTCCTTTAACACTGATTCATTAGCATGGCAGATGATAGCACAAAGAGTCTTTGATTTAATTTTAAGTATTTTTGTTTTCAGCTGGCAAAAAAAATTCGGGAGAAGTTTAACCGTTATTTGGATGTAGTGAATCGCAATAAGCAAGTAGTGGAAGCTTCATATACTGCTCACCTGACATCACCCCTGACTGCAATCCAAGACTGCTGTACTATTCCACCGTCTATGATGGAGTAAGTATTTAGTGCTAAGATTACTTATGCTTTCAATTAAGTTGTGGAAAAGGAAAGACTGATAGTACAGGATTAAAGTGCTTGCAATAAAGTCTGTGTTGTCTGCCACTCTTGTGGCCACTGGAAAATGACAAAACAGTAGTCCTGATCCTGCTCTTACCAATATTGTTAGGCCAGATTGTGTCGCTCTTAATTACATTAAGTAGTCTCTTACTCTGTGAGTAGACCCATTTATTTCAAAGGGATTCATTGTAGGGTACAATACTTTTCAGTGTAGCTATACTGAAGTGAGGGGTGAAAAATCATGGAGCAGGTCCTCAAGGAATCAATGCTGAAGCACTTAGAGGAGAGGAAAGTGATCAGGAACAGTCAGCATGGATTCACCAAGGGCAAGTCATGCCTGACTAACCTAATTGCCTTCTATGAGGAGATAACTGGGTCTGTGGATGAGGGGAAAGCAGTGGATGTGTTATCCTTGACTTTAGCAAAGCTTTTGATACGATCTCCCACAGTATTCTTGCCAGCAAGTTAAAGAAGTATGGGCTGGATGAATGGACTATAAGGTGGATAGAAAGCTGGCTAGATTGTTGGGCTCAACGGGTTGTGATCAATGGCTCCATGTCTAGTTGGCAACCAGTATCAAGCGGAGTGCCCCAGGGGTCGGTCCTGGGGCCGGTTTTGTTCAATATCTTCATTAATGATCTGGAGGATGGCGTGGACTGCACTATCAGCAAGTTTGCAGATGACACTAAACTGGGAGGAGTGGTAGATCCGCTGGAGGGTAGGGACAGGATACAGAGGGACCTAGACAAATTAGAGGATTGGGCCAAAAGAAACCTGATGAGGTTCAACAAGGACAAGTGCAGAGTCCTGCACTTAGGCCGGAAGAATCCCATTCACTGTTACAGACTAGGGACCGAATGGCTAGGAAGCAGTTCTGCAGAAAAGGACCTAGGGGTTACAGTGGACGAGAAGCTGGATATGAGTCAACAGTGTGCCCTTGTTGCCAAGAAGGCTAACGGCATTTGGGGCTGTATAAGTAGGAGCATTGCCAGCAGATCAAGGGAAGTGATCATTCCCCTCTATTCGACATTGGTGAGGCCTCATCTGGAGTACTGTGTCCAGTTTTGGGCCCCACACTACAAGAAGGATGTGGAGAAATTGGAAAGAGTCCAGCAGAGGGCAACAAAAATGATTTGGGGGCTGGAGCACATGACTTATGAGGAGAGGCTGAGGGAACTGGGATTGTTTAGTCTGCAGAAGAGAAGAATGAGGGGGGATTTGATAGCTGGGGTTCGAAAGAGGATGGCTCTAGACTGTTCTCAGTGGTAGCAGATGACAGAACAAGGAGTAATGGTCTCAAGTTGCAGTGCGGGAGATTTAGGTTGGATATTAGGAAAAACTTTTTCACTAGGAGGGTGGTGAAGCACCGGAATGGGTTACCTAGGGAGGTGGTGGAATCTCCTTCCTTAGAGGTTTTTAAGGTCAGGCTTGACAAAGCCCTGGCTGGGATGATTTAGTTGGGAATTGGTCCTGCTTTGAGCAGGGGGTTGGACTAGATGACCTCCTGAGGTCCCTTCCAACCCTGATATTCTATGATTCTATGGATATTGCAGCTCTGGTTTTCCAGGTAACCATTTTCTCTGTAATGAAATCATCGGCTGATTTATTTTGGAGTCCCAGCTTCTCTTATTTTAGTGGGTGTAAATGATGAAGTAAGTAATTTCTGGCTTGTTATAAAGTGCACTAGAGAAAGTTCAACCCAGAGATCTTAGATTTTGAAACCCAGACTGGATTAAACAGCCTTTCCGGAAGAGAAAGATGGGTTGGATTAATATGTGTTAAAGGCAATTTCTGCAAGCTGCATTCATTATGTGTCCAACTTTGTAGAGGTATCACATTAACATGTGTTTACTTAGGAATGGAAATATATTAATAAAACGTAATTATTCACTATATTCAGATGTCTGAGCACAGCTATAATCCAGGGTTATGGCATGGTTTCAGGTGTGTTGGAAAACGTTACCTGTTTTGTTTGTATTTATTTGAATTGGAATATGGGCCCCAACCTCAACATGGTTAGGCCCCAGATGGTTACAAATAAGCTCTTACATCACTGTTCAGTGGTCTGTGTGAAGCAAGTTTGGTGGTCTCAATCCAGTTCTGAGAGGACAGATGCCCACATCAAAATACTAACGCAACTAATGCTAATTAACGATATTTTGGCAGCCTCAGCAAAGAAGCAAAGGATTAGAATAGAATGGAAACTGAGCTACCCTCTCATCTCTTAGAAATGGTCCTGCTAATCAAGAGCATTTGCAGTGGGGGATGAGATGGAGGTGGTATGGGTGAAACTCGTAAGCCCATTGCCCATGTTGCATAGTCTTTGTTAATTAATAGAGGGCGTCAGTCTCTAGTGCTATCTTGGCACTTTTCATAGGCTCTACATTTACTTTAGCTTTGTCCTGACAAAATGAGTTAGCCTAGAAGCAACTTGGAACCTCAAATCTATTGACAGTGTAAAATGTTCATGGATCCAAATTACGAATTCCTCACAGTAAATGATTTAAAAAAAAAAAAATTGGAGCCACTGCTAATAAAACATAGAAGAAGCAGGTGAGAGTGTTCTATTAAAGATATTCTCTCTGATACTGATTAGTGGGCAGAATAATACTGAATCAGTTAAGTGGTTCCCAGTTGGTTGTCTGCTCTTGTTTGACAGGGTCATCCAACTAATTCTATGGAGAAGGCCAAACTGAATATGAAATTATGATCCTGGGGCCAGGATTATTATGCAGAACTATGTAACTATCCTAAATCCACAGCAGATATCCCACAGGTATCAATGAAAGGTTATACAAAGAAAAGGAGTAAAACATAGCCTTTTATAGAACAAACCTTTGTTTTCATTAGTGTTACTATTTATTAACTGCCTTATTGTCACATTCAGCATCATTCAAAAGTAGTATCTTTACTTTTGTGAACATTGATTTCTGTCCTTTATTTCTCTTCCTTTTTCTCTCCGCTTTCTTTCTTTCTTTCTTTCTTTCTTTCTTTCTTTCTTTCTTTCTTTCTTTCTTTCTTTCTTTCTTTCTTTCTTTCTTTCTTTCTTTCTTTCTTTCTTTCTTTCTTTCTTTCCCTGCAGCAACTCCCAATTCCATTTTGTGGGCATCAGTCCCCCTTCTCACCTAATCTGCTAAAGTGATCAGCAAAGGAATAGTTAACGTTGACATTTAAGGTGGCATTATTGGGTCTTAGAGTTAACACCCCAGTGTGATGAACAGGGAGGTGAAAAAGTTCACAGCTGTCAGAGACATTTGTTTCAGACTGTCTATTTGAAGAGTCAGGAAGACTGCTACCTCCATTATGTACTGTGCTGTCGACCTATAAGCCCATAAGAGGAGAGGAATCTTGTGGGCCGCAGGGACGTGCTGGCCATCGTTTTCCACAGCTCCCATTGGCCGGAAACGGCGAACCGCGGCCACTGGGAGCTGCGGGGGACCATGCCTGCGGACAGTCAACATCAGCAAAATGTCTCGCGGCCCACAATCAGATTACCACAGGTTGCCCACCACTGGTCTAAACACATCACCCCATACTATGAATGCTTCTGCACTGTAGTTATAATTTAGTTATAATTTATTTTTTAGGACATCAAGCCGTAAGACCCTCTTAAACAAAGGACATGACACCATTTAATACTTCACTCTTTGTCTCTACCTGGTGGTAAAGGTGGGAGCATAACTCAAGCATCTTGACTAGTGTAAGAGAACTCCAAAGAAATCAAATTATTGAATCAAAGTATTACCAGACACCAATAGAAAGCATAGCCATTTCAGTTCTGTATGTAATCAGAAGCCAAATTGTTAGCATTTATTTTTATAGTCGATTTTCCATATATTTCTCCTCCAACCTTTTGTAATTTCAGTACTGTGGAATTTTGCCAGCGTCTTATGGAAAATTGGAATGAAGTATTGGTAGCAGGCTAGTATAAAAAAACTGATTAATGGAATAGTGGGTTTTTTGTGTTTGTGCATGAAAGAGGAGGGTTTTATTTTGACAAAGATGATTAAAGTGTGACAGTTTATTGTTGGTATATAGCTTGGCAATCTGAGCATTGGTTTAGAAGTAAAATGTATACATTGCTATATTGCTTAAGATGAATGAAAACACAAGAGTACAGCAATCGGGTAGTAAAAATAAACCAATAAAAAGGAAATAGAACCAATAAAATAGGAAATTCAACATAAAATAAGCTTGACATTTTAGTCTCTACTTTAATTAAAGTAGTGAGAGATGACAATGAAAACAATGTGTAGTTTATTGCCATTATGTAGAACTGGAGATAAAGCTCATATCGTGCAGAGTCCAAATGAACAATATTTATAACTGTGTGTGAGGAAGTTTGATATGAACAGCTGGTTTTATACAGGCTTGTTAAACCATACCTCTGGGTAATGTTTAAGATTTCTAGAATTGCACTGATACAGGATTCATTGGAAAACACTACAGATTGCTTTCCAAGACACTGACAAGTAGTATTTTTGTATTTGTAATTTGTATTTTATTGTACTTGCAATGTAAGTTTGAAAATATATTTGTCATCTGACCCTGCCACCCACTGTGTTCCAAGTGCAGCTGAGGGCTGTTTACATTTAGCAGCAGCAGCAACCATGCTAATACACAGCTGGCGTTAATGTACCAGAATCATGGAATGAGTGTATGACAGAATTCAAATTATAATTTGTTGGGTAACTGCTGCTGTCATGTCAGAATGGGGAACACATAACACTATTTCTTGGACTTGGAGCCCCCAATCTGTACTATTCTATTCTGTATAGGTTCTTATACCACACTCATCACTGTAGTATCTGAGTGCTTTCCAGTAGTGCACTAAGCAATGTGACTTGACATCCTGTCATGTGTTTGTTCATTCATCCTCTCCCCAGAGGGGAGTGTGTGCAAAGGAATGTTTTTTGTTTCAGAAAATTCTCTCTTTCTCGCTCTCTCACTCTCACTCTTACACTCTACTTCAAGTCCTCTCACCAAGGCAGAGCAATAAGTGACTGTTGAGCAGTTTTGGCACCAACTTCTCCAATTCAGCAAAGCATTTTAGCATATGCTTAAATCCATCCCTATTTAGCAAAGTATTTAAGCATGTGCTGATGTTAGTGGGATTTAATCACATAAAGTTAAATACACAGTTAAGTGCTTTGCTAAATAGAGATGGACTCCTGAATCAGAGTCACAGAGCATTCATTGTACCTTTCTTCGCCAGACTTTGTGTTTCTCTGCTTCAGGTGCATCTGCTTGCATTCACAGCTGCACTTCAGCAAGGTTTAAATACAGAAGAAAATAGCAATATGTAATGGGGGGGCGGGGCGGGGGGATGAAAGCGTTATGCAAGTGCATCACGTACAGACCAATTTTTCTTCAGTGGAGTGATTCATAAAGTACTTCAAGACCCACAGAAATTTGCAGTAGGACTTCCATGGGTGTCTTCCCAAGGCTCAGATAGATCAGGCCTACATTCTCTGAGAGGGGTCTCTGCCTCCACAGTCGGGTAGCTCCAGACACGAGGTTTTGCATGTCCTGAGTCTGGGCCCTTTGTTAACTCCAAAGCCTAGTGTACCTCTTGCACCTGAATTCTTGGGGAGATTCAGTCTGCTCTCTCAAAGGAACTTAAAAGTCAACCCCAAGAAGAATTCCCTGTAGTACACTATAATAATGAGGACATGATTTACCTCATTAAGCAAGTTAGCAAGCCCCCTTGGATGACCTCTAAAGAACCAGAAATCCCCTTGGGTTGGGGATGGGGGGGGTCTACTTCTTTCCTAGCGATTTTCCAACATCCTAAAATGTTCCTTCTAAATGGATCAGTGGTTATAACTCTGTATTGCTGGGGAGGAAAAACTGGTAGTCAAATTATCACTCCCTGAACAAATGAACTCATAAGGTCTGTTTTCTACTGCTGATAGGAGTCAAGATTAAGGTCCTTTTTGAAGGAGCATTCCCCTGGTGAGAGAGAGCATGTGATTGGCCAGCCTTTCCCACCTTCCATTACATCTGCCTCTGGGCTTTTTGCAGAGCAGAAAGGGGCTAATGTCAGACAGGTGGTTTGCAAGCCATCTCAGCTTAGGACAGAAGCAGAAGGTGTAAAAACATGGTATTGGCCAAGGCAGTCCAATGGTAACAAAGTATATCAGCGGTCAGGAGATCAGAATTACGGATTTGAGCTTGTTCCCTGTTCCAAGGCTTTAAAAGACTGGGAACACTGCCGTGCCAGCACGCTGAGCCCTTGGAAGAGAGAGCACATATCACTACTCCAACCAACCAGAAGAATGTTGATGAGAGGCAGATAAATCTGTGCCCAGCCCTTCTCAGCTAGAAGGACAGCTAGCCTGCTGTGTGGTAGAGAAGGCGGAGAGGGGAAAATAGTATGGATCTTTTAATCTCATAACACCTCCTGGGAAAAATTAAGCTTGGGTTTCCACATTAAAGGAGCCTGAAGAATCCATGAAAAACAGATGTCATGCAGGCTCCAGACATAGTTTATGATTGAATTGGGGTGGTGGTTTTTTGTTTTGTTTTTTTTTGTTTTGTTTCTTTTATAAAAACACTGTTTAATTGAATTATGTTGCTCCTTGACTTAATAAAACCCTATTGCATAAGACTACATCGCCCATTTATAATGCTTAAAACACTCCTCTACCAAGGAAACACAAATTAAGTAGTTTGGAAACTCTAAGGATGCAAGTTGCCCATTTATCTGTGTGCTGATTTGGCAGTCTTGCTTTAATATAACTGCAGCTACTAGTAAATCCCTTCTTGTAGGATTTACATGTGAGTTTCTCCCAGAGCAGTGCATCAGAGTGAGGTCATCCCGTTAGTACTGTATACGAAAGGGGCTCTAACAGACCGTCAACAAAACAGTGGAAATAAGTTAAACATAAAGTGCTGTCAAATGCACAAAGTAAATGAGCTGTAAAAATAGAGAGGATTTATTTATTTATTGGCCTTGACTTAAGTTCTGATCCTGCAGTTCTTTGCATACAGATTCACCACGACAGCCATACAGAGCCCCACCGAAGTCAGTAGGGCTCCATACCGGCACAGAGATGCACTCACATGAAATGAACTTGGACATTGGGGCCCAGGGTGTTGTTTATTATACCGAGTACAAAATTCTCAGGCAGAATTTTTTTCAATTGACATCCTTTAAATATTAGTTAAAATTTGGTTAACTTGGTTCCAAGTGTGACATGCTGTCCTGGGTATTAGAGCTGTGTATTTTATAGTCATTTCGGCATATGTTGAATTTAAAATCCTGAACCCTGGAATAATTTTGGTTGCCTTCCACTGTATTTCTGTATTGAAAAAGGCAATTAGAACTGAGTGCATATACCAAATGAGGTCTCATTATGGGCTTATCTATAAGGACAGTTAGTACTCCAAGCTGGCAGGTAAGTTGACCTCATACTAGCCTGTGGTACACTTCCATTACATTTGTCTGTGGGCTTCTTGTCCATGTGAATCCTGTTCACATGCACTTAAAGTACCATAGTGCACTTTGATCTATTCCTGTTTTAAAGTGGGATGGATCAAAGCACACTATAGAACTTGTAGTGTGCAATAGCAGGGTCTGCATGGTCAGCTCATGCAAGGTCGATTTCTTAGGACCAAATCTTCTGGCTTAAGTAAGGGGCCAAGATGCAGCAGAAGCAGCCCACTTTATGGCACATGGGAGAGGTAACACAGGGATGTCTCTGCATCCGCTTTACACCATGAAGCACAGTTTCACAATAGGCCTGAGGATGGGAGGTTGTGGCTAGTTAATCGACAGTTACATGGATCCAATAGCCCAGCAATGCATGGGCTGCCCAGAAGGCCATGGATGCTACTTCAGCCTGAGCCTGCACAGATGCCCTGTACTCTGTCTTTGCTTAGGAAGGAGAGTTTTGATTAGCACAAACCATTTACGGTGATGGTCTATGCAGCATTTTGGAGTGACTGGGAACAAGCCACCCAGCCCAGGTTGACAGACACGGGCTAACGGGACTCGCGCTAGGGATCTAAAATAGCTGTGTAGACAGTGCTTTGAGGCTGGAGTTCAGGATCTGATGCCCACCCTCCTCCCTGGGCTTTAGCTTCCATTGATTTCAAGGACTAAAGATGTATTGCCTAGCTATATTTCAGGTCCCCTGGGAGAGATATGGCTTCTTGCATGATTGGGTCCAAAGACAGTGGCAGCCATGTTCTGCACTAGCTGATTCTTCTGAGTGGCCTTCAAAGGTAGCCTCTTTATAGGCCCCATTTCAACAAAGTAGTTATGCCTGTGAGTAGTCCCACTGACACTTAGGGTATGTCTACACTGCAAAAAAACCCAGAAACGTGGCAATCGGTCTCAGAGCCTGGGTCAGCTGACTCAGGCACACGCTGTGGCAGGGATTCTCAAACTGGGGGTCGTGACCTCTCGGGGGGTTGCGAGGTTATTACATGGGGGGCTGCGAGCTATCAGCCTGCACCCCAAACCCCGCTTTGCCTCCAGCATTTATAATAGTGTTAAATATAAAAAAATATTTTTAATTTATATGGGGAGGTCACACTCGGAGGCTTGCTGTGTGAAAGGGGTCACCAATACAAAAGTTTGAGAACCACTGCACTATGGTGCTATAAATAGCACTGTAGACATAAGGGCCCAGCCTGGAGCCCAGCCTCTGAAACCCAGAGTTGGGGCGTGGGTCTCGAAACCGGAGCCCAAATGTCTGTGCTGCTATTTTCAGCCCTGTTGTGCAAGGCAGTTGGCCTGACCTGGTTCTCTGGGACTCGCGGCTGCAGGTCTGTTTTTGCAGTGTAGAGATAAGTACCTTGGGGCCGTAGAGCACATTGCAGTAGTGGAGTCTGGGGATCACAAAGCCATGGAGATAACTGCAGTAAGAGTTATTTCAGAAAGAAGAGATCCCAACCTCTTACCCAAATGTATGTGTGGGGGTAACATGAAGGAGCTAGTTCTGCTGCTGCCTGCTCCATCCTTGTCCTGAAGACAGGACTCCATTTCCAGGGGCTTGTCAGTTTCTTAATCTTCATAGGAGCTACCATTCACTCAAGAAAAGAAGAGGCAGACTTCCTGACTAGATAGAGAGAAAATTATCTCTAACCCAATCTGGGTTTCCCCTCTCTCTCCCCCATACTTTAAAAACCCCTCCCCAGCAATCCTGTATCCATGGCATTCTGCACCTGGCCACAGTGGGTCATCCCTGAGAGCAATGAAGAACTTATTTGCATGTGTGTGCGGCATATGCGTGCACTCGAACACAGGTGCAGACCCCTCCCTCTGCCTGGGAGAAATAAGTTTCATTACTAATTTTTATATAAAATTATTTTAGGAGTCTCCAAAAATATTTATTTAAAGTACTCTGTGATGGTATTTGTTTCATGTTAAGAGTACGCAACTTTTCCCTATATTTAGCTGACATTGTTTACACACCTTTGGGGTGCTTGAGGTCTGTTTTCTGTGCTTTAGTCCCCACTACTGATAAGAGTTTATGGAATGCTTTTATCTGTCTCAATTTGTGAAAAGATAGAATGGAGTAATACTTATCAGTGTGACATATTACTTGACAACTTTGCAGTACATCCATTAGTGTAGCTGTTTAAATAAGTAAACCTACAAACCTGTTTTTGAAGATCATTTACTTTATGAATGTGATAGTTCCTTCAGAAGTGGGCTGGGCTTTTCTCCTTTTTAAACAGGTGGTTAAATATTTGCTAACGCTGTTCAATTTTATCACAGCTCTTTCTTTGTTTAGCCTTCCTCTCATGAGCAGTTAAGTGGGAGATAAGGGGAATCCCATCAGTTCCTTTAAAATGTATTGCTCTAGCTAGTATTTAAAAAGAACAGGAGTACTTGTGGCACCTTAGAGACTAAGGTATGCATCCGAAGAAGTGGGTTGTAGCCCACGAAAGCTTATGCTCTAATAAATTTGTTAGTCTCTAAGGTGCCACAAGTACTCCTGTTCTTTTTGCGGATACAGACTAACACGGCTGCTACTCTGAAACCTAGTATTTAAAGTGCTGCACTTCCAAAAGAGAACTGGATTGGACCCTACTAAAGGAAATTTACACTGTTGGCAGAGCTGACCAGACTAACAAAGATGGCTGTGGGTGTTCAGGGAATCTGGAAGGCTTCTGTAGTGTAAGCCTTGGAGTTACATGTATAGAAACAGACTTTCAAATTAACGGGCATTGAGGAACTGGCTGTCTTGGAATGTAACTTTTCCTTTGTGGGAGGAAGTGTGCCTGTGCTTCAGGCTAGAGAGGGGTTTGCTACAGCAGCTTGTGTCAATATATGCACTGCTGTGTTGCAGTATTTCTCCCAAGCACATGACTCAGATAATTTACCTTCTTTATATGTGACAGAAAGCATGCTTGAAGTCAATGATACTACTCATATGCTTAAAGTTACGCACTTGCATCCGAAGAAGTGAGCTGTAGCCCACGAAAGCTTATGCTGAAATAAAATTGTTAGTCTCTAAGGTGCCACAAGTACTCCTGTTCTTTTTGCGGATACAGACTAACACAGCTGCTACTCTGGCACTTGCTTACGTATCTTGCTGAATTGGGGCCTCCATCAGTAGATTTGCCTGTGAGGCCATTTTCACTTAACTTTAAAAAAACAAAAATCAAAACCACTGTTTCTTTCCCAAACTATTTAAATATTTAACTCCTACAGTGTGTGTGTGTGTATGTGTGTGTATATATATATATATATATAAATAAATAAAATATATGAGTAGAAAGGTATGTCTTGCTATCAATAAAACATGCCAGTTTGAGAATTTTAAAGAAAATGCTGAATTTGGAGTGAATGTATTACATAGCTGCATTTATCCACCAAAACCACCCTTACAGGAAATTAAACAAAGAGTGAGAGAAAAGAAATCGACCTTAATACAATAGACAAACCCCATCAGATATGTGTCACTTTTATAAACGTTCCCTTATTTTTTCTAAACTGAAATTGCACAGAAGTTGATTTACACTGAATTGAGGCCGAATGAAATCCAATTGGAGCTCACTTCAACACTGTTTTGATGTAAGATTCAAAGCTCCTGCAAATTTATTTTATCTTCTGCATTTGCTGATCTCCTGCTTGTAAATCCTGTTGAAGGAGAATAAAAATGACTGCAGCCTGATGGGAATTAAATGTCTGAAGTTCAAAGCAGTTTGCACATCAGAGCAAATGTCAATCAAATGAACATCTTGCAAGCTAGGCAGGGAGTGAATTTCTCCATGGGGAAGAGATCAAAGTGGGAGTCACAGTTCTGTTTTCTCCCTCGGGATGCAGTTTCGATCAGTTGTTCATTAAAGTGAATCCAGAAGGAAGGGTTTTTATATATATGAAAAGGGGAGGGGGGATTGGAGTGAATGTTACTTCTCTTAAAACTGAATTTCAGCCAACGGTTTGATCTTCTTTAAGTACGTACAGAGACTAATTACAACCAACTATATAGTTTTTCTGGGGGGATTTTTGATAAACAATGATTTGAATATTGTCACCTGTACCATTTTAGGCCAGATTTCAGAAGGGGTCTTATCTGTCATCTATGTTGCCCAATTAGTCTACAAGCCAGTATTTCAGCCTGTAAAAATGTAGGATATTGCTAAAAATCAGGACTTATTTACATCCAGCAGTGGAGGCAATCAACAGTTGTCTGCAAATTTCACTTTTGTGGAGTTTATATCTTCTTCCAAAATAAATGATTTTGCAGGTTGTACATTTTCATATAGGGAAGTTACAAGATCTGTAAGTAAATAAGTACAGAAGCTAGAATTAATGTCAAGTTACAGTTAAGAAATCAAGCCATCAGAAGCCAGGACATTTTTAAAAAATTGATTTAGTGCAGAGATACATTGCTAAATAATTTAGCAATACATCCTAACTGATGTGGCTTTAAGTTAAATCAGAAAGAAACAAATGGTAAATTCTTGTTATATGCATAAATACAGATTATAAGCATGATCTTACAAATACAGAATGTTTGCTTGTTTTTTTTCACATTTGTTTTCTGACAAAGGACTAAAAAAAAGAAGTTTATGGCTATGTGAACGTCAAAATTTCATTTGGAACATGGATTGCCTCCTGCCACAAAAATGGCTGAACCTGATTTAGCTTAAACTTTTCAAAATAAATCCCTTTTGGAAAATGTGCAAAACCAGTTTGAGTGAACAGCAACTGAAAATAAATTTAGATACTGTTCCCAGTCTAACCTTTACTGGAGCATTCACTACTAGCAAATGCTATAATAATTCTGTCTCAGGGGTGCTGTCAATCTTTTATTCTGCATATTTTATTAGCTAGTTTCCATATTATAAATGTATCTATTTTGTATATGTTCTAAGCTATTTTAACTGTGTGAATGTACTAACAAGGAATAGAATGTATAGAAGGGATAAGGAAAAGAGGTGTAGTTGTCAGAATGTGAGGAGGGGGCAGGACAGGGTTGACTCCTGGGTTCCTTTCTAGCTCTGCTGCTGAGATCTTTGGGGATATTACAACCTTTCTGTACCTGATTTTTACTCATTGGGAAAAATGAATGTATTAATACTCCTACTTCTTTGGTATGTTGTGTGGCTTGGTTGGCCAATTTTTGCATTAAAGCATTTTGACACACTAGGGTGAAAGGTACTATGTAAATATATACAATGTTACTGTTGAAACACCCACCTCAAATGGCATATGACACTTTTTTCAAGGATGAAGCTTCTCTATCAAAGGGCAGTTAGAAAGGGAGCAAGTGTTGGTCTGTGGATGAGATAAAATCATTTGAATAAGGAAGGTGGAGGAGAGGGATCAGTGAGGGTAATACCTTCTGTTACTAGTCCCTTCCCCAGAGGGTGTGTCAAAATTGGACACGTTGTCGTTCTTGTTCTTTAAATCTTTTTCATATCCTACCTATTATGTCCTGACTGACAGATCCAGGATTCAGTCTGGCAGCTTTTAAGTGCATGAAGAAGAAAAGTACTGCTGTGCCTTGACATTTTAAATCAAGGTATTTATTACTTCTCTACCAGGTAATTTAAAGCTGGCAATTTCAGTAGTACAGTGAGTCTAGGAAAGTGTGTGTGTGTTTGCGCTCATGTGAGAGAGAGGTAATCACAATGGAGGAAGGAAAATTGGGGCTTGAGAAGGTTCCAGATGCTCTCGAATAAAGAAATGTATATCATGAGGTGTGTTACAGTAGTTATTAAAGAATTACCCTGCTGTCAGCACCAATAGGCCACCTTGGCTAATTCCTATCATCTTAAGATGTCAGGATCCTTCCCATAAGGGTTCACATTTCCTTAGTCTTTCTCAGTATTATTTATTTGATATTAGAATATGTTTTGAATATTTACTATATATGTATAGAATGTTCAATATTTTAATTAATGACTTGGATATTGGAGTGGAGAATATGCTTATAAAACTTGCAAATGACACCATGCTGGGAGGGGTTCCAAGCACTTTGGAGGAAGGGATTAGAATTCAAAATAATCTGGACAAATTGGAGATTTGGTCTGAAAACAAGAAGATGAAATTGAGTAAAGACAAGTGCAAAGTACTACATTTAAGAAGAAAAAATCAAATGCACAACTACAAAATGGGGAATAACTGGCTAGGCGGTACAGCTGAAAAAGATTTGGGGGCTATAGTAGATCACAAATTGAATATGAGTCAGCAATTTGATGTAGTTATGAAATAGGGCAATCTCCTTTTGGGGTGAATTAACTGGAGTGTTGTATGTATGACCCAGGAGATAATTGTCCTACTCTACTCGGCACTGGTGAGGCCACAGCTGGAGTACTTTGTCCAGTTCTGGGCACTGCACTTTAAGAAAAATGGGGATAAATTGGATGGCAACAAAAAAAGATAAAAAGTTTTAGAAAACCTGACCTATGAGGAAAGGTTAAAAAACTGGACATATTTAATCTTGAGAAAAGAAGACTGAGTGGCCACCTGAGAAGTCTTCAAATATATTAAGGGCTGTTATAAAGAGGACAGAGAGAAGTTGTTCTCTGAGTGTCAAAGGTAAGATAATAAGAAATGGCTTAGGGAGATTTAGGTTAACTATTTGGAAAAAAATTCTAACTATAAGGATAGTTAAACACTGGAATAGGCTTCCAGGGAAAGTTATGGAATCCCCATCATTGCAGGTTTTTAAGAACATTTAAAAAAAAAAAACGGTCAGAGATGGTCTAGGTGTGCTTGGTTCTGCCTCACCACAGGGGGCTGGACACACACAAAATGTTGAAAGACCATTATTAAGATTGCAAAGTCAAGCACTCAGTTAGGAAATGCCAGAAGTAAGGTTGTCTGTGCAATCTTAATTCAGCCCCCTTGTGTGTAGGCAGTATGATAGTCTAATTACATGACTACATACTATTTTTTCCACAGGACCCCTGCCTCATTCAGTGCACAGCATATAGAGCTCTTCTGGGGATCAATCAGGGTTGCGTCATGAAGGAGGCTGTTGTCTGTAGGATCCCTCCTCATTTGTCACAGAAATTGGAAGGCATATAGTAAGTGAGGCAGCATGAGAAAGGAGGGCCTCATAGTTTGGGCTGTTGAATGCTGCCACGAAGAACTGGATTCTATCCCTGCCTCTGCCACAAAGTTCCTATGTAGTGTTAGGCAAGTCACTTAACACAATTTTTTCACAGGTGGTTGCTAACTGTGTTCCTCATTTTCTGGGTGTCCAACTTGAAACCCTAGGGTCTAATTTGCAGAGGTGCTGTGCACTCACAGCTGCAATTGAAGTTAGTGGAGGCTGACAGCTCACAACGCCCACGTAATAACCTCACCACCCCCTGAGGGGTCCCGACCCCCAGTTTGAGAACCCCGTCCCAGTCACATTCTCCTGGCCTATCTAGTCCAAATTTCTACTCAAGCTTCTCATCCCAGTCCCAGTCTATGTGCCCAGCCTTCCAGATTCTCCCCCAGTTCCTTGTCAGATCTGTTTCCCCTCCTCCTACCCTCTTTCCTCACCATACCATACTGGTTCCCTAGTCCCAGTCTCTCCTCATCCCTCCAGCTCCATGTCTAAGCTGTGTCACCTCCTCCCATTTCCCTCACCAGCTCCTACTTCCAGTCTCTTTGCACAGCCAGGTTCGATCACTGCCCTTCTCACATCCTAGTACCAGCCTCCTTACCCAACTAGTCCATCTCCCCAAGCTCCCAGTTACAATTTCTCTTCCCCACAGTTAGTCCTAGTCTCCCCAGATTCCTCGTCCCAATATGCTACTTTCCCTTCCCCTATCCAACTTTTATCCCCTTTGCTTCAGGTCAGGGAGTTTCTTCCTCAGCCCTGTCTGGGTGCCAGCAAAAGAGCGGGGTGGGGGGGTGGGGACAGAGAATAGAGACAGGCTCCTTGCTCTCCATTCCAGTACTTGGCCTACCCTGTCCTGGAGCAGCAATTACAGGAAACATCCAGCTTCATTTCTGTAGTCCTGGGCTGGAGGGTGCACAGTCTGGTCAGCACTAGGCACTGTCAGAGGCTCAAGTGTGCTCAATGCAATAGGAGATTATAGCTGCTAAAATCTAAATAGTCTGTACTGAGCATGTGTGAAGTACAGTTTTTCAAAGGCTTGTGACTTAACCAATT
Organism: Emys orbicularis; assembly: GCF_028017835.1. Classification (NCBI taxonomy): domain Eukaryota; kingdom Metazoa; phylum Chordata; order Testudines; family Emydidae; genus Emys; species Emys orbicularis. The sequence goes on from NC_088690.1 coordinate 18,711,990, forward strand.
GTGGGCAGATTTTCGTGGGGACAGCAAAAGGGACATTCTTGACACAAAGACCACGCTCCCTGCTAAATTTCAGGTCCCTGCTCCAAAGCATGGGGCACTAGAGCTCTTCAAAGAAAAGGTTGCCAGGATATTTTAATTTCTCCTAGCCTTGTTCTTGGAAACAGCTGAACTGTTTTAGTTGAAATTTTTTCAATAAAATTCAGCCTGAAGCAGGCACCCAGCCTGGAAAGTTTCAGCCCAAATGGTTCAAGTTGGGCAAAGTTATTTGCAACCTCTTATAATGGGAGGTGTCAGACAACCTTATTACTAGGTTGTGCTACCAGCCCTGCCTATATGCTTTTTTTGGTCTGACTCAGTGTCCCAGAAGGTATTCTTTCCATTTTAGAATTATAGATCTGCTCCATCTATCCATGTTTAAAAAAAAAAAAAAAAAAATCCCGTCTTCAGTCTCTGTAACCTAATGATAGTTTAAGATAAGTTTTAATTTCTGTGCAGACTTTTGGGTTTTTTAAGACTATGAATACTTGTGCTAATTAGTTGAAGCTCTGCCCTGTCTTCTTTATTTTTCCCATTAAGTAATGGTGGTACTTCTTGGTTTAGTTCAGTTATTGTATTATCATCCTTTTTGCTGCAGCTGATCTACTTTCGGCTGTGATTTCACAAGCTCAGCAAAGTTGGGTCTCAGAGGTACTCGGAGGCAGATCTCTAAAGAAATCCCAGGTACTGCAGGAGGGTGGTATTGGTGATAAATAGGTAATACCAATGCCAACTAAGCCAGCACTGAATCAAAGCACCAACACTGACCCTGTGCCACTGACAGTGCTCTTTTGATGAGATGCAACAAGCAGCATTGAGCATATGTGCTCAATGAAGAAGGATACAGTATTTGTAAGAGCAAGGATTTCAGTCCCAGGACCCCGGTGAAATTACAGTGTGGATAGTTACATTCTCTCTGTCCATATCCCCTACCTCCCCCATATTTTCTGCTTCCTGTTTAAACTGTTGTGCAGTACTGCTGTATGAAATTAAACAGCTACCACATCCCACCACTGAGATGGTTGTACTTCAAGTGATGGGTGAGGGTATGTGGGATGGGAAAGAATAAGTAGTGTTGTTGATTGGCATATATGTAATAACAGTGTATGGATGCATGTGAGAATGTGTAGTACGCATTATAAAATTTATATACACTGTGATAGACCCAGACCAGTTGGGAACAGCAGAGTAGCAGAAGGGAGATATACTGGCCACTGGATAAGTAGTTTTTTGTTCCCTGAGTGACCAGAGCAGGGGCTGCTCCAGGCTAATAGACCACCTGACTCCAATTAACCTGCTAAGAGTCAGGTGAGGCAGTTAAGCACCTGACTCTAATTAAGGCCCCTCTGATGCTATAAAAGGGCTCACTCCAGTCAAGCCAGGGGGAGCAGAAGTGTGTGTGTGAGAGGAACTGGGAGCAAGAGGTGTGCAAGAAGCTGAGAGTGAGTAGGCGTACTGCTGGAGGACTGAGAAGTACAAGCGTTATCAGACGTCAGGAGGAAGGTCCGGTGGTGAGGACAAAGAAGGTGTTGGGAGGAGGCCATGGGGAAGTAGCCCAGGGAGTTGTAGGTGTCGTGCAACTGTACCAGGAGGCACTCTAAACAGCTGCAGTCCACAGGGCCCTGGGCTGGAACCCGGAGTAGAGGGCGGGCCCGGGTTCCCCCCATACCTCCCAACTCCTGATCAAACACAGGAGGAATTGACCTGGACTATAGCTTCTACCAGAGGGGAAGGTCTCTGGACTGTTTCCTGACCCACAGGGTGAATCGGTGAAGCGAGCAAATCCGCCAATAAGTGCAGGACCCACCAAGGTAGAGGAGGAACTTTGTCGCAACACGTATACAAAGTGCTTAGGAATCTTTAGTGACCAGACAGCAAGTGTGAAAAATCGGGGTAGGGAGAATAGGAGCCTATATAAGAAAAAGACCCAAAAATCGGGACTGTCCCTATAAAATCAGGACATCTGGTCACCCTATTTAGGATGCAAAAAATTAGGCCCTATATATCTTCCCAGACAAAAATACTGCATTAAGATGGAACTAGGGTTAAGACGTCATGTAAATTATTTTAGGAGAAAAACTCGAGGGTGTTAATTGTCCAAAAACAAGCATTATAATCAAAATTAATGTTAAATTTAAAAGAAGTCCAAACATATTGTTATGGTATGAAAATACACAGTGAAGGCACCCAAAGAGCCATATCTCTGCCCTTTAGTGATATTTTCAATAACCATATATTATGATTAAGGCATTGTAGCATTTGTGGTCACAGATTAGATTAAACTGATTTTTAAAGACACATTTGATATTTTTTAAAACCATTTTACGTCATGGTGTCACCACAGGGTAGATATAACAATCATGAATACTTAAGTTTAAATGCCATCTTATTTCTTCAATTTCAGCCACTGCATGAGATTCCAATGAATTCTAAGTACATGTAAAATTAGACTTTGTGCTATTCCTTTATTAAGATCATATTATTAATCATTAAGATCCATAAATGTTTAATGCAAATGCTAAATTTTCTTACAAGATTTTTTAAAAACGAATTGTAACTCAGAAACATGCTACATTACGAAGTGGTTGAATCCCTATTTTAAGTGCAAACCTCAACTCATCCTCAAATATGGAGGATGGAGCCATGAATAGCACACCCAAAATGTGAGAGAATGCTGTGTTATTGGAGCAACACAAGACCCTGCTCTTGACTTGTCTGTCTGTAACACAGTAATTTTTGAAAACCACATCCAATAAATTCCAGGGAATGATCTGGGTATCAGTGGGCAGATCCTATTGGTTTTTGGTGAAAACTGGAAAATACTGATTTTTTCACTAGGATTAGGCCCACAGCATGCCCATTTGGCACTTCAGGCAGAGGAAGCTCTCTGGCACCCTCTGTTGCTGCCTACACATATCACAGGCAGGAGTTTACCAGAGGGTAACACACTTTGTTAATTATATATGCTGAACTGTCATTCAGCCATGCCCCTTGCCACAGTTGGCCCCTTTCTGCCCCTACCACGTCCAGCACTGCCCCCATTCTGACCAGCTCCCACACCCAGGCTTGCATTTGCACTTCAGAAGTTGGATAACACACAGCTCTGCCTACACGAGCAACAAAGTGTGCAGCCTCTAATTATGCTTCCTCTATATCACTCTCTTATTTTCTCTTTACTTGTTTCTCTAACTGAGCTCACTGGGAAGTTTGTTTATTATTTGCATTGTGACAGTGCCTAGGAGCCGCAGCCGTGGTAAGTGTTGTACAAGCACAGAGTAGACGGTCTCTATCCTTAAGAGCTTATTTACTGTTTTAGTTTCTAATGTGGCTAAAGTGGAACTGCTCATCTGATCAAGCTCCAAGTTAGTGTGTGTGACTTCTTTAGAGAGCTGATCTGAATTTTGAATTTTTGACCACTTGCTTTTAAATTAAAAAATATTGTTTTTAAATGAAAATCTGTGTTGATAATTTTTTTTAGGTGGTGGGGGACGGGGAAAGAGGAGGATGACCAGCTTCACCTTTAACAATTTTAGCAAATAGATATAGCAAAGCACTTCTGTGTGTGCTTGACTTTAAGCAGCTGAGTAATCTCATCACTACTGAAGACAAAGAGGTTTAATTATGTGCTTAAATCCTTTACTGAATGTGGGTCCAAATTAATGAATGAGAGTGCAGTGAGGTGGATATTATATAAATACACGCCAGATTTTTTGTTTGTTAATATTGACCCAAAGTGGCCAGTATTTTTACTGATTTAATGTTACCAAAGTATTTTCTACAATTAGCATTTTTAACTAAAACAGTAAGACTGGACATTTGATAGTCTTGAAGTATTTTCCTTCCCCAATGTCTTTCCTAAACTTGCTTTGCACCAACTTCTTTTCAAAAAAGGCTAGGTTCTTTCAGAACCTCACCTCATGAAGACTCCGTGTGCAGGGGAACTGGTTATGATTTCCTAGGGATAGATTAGTGGCAGAGTATTTTTGACAGAAAGTGGGTAATTGATGAGGATCCTTAATAATACGACTGGGTGTCAAATCCTACCAAGGTGCTCAGAGTCATTTTTAGGCATTGCTGTGCTTAGCATCACAACACCTAACTGATTTAGGGGACTAAATCTCATTGTCAAAAGGGATTTAGGCACTTAGGAGTCTGAGCCCTGATCTATGCTTACAATTTAGATCGACCTAGCTATATCACTCGGGAGGTGTGAAAAATTCACACTCCCGAGTGCCACAGTTAAGCCGACTTACTCCCTGGTGTAGACATGGCTAAATCCATGGAAGATTTCTTCAGCTGACCACGCTCCTGCCTCTCTGGGCAATGGATTACCTACATTGACATAAAAACCCCTTCTGTTGACATAGGCAGTGTCTACACTACAGCGCTGCAGCTGTGCCCCAGTAGCACCTATAGTGTAGACATGCTCTAAATCCCATCAACAATTGATGGAGTTTAGACTCCTGAGTGTCTAAGTGCCTTTTGAAAATGAGATTTAGGCTCCTAAATTAGTTAGATGTTATGACGCTGAGTGCAGCAATGCCTAAATATCTTCCAAAATCTGGGCCTAAGCTATAGCAAATAAGGTACACTGATGCATCGCATCTATTATTTTTATCAGATCTGATGACAAGGTTCCCTTTGATCAGAATTTGATTTGTAATTCTAATAAAATAAAGGCTTATAAATGCTGCTGCTACCTAAGTACTTTAAATAGGAAGCACATTTACTATTGTGTGATGTGATACATGAAGGGGGAAGAAGGGGGAGTAGCTCCCTTTGATGGACACACAGCCAGCCAATTAGCTGTAAAATCCCTCTTGGTCTGTTCTCTGCTTGCTTTACCTGTAAAAGGTTAACAAGCCCACAGGTAAAAGAAAAGGAGTGGGCACCTGACCAAAAGAGCCAATGGGAAGGTAGAACTTTTTAAAATTGGGAAAGAAACTTTCCCTTCTGTCTGTTGTTCTCTGGCCTGCAGGGACACGGAGCAGTAATGCCGTAAACAGCATTAAGCCAGGTATGATTATAGATTATCAATTCATACCTCGAACCTACTTATCTGGAGCCTCAGATATGTAAGTAAAATTAAGGAATGTCTAAAAACGTGATTAGGGTTATTTCTTTTATTTCTTATTGGCTTGTGGACCCCTCTGTACTAACCCCAGATGCTTTTGTTTGCTTGTAACCTTTAAGCTGAACCCCCAAGAAAGCTATTTTGGGTGCTTGATTTTTGGAATTGCTCTTTTAAAATATAGCAAGAGCGTAAGTTCCAGATGTATTTTCTTTCTTTTTGTTTTTAATAAAATTTACCTTTTTTAAGAACAGGATTGGATTTTTGGTGTCCTTAGAGGTTTGTGTATGTTGTTTGATTAGCTGGTAGCCACATCTAATTTCCTTTGTTTTCTTTCTCAGCTCTTCCCCGGGGTGGGTGGGTGAAAGGGCTTGAGGGTACCCCACAGGGAGGAATTCCCAAGTGCTCCTTCCTGGGTTCAAAGGGTTTTTTTTGCATTTGGGTGGTAGCAGCGTTTACCAAGCCAAGGTCAGAGAAAAGCTGTAACCTTGGGAGTGTAATACAAGCCTGGAGTGGCACGTATTAATTTTTAAAATCCTTGCGGGCCCCCACTTCTGCACTCGGAGTGACAGAGTGGGGATTCAGCCTTGACATGTGGCATTTTAAAAAACAGACCAAAATGGAGAATGTCTTCACTTCATTAAAGTCATTGCGTAGTTGTATATGGGTTTGATTTATATTTTTGTATCTAAAATGAGGTTCAGTTACCATTTCTAAATTATTTCACCTGGTAAATATGGAAAACGTAAAATAAAAATGTAATAAAATATACTGCAGGCAGCCTTTCTAATTACACTGGAAGTCCCCATTCTTTTCTACAGAAAGTAGGCTTGTAACTGCCTTATATATAGACTTCCAAAGACCAAAATGTAATGGTGAGAGATGTAACCATGTACAAATACAGTGTTTGAAGACTGGGAATGCAAGGCAGGGAAGAGGAAATGTTCAGGCTAGTAAAAGGGTGTATAATTAAGAGCAGTGAAATGAAACCAAGAGAAGAAAAACATAGGCTGAATAGCTGGAAAACATTCCTGATGATGTGATCTCCCAAGGTGGATCTTCACCACTTAGGGTGGGGTGGGCCAAAAAGTTTGCCCACCCTGCCCTGAGGGCCACATCTGGGTATGGAAATTGCATGGCAGGCCATGAATGCTCACGAAATTGGGGGTTGCGGTGAAGGAGGGGGTGAGGGCTGGGGGTGCAGGCTCTGGGGTGGGGCTGGGCATGAAGGGTTGGGGGTGCAGGAGGGTGCTCCAGGCTGGAACCGAGGGGTTCGTGGGACAGGAGGGGGATCAGGGCTTTGGCAGGGGGTTGGGGCATGGAAGGGGGTCAGGGGTGCAGGCTCTGGGGGGCGCTCACCTCAAGCAGCTCCCAGAACAGCAGCATGTCCCCACTCCGGCTCCTACATGGAGGCACGGCCAGGCGGCTCTGTGCCTGCCCCGTCTGTAGGCGCCACCCCCTGCAGCTCCCATTGGCTGTGGTTCCCGGCCAATGGGAGCTGCAGGGGCAGCATTCAGAGCTACCTGCATAGGAGCCAGAGGGGGGACATGCAGCTGCTTCCGGGAGCTGCGTGGAGTGGGGCAAGCCCCCGACCCCGCTCCCTGGCAGGAGCTTGAGGACCAGATTAAAACTTCTGGAGGGCCGGATGTAGCCCCCAGTCCATAGTTTGCCCACCCTGACTTAGGGTCTCTTACAACTGGACTGGACAAAACTCAAATATTCTGCCAGGGAACAAACCAGCACTGGCCTGCAGATTAACATAGCCTTTTACAACTCTAATTTCATGAGTGCTTGCATGTCACAAGGGATAAAATGAAAATATGCAGCACATTGCATTAGTGAGTAGGATATGACCTGTAAGTGGGGAGTTTTAACTCGCCCGCTTTTTGCTTTGGGATTTTCTTTTGCCTGTGCCATTAAAAATGCAAATGGAACTCCAGTTGCTGTTTACGAACTGATAATTTTTCTATAAATCCTTGGCTAGACATTTTTACAAAGTCAGCTTTTGCTTTGCTAATCTTGTTGTTTGTCATTTCAGGTTTGATGGGAATTTTAACACCAACGTTTCTAGAACTATTAGCTGTGATAGATTGTCCACCACAGTTAATAGCAAAGCCTTCAATCCAGGACGTGATTTAAACTCTGGTAAGTAATACAAATATTTTTATTTGCTTTTGTTCTTCTTTTTTCTCCATTAGAGTTTAACATTCTGTTGGTACAGAGGATTAACATAGTGCGCTGTAGCAACATGCTTTTATTTCGCTCTGAAACTGGCATGCAGCTCCTAATTTGAGATTTCATGATTGAAAGATGATACCTAAAGTAATGCCCTTAGTCTAAGTACTTTTTAAATATAAAAATGTCATGAAGACTTATTCCATGTATAATGTTGTTGTGATTTTTTGTGCCTATTCGTCTCGCCTGTTCCCAAAGTTGCTTTCCTTCCTAGCCCTGTCTTCTATGGCATCAGTAGTGTCAGGTGTTGATGGTGCCAAACTGAGGTGCCTTCCTGATCTTCTTAGCTGAGTTCAGGTAATGTGCAGCTGCTTTTGCAATGATATGCAAAAGTACAAGGACTTCTGAAAATATTTCCTTTCTTTGACTTGTCGTGGAGTTGACCCATTTGCTTGATACACTTTAAAACTGGAAATGTGCTTACAACCTAAAGTGTCTGACTTAACCCCAAAGAATTCAGCCTTTGGTCCCATGCCACAGGCTTTTCTTTTTAATATCCTGTAGAATTTGAAATAAATGGGTTTTAATTTTTTTTATCACTATTTTTTTGCCTCCATCATTATATCTGCTTATGATGGCTTTGGGTTGTAACTTTTAAAACTATTTTAACTATAGACTTCCATTTAGCATGTTTTTTATTTAACTGCCGGTGCAGGACCAGCGGGAAATGCACGCAACCTTGATTCTTGTGGGTTCTATAAGCATAAGAAGGTGTTTTCAACCTCTCACCAATGGGGTTTTCTCCCCATTCCAATCCTCTGTAGTGACTTAGAATGTGGAGATCTTGCAACAAATTTGATAAGGGAAGTACAAATTTGGGTCTAGAACCTCTAGCTGTGTACCTCTTTAAAGCTCCAAGTGGTCTCTAGGTGATTCATTTCTGTGGTCATAAATAAATGCTGTGAAATTTAGGATTGGCAGCAACATTCAGCTTGTTTTTCCTTCCCTCTTCTTCTCTGGGCAGTCACCACTTTCCCTTTTGATTGGTTGGGATAGGGATGCTAAAACTTTGCCCACTCAAGATTTTCAACTTGCTAGGAGTCTGAAGGCCATACATAATTGCTTAAATGGTGCAATTTCAAGCATCCTCACCTTCAACACAGATGTTGGCCTGGAGAGGCTAGATGTCCCAACATAGAATCATAAGACTGGAAAGGACCTTGAGAGATCATCTAGTCCAGTCCCCTGCGCTCATGGCAGGACTAAGTATTATCTAGACCATTCCTAACAGGTGTTTGTCTAACCTGCTCTTAAAAATCACCAGTGACAGAGATTCCACAACCTCCCTAGGCAATTTATTCCAGTGCTTAACCACTCTGACAGCTAGGAAGTTTTTCCTGATGTCCAACCTAAACTTCCCTTGCTGCAAGTTAAGCCCATTGCTTCTTGTCCTATCTTTAAAGGTTAAGGAGAATGATTTTTATCCTATCTCCTTGTAACAATCTTTTATGTACTTGAAATGTCTCCCCTCAGTCTTCTCTTCTCTGGACTAAACAAATCCAGTTTTTTCAATTTCTCTCATAGGGCATGTTTCCTAGATCATTAATCATTTTTGTTGTTCTTCTCTGGACTCTCTCCAGTTTGTCCACATCTTCCCTGAAATGTGGCACCCAAAACTGGACACAGTACTCCATTTGAGGGCTAACCAGCGCGGAGTATAGTGGAAGAATTACTTCTCGTTTCTTGCTTACAACACTCCTGCTAATACATCTCAGAATGATGTTTGCTTTTTTTTTTTTGCAACGGCGTTACACTGTTGACTCATATTTAGCTTGTGGTCCCCTATGGCCCCCAGTACACCTTCCTAGGCAGTCATTTACCATTTTGTATGCATGCAACTGATTGTTCCTTCCTAAGTGGAGTACTTTGCATTTGTCCTTATTGAATTTCATCCTATTTACTTCACACCATTTCTCCAGTTTGTCCAGATCATTTTTAATTTGAATCCTGTCCTGAAAGCACTTGCAACCCCTCCCAGCTTGCTATCGTTCGCAAACTTTATAAGTGTACTCTATGCCATTATCTAAATCATTAATGAAGACATTGAGCAGAACCAGACCCAGAACTGATCCCTTTGGGAACACACACGGTCTGCCCTTCCAGTTACATACACACACTTCTTTGCCATAATTAGAATGGAAGGCCACACACTTCTATCCATATTAAAGGTGAGCAGTCACAAACCACATGATAGAAGTCCATGGGCTACATTTGGCTCCCAAGGCATCTTTTTATTTTTTTAAAGTTTTAATTAATGTTTTAAATTAAAGTTTTAATTAATTTGATGTTTGTTAAAATATCTGAGGAAGTATCAGCTTAAAATTTTATTTACAACAAATGTCCTTACTGTAAATTATTAAAACTGAAAGAATTTAAAAAATCTAATACACTTTTTACTATTTATGACATCTGTTCACTTATTTTTTTTGGTTGTTTTACTATGGAGAATTACATATTTTATTTATTTTTATTTTTGGTCAGTTTCAAGCCCATTTCACTTTCCCCTACAATAGCAGAGTGCTGCGATATTTGGCATGCATACCCTGAAATGGAGGGAATGTTTGTTTAAGTCAAATTCCTGTGAAAGCATTTATTTTACTTCTGGAAGAATGCCTGTTGGTATTACATTTTGTAGAAGCTCTTATGAAAAAAAAATAACTTGGAGTCATAATTGCCCTTAAAATGTCTTCTTAATTAATTAATTAGTTAATTTGGATTTATGACCAAACAAAAAACTGACACCTATCCAAGACTTATAGCCCCCCGACACAAGTTACCAGATCAAACAATTAAATAGCACCTTATCCTTCCTTGCCAACAAATGCCGACTCTTTAATGAGCATGCATCCTAAAATCAAGCAGGGCAGGAGTAATGGACAGTTAAAAGCAAGAGGAGAGAGGATCAAGAGGACTGTATCACTGGAGAGGTGCTTCAGCATTTTTACCTGGAGTGTATACGATACTCTGGATTCCCACCTGGGCTGCTCCCAAAGTATTTCTTTTAATGGGAGCTCTTAATTCTGCCCTGATGTGCTGATCGGGGAACAGGGTGCCAATAGGAGAGAATAGAACAGCATGGGGAAACTTTGGGCAGGTGCATGGGAAAGTGGTGTGAGGGGTTGTGTTTGCAACCAGTATAGAAATAAAGATTGTTGCTGGGTTCAGGCCTAATGGAACCTGAAAGTTAGATTTTTAAGGAATAGTGGGAAGAAGACTGGACCAGAGAGAACATATACATGTTGGGCAGAACTGCCAGCCTCTTGTCAATTGGATTGAACATGTCTTCCAGAGCTTGCCTCAAGATTTCGAAATTTGCTTGGAGCATTTCCAGAGTCGTCGGCTTTCTGTTTCCCATCTTTTGCATTTAGAAGATTTAGCATAGAAATTTTCATTTGCTGCCCCAACTATTTCTATTTCTGAAAACAGAACAATTGGGATTGCTTCTGGATGGGAACACTGATCTTCCCTGGGTGGTGTTAAGAGGTTTGACATAGACTGAATAAGGCCTTTTGTACTGTCACTAATGGCAGCAGCCAAGTCTCTGCTGCCTCAAAGAAATTTTTGAAAACAAAAGAAACTGCAACAACAACAAAATTCAAGCAATTGAAAATGAGGCCTGGAGTCATCAGTAGGTTGCTGGTTCTAATTTATCCTTATCAAATGCTTGTGTGGTGGACTATGTGAAATGAATCAATCTGTGTGTAATTCCCAGGGAACAAGAGTCTGCATCACAAAAACCATCACCACCTCTATTGTTGTCCCTTGCTAACTGGCTACCCCATCGGTAGTCTCAGTAGAGCGGCCAAGGATTTGAATGGACTTTAATCCCTGGAGTAGATTCCTTCTGGATTGAGGCTTGTTGACTATCTGGTAGGACGGTGTGAGAAAACTTGCCCTGCCACAAGGTGTGCTTCATCTGTTTTATGGATAGAGGACTCCAGCCTCCCATTCTGAGAATGAATAAAGAACTTCACTCCCTAAGGGAATTTATCCAAAACATTTCACCAGGAGTGATGCTGGTGCCGTAGCTGGACAGCTGATACAGCTCTTCCCCCCAAATCCCTCTTCCACACAGTACTGCTGAAGAGTTTGGGCTGGTGAAGATACTGGATGTAGGAAAGTTTAGGTAGGAGGTTTAGGGTATGGATGGAGAGTTAAACCCTGGATGAGATTTTAGGGTGCTTGCTTAGGAGCTGCTATCTCTTGATACTTTGTGGAATTGCCTCCTCTTGGATCTTCCCACACCCACTGCTGTGACCTAGTTCTGTGGCATCTGTTACTTAAATGATAAATTTAGGACTAAGGGCTTATCTACAAATGGAATTACTCAAAAATAGCTCCATGTATGGACACTCTTATTCTGGAATAAGAATACCTTTCAAAGTGGATTAAGCTAAACCAGGAGTGCCCAACCTACAGCCCGTAGGCCATACATGGCCTATCAGAGCATTTCATAATGCTTGCGGCCTGTTTCAACACAATATACTAAGTACCGGTTCATTAACATTTTGGCATGTTTACATCATTTTAGTTTACACAAGTGTATAAATAGACAATACTGTACTTAGAAAAAACCTACCTACCTACCTACATACTAAACAAGATGAACTTAAAATATAAATCAATACAGGTGACTTTAAATCTTATTAAAATACACCTCTACCCCGATATAACGCGACCTGATATAACACGAATTCGGATATAACATGGTAAAGCAGCGCTCCGGGGGGGCGGGGCTGCGCACTCCGGCGGATCAAAGCAAGTTCGATATAATGCGGTTTCACCTATAACGCAGCAAGATTTTTTGGCTCCCGAGGACAGCATTATATTGGGGTAGAGGTGTATGTAGAATCTATTTGGCCCACACAAGATTGTGCTTAGGTTTATGTGTCCCTCCTGTGTAGTAAGGTTGGACACCACTGAGGTAAGCCAAAACAAGACACTCTTATTTGGAAGTAAGAGAATGCACACATAGAGTAAAGAGTAATTCAGGAATAGCTTTTGCTCTTTAAATTCACATCCTATGTATTAACTTTTAAGTGTAAACAAGTGTTGTTGCTTCTGGATCTCTGATTCCCCCCCCCCCCCCCCGCCTTCTTTCCCTCCTCCTTCTGAATTCTGGGGAACTCCCAGCAAGCAGAGTTTATATCCTGGATGCAGCAGCATGTTTGTGATTGGACCCCAAACTTGCCACTCAGTTACACAACGGGTTCATGAGCCTATCACTTCTTCCAACAGGCAGGAGCTCAGCATGCTTTCTTGATTGGGTCTGCTGTTTTTTAAGTCAAAGCCAGACCAATTTATCTGTGAGCCAGGTTATACTGCCCCTTGAGTGTTTTGTTTTTAAACAGCTGTCTCACAGTTTAAATAATCTGGTTTGTAGAAACCATGTGGAAAATATAAATTTAAACATTACTGTGTTCTCCCTGGACCTCAAATCTTAAATGTTAATTTTGGCCCATTCCACACAGCCTCAGTAACTAGGATTAGAGGGGGGGGTATTTGTAGGGGTTGGAGGGAACTGGAATTCACACCACAGGCTCCTGGCAAACCACAGGACTGTAACACAACTGCTGCTCTAGAAAATCCATGACATGACAATAGACTCAATTAGTAGGCAGTAGAAGTAGTTGAGAAAAGGTAAGTATATTTCATGAAAAATTTCAAAAGAATTGAATGCATTTATTTTGTTTGACATTTTCCATGTCATTTTCCATTATTTCTATGAAATATTTTTTTAAAAAACACCTTCATTTTGATCAGAAAATAAAATACCTTTGCAAGTAGAAAATGGAAGATTGGTAGAAAAAAGTGTGAGAGGGTGAGTATGATGTGGTGGTGCCCTTCCCCCTCTGCCCCCCCCCCCCATGAAATTTAAAAAAAAATCAGTTTAAAAATCTAAAATTATGTTCCAAATGAAAATTTTTCACATTTTTTATTTTGGTTATAAAGTTTTCCATTGAGGGAGAGGGAGTTGCAGCAGTTTTTGACCAGCTCTAGTAGATGGATATGGCACATGTAAAGAATCAAGTCTGGATCCTGGGGCCTTCATCTGCAAATCATAGGTCTCTACCACTTGAACAAAAGTAGAACTCTTTAACTGGCAGTAACAGGTCCTTTACTGCTAGAGGTGAATGTCGCGCCCAAAGCCAGCATGTTACTTGATCCTTTCATACCCTTATACCCCTCAGTAAGCAGGGTTCCTGTGAACCGTCACCCAGCACAACTCCCCTACCCCCAAACGATTTTTCTCAGCCTATTTAGAGCTAGTGTAACCTCCTTTTGCAGATTGTAGAGAAGGTACAGGGCCCTGCAAAACCACTTTGTCTGTACCGCCGCTCAAGAGTGTGTGTGTGCGGGGGGAGGATTTTGTGTGCCCATTGCAATAGGGTGAGTTTCACCCAAAGAGCTGACATAGTTTTAAAAGTGACACTGTAAATGGCAGCTTTTTAGTCATCAAGCCTTTTCATTTATGTTTAGGGAATTGTGTCTGCCAACCTTACTGAATAAGGTTTTGCTACTGGTTAGCCTTGGAAAGCCAACAGAGCTACCCAAGAGTGAGCTGGATTTAATTCTGGCTCACAACATCAGTAGACTGTTAATTAGGTTGCAGTCACAGAATCCTTTATTCCTGATGATGATAATGTATAAGTCAGGACACAGCTTGACTTTCAAATCCAAGGTTAAATTTTCAGGGCTAGCAGGTGGAAAGAACATTTCTTTAATTGTAAACTTAACAAATTCACTCTGGAATCATTGAGAAACAATAAACAAGGTTCTCCTTGATGCTGTTATTTAGAGTCACTCTTTAAAGAACTGCTACATGTGTGTATATGCAGTGTACCATCCTTTTTTGAAGGGTGTTCTCCATGTAGCCTATGGCACTCTTTCAAATTTAATGCTCAACAAGAGAATTATAAGTAACTGTTCTATAATGAATAATCATGTTGAATCTTTTTTTGGAATTTTTACTAAATGTTTGTGCTGCACTTTGAAGATTAATTAGTTAATGATTCTGCCATGCTTTGAAGATGTAAAATGCAGTCTATAAGTGCTAAGTATTATCATTATCACATTCTCTTTGAAGTTTTACAAAACTCATTCACGTAGAGGTCTCCTTCTCAAAGTCCTTCATGCCTTGGTAGCAATTTGTAATTGGAGAGAGAGAGAGAGAGAATATCCTTAAGTGCTCTCTTTTTTTTTTAATATTCTTAAACTTCCCCCCCCTCATATTTACAGCAGAATTAAGGGACTGCGCAAAAGCTTTTGCACTTTTAGTGTTTAAATCTTGAACATTCAGCTTCCACAACCTCTGTCCAACAATGGGCCTTTATTTGGTGGCATGGTTGGTTTCATTCTCTTTCATACTAGTTTGAGATGGAATCCTAGCACGTACATTTTAAACAAGATGTATGTATATCATCCTACATGTTAGAAAGATTATGATGATGTACTTTTCAAAACTGTCCTGGAGACTCTGCAAATGGAAAAGGGAGGAGAAAGTGCATCTTGTGCTGAAAGCAGAGAGATCTACAAAAGGCCACTGTCTTGGCCAGGTCTTTGGAGGCACACGAAATAAAATGACTAGCGAAAAGCCCTGCACTATTTCATGAGAGCACCAGCTAGCTTGTAATTCTGGAACTGAAAGAAGTTTGACAAATGCAGCCTTAAGTTAGAAGGCAGGCAGGCAATCCACCTTGTGACACATTTTGCCAGGCTCTTGTGCTTATAGAACCTGTCCCAAGATTGGCTTTGCTGGAAATATGAGATATTAAAGTACAGTCAATCATTTTAGAGATTAAAAGGTTTGGGGTGAGGGAGAATAGAACCTAAGAAGAATATCTGCTTGGTTTTGTAGTTGGGAACAAGAAAGTAGGAAGACTCTGCAGGGATTTCTTGTTGCTTTAGTAGATGGAAAATAAGAGTGCACCTGAAGGAAACAAAGCTTATTTTTTCAGCTGTAGTAGTCCTTGCTTATCTGACAGGAGATTGTATGCTGTGGTCATAGAAAAATAAACAGGGGGTTATGATAAAATTGGCAGTCTCTGGAGAAGGCCGCCTTAAACTAACTCACTAGCTGAAGGAAATGAACCAGCAGAACTTTTTGAAAAGGAAGAGCAAGAAGAGAGGCCATTAAGGATGGTAGTGATTTTGGTAATTAGTTGGAGGTTTGAGAACAATCAGTTCATTAGGAAAGTGAACATTTTTATTTTCTCACGAGAGGAGCTGAATTTAAAGCATGACTCGTTAGCAAAATAATAGAGTCTACCTTTAATGCAGCAATTATTAAAGTTTTTTTTTTAATGTTGCAAACTTTTTATATATTGTAGATGGAATAATACTCTTGGAGTTACTTTTAACTGAGTGGTTAAATCCCAGATTCTTCACTGGTAACATTCAAAGATATATTTTTAAAACCCATTTTAAAAAAATTTATTTTGGTGAAATTTCAGAAATTCAGCCTTTTTATATGAGTAAGAGATTAATAGCCTAATTGTCAGGGTTGTTGATATAACCACTTTGTTAAATCATAAAAGTGTAGGACTGGAATGGACCTCAATATGTCATGTAGTCCAGTCCCCTGCACTGAGGCAGGACTAAGTATTATCTAAACCAGTGGTCACCAACCGGTCGATTGCGATCTCCAGTGGCAGTGCAGTGTGGCTGCCGCTAAGGCAGATTCCCTGCCTACCCCGGCCCCACACTACTCCCGAAAGCAGCCACTGCGGCCTGGGAGCAGGGGTCTCCCTCCGTGCACTGCTCCTGCCTGCAAACACCACCCCCGCAGTTCCCATTGGCCAGGAGAGCTGTGGGGGCGGTGCTTGCAGAGAGGAGCAGTACGCGAAGCCACATGCCCCTCAGCCTCCACACCCCAGGGGTCCCTTAGCCTCGCTGTGCCCACCGTCGACCTGGAGCCACCAGAGGTAAGTGCTGCCTGGTGGGAGGTCACACCCCAACCCCCATCCCTGAGCCCCCTCCCAGAGCCAGCACCCCATACCCCCTCCTGCACCCCAACTACCTGCCCCAGCCCGGAGCCCCCTCCTGCACCCAAACTCCCTCCTAGAGCTTGCACCCCTGACTCCCTCCTGCACCCCAACCCCCTGCCCCAGGCTCAGCCCAGAGCCCCCTCTCACACTGCAACCCCCTCGGCCCCAGCCCAGAGCCTGCACTCCCTCCCGAACCCCAACCCCTGCCCCAGTCCGGTGAAAGTAAGTGAGGGTGGGGGAAAGCGAGCAACGGAGAGAGGGAGGGATGGAGTGAGCAGGGCGGGGCTTTGGGGAAGGGGTGGGGCCTCGGGGAAGGGGCAGGGTAGATCCCTGAGTTGCCCTTAGATTCAAAACGTGATCTTGGGTATAAAAAGGTTGGAGACCACTGATCTAGACCATCCCTGACAAGTGTTTGTCTAACCTGTTCTTAAAAATCTCCAATGAGGGACATTCCACAGCCTCCCTAGGTTATCTGTTCCAATTAGGAAGTTTTTCCTAATGTCTGACCTAAATCTCCATTGCTGCAGTTTAAGTCCGTTGCTTCTTGTCCTGTCCTCAGTGATTAAGGAGAACCCCTCCTCTTTATAACAACGTTTTACATACTTGAAGACTGTTATCATGTCCTCCTTCAGTCTTCTCTTCTCCAGACTAAACAAACCCAGTTTTTTCAACTTTCTTCATAGGTCATATTTTCTATACCTTCAGTCATTTTTGTTGCTGTCCTCTGGACTTTCTCCAATTTGTCCATATCTTTATCAAAGTGTAGTACCCAGAACTGGACACAATACTGCAGTTGGCGGTTTCTCAATGCTGAAAAGTGGTTAAATCCCAAAATCTACACGGATGACCTTTTAATTTAAATATCCAGTGTTCACAACTTCTTGTGAGCTCAAATGTATGGCACAGCACATACATGAACCAATAGTATCTTCAAATAAACTGTGATCTTTTCGCTTAAGTGCAGAGCCCAAAAAAGTACTGAACACACTTCTGACATCTTCCATCAGTTATTCCACACCTGTACCAAAAGCAAGTAGCTAAAATGTTTGCTGGCAGTCTTTTATCATTGTGATCTGCCACCCACTAAACAACACAGCAATTCTCTCCAGCAGCCCGTACTTGTGACTTGCAAAACCCGCTGCCAGACAGGGAAACTAATAATAAAATGCAAGTTTAAAATAGTGAACAGGAGTTCAGTGCTCTGCTACAAAATATTCCTGCACATACTTAGATGGCCTGATTTTCAGAGATGCTGAACCTCTTGTTTCAAAATGTAAAAAAAGTAAATTTTTCTACTTTCTAATATTGGGGAGGGGAAAGAGGGTACAAAACTGGTTTGTGTGAATGCTGTATCCTATATTTTGTTATGACGAGGCGTTTAATAGACAGACTCAGCATTACCAACCCTAAGTGTTGCTTAAGAGTCAGGCTTCACAAATCATGATTGGTTTAAAAATCATGAAAATTTAAAACTATTAAATCTGGGGGGGGGGGGGGGTTCATGTGCCTTGTGTTTTTTGAGCCTTTATGGTTCATCTTTTCAAGCTTTTCTCCACAACGATGAGGACTAGAAATTCTGGATTTTTTTTTTAAATGACACCTAATAACATGACTCCAGGAGTTGGGGCATAAAGAAAAACATGAAATATCATGATACGCTCAATAGTATTGCAAAAGTTGGCAACACTAACATAATGATAAAGGACAAAAATAGCAATAACTGTACAAGATAAATGCACTGAGCTGGACAGAGAGAAGCCATATAGTCACAAACCAGTCTGGGAAACCCAAGAAGGTGCTAAACTGTTGAGGATGTACTTCAAAGAACAATCTTCCACTCAGGTATTGGAAGTATATCATCTGGTTGTGGCTTGAAATATTCCCCTGCATTGATTCCATCTGGAATACTTCAGTATCCTGATAGTGTATGAGAACCAGAACATGAAACTGACTTGCCTATTTTCAGCATCCATCCTGAGGGAAATGCAAGAAGTAAATTCTTTATTAAAGGTGAAATGTTAATTAGATCTTTTCCCAAAGTTCTTTCAAGTTTCTAATCAAATGAGGTGTTTGTAACACAAGTAAGGAAATCTACTTTTTTGTACAAAATGCATCCATCTAAAGCTGATGCAGTCCCGTTAACACTGTTAGGCAAAAAGCCAAAGTAATTCAGCTAGTAAAAGTTTGGTTTTAGTTTCTCACAAGTGAAAAGGACAATTTGGCTTGCGTGGAATTGAATTCTGTCGTTGTCCTGATGGCATACAAATTGGAGTCTTATGCTAATAAGTTGGTGTTCTCCCTCTTCTGTGCATTGTTAGTGTTTATTCCTCTTGCTTTAAGAGAATCAGTGGGAGTGCAGCTGTCTAATGTCATCTGTAGGAGAAACCTAGCAGTTGTGCTGTGTATCTGTTGCTTCCTTCATCTTGTGTCAGTCTTTTTTTGGTAACAGGAGAGGTACGCACCTTAAGTGACAGCTAAGAAATTTCCATATGACTGTAAGAGGGGGGGAAAAAATCCAAGTGCTGTTTCTGTGTCTCAGGGTGCAGTTCTTTGGGAGACCAGGACTCATGGTTTTAATGTGTTCTGTCAGAGGTGGTATGAATATGAGTGTCTAATTCTGGTGATTTGAATTTAGTGTACTTAATCCAGATTTCTGTAATGTCTGTAAAATAATGTTAGTTTAGCATCAAATATTAATAATTCTTGATTGTAGATATATAGATATAGATATATCAACCTTATCATGGACAGATGAGATTATATGTGTTTCTCACTGAGCCATGTCTGTTTTGTTAATGTCATTGGGTATAAATTACTGGCATACAGCTGTTGTGCTGACTTTTTTGTAGTGTCCGGCAGCTGTTCCTTTTCTAGGATTAAATGTCTACTTAAAGTTTTTAAGTCTCACTTCATAAATTAAAACTTTGTTGAAACACTTCCTATTTTAATAATGAAGCAAGTGCAGTCTAAGGAATGAATGAACAATCTCTAGGTACTGGAGTAAGACTTCGGGATCCTGTCCCCAAAAGCTAGATTTCAAGCTCTATTGCTGACTCATTGTATGACCTTGGACAAGTTACTGTGCTTATTTGGTCCTCACTTTCCATCTGTAAAATGAGTATAATAATGTTAACCTACCATAAAAGGGGTTTGCAAGAGCTTTGGATGAAAAGTGCTATAAAAGTGCCTGGTACAACGACCATGATGGTGATCGATTATAATGAGCAGTATCATTTTGTGCAAAAAGGACACACAATTTTTAAACTAAAATTGTGTGCCCATAAAGGCCAAAGGGCACAATTACAACGTAAAGCCATAGCCCAAGGTAGGAGGTTCTGGTGCCACTGCAGCTCAGGAGTGTGGTCATTGCATCCCCATTTGACAGAGAGCTTGTGTTCCCCTGGCAAGCGGCCAGCTTTGTTAACTGGTACAGGGTGACAGGGCCACGGCTCTGTTCTCTATAGTTAGAGCCCTACCAAATTCACAGTAATGGGATTTTAAAAATCGTAAATTTCATGATTTCAGCTATTTAAATCTGAAATGTTATGGTGTTGTTATTGTAGGGGTCCTGACCCAAAAATAATTGTGTGGTGGTCGCAAGGTTATTGTAAAGGGAGGGGGGAGGGATTGGCAGTACTGCTATCCTTACTTCTGCATTGCTGCTGGTGATGGCACTGCCTTCAGAGCTGGGCAGCTGGAGAGCGGTGGCTGCTGGCCGGGAGCCCAGCTCTGAAGGCAGCGCCATCGCCAGCAGTAGCGGAGAAGTAAGGATGGCAAGGTATGGTATTGTCACCCTTACTTCTGCTCTGCTGCCTGCAGAGCTGGGCCCTCAATCAGCAGCCACCAATCTCCGGCCTCCCAGCTCTGAAGGCAGCAGCGCAGAAGTAAGGGTGGCATGGTATGGTATTGCCACCCTTACTTCTGCGCTGCTGCTGGCAGGGCACTGCCTTCAGAGCTGGGCGCCTGGCTAACAGCTGCCGCTCTCTGGCCGCCCAGTTCTGAAAGCAGCACAGAAGTAAGGGTGGCAATATCGTGACCCCCTCTAAAATAACCCCTTGTGACAGACAGACAGACACACACACACACACACACGCAGCTCCCTTTTGGGTCAGGGCCCCCAATTTGAGAAACGCTGGTCTTCCCCGTGAAATCTGTATAGTATAGGATAAAAGCACACAAAAGACCAGATTTCACGGGGGAAGACCAGATTTCATGGTCCATGACGCGTTTTTCATGGCCGTGAACTTGGTAGGGCCCTATCTATAGTGAAGCATTTTCTGGAAGCTTGGAGCAATCCTTGGGTTCAGGGACCACCACTGGTGTCCATCCCTTGCACAAATGAGGGTATGGTGTAGTTGGGAGAAAGCTTCTTGTATCCTTTTAATCCCTTCCGGCGCACTCTCAGGTCCAGTTATTATTGAGCCCTGAATGATGGGAACCATATTTACTGAAAGTTCCGCAAAATATTTGTACCAGATCATGAAAATATATAAGCCAGAGGATTTTAGCAGATCAGGCCATAGCCTCATTATGGGCCATCTATTAGTTACTTTTTGAGGCTATTTTGGTATAAAGAATGTTCAGCGCCCTCATGATCTGCCACTGAGAAAAGTAAAGGAACTTTTTCTAATGGACCAGAATGCATGGGGGGATTCATGTATAAACTATATAAATAATAGACTTCCCTTTAATGTTTTAACTTCCGTTTTCTATAGACACATAGTATTCATTGGATACTGTATCATCCTGAGTTAAGGTTCTCTGAACATTTTCCGCCCAAATATTATTTGTAATAGTATCATTTGCATATAACTTGCTTATCATTGTTTCCATCACAGACTTGAATTTCAAGAAGCGTGTAACCTCACTCATCAATATTTTGCAGTCAGTACTGCTAGGCAAGGGGATGGATTTTACTTTTGTGGTGTTGGTTTATTTGTAAAGTGTTTGTGTGTTTGTGTGTGTGTGTGTGTGTGTGTGTGTAGTCAACCATTTTCAAGTGAAAGGATTACAAAAGAGCTAGTGGTTTCAGGTGTATTTTTGGGCTATCACTTTAAAAACAGCCTCCTAATTCAGAGTCCCCACAACTCCATACAGATCACTGCAGTGGTTCCCATTTTATTTTTGTGGAAACTCCCCCATTGGTGGGTGCGTGCCTCTTCCCACTAATGTAGCTTTGTTTGTGTTTTTGTTCTCTCTCACTTCCTCCCCTGTTGGCTTCTTGGTGTTAGGCTGCCCGCGCTCCTGGGAGTGGGTCGAGCTGTGTATCGAAGCAACAAAATGAAGGTTATTTTGCAGGCTGCTTTCTTGTAGTCATGTACAGATGAGCTGCTCTCACATTCTTCTGAGCTGGAGGGGAAAGCAGAAGGTTTTTCAGGGAGATGCTCGCATCAGCAGTAGTATGTTTGCAGTGGGGAGGACTGGTGGTTATGCAGCTTTCTTTGCCCTCCTTCCTCCTCTACTGCCTTATGGGCCACTCTTCCCATCATCCCTCAGGTAGGGAAATAATGTACTAGTGCTTTGGGAATTTGGAGGGGACGATGTTCAATGAGGATTTGAGTGGTTGGGGATTCATCCTTGGGGAAAAGTGGATATTTTGTATGTGCATGACGCCTTTCAGGAGAAGCTGCATGGACACGATGGGTCAAAGAGCAGCTTTATGAATTGTATGGAGAATGCAGATACTAAGGAAATGTCCAGGTGTGCTAAAGGAGCTGTTGCAATCTGTTATGTCTGTACAATCTGTTACAATTCATTGTATACTAAGAAGTCGAGTTCATGGCAGTGAAACAATGGCTAGGGAAAATGTGGTGTTCTTCACAAAAAATATTAAAGTATCACTAAGGACATGACCAAACGGAACAGTTTGGATTTTAGAAGTTAAATCAGGAACATACATGATTGTGAGACATGAAGTTTTATCTCCCTTCCAATACTACTACTTGTTGTTGTTGGCTTTAGGTATTATAACTCTGGATATTCTTGCTATTTATGCAAACGTGAGGTATTTTGAAGATGCCATGTATAAATGCATACATCTCCTTTGACTTTCCTTTGCAGTCCCATTCATTTTTTTCCTTTTCACTCCATAGTTCTTGCTGACAATCTGAAGTCTAACCCAGGAATTAAATGGCAATACTTTAGCTCAGAAGAAGGCATTTTTACTGTGTTTCCAGCACACAAGTTCCGGTGTAAGGGAAGTTACGAACACCGTAGCAGGTATGATTTTATTCTTTTTGTGTTCAGATGAAACCAAGTGCTAAAATTATATTCTCAAAATATTGTTTTCAATCCAGCGTCCCGTTTTTTCTAAAAAGTCCTCATGAACGTTGACTCTTTAGGTTGTTCTAAAAATCAGCAAATCAAACTTTCAGTAGAGATTTTACTTGGAAGGATAAAATAAGATTACCCCCAGACACACTCACCTCTCCCTAGCTTCAGCTTAATAACCTTAACATCCAGTAAACATTTGTAAGTAATGCCTCAGCCTGCTAACATTTCATAGATGGTAGAGAAACGCAGAAGATGGTAGAAAATCAGTTCTTCATTTTCTGCTAAGAAACTTACTTGAAACTGAACAATAAACTAAGGAATAAGCGGTTGGATGATTCAGATAGCCATGCTAATAATCTGTTTATGATGTAACCCTGTTGGAAAGTAGTTTCAGTACAATTTCTTTCCTCCCTGGCCTCTAGTGCCCTTCACTATATGAACTTAGCACCAATGCGTAGAGCAACCTGGTGAGAGGTTGTAATATTAAGTTATTCCTACAATTGAATTTCACATCCACCATTTTGAAATTTATACTCCTTTGCAAGTGCTGTAATGCAGAGTTACTGGGTCTGATCTTGCAATCCTTTCTCGGAAGGAACTCCCCACTCATTGCAGTGGGAAGTTCTGCCTGTCTGGAGACTGCAGGATTGAGGCCTACTTCCCTTCTGTAGAAAGGCCTCTAAATTCTCCTAGTTAAATTTTTTTTAAATGCATGGTTAACATTGGAAGTAATGGACTACTTAGGAAGGCCTTACAGCTTTGTAATTTGCTTGCCAGCATACGAAGGCACCTCGTGGTGGTCTTTTGAGAAAATCTAGTCGCCTTTGACTCTCTCCTTGTATATTAACTAACCTTGCTGGATAATGAATCTTACTGAGGAGATATTAGTTCATACAGGAATATTTCCATATAAGAGAGAGACGATCATAGAGACTGAAAAATGTGTTTTGCTTATCTGTCAAAATTGAGCAATCTAATCTAATATGTAGGTGTTCACCCCATAGTCATCATCATATGATCTGAGTGGCTGGGCTTGTTTGAACATACTGTGGTCTGAGAAGGGTGTGGTGTAAAGATTGAGAGCCAAGAATACTTGAGTTCTAATCTCAGATCTGACAAAGACTTCCTCTGACCTTGTGCAAATTACTCAATCTCTGCTTCAATTTCTCCATAAGTAAATTAGAGATATTTTTTACCGGTATTTACCTGAGAGGGTTTGTTGGATGAACTAGTTAACCTGTAAGTGCTTTGAAGATCAGAAGTACTGTGTAAATGATAGGTATTAATACCACTGTAGAGCTGCAGCCTATTCTATAATTAAGAACTGGTTTGTGCCAGCTGTTTATTTCAATGCCTTTTCTAAAATATTCTGCATTTCCTCTAATAAGACTTCTGTGGGTGATTTTGATGTCCTAAAAATTAGATCCCAAAACTCATGCTTAAAGTCAAGTAGTTTTAGGTCTACGTTAACAGGGAAAAGGGTTCTGTTGTTTTTACTTCTTATTCAAGATCCTTCTAATTTGTTCCAGCTTTGAGACCCTGAAAAGAGATCTTTGGTAAATCTTTCTCACATACCTCACGGTATCAAACTATATCTGAACATTTCACCAAGTAGTATATTTTGATGTTGGCAAACATGCACACGAAAACGCTAAGTGCCTTTAGCAGACTTTGACAAATTTTGATAATCCAGTTTAAAAATGCACAGATAAGAAGGGCTTGTGGAGCATGACCTATGTGCATTACATTCCAGTGCATTCATAGAAAAGCCCTTCCTGGCAGGAGCCTTATTCTCATTGTGATAAACCAAACCTACTGTGCTAAAGCAATTATACACAGCTTGCACAGATTTTTACTTGTCATGTAACCAGCAAACATCCAGTATTGTATTTATCTCTCCATATGGCCAAGATTGACTGCATCAAGTGTTCATCATGAGGCAGTTACTCCTTGTCACTCTTACTCATTCTGTTTCCAAAATCTTTGTGCTGTGTATGCTGAGATAGTTACAGACAGTATCCCCGAACACTGTCACTGCTGATGCTTTAACAAAACAGGTCATTCACTGCAAGTTGCTGGTTGATAACTAAGGCCGAATGTTCCAAAATTAGGGCCTAAAATTGGGCACCTACATAAATAGACACCCAAATACGAGACCTGATTATTAGTGGTGCTGAGCACCCACAACTCTCATTAGTGTCAGTGGGAGTTGAGCGTTCAGCATCTCTAAAGATCAAGCCCTTTTTATTTAAGTGCCTTAATCAGGATTTAGGTGCCTAATCTGCAGGTACTCACACTTGACCATTTGGTCTAAATATTCTAGCCACGGTGTCAGTTGTGTGGATCATTCTATAGTAGCTGGAATCTTCTTTTAGTCAGTTATTGTGCAGGGGACTTGTTCAGACTGTGTCACTGAGTTAATACACTTTTACAAAAATTACAGGTTGCAGAACCTCTGGACGTCCATCTGTCAAAACAGTCATTGTGTGGCCTTGTTATTGTCCTTCCTCTTCCCTGTCATTTGTCAGTTGTCATTGCATGATGTATGAAATTAGGCTCCAATCGTGCAAACACTTATGTGCAAACTTAACTTGACTTGCATGAGTCGTCCCTTTGACTTCAGTGGAACTACTCAAAGGCATGAAGTAAAAAGTAAGTGTTGCAGGATTGTAAACTCTTTGGGGCACGGACCTTATCTCACTCTCTTTGTGAACCCTGTTACCTGACTAATGCTTCCTAGCCCTGCAACTCTACTTGTAAACTCATCAGGTTAAGTTTTCAAGGTATTCTTCGCTAATGTAAAATTTCATGAAGCCAAGCAATTATTCCTTTTTTCTTTTCCTTTTATTTAGTAAACTACTATGGAAACTGTAAGCTGAGAGGTCATCATGATGTCAATATGTTTTATGTCATTTCAGGCCTGTCTATGTCTCTACGGTTAGACCCCAGTCTAAGCACATAGTTATCATTGTGGACCATGGGGCTTCAGTCACAGAGACACAACTTCAAATTGCCAAAGATGCAGCTCAGGTTATTCTGAGCTCTATAGATGAACATGATAAGGTGAGTTTGCACTAAGCCACTAGTGTGTCTTTCCTTAGTTTTAACCATCCTCGGAGGGGTGGGAGGTTGTTTACATTTTCATTTTTGCACTTATCTAAAACAAAATCATATTTCTGAGTTATTTATCTGTAATGCTTTCAGCTTTTTAGGAAACGTTTTGTAACCATTTTTGTAATGGGAAGCATTGAGAATACAGTGCATTAGGTACAGGACCAGATGTTAGGAGAGCTGTGTACTAATCCCAACTCTACCATTTGGCACACTAAGTGGCCTTGGGCAAATCATTTAACCCCTGAGACCATTTTCCAGGCTGTGAAATGAAGATAATTTACTTCACTACCTTACGGGGATGGTGTGAAACATAATTAATGTCTGCAAAGCTCCTAGAGAGTTTAGATAAGAGAAGAGCATGGCTAAAGCACAGGGGCTGGGTTCCATTTTGCAGCTATGTTGCAGACATTCTGCATGATATTGGGGTCACTTTATCTTTCTCTGCCTTAATTTTCTTCATCTGTAATATATGTATAAGACTTAATGCATGGAAAGAGTTTTAAAATTCTATGGTAGAAGGTACTATGGTTCCAATTCAGCAGAACACTTAAGTATGCGCTTAAAGTTAAGCATGTGCTTAAGTGTTTTGCTGAATCAGGGGTTATATGAATGAGAAATATTTATTATAAGTTAAAACAACACGTTTATTAATTATGCAGTAACTTGGTAATTTTGAAATCTGTTTTACAGGCACACATTTACTGCTGTTGCAGTATGCAGCGGTGTTCTTATTCTGTCACTACTTTTGCATCAATCATAGCTCATAGTAAAGTATGCCACTTATTTCATAAACTATCTTACTGATACATTTAATAGTGCAAGGATTATCACTGCTTTCTTTAACTTATCTACAGGATAAAAAGTGGTGGTGAATTTGGCTCACTTTCAATAAAATATTAAAAGTACAGTAAGTTAGTATAGAGCTCATTATGTTTGCCTATGGAAATTTCCTAGTTTTTTCCCCACAAGTGCTCCATTTTTCTGTAGGCACTGGAGATTTATTGAAAATGCTCTCTGCAGATTTTGGGTTGAGATATCTATAGCTTGCTTAGATTTTTTGCCTATGAGAGTATGGTAACTATTATGTGTGAGCAGAATGAAGCAGATTTCATCTGAGAAAAAAAGGCCAAAGTCTCTTTTTACCTTAATCAGCATAAGTCTAATCCTTTTCAAATGTGATGGATTTATGCCTCAAGCATTTTATTTTTTAACAATTGGTTTTAAATCCACAGAAACTCTTCCGTTGGCTTATCATTTGTGTGCTATATCAGTACATAAAGAATTATAAATGGTAAAATAATCCAATATATTTTCTTCTCTTTTAAGATCTCAGTGCTAACCGTGGCAGACACAGTAAGAACCTGCTCACTGGATCAGTGCTATAAGACATTTTTGTCTCCTGCCACTAGTGAGACAAAAAGGAAGATGTCCACCTTCGTTAGTAGTATAAAATCATCCGACAACCCTACCCAGCATGCAGTGGGATTTCAAAAGGCTTTTCAATTAATACGAAATACAAACAATGGCACAAAACTCCAAGGAAGTAAGTCTGTTTTTATAAAATCCTTTATATTATTTTTTTTAAGTTTACATATTTCTTTTTTGTCTGAATTGCTCACATTGACAGGAGCCTGGGCAGGGCAGTGTCTTATTAAAAATATTTACCATGTCGATCAAATAGCATATACTGGATTTTAAATCCACTTACTTAGTGGCTGCTGAAATTGTCCATTACATTTCATTTGCTTCTTCCACCCACTTCCCTTATTATCTGTAATATGTAATTATGGGGATGAGTTGCCAGATCTTTGAATTATTTCCCAGATGTGGATCCTTTTTAATGGTAATCATTAGCACAGCAAACTTCTTTCACTGCCAGGTAAAATTCCCATTTGCACAGATGTGCTCTGGCTATGTAAAATCCTTGGGAACATATTAATATTTCTCATAAAAAAAAACCATTCACAGAGAACAACCACTGTGCCTGAAATATGATATGATATTTATATGTATATGTGAGGGTGGCCTAACTGTATTCTCACTCATCAAAGAAAATCTGCTTGAATTTGTGTGTGTAAAGACATGTAGAGTTACTCATATCTAGTCCCATGCTTTCTATTTGACTTCCCATTGTTTCGAATGGGCACTGGAGAGACCCTTAACTGAAACTTACTATTAAGAAAAGAAAGCAATAACACACATCCAAGGAGCCTAGTGCTCGACCCGGAGCAATGGAGTGAACTGTGCTCCCATTTCACTTTGTACGCCTCTAGATTGGTAAGCACTCGGATCTGTTGAGCTATAGGCCCAACATATCTGAGGCTATCTTGTATTTATATCTAGTTCAGCTCAAACATAGGTTTTGTCAAGGGCAGGCTTTTAACTTGTGACAAAGTGAGGGAAGGGTAGCGGCCTGGTGATGATAAATCTAATGCAGCTGACGTTGGCTGGAATAAGTCTTGCTTAGTTATCATTCGTTATTTCAAAGAACGTTGGCAATAGATTCTTGCTTATGTACGTAGCATTCCATGTGTATTGGGAATAGAAGACACTGGTATATTCTGCAGTGTGAAAACACTTGGGTTTATTTGAGTTTCATGAATAATACTTGTTATATTTTAACAGGAGTACTTGTGGCACCTTAGAGGCTAAGGTGCCACAAGTACTCCTGTTATTTTTGCAGATACAGACTAACACGGCTGCTACTCTGAAACCTGTTATATTTTAGGCACTGGTACATAAGGACACATTATTGAAGCTCAAAGTTCAATACACAGTCTCTCCTTTTAAGGCTATGTGTGAGAACAAAAGAATTTTTAAGATTTATAATGTGTACAACAAACCCGAGAGCCTGAGCGACAGGACACAATGATTCTGAGAAGAGGATGTGTGATGCACTTCCATTTTCTTGTAAACAATCTTCTTGTCTATTTTTTGTTTCTGGTGCAAAAAGAAACAAGATAATATTATTCTTTTTTACTGTGAATTTTTAATGTTCTGTTCCCTAAAAGGATCTGCAGGCATGTCAGAGAAACCATTCACATGCAGAAAAGTAAATTAATAATGGAAAAAACTGAGGCATTCCTGGTGTGTAAGATAAGAATTATACTGAAAAGATGGACGTTTCTGCGTTCCCCAGCCTTCTGACAATATTTATTATATTGGTGTCACCAGCAGCTCAGTAATTATTTTACGTTCATGTGGTGCCTTTAATCCCAAAGTATTGTAAAGTGCTTTGCAAGCGGTATATATACACCACAGCCACAAAACTCCTGTAGCTTCTGGATTTACAGGACACACCAGGTGGACGAGTAATGCACAGCCTGCTCCACAAGTGGAGAAAATTTAAAGACCGGGCTCTTGGGAGAGTTAAGGGCTTTGTATTGTAAAATTTTTGTTTGTTTTTTTCCCCAGTGCTATTGTAGGAAGGAAAATGTGGTTCATTAACTGTATAGGAGAACTGGCTAATTGCCATAAAACCTTTCCCGGAAATAAGAGGATACTCCTAGAGGAGTGTTTTTTTTAAACCAGATTAGATTTAAAAGCTGTCTCTAGTTAAAGAGTGGGGGGGAGGGGTGGGGGGAAATAAAAAAGGAAAGGAGAATAGAAGTTTCAGGTGCTTCTTTGCATCAAAAAACACTTTTGATTTAAATCGTTTTCAGGCCATTAGTTCAGAACACACAAAACAGCGAACTGATGTTCAAAAAAAATTTTTTTTTTAAATCAGTCGGGCAAGACTTGACATTTCCACCAAAGCAAGGGAATTCAGAGGTAAGCTAGCAGTCTTTCAGAAATATGCTTCAGTGTGCTTTGGTATTGTAGGACCAATGTATGATCCCTAACTGATACATAAGATGCTTTAAATGCTGAACTATAGGATGGAGCGTAAGCATTCATTTGAATTTCCTTGAGGCTTTGAGATAGGCCGTTAACATAAGACATTCTTTACAGCTTGAAAAATATGTTGATATGTGTTCAGTCTAAGTAGGGCAAAATGACTTAGTGATGAATGGTAAGTATGTGTCATGTCTTATTCTTCAAACTTATAACATATAATGTTGCATTTCCATAGTGCTTTCCATCCTTTAGGATCCCAAAGATCAAGTGGTGGTGGTGGTGTTTGTTATTGTATTACCATACTACATAGGAGTCCTAGTCATGGACCCCATTGTGCTAGGAGCTGTACAAACACATAAACCATGGATTAAATTCTGACTGCCCCAGCACTGGAGGGGGTGAGGGTGTAAGAATCTCTTTCCCCCACATTACCATTGTACACCCATTCACATAGGGAGCCAGAATGCCGACAAGGAAGTCATCTCAAGTTAGTGTGACCAGAAACATTCCACCCCAAAAACATAGAATATCAGGGTTGAAAGGGACCTTAGTAGATCATCTAGTCCAACCCCCTGCTCAAAGCAGGACTAATCCCCAACTATTTTTTTTGCCCCAGATCCCTAAATAGCCCCCTCAAGGATTGAACTCACAACCCTGGCTTTAGCTGGCCAATGCTCAAACCACTGATTTGCTTCACCAGGGCTTCTGAACAAGAAATTTTGCAACAACAACAAAATGATTATTTTTGAAACCAGGCAAAAATGTACTTTATTTTCTCTACTGAAGATTTCATGACATTATCAGATATGCTACACTAAAAATGCAGGTGCTGTGAGCTGCTGGGAAATGCAGAATCAAACTCGCTCCAATTTATCAACTTCCTTCTTCAAGTGTGAATACCAGAACTGGACACAGTATTCCACAGTGTCACATCAGTGCATAATAAAGAGTTAATATAACCTTCCTACTCCTCCTCATCACCAGCCCCTGCCCTATAGCCTAGTGCCTAGCCAACTTTTTCCTGCTGAAGAGATGAGAAATGAGCCAATAACATTGTTTGGATTTCTTTTGTTCCTCTTCACTGACTCACAGGCCGCGTAATGAGAGCATCCCTGCTGCAGTTGGGGCTTTTGCAAACCATAGAGGGACCACAAAGTTTGCTCTGTGGACTGTAACTATTCAGTAAATGAGTCAAACTCACCCAGTTGCTCCTGGAGTTCCTCTGCAAAAGAAAAATGGGGAGAAGCAGAAAACAGTTCAGTGTACGTCCACTTAGCTACAAATTGAAGAGGGTGAAAGGGACCCTTTCTTTACTGAATAGCATAAATAAGGGTGATGGCTACTGAGTGCCACAGAGCCTTCTCTGACTATTCAATCTGTGAGTTAGCCCCATGCATATTTCTCCAGACAGTAGAAGGACAAATTCTATTCTTGCTTTAATAATTTTAACAAGAAGCTTCATGGCCGCAACTAATTAGTAAAATATGTGTGTGTGTGTGACACACGATTCTCCTCTACTAATATGATATCTGCTATGAAATGTTCAGTAACACTACTTAAATAATGACCCATATTCCATTTCAGTTTCAATGCAGAGTCCTTTTATGTGTCCATTTCCTTTCATTCTGTGTAACTATGGAAGAGGGTTATGGTTTTGGGAGGGGGATACGAAACAGTAACGGGGGAACCTATTTAAATTTCAACAATGTAAAAGCAGCACAGCTCAGATCTAGCAAATGCTAATATATGCTATTATAAATGGGGTCGTATTGGGAATAGGTGGGAGACATGGTGGGTGATCACAGACAGGTGGTGGCCAAAGTACAAACGGAGGTGTAAGAGTTACTTTTACAGGCAGCTGCTGACAACTGCCACTAGTGCAGTAACCCTCCACACAACTCCTGTGTTAGCTGGAAAGCCACCAAGAGCTCTTTAAATATAGGAATCACTCAAGTGCATCCATCCCTGGGGTGGGACATAGCAGACATTTCACTATTTAGCAGTGTTGGACAAAAAGTGAAGAATACTCCAACCAGCCAAAATGGCATGGAGATCTAAGGTAGGCAAAATGTAATTACCTATAGGGAAATTTTATTATTGGGGGCTAACACCCCAACTCCTGCCACAGGACCTTGAGTAACTACATGCACCTTAGGTCTCAGCTAAGAGAAAGCTCAGGGCTGTCCCTGTGGGATGAAGCTGTCCCTCTCAAGGGAGGAGTGTCACTGTACTGAATCACCAAAACAACTTCCTGCAGGACTCTGTGTTCCTTGATTGTTTCCCTTCCATGTTCTGACCAGGACAGAACTTGTCTAGCCCAAGAAATCACAGCCTGGACTAGAAAACTATATAGTGTGTTAGAATGTGTGAGCTGAAACTCGTGAATCTTTGTTAGCTGAAACTGTGGGAACTGAAAGTGCATTGGGAATTATAAAGGCCTTCACAACCACACATTGAGTGTTTTCATGCATTTCATCCACTCTTATAAGTAAGGTTGCTGATAACTTCACATTTATCTTCTTTTACTGATATAAGGATTTTTACTGCATTGCTGAATGTCTCGAGTAAATTGGAATCTAATATACTGTCTGCCATATATATTTCTGATTAGATACAGATATGGTCATAATTTATCTGTCAGCTGGGATTACATCAAAAGATGCTTCAGATGATGATAAAAAGGCTACTCTCCGTGTCATCAATGAAGAAAATAGTTTCCTCAATAACTCAGTAATGATTCTCACTTATGCACTCATGAACGGTAAGAAATGTGTGCCAAATTTCTGGTAGATTAAAATTCTCTAGTAACCCGGTGCAGTGTTATTCTGTGTCTGTTTGAAAGGGTCAAAAGTGAGTTTTGGCCCTTAGAATCCAGAGGTCATTCCCCAGATTATAACAGTTTCCTATTTGGGGCATAAAACTACTTAGTCATATGTTTGCAAACCAAAATTCAAATGATCTGATTTATATATGTTGCCTGAAATGCTGAATGCCAAGCACCATGGGGCAAATTCAATACATGGTGTAACTATAGACTTTCCTGGAGCCTCACCCTCTGACACCAAGACTGAATTTGGAAGAGTTTCCCTATTAAGGCCCCAATTCAGCAAACACGTAAGCATGTGTTTAGCTCCTATTGATATTGATGGGATTTAAGTCTGAGCTTGAAGTCAAGCATGTGCTTAAGTGCTTTGCTGAACTGGGGCTTAAGCCAAGAATAAAGTTAAAGGT
The DNA here is from genome assembly GCF_028017835.1 of Emys orbicularis. Classification (NCBI taxonomy): domain Eukaryota; kingdom Metazoa; phylum Chordata; order Testudines; family Emydidae; genus Emys; species Emys orbicularis. The sequence goes on from NC_088690.1 coordinate 18,744,774, forward strand.
ACGCACACTGACCCAGTGGAATCATAGTCCTTTTTTCAAAAATATCTGTAGCACAGAAAGCAGTAGACTGTCATATTAGCATGGGTTGTACACACACCCCATCCAGGGAAGCTTATACCTGGCCACGGAGAATGTGCATGCAACCCACACTAACACACTGTGTGGCTGTATAGCAGATGAAATTCCCATTTGGGTCCCCACTTTCAAGAATTCCCTTTGTTAGGTCATCTGCAGGGACTGAATCCTGGCAGATCTGTATCTAAAAGCATGAGACTCTGTTGCTTGAGCTAAAGGACAAGGTCTATTAACTCCAAGGCTGCATAGCAGATTAATAAATCTCTACGTGGACTAGCCACTGGTGGGAGACAATGGGATACACAAAGCTCTCTGTTTAATAATAAAAAAAAAAAAAAAAGGTAAAAAATATCTAAATAGTGACATGGAGCAACCATCTTGAGTTTCTGTACAGTGGAACATTATCTGAGTGGACACCTTTTAAATCCTGTAGTGACTGATTATACCTACATTATAATTCACCCAACCAGTATTAGTCACTAAACAGTACTCCACACTTCCACTTAAATAGGCATTCACCGTGTTCAGACTAACTGCATGAGTTGGCAACACAAAGTACGTACTGTACTGTAGTTTTAATTTGGAGTAAGATGTAGGAGACTCAACTGAAAATAAATTTCTTACTTTCTCCTCCCTTATCCTGGCAATATCTCTTTTTCAGAGGGAGTGACAGGCTTAAAAGAACTGGCATTTCTCCGAGATCTGGCAGAACAGAACTCGGTGAAGTATGGAGTGCCTGATCGAACTGCCTTACCTGTGATCAAGGGGAGTATGATGGTCTTGAACCAGCTCAGTAACTTGGAAACCACAGTGGGTCGATTTTATACAAACCTCCCCAACCGAATGATTGATGAGGCAGTCTTCAGTCTGCCCTTCTCAGATGAAATGGGAGACGGTAAGTGCTTAGAAAATCTGAAATTGAGCAGGTAAAAAAAGAGAGGTTAGGCTTCCGTCTGCCTGCCTGCCCGTCCCCAGGTTTCTAGCCAACAGATAAGGTGGTGCTTTTAGGATGGTCCCTAAGGGATGTGTAAAATTAAGTCCTTCTTGCAGGGATTACATGTAAAGTTTTACGCCCACCGGGGCCTGTTTATGGAAAGTGTGGGTAATGTGACATTTAATGGATGTAGATTGAAGGGTGAAATTGTCTCTCAGGGGCATACTGATACAGCGTCAGTCATTTGGATTTGTATAGGAAACTCCTCTGGGCTTGTGGGAGCACGGTTCCAGGCTGAAATGGCAGCCACGGCCGCCCCTGCACTCCAGTTGGCCCATTCAGAGCTGGTGTTGCCCTCTAAGCAGACCACGGGTGCATAGGACAGCATAATGGAGGAAGTGGCATTCCTGTCAGATGCCAAAATCCCCCTTCCTTCCTCAGATACTGGAGCCATGCACACAACTTCATGAGGGGTTGTTCCTGCTGGACATTTCCTTCTTCTTTTCCTTCCTTCCCCACAGTAGCTGAGGTATGGAGCGGCATCTCACCAAACAGCTTAGCAGCTGCTCTGGACTCTTTACCCAACACCTTCCCAGGTTTGGAAGAGTAGGACTCCAGGAGGGGTTCCAGCAGTCATACAGGGTTAGGGAAGGACCCCGCATATCAGGTGGAACTGCTAAACATTTGACCAGATTCCCTGTTCTGATTAAGCTGTGCTCAAAAAAGACGTAGGAATGTGGTTGTCCTCAGCACAAGACAGGGCCGCCTGAAGCCTGGCATAAATGGCCATTCCGGAAGCCAGGTATCGGCAGCAACATCCTGGTTACTACACCATGTTTGCCTGGGGGCCAGGAGTAGGATGAAATCCGAGTCTCTATGATGGCTGTACATCAATGGAGTGTTTCCCCAAATACATTGCCCAGATCCACCAGTTACAGACCACTTTGTGCTGATACAGCGCAGTTGTGGATGTGAATCTGACCTGTTGCTTAAACCCTGTATAAACCCTAATGTTCACATGTTTTATTTTACTTGGTTGCAATAGAGAAATCAGATGGAACTATGCAGAAGATGAGGGGATGATGTCATGTGTAAATGTTTGCCTAGGACCGCAAGAAACATGCAGCCAGTCCTGCACAGAGCCCTCATAAAAAGTGCATAGGGATGCAAAGGCCCCGGTGTTCCACATGTGGCCCCTTTCACATGCTTATGGGAGGAGTTGGGACTTGGAGGGTCTTTAATATAGGCTCTTGCACTGGCATGAATGTCATTGTGAGACAGAGTACTAGCCTATAAAGCAATGCTTCTCTGCCTCTGCTCATGTTTCTGTAAAGTGAGGAGGAAAAAACTCTATAGGGGAGTTGGGAATGGCATTAGTGTTTTCCCAGTGCTTTGAAGATTTAAGGTGCTATGTAATTACCAGGGGCGGCAAGCTGCAGGGGGCGGCCTGCCGGTCGCTGTGAGGGCGGCAGTCAGGCCGCCTTCGGTGGCGTTTCTGCGGGAGGTCCGCCGGTCCTGCGGTTTTGGCAGCAATTCGGCGGCGGGTATGCTGGCACGGGACCGGCAGATCACCCGCAGAACCGCCACTGAATCCACGTGACTGGGGCGGACCTCCTGCAGAAACGCCGCCAAAGGCGGCCTGACTGCCGTGCTTGGGGCGGCAAAAAACATAGAGCCACCCCTGGTAATTACTAACTATTAGAGTTAATAAGCTTAACAACTCCTGCATTTCTCTGGACATGGCTTTCCATTTTCTTGTGTGTGATGTTATGGAGGAGGAGTTAAGGAGTATGGTTCAGCAGGGTTTCCAGACCTCTAAGGCAGGTTGTCCTTATTTGCCATCTGATCAGAGTGACTCTTGAGAGTCTGAAGTCCTCCCTGTGTTCTGAGATTGCTCCTGGACATGCTTCTCTCATGCAGAATGATAGCCTAGTTTTCTCTTTTCTCATCACTCTGCGTGATGCATTGCCACTCATCTCTCACACATCCACATCCAAGCATAGTGGAGAAGTTGTACAACATAAGGATTATAAATGGTACAATTGAATAGATTTGGCTTACATAATTAGGAGTGTGCATGGTTTTTTTTATTTTTTTTAAAAAAACCTCATTTATGGAGATGAATTTGATATCTGTTTTATATTAAAGGGGTGAGTGAGTTTCCATATGACCATGACACACAAAGTAAGACAGAAATGGACCGCTACATTTTTACCTCAGGCATTGAGAGGTTTCTAAAAATCATTGTAATGCTTTTGGTTATAATACCCAGGACAATGGCTGTGTTGGGATTTAGTTAAGAAGAAGAGGCTGACATACTGCATATATAATCAGATGAGCAAAATTCATCCCAATTCATATTTTACGAGTAAGATTTTTTTATTCTTGTTAACATTTTTATAGCTGCATGGGGGGGGGGGGGGAGGTGAAGTAAAAATACAGACCTTAAGAAAAATACAAAAAAAAAAAAAGAGAGAGAGAATCTAGGTCCTTTTTATATTAATTCACATTCTTGTCCCTAAGGCATCTAACTGTGTGCCGATGAAGAAACAAAATGTAAAATGCACTGTGTGTTTTAATAACTTATGGTATATTCAATGTACCACTTTAACACACCACCAGAAAGGTAAAAAGTGGCTAATATGAGGATGGAAGAAGGGGAATACAACTGTTGTAGCATAATTCACTTACTTCCTAAACCTCCACTTCTCAGCCTTCCATCCTGTCACCAAGCCCCGACTCCCACATTTCTACTGTTAAATGCTAGCAGCAGTTCTATATTCTGACGCCAGAAGTGCTGTCAGTAAGAGATGTCAAAGCTGGTAGAGCTTCTGTTATCTTTAATGCTGTTATTTAATCATGGGCTTCAAGCATTACCATTGTTTGACATCTATCACTGAAAGCATTTATTGAATCAGATGATCATAGTACTACTACTGGTACTTCACTGGGTCACCATGTCACATTGTCCTAGGGAAACAATTGCAACAAATGGGTTAAAATTGCCTTAACTTTTACAGAGGGTTGAATTATACATATTCAATTTGAACTGAATATTGAATTATACATACAAATTCTCAGAACTGTGACTTACGAAGGGAAGCCTACATATGGACTTGATCCAACACCCATTGAAACCTGTGGGAGTCTTTTGACTTCATTGGAAGTTTTAATCGGGGCCTACTTGCTAAGTCTTTAATTTTAGCTTTTGAAAATACTCCTACGTGGTACGGCAGCAACTTTTTGAAAATTGAATATGCTGGACAAAAGGATGTTTTTGTCATTTGGTTACACAAGTTAACGTCCCCTCTTTTCTATTTAGCACAGAACTGGTGAAGAACATACTTTACGTTAATTAACTGGCAAGTTCATTATTGCTAATGCTTTCTGTGCTCTTCCTTTTATCTCAAGGTCTGATAATGACTGTAAGTAAACCTTGTTACTTTGGAAACATGCTGCTTGGGATTGTGGGAGTGGATGTTAACCTGGCATATATCTTGGAGGATGTGACCTATTATCAAGATTCTTTGGCTTCCTACACATTTCTCATAGACAATAAAGGTGATTTTGTGGTTCAGATACATAAATACATTATCTTCCTGTTTGGTGAAATTAGACTGTAGAAAACCAACTCCTTATTCTGCTTCTTATTTGTAAGTAGAATGGTAAAGTGAACAGTGCCGTTTCTCAACAGATTGTGTGTCAGTTGTTTAAGTAGTTCTGTCTAACAGTAATTGTTGGACAGATAGGGTATATAAGCAGATTTATGGTTTGCGTTTATTATACAGGGGTCTTGATATAAAAATGTTGCTATGAAATAGATTGTTTTCACAGTTGTAGGCCAGAAAGCCAAAACTATAGCTTTTGCAAGTAAATTTGTTTATATTATAAGCTTTTTCACTTTTTATGCCATGGTCATTTTAGTCATTTTTTGTTTGAGTTAATTTACCAAGTTCTTAAAATTCTGTTGTCACTATACTGCTTTATGATGTGATGGTATGGTTACCGTTAGGGTAGTTTCTTAAGTAAATTGGAGGACTTTCATACATATAGTCAGTATACTTGTTTTTATGTTCTTTCTCTGCTTATTACATACTGAACCAACACTTGTACTGAACACATATTTTTTGTTCTTTTTAGGGTATACTCTTATGCATCCATCCCTTACAAGGCCTTATTTGCTGTCTGAACCACCACTTCACACTGACATCATACATTACGAGAACATTCCAAAATTTGAATTGGTTCGGCAGAACATCCTTAGGTAAGGAAGAACTGAGACTCAAGTCATAGCTTGCTAAGATCAATGATTCACAGGACTCAGAAGTGTTTGTACAAAACCCTTTAATAGGAGCTACTTTATAGAATTATAATTACTGTGTTTAATATTTCTATTGCAGTAGTACCCAGAGATCCCTGCTAGGATCGAGGTCCCATTCTCTTGCCAATGCAGGACTGTTTTTTCTACCACATTATCCATTCTATCCTTAAATGTGCCAAGCGATAGTTTCCACAGCTTCCTTTGGGGGAGACTTCTAATCTAATAGTAGAGCTGATAGTTGGGAAGTTTTCCTTGATATTCAGTCTGGGTTTTTCCTTCCTATATTTCAGACAGTAATTCCTAGTTAATACCCTAAATAACTACTCTCACTACATGGGGTTCAAATCAAACTACTGTATGCATATCTGCTGCTTGAAATGTTTCCTCAATCCTTCCAGCCCCTATCCTCCTCCTTAGTAATTTTTGCAGTTCTTTTCTGAACATTCTCCAGCTTTTAGATCTTTTTCACTGTTTCAGGTGTGGTTAGGCAGGCCATTTGTCCGGTTTTAAGCCGGACAGTCCTCTTTTTCTATGGTTCCCTGTCTGGTATTGAGACAAAATCAGACATGATTTTGTCTTGGATCACGGATGGGAGATACTATTTTGAAGAGTGCTCTACTCTGCCGCCCCCAGTTTGACGTCATATGCACTGTGCCCGTGATGTCACACTGGTGGGGCTTGGAGCAGCGCGCTCTTCAAAATGGCATCCATGCAGTCACACCAGTGGGATCATGGTGGCGCATTCTTCAAAATGGTGTCCTCCTGCAGCGTGATTTCACACACAGAATGCATGCAAGGTCACACTGGCAGGGGTGGGCCTATACCATTACTGGAAGTGCTGGGAATGGTTGCACCATATCCAGAAAGACCCTGATCCTAATCCACTGAAGTCCTTGGGAGTTTTTCTGTAAACTTCAAAGGGCTTTTGAGTGAAGCTAGGTTTACACTTAAACTGCTAAAGCAGCACAGCTGCGCTGCTGTAGGACTTCAGTGTAGACACTCGCTACGGCAACGGGAGGGGTTCTTCCATCAACCTAGTAATCTCTACACCAGTGGTTAAGTCTGCTTAACTCTGCTGCTCATGGGTGGGGATCTTTTACACCCCTGAGCGACGTAGCTGGGTCAACCTAACTCATTAGCATATACCTGGCATTAGACATATGGGGAGAAACTCCTCCCTGCCAGGGCCAGCTTTAGGCACTGCGGAGCCTGATTCGGAAGAGCCAAAGACAGCAGCGGGACTTCGGCGGCAGCTCAATTGGCTGCCGGTGCCTTTGACGGCACGTCGGCGGATGGTCCTTCTTCCGCGGCAGCGATTGAGCTGCCGCTGAAGTCCCGCCACTGTCTTGGGCGGCAGCTCGATTGGCTGCCGGTGCCTTCGGCGGCACGTCAGCAGAGGGTCCTTAGGGATGTTGCAGGGCCCTCTTAGGAGTGCGGGGCCCGATTTGGGGGAATCGGGTGAATCGCCCTAAAGCCAGCCCTGCTCCCTGCTCTATCATGTGATGCCTCTATGTGCGCAACTTCACAGAGAACAGAGGCACACCCTCTGTCCCAAGTAGGGGTTGATGTAACAATACATGATTTAGAGAGAGAGAATCTGGCATTGGCCTATTTTGCTGGCTGTTGCCACATTGCTAAACCATGTGTGATTTGCTGTCCATTTGGGCCCCTTCACTGTTACTACTTCTCAGTGTTCTGCCTCCCACTGAATATTTGCATTTTGGGTTATTTTTTCTTGTGGAATCTCAATTTTTCTATCTTTATTTCTAAATTTACAATCCAAAAATGCCCCAATTAAAAATAATGGTAGTACTTAGCGCTTAAGTAGAGCCTTTCATCTTCAAAGGACTTTATAAATTTCAATCTTCACAACTCTTCTCTAAAGTCTATAAGTATCCTGATCCTCCACTTGCAGATGGGGAAATGAAAGAAGAGGTGTTAAATGATTTGCCCAAAGCCACAGAGGAAATCTGTGTCCAAATCAGGATTAGAACATGGGAGCTTCTGACTTGCAATTCTGTGCACGTACAACTAGCTGAGCTCTCTTTATAAAACACATCATTTCGATATTAGAAATACTTGCTTTGTCTTGGAGAAAAAAATTTGTATGAAGGACTACACAGGAGTTCCATGTAATAACAATGACGTTCTAGAAAGGGTAGTTGCACTATAAATGTACACTAAGTGTAGAACATCAAGGGTAATACAATACGTCCTTCCCCGAATTTAGGGCTAGTTTGTGGGTTTGCCACCAGTTCTGAGTAAAGGACAGCACATAGTTTTCCGGTCCCAGGAGCGGACTACGGTCTGTACTGTGACTTGGAGAGTCCCAATCTGTTGCCTTATTCCTGCCTTGCTCCAAGGGAAAAGTAATCTGTGCCAGCCCAAAATCCATTGCAGATTACTTGCACTGGCATGCTAGCTCAGCTGCGCAGGCCAGCACATTGGGAGCCATGGAGCAAAGACTCAGTCTGGGCCCATTCACCTAGGTTGGAAGGGGGTAGTATCAACTCCATAGAGGCTGCCCCCTCTCCCTGATGCTATGATAGACGTAGCCAGGTGTGGCAATAAGAGGGGGCCCTTGTGACCCCATACTTCCCTGTGTCGGCACGTAGCACATGTCATGATTATGCTCCTAGTAGTGTTCACCTCGTGCATAGTCAGGATGCTGTGTTCATATGCAAAAACTGAGTTGTGTCACTCTGTTAAAATTCTCTGTATCTGAGATGGTTTGATCTTGTCTAGAATTATTTTTTTAATCCGGTTTGCTATTGGAATATAAATCTGCTCAGTGGGCTAAGTTTAGTGTCTTTAATTAAATTGCCTGTTTTTTTTGTTTGTTTGTTTTTTGTTTTTTTTAAATCTACATTGCTATTCAATAGACAGGATTGGCATTCTCTGCTTACAAGAAGCTCAGGAGTAAGGTAGTATTAAAACTGAATCAACTCCTATCTGTGGAGTCAGGTCAGCTTTGAGATCAGTGATGATGACATGGGAAAATTGATACTACAGCAGTTTGGCAAGTGCCTGCTGGGGTGGCAGAGAGAGTTTCAAAGACTATTATTATACCCACTGGCCTTAAAATTACAAAGACCTAATCTGGGATGCTAGTCTTCCAGAAGTGACACATTTTACAGCCTGTATTATAGGGTGGCTACTGTGTTGTAGGGTAGGATCAAGGCTAACAAAGGAGCCTGAGAGAGTTAAGCACCTACATTCAATGGGATTTGGGCAAATATCCTTTAGGCTTCTTTGAAAATCCCAGCCAAAAATTTAGTACTATTTTCATTAATGAAAACTCCTATATAAAGCTGAGGGCCACAATTTTAATGAAATAGATGCCTAAAGTTAGTGCCCTAATCCGTACTCAAGTACCTAAATAAATGGACAGATTTTCAAAAGTGCTGTGCTCCTATTGCTATTCATTGTTATGAAGACTTATGAAAGGATTGCTCTCTGTAAATACATCAGGGAGTGAGAAGAGTTAAACTAAGGGACAGTTGTTGGGACAAGAACAAATAGATATGAACTGGCCATCAACAAGTTTAGGCTTGAGGTGAAGGTTTCTAACCATCAGAGAAGTGAAGTTCTGGAGCAGTCTTCCCAAGGGGGAATGTGGCCCAAAACCCTAACTTGTTTCAAGACTGAGTTTGATAAGTTTATGAAGGGAATGGTATGATGAGGTTGCCTACAATGATGTATGGCCAACCATGACTGGTATTAGCAAATATCTTCAATGGCAGAGATGGGACACTAGTGTCCAGCTGGTGGGTCTGACCCACATGCTCGGGGTCTAACTGATCACTATATTTGGAGTGAAGAAGGAATTTTCCCAAAGTCAGACCCTTGAGGTTTTTCGCCTTCCTCTTCAATGTGGGGCTTGGGTCACTTGCGGGTTTGAACTAGAGTAAATGGTATATTCTCTGAATCTTGAAGTATTTAAATCAAGATTTGAGGACTTAAAAACATAAACAGCCATACTGGGTCAAACCAATAGTTCATCTACTCCATTATCCTGTCTTCCAATGGTGGCCAATGCCAGATGCTTCAAAGGGAATGAACAGAACAGGGCAGTCATCAAGTGATCCATCCCCTGTCATCCAGCCCCAGCATCTGGCAGTCAGAGGCTTAGGGACACCCAAAAGGTGGAGTTGCATCCCTGACCATCTTGGCTAATAGCCATTGATGGATCTATCCTTCATGAATTTATCTAATTCTTTTTTGAATCCAGTTATAGTTTTGGCCTTCACAACTTCCCTGGCAACAAGTTCCACAGGTTGACTGTGCGTTGTGTGAAGTAGTACTTAATTTTGTTTGTTTTAAACCTGCTGCCTATTCATTTCCTTGGGTAACCCCTAGTTCTTTTGCTATGTGAAGGGGTAAATAACACTTCCTTATTCACTTTCTCTACACTATTCATGATTTTAAGGACCTCTATCATATCCCTCCTCAGTCATCTCTTTTCCAAGCTGAAAAGACCCAGACTTTTTAATCTCTCCTCATAAGGAAGCTGTTCAATATCCTTAATAATTTTTGTTGCCTTTCTCTGTACCTTTTCCATTTCTAATCTATCTTTTTTGAGATGGGGCAACCAGAACTGCATACAGTACTCAAGGTGTGGGCGTACAATGGATTTATATAATGGCATTATAATATTTACCGTCTTATTATCTATCCATTTCCTAATGGTTCCTAACATTCTGTTAGGTTTTTTGACTGCCGCTGCACATTGAGCCGATGATTTCAGAGGCCTATCCACAATGCCTTCTTGAGTGATAACAGCTAATTTAGACCCCCCTCATTTAGTCTATATAGTTGAGATTATACTTTCCAATGTTTCTTACTTTGCATTTATCAACATTGAATTTCATCTGCCATTGTGTTGCCCAGTCACCCAGCTTTGTGAGATCTTTGTAACTCTTTGCAGTCTGGTTTAGACACAACTATCCTGAGTAATTTGGATCATCTGCAAGCTTTGCCACCCTAAAGTTTATCCCTTCTTTCAAATTATTTATGAAGATGGTGATCAGCACTGGTCATCTCAGCACAGATCTCTGGAAGACACCGCTATTTACCTCTCTCCATTCTGAAAAGTGATCATTTATTCCTACCCTTTATTTCTTGTTTTTTTTAACCAGTTACTGATCCATAAGAGGACCTTCCCTCTTATCCCACGACAGCTTAGTTTGCTTTAGAGCCTTTGGTGAGGGACCTTGTCAAAGGCTTTCTGAAAGTCCAAGTACATTGTATCCACTGGATCACCCTTGTCGGCATGTTTGCTGACCTCCTCAAAGAATTCTAATGGATTGGTGAGGCATGATTTCCCTTTATAAAAGCTGTGTTGAGTTTTCCCCAACAAATCATGTTCATCTGTGTGTCTGATAATTCTGTTCTTAACTATAGTTTCAACCAGTTTGCCTGGTACTGAAATGAGGCTTATCGTCCTGTAATTGCCAGGATCACCTCTGGAGCCTTTTTTAAACATTGGTGTCACATTAGCTATCCTCCAGTCATCTGGTACAGAAGCTGATTTAAGCGATAGGTTACATACCAAAGCTGTTAGTTCTGCAATTTCACATTTGAGTTCCTTCAGAACTCTTGGGTGAATACCATCTGGTCCTGGGACTTATTGCTGTTTAATTGATCAATTTGTTCCAAAACCTCCTCTATTGACCCCCCAACCTGGGACACTTCCTCAGATTTGTCACCTAAAAAGAATCTCAGGTATGGGAATCTCCCTCAAATCCTCTGCAGCGAAGACTGATGAAAAGAATTCATTTAGCTTCTCCGCAATGGCCTTGTCTTCCTTGAATGCTCCTTTAGCACCTTGATCATCCAGTGGCCCCACTTATTGTTTGGACGGCTTCCTGTTTCTGATATACTTAAAAATTGTTTGCTGTTAGTTTTTGAGACTTCAGTAACTCAGCCAGTGGTTACGGGCCTATTACAGGAGTAGGTGGGTGAGGTTCTGTGGCCTACAATGTGAAGGAGGTCAGACTAGATTATCATGATGGGCCCTTTTGGCCTGAAAGTCTATGAGGAGGGGAGCTACCTGCAGAAGAAGGAATACACAAGATAAGGTGGTGAGGTTGCTTGATGTTGCATGGGATGTGTCATCTCGGAATTGATAATTTGTTTATTGTTTAAATAAAACATTTGGAAACAAGGCATAGGTGAGTTTGATATGGTTGTTGGACAGGGCTGAGGATGTGTGTGAATGATAAAGGGGTGGAAAGGGGTTTCTATAAGTGCTTGGCTGGCTGAGTTCTTGGTGAAATGATTAATGTTGCTGGTATTTTATTATATTTATTGTATTGTTGATGATGCCTTAGGGTGCCTAGAGCCTTGGATAAGTGACACTCTTTTATTTTAAATCTAAATAAATAAATCAATATAATACATATAACAAAAACCCATCAAAATGAGTCAAAGGATGAAATGGTTGGAAAGAATTATCAAGAAAAGACTTCATGAAGAGCTAGATTACCAAGTAAGCAACAACCAGTTTGGGTTTGGGAATATTGCAGGAGAAGTACAGGGAGAAATGCAAGAAACTGAATTTAGTGTTTGTGGACTTAGAGAAGGCTTAGAACAGAGTTCCTAGCGAACTGATATGGTGGTGCCTGTTGTCGCACAGCCTTCCAGAGGCATATGTTCAGACTATTATGGACATGTATGAGGGTAATACAACAACAAGAAGCAGCTGCAATGAGACATTCACTATGAGAATAGGTCTACATCAAGGATCAATCTTAAACCCATTCCTAAATGTGATTGTAATGAACACCTTGATGCAGGAGATTAGGAGAGAAGCTCCATTGAACATGCTTTTCGCAGGTGACATTTTTGTGTTGGGAAGATAAACGTGAACTGGAAAGGTATCTAGAAAGACAGAGGGCTGCATTAGAAGAAAATTGTTTATAAATCCAACCAAGAGAAGACTGAATACATATGAGGCTTCATTGAAAAGGGACAACAAGAAACAAATAAAAATAGTATTGAGGTACAATAAGAATGTGAGTGCTAGAAGTCGCATGAAAAGCACTTGGTGCAAATGGAGGGAATTGACAGCAATTCTGTGTGATAAGAATGTGCCAATTAAACTCAAGAGCAAAATGTATAAGATCATGATTAGCCCAGCCATGACGTATGGGTTGGAATGCTGGCCAGTGTGGAAGAGAGAAGTACAACTACTTCATGCTGCTGAAATGAGAGTGGGTAAGACAAGAACTGACAGGTTACACAATGAAATGGTATGAGCCAAGATGCAGGTAATCCCCCATCATGGAAAAGCTAAGGGCACGTTGACTGAGATGGCAGGACGTACGAGATGACGAGACGTGGAATATGTTGGTCAGAGAGTACACAATCGAGTAGTTACAGGACAAAGACTATAAGACCCAGAAAAAGGTGGTTCAAGACGCTGAAGGAGGACATGAAGAAGGTTGGTGTCAGCTTGGAAGAAACACTTAACAGGAATGTTTGGAGATGAAGAACAAGAGCTGCCAACCCCGACTACACCTCTACCCCGATATAACGCTGTCCTCGGGAGCCAAAAAATCTTACCGCATTATAGGTGAAACCACGTTATATCGAACTTGCTTTGATCTTCCGGAATGCGCAGCCCCACCCCCCCCCGGAGCGCTGCTTTACCGTGTTATATCCAAATTCATGTTATATCGGGCCGCGTTATATCGGGGTAGAGGTGTAATGTGACACGGTGAAGGCAAAGAACTTCACTCCAGCAACAGTCTCAGAAGGGTGCTTGTACATATTGTATTTATGTTCCCTGCACTCCAGCTCTACTTCTTAGCTCCATTCTTAAAGGCAAGCATGGTATTAAAATATAGAAAACTCTTGAACTTCAAGAGTAACTGACAATATCCTATCCTGCTAACAAAAATGGAATAGGCAGAGATACAGCATGATGTGCGTGAACAGTTCTGCAAATGGTAATTTAGATCTAATTTTAAATCTGTCGACCCTTTGTTCCTTTGAAATAGAGAGCTAATTAGTGCCATTCCAATATCAACATTATCGCAAGACAGAACAAACTATAATTGTGTTCTCTATGAACAGTGCTTAATTTGTAATGAAAGAGGTGATGGAGCTCAAGCAATTAGGTGCTGGGGCTCAGGCAATTTTTTTTTACTTTCATAACTGACGCAGGAAGCCCAGAGGTGCCAGGGCTATGAACGGCCAAGCCCAGAGGTGCCAGGGCTATGAACGGCCAAGCCCAGAGGTGCCAGGGCTCAGCCCTGGCAAGCCCTAGCATGAATTAAACACTGTCTCTATGAATTATTGAGTAGAAATTTAGGAACCAAGTTAACTCTGCTTCACCATTTGTACTGAAAAAGGCAACTCTTACTCAAACCTTCCTACATTATACATGAGTGTAAATTAGGGTTAAAATAGATAAATGCATGAACAGCAAACCAAAGCATTCTGTTCTTTCTTAATTAAATGCAGATTTTATCCAGCCCTTTCATGACTAATCATGCTTTTTGTATAAAAATGCAGCAGATGGTTTTGTTTGATTCACAACTATTTCCGTGTTGAATAAAAGTTGGATATTATTTATTGTCCCCGTAGCCTCCCTCTGGGCAGTCAGATTATTACAGTCCCAGTGAACTCCTCACTGTCTTGGCATGTAAACAAACTGAGAGAAATTGGAAAAGAAGCCTACAACGTCAGCTATGCCTGGAAAATGGTAAGAGATCTTACTTTTGAATGGTAGCATATAGTTTTAATGTATGTTAATATATTGAAGCTTGAGTAGTTTGAATTTTAATTATACAGAAACAGTATGAATGTGTCTCTTATTATGGTAAATAACCTCACATTCCATGAAATTGTAGCTTCAAATTTATTATAATTTAATCCTCAGAGACGCATGCGTACAAGCCTGTGTATAGTGTGTGTGCTATTAATGTACACGTCCATTATATGTTATATAATAGATATGTACACGCACAATTATAGTACATATTTTCCCAAAGGAAGACAGTCTATACTGAACTATGTCACACTATAAAGTCTTAGAGCAAAGCTCAAGTACTCGAACGTATTTCACACACAGACTCAAGATAAAACTACAGACTTACACTATAGTGTTTGCATGTAGTTTATTATTATTAAAATGCTGATACTAACAAAAAAGAGAAAAAAACTTTTAATTTTATTAGACACTTTCAAACTAATCATTGGCTGAAATTTTTTTTGGGTGGCTTTAGATGGGTGTCATTTTAAATGCTGAATTGTCCCTTCCTACTGTATACTGCTTAATGCAGTTTAGATAGAAACGCCAATATGAATAAACTTTAACAACATTGTTCACGATCAAGACATTAAAATTTCCTTTTAAGCATTAGTTGTAGTTATGCAGTACTGGAAACCCTTATATCTGTATAGGGCATGAGTCTACCATGTAATATGCAAGGCTGAGTCAGGTACTCTCATATTCATAGGTATTTTATTTTCAATGCTCTGTCTAGTTTTCCCCAGTACATATTTTGCATTCAAGTCAGATGCAATACCTTGCAGAAATCTCTCAACACCAATTAAAACAACAAAATATCCCCAAATACTACCCTCAGTGGAGCAAAAAACTCCTGTGCATAATCTAGATGAATTCATAATTGCTAGATTCTTACAGAATAAAATCAATTAAAATGGAATGGAAACTATATGGAAGCTTTTAATTCTGCTGTAATCATTAGACAGATCATATTTAATGGGAGGATTTGGCAGCATCATTACCATCATTACCCAATTGCAAGGGGAAAAAAAGATTCTAGCAGCCCATTCACTTTTCAGTTTATTTTGTGAACAAATCTGGGTACTTATCTTGACCAAGGGAATAAAATGAAATCTACAACTAGATATAATGCAGGCAAATTTTGCTAATACCAAGAATAATTGGCTAATTGCTTTGTGTCAACAAACCTAGCAGGTACTGGTGGATCGTTTCCCTAAATTAATTTAAATATAATCTAAGAGATTATGCTGAGCGGCATCATGTACCAGAAGTTCATGTAGGTGTGTTCCTGGAGCTAGTGTTGCCCTGTTGAAAGGCTGCATTAAATATCAGACAGCCTTACAGTCTGGTAATTCTGCTGCCAAGTTTTTCTAACCTGACGCACTTAAGTGTTCAAACCAGCAAAGCAAGCAATCCATCCAACACTGGATTGGAGGAATAATGATGATGTCGTTGTATTATTGTTCATTTGCATTTTTCAAAATGGGAAACAGGCTACAAAGAGGTACATTGTATTCTGTTTCCATTTGTGAACTGCAGTTCTCTTGCCCGTAATGAAGTTTCATGAAGTATCCATACAAAAGCATCAGAGTTTAGATATTATGTTTAAAAAAAATGTGAAAACAAAAATGTGTGTGCTAAGCATCAACTTTGAAGAAGTCTTTTTTTTTTTTTTTTTTTTTTTTTTTTTTAAGTATAACTCAATGGCTTTAATACACTTGGGATAATTGATCAAAGCACATACCTTAGTTATGTGGACTGTACTGCTGCCATTGGAAACCCTAAAGTCTAAGACCTCAATCCTGCATTTAGAACGGTTTGGGCATGACCTGGCACCCATTCAGCACCTCCCCACAAAGTTCTCTCTGCATAACATAACATAAGAACATAAGAAAGGCCGTACCGGGTCAGACCAAAGGTCCATCTAGCCAAAGGTCCATCTACCGACAGTGGCCAATGCCAGGTGCCCCAGAGGGAGTGAACCTAACAGGCAATGATCAAGTGATCTCTCTCCTGCCATCCATCTCCACCCTCTGACAGACAGAGGCTAGGGACACCATTCCTTACCTTGCAGAATCAGGGCCTTACTCCTGGAGTATGGGGAAATTCAGCAATTTCTAGAGGTGATTAATTTCACAGAGAGAGTAGGGAATATGCTGCTTTGGCGTATGGGTAAAGGTGATGACACCTTCCAGTGTACAAGAAACTGAGGAATTAAAAAAGTGGGGGGGGGGGGAATAGGGGGAAGGAAATTGAAAATCAATTCGATAAAACCTCCAACTTTTTTTCAGTCTAATTTTTAGTCCTTGTTTTTCAGGCCCAAGACACATCCTTCATTCTTTGTGTTGTGGTAATACAGCCAGAAATACCTGTTAAACAGCTCAAGAATCTGAACACCATCCCTAGCAGCAAGCTACTGTATCATCGACTGGATCTATTGGGCCAGCCCAATGCCTGTCTGCACTTCAAGCAGCTGGCGACCTTAGGTACAACAATCCCTCAACTCATCTTTATCTCATGCACATTTTTGTAGAGCTGATTGGAAAATAGAAAACATCTTTAGTTACAATCCTTGGGAAAATATTTCTTCTTTAAAAAAAAATTTTTTTTAAAAACCTTTCAAGGGAAATTTTCTATCCTGCTTCACTTTTTTCACTGCTTCACTTTTTCTGATTATAGCTAAACTGTGCAACCCTTACATTCATGGCACTTAGTCACCTGAGTATTCCTACTGCAATTCGTGGACTGCTCAGGTGAGTAAGTGCTTACTAAAATAAATGAGACTTGCACAGTCTAATTCTTAGAAAATAGGGTATATAGGGGCTGTTGACTTTGGATTTATGCAAATTTTTCACAGACATAAATATTTAATATCATCCATCTGTGTGAAGAAATCAGAAGATATAGCTCATGAGGAAGTCAGGATTTTAATATTCTTTGAAAGCTTTTAATGTGAGATTTTCCAGACCTCTGAAACCTACATAAAAATTTCAAGTTCAATAGTACATCTTTCAAAAAAGGATATTTCGTCTTTCTATATATCAAACTTTGTAATCAACTCCATTCATTTCAGTATTTGCATTGATGTCATGGACAGAGGGATTTGGCCTCAGAATTATATGATAATACAAATTTTAATATATAAAAAGGAGAGAACTTTTTATAATCCTTTTAAGAAAGATGAATCTAGAGTTGTATACAAGTTTGAAAGGTTTGCAATCTTACACATTTGAAGATTAAAATTCTGATTTCTCCCTGGAGTTTAAACTAAATTACTCATAAACAGAGTAAGCGTTCATGAAAAAGGATATAGGCATCATTGTTCGACAACTCAGCAATGACATTTGCTCATTGTATGGTGGTGCTCCAAACAACTAATAAGATGTTGGACTGTATTACAGAGGAGCTAGATGATGATATGGAAACTATTGTATCATTATATAAAACACTACGTTCTTGTCTTGAATATAATGCCCAGTTTTGATAAAAGGGAACCGCATAATGGTCTCACCTTAGAAAAGATGTGACATTAATGGAAAAAGTCCAGGGACGCTCGCCAACAATGTTGAGAGACTCAGTATGAGAAAAAATATAATTGATTCAGACAGTTTAGGCTGGAAAGCTGATGAGGAAATACAATAGAAGTTTATTAAGTGATGACTGGGGTAGATAAGGCTGCTACATGTGCAGTGGCATGCTTTGGGAGTGGTGTGGAAAAATGGAGAACCTTTCCACTGTGTAAGTATCGTCTCTCTAAGGTGCTAGGAATGTCTTCCCCTGGAGACAGTTGCACACTGAGAAAAACAATAAGATGAACATTATGTGGTTCCCCTTTATCAAATATTCAAGGAAAAAAACCCAATTTCTCAGCATCCCAGCCCCTGCATTATCATTGTGTGATTTTTGTTTGTTCATGTTCTGTTTTGGCTTTGCCTTTTAAATATCACATTTCTTGCTCAATGAAAGCATACACCCAGACTATTCTCAACATCTCTTGTAGTCACTCTTTTTGCCCCCTTGTTCATGTTAGCAAACTCGCTCCACCAGTTTTGTCAGACTTGTGTTTTTTGTGCCTCTCCCTGTGTTAATGACCTGAAAGTCACAGCTGTTCTTCGAGGTGGCCCCTGCAGAGTCCCACCTAAACCCCGTTTTCTCTCACAAAGTTCTTTGAGTCTCATCGTTGGCTTCCCCATTCTCCATGTATTTTGCTAACCTTCACAACTTATTTGTATTATTTTATCATGTCATTTTAGCCATCCCTTCACTCTACCAATGTCAGCCTTCATCAGCTTCTCTTGCCAGCACCTTTGCACTTTTTGTCCCAAGGCTAAGATCCCCATTAAGCCACTACCCTGTCTTCCTCAACAGCCCACCTTATGAGTTGCTGCTTCTGCAATGCTGCAGAACGCTGTCAGCTGATAATGGCTAGACAGGCAGTGACGTGAGGCTGCTGTTACTGATCTGCTTGTTTCCCTTAACACACTGAAACCACCACCATCTACAGCAAGACACTCAAACCCTCCTTACCTTACAAAAAGGTGCACATAACCAGCCTGTTCAAAGCCATGTTCATATGACTGTGAAATAGACATTTTATTGTAACCCATGTATCTTGCATTATAACATTCCAAAGTTTGAAATGAAAAGTAGGTTTCAAAACAAAAGAGGACATGATCTGTGCTTATAAGTCTTACTATTATTATTTGGGATGATAATCCTCATGCTTCCAGGCAAAAACTGGTGATCAGCTTGTGTCAGGAAGAGATTCCCTACCCTCCATACTATAGTACTGTACCTTCATTATAGAGCTATAGTCTCAAACAGGATACTACATCAGATGGTGTTCTGTGATGGGATGGCATGTATTATATACCGAACATAGTGCTTTGTTTTTAATCCTCTAATACTTTGTTATTTCAGAAAGTCCCACCGTAATGCTGTCTGCAGGTAGTTTTTCTTCTCCGTATGAACATCTGAGCCAACCTGAGACCAAACGGATGGTGGAACACTACACGGCATACCTCAGCGACAACACTCGTCTTATTGCTAACCCTGGGCTTAAAGTGTGTTATTTAAATCCGTCTTCTCCCTCCCTTCCCCCGTCCTGCCCTTATTGGTCACCATGCTGGTCCCCATTTCACATGTGTCCTTTGGGTTGGCTCTTGGCCTATGGGAGTGTTGGGCATGTAGGATACTAGGATTTTCGTCTCTTGGTGCAGAGACACTGTGCTCAGCCCTTCTGGCTTGGAGAAGCAGTGTGAACTAGTGCTTGGAGAAGCAGTGTGAACTAGGTTGAAAGGAATCCTGTACACTCCTCAGCTGGGTGGATGGGGGCTCTGACATGAGGGCTTCATGAGAAATTGGAGGGAGGAAGGGGCTCAGAGACCACAGGGGTGGGAGGAGGGGCCCTTTTCCACAGGAAGAAAGTTTACAAGCTGCAATTAGAATTAACAATATGCAGAACGGTGCTGTAATAAACATTGGGTCAGAAGATACCTTTGTGTGTTTATGCATTTATATGAGAAAACTTTGTTTTATGTACAAATGGGGCAGTATTTATATTTACCTGAAGTGAAAAGCAAATGTTAAAAGCTGTGCAGATAATAACAATATTTCATTATAACAAGCTTTTTTCTTTACTTGGAATTTGCTAGATCCATCTGGTGTGAGAAGATTTTAAAGAAGTAATTGGGTTTAGATTATCTCTGATAGGTCTTTAGGAAACCCTGCAAGCAGCTTATTATCTTTTCATGCAAGTCTTGAAGGAACCCCGCTAGGTCTGTCTTTGTTTTGCAGTTCTCTGTCAGAAATGAAGTAATGGCTACCAGTCACGTCACAGATGAATGGATGACACAAATGGAAATGAGTAGCTTGAACAGTTACATTGTCCGCCGTTACATAGCAACGCCCAATGGGGTGCTCAGAATTTATCCTGGTTCTCTCATGGACAAAGCATTTGATCCCACTAGGAGACAATGGTGAGTTTTAGGGTCCCGTTATCAAAGGTTTCAAAAATCTTAGAGGGTAATAATATTGCACTGGGGAAAATATTTCATGTAGGATTAATAGAAAGGCCATGTTTGTAAAGGATATTTAAATACATTTCTAATTAAATAATTTATATGCTTGGTAAAATATATTGTGTTTAATAGTAATTTTACTAGAATCTTTATTTGCTGTAAATCATAATTCTTTATTGTGATAGTTTCTATTTCTTATCCCTTTATACAGCATAAGAATAAAAATATTTACACATGAAACTAAGGTCCATGCTGTTACTTTATTCATCCTTTAGGATCTATCAGCGTTAATTTCAGCTCCTCGTGGCAATTTTGGTTATTGATACTTTATGCAGCAGTTTTTGTTTGCAATGGATTTTCTTACTGTACACCTCTATCCCGATATAACGCTGTCCTCGGGAGCCAAAAAATCTTACCGCGTTATAGGTGAAACCGCGTTATATCGAACTTGCTTTGATCTGCCGGACTGCACAGCCCCGCCCCCCCAGAGCACTGCTTTACCGTGTTATGTCCGAATTTGTGTTGTATCGGGTAGCGTTATATCGAGGTAGAGGTGTATTTCCAAATAGGAATTTTCTGGCTAAGTGCATAATTAATAGCTGGAGTTAACATATGATTTAGGAAAATTATATATATAAAACAAATGAGATTTGACAGGAGAGAAATCTCTTGAGTGTGTTTTAATGTATGCTTTGTTAAAAGAAGTCAGCCAGGTGGTGCTGCAGTATGGCTCTGAACAATCAAGTTAGAGACTGGGGTACATAAGTAAAGTTAGGATTCCTACCCTGTGGCTTTATTAGCACGGCTCTAAATCACTGGTGGTATTGCTTGTTCCACAGCTCCACTACCCCACATCTCCCCTGAAAAATAATTACCATAGTTCTGGACTGGCAGTACTCACCTTTCTTTGGGTCTTTTTCCTCTCCAAAGTTCAATCATTTACAGTTGTGTAATTTTTCTCTCTTCACACAATTAGCTGGCTTTGTGGAGCTCACACTATAAATGAACTGTATACAGCAGTGGTTGGCAAGCTACGGCCCATCAGGGTAACGTGATTGCGAACCGCAAGACATTTTGCTGACGTTGACCGTCCACAGGCACAGCCCCCCGCAGCTCCCAGTGGCCACGGTTTGCCATTCCCAGCCAATGGAAGTTGTGGGAAGCAGTGGGCCACAGGGACATGCTGACCGCCACTTCCCGCAGCTCCCATTGGCTGGGAATAGCGAACTGTGGACAGTGGGAGCTGCGGGGGACCGTGCCTGCAGACGGTCAACATCAGCAAAATGTCTCGCAGCCCACAATCAGATTACCCTGATGGGCTGCAGGTTGCCCACCACGGATATACAACATTTACAAACACCTTTTTCCCTTTATTTAGAAAATAAATGTTTGTGTGTGTATATAGACTCCTCTCCCCCCTCCTCACTCCCCTCCCACCCCTGAGTAAAGGGATTCTATCAACTTGTAAGCTAATAAATTCTTTTAAAAAATGAGGAGTCATTTCAGGTATTGCCCCTGACACTGTCTACCAGCTTTTGTGATTTTTACATGCACATTTTTCTTTTCCTGGTTCCTGGGTAAAAAACCCACACAAACAACAAGGGAAACTCTTTGGCTAGAAAGCAGATAACAGTGAAATTGTCTCTGCTCAAAGTGATGTCAAATGTGCAAAGTAAACAAATTGGAAAAAGAGAGAGACAGTTTTACTTTCACCTCTTACAGTTGGAGAACCTGGAGGTGTTACTTGTCACAATGACGTTAAAAAATTCTGATGTAAGTGTGAGTTATTTTAGGTGGCAGTAACCCTTCAAATTAATAATATGTAATATTCATTTTGCTTTTTAAGTTTGCACATGTGAGTTTTGTTTGTATAAAAGAATGCTTTCGTCTTTCCTCCTATATTTTCTACACATGAATTTAACCACACTTTGTTCAAGGATGTATGCCCCAGTTGGTTTTTAAATCCAACATTATTCAGAATTAGATTTGATTTAAATAATCTAAATATTTTACTTTACGTTAATGTGATACAGTGAAATGTGTTTGTACAGAATAATGTAGTATGATTTTTCATGTGGAGTAACATTATCCTACTGAGTTAGCCTGTTTTGGGCCCTGATCCTGCTTACATAAAAACTCCTACTTAACTTCCAATACGGTGAGCTTTGACTTCAGTAGTGCTGCTTACAGGGCATTTCGTTAAATACTTGTGTAAGCCTCATTTTTTACATTTAAAATGACGGTTTTCATTCATAAATAATGCTTGTTTTGGTCTTTACTAGGTACTTGCATGCAGTGGCTAATCCGGGGCTAATAACTTTCACTGGTCCCTATTTAGATGTTGGAGGAGCTGGCTATGTTGTTACAATCAGCCACACTGTTCATTCTTCAAGGTAAAATTTCATTTTGAATATCTGATCAATCCAAAAATCTGTGAATTGACTTGTAAAGACGTTATCTGTGATCAATTTATTTTTGCTAGAGCCCCAATAGGCCAGGTGCTTCCCAATGGGAGCAGGCACAATGCTTGTCCTAAAAGAGCCTTCAGTAAAATGGAAAGAATGTACACAGATGCAGGGGAAACATCCAATTGAAGCTCTGTTTCTGGAAAATCCGTTCTGGGGGAGAGTTGCACAGATTGGTCTTTTGGAGGTTTATCAAAACTTGAGTTATAAGACCAATTTCCTGAAAGGTTTGTTGTGCCTGAATGTGATTATGGGTGAATGGGAGTAGAGTTTTGATATACATAAAATGTAGACATGAAAAAAATGCCCTTTGAATCAAGAATTTTGGTGTATACCCCCCACCCTTGCAGTTGCTAGCCTTGTGTTATGCCACTAGCTTTTTGATGAGGATTTTTAGAAAATAAGCCCATCTTCTAGTTAAACTTCTTCTGTGTATGTTTGACTACATCCTTCCCCCTCTACTTGAAGGAGAAACTTTATCTTGTTTCATGTGTGTTCCTTCTCTAAATCAGGGGTCGACATCCTTCAGCACACGGCCCATCAGGGTAATTCACTGGCAGGCCACGAGACATTTTGTTTACGTTGACCGTCCGCAGGCACAGCCCCCCGCAGCTCCCAGTGGCCGCGGTTTGCTGTTCCTGGCCAATGGGAGCTGTGGGAAGCGGCGCGTGTCCCTGTGGCACTATGAATCACGGCCAATGGGAGCTGCAGGGGGCCGTGCCTGCGGATGATCAACGTAAACAAAATGTCTCGCCGCCCGCCAGCGGATTACCCTGATGGGCCATGTGCCGAAGGTTGCCGACCCCTTCTCTGAGTGGTACTCACGTTAGATCTATTTTTTCCAGTGTAGTCTTAAGAAATATACACTTTCTCAGTTGGGCACTTACACACGCACGCTCGCTCGCTCTCTCTCTCTCTTTTCTATATATTAATAACCTCCCCTTATTGCCCTCTTCTTTTCCCATCCCCTCCTCTGCACAAGACAACCAAGTATATGCCATGTACGTCCCAGCATAAAATTTTTAATTTCCTTGAGACAACATTGTTCTTTTAATACGGTCTAATGAAGAAAAATTAATGGTGAGCCAGACTGTGGTTATTAGCCAGCGGTTCCATTGAGCAGCACTTGCGCAACACCTCCTGGAACACAGGGGAAGCATGGAATGCCCTTAGAAAATGGTGCAATATACACTCCTCTCTGCACACAGCCAGTTCCCTACACCATTGTTCCCATTTTGGGGAGTCTAGTGCCACTGGTGGTGAGAGACCTGTACAACCCTTGCACTCACTGGGCTGTGTGTAGTTTTCCACCCCTAATCAGGAGAGCAGGGAAGTTAGGGGAAGGTAGCTTCCACTAACCTCCTCGGCTGCCTGTGTACCTATGCATGAGAGCAGCATTGTTAGTTTTCATAGTGAATGTCATGGCATATAGGTCATGGACTATAGTGTGGGTCAAAGGAAATAGAGCAGCCAGATTTCACACAAATTTTAAACTGCGATTTGCATGTTGGGAGATTATATCTGTGTCCCCCTGAACTTCTAAGCATGTTGCACTGTCAGCTTTCGGCCCCTTCATATACACTATCTGGGAGCATAATTTGTGTAGCTCCTTTGAAAGCCTCTGCTCTTCTAATTAGCTTTTCATCTAACATGGCTACGTGTTTTTCTAAAACGAGAACGTTCTCCTCTTCCCTCATTGCTTCAATTCCAGTATATTTTCAGATCCTCGTAGCTTGAGTTATTTACTTACAATATTGCCTTAGTCAGGTCTGTCTTATGGGTACCAATGTGAGCAATGCTATGTCTGTGCTAGCAGTACCCAAACTTTGGTCTGTGAAGCAGTTATGGGGGGTCTGGAGGAGGAGCAGGAAAGCCTGTGCTATGGGAGAAGAGAAGGGCAGCAGGAAACAGCAGAACCGGGGGGAGATGGGGCAGAACAGAACAGATAGGAGAGGAAGATGAGATAGCCAAATAGACTGATCAACTTTTTCCTTAGTTTCCTGACATTACTGTTCCATGTAAGTAATTGCTGTATTTGCCATAGTGATGTTACATGGTCGTAATTGGGAGGGGAGGTAATTTGCACACTTGCAAATGGGGAAGGTAGGGCCATAAGACACTTTGAGGGTATATCAAACTCAGAATAACCCCCCTTCAGGCTAACACCTAATGCCCCTTCCATCTACACACAAATTGTGCTGACCCAGGACCCCATGGGGATGGAAGGTCTGAGTCAAGCCAGGACTCAGCATTCAAGCCCTGTTGCTTTGCAGTACTCAGCCCCACTTGACTCATGCTCTGGGAGTCTGCCAAAAGTACCCACAGGCTGACTTTCTTTGTCCTCTAGACAGTCACGTTTTCCTACACTGCACCACAAAGGGCTAGAGTGGCCACATTTTGGGAGGGTATATGGGTGGGATATGAGTGGCCAGACTCCGGCCCGCATCATTCAGTGTGGATGCTGGAGCCCCAGGTTGGGACCCAGGGTTCAGCAATTCCTGGGGTTTCAAATGAGTGTAGACGCTCAAGCCCTAGGTTAATAAAACCAGGGTCTGCTAACTCAAGCTCTACTAAATCTGAGCTTACATTGCAATGTAGACATACCCTGAAATTCTCTATATGCAATTTGGAGAGCCCCTGGCCTGTGCCATTCAAAACTTAGAGCTTAGCCATTTTGTGCTAGAATGTCCAAAAATTTACTTGTTTATGTGGGAAGAAACTGTACATCCCAGCCTCTATATGCACAGACAGGAAACAAATCAAAACAAAAGAGCCATCCCCACTTCTGGAACAACACACCACCATAGCTATAAACACCATCCTGATGTAGGAAAATACATTTTGTGTATTGCTGATTCTTCTATGACTTAAAAAAAAAAAAGTTAATGTAGGGCCTCTCATTTTAAGAAAACGTTCAGTGTGTTTCACTTCGTTTCTGAGTTGACATTCATTGCTGCATGTCTTCTGTCATTACTGTCAAGAGACTCTGAGGAGAGGGGTGAGGTTTTATATATAAAACCCTTTCACATATTGAAGTGATCCTTTGTGATTCAGAGATCAGACAGTTTAAAATAATTTGTCTTCAGGCCAGACATCCAACCAAATGATGAGATTCCATCAGATTAGGGTATACAATCTTTAAAGAGTTCAGTTTTCACTTCTATAGCATACTTCATATTGAACACTTTCTTAATATTCCTGCTAGAGACACTGTAATATTTCAGAGATAAATATTAGCCACTCAGTTTGGTTTGTATGAGGAATCTGTTCCAGCGTTTTCATTGGTGAGCCATCTGCTATACACACTCCAACTAACATCCCAGCAGGAAGAACTTGGTTTCTAGCATTGCTCTGCTAAATAGTTCACTTGGCCAGCTCTGAGTTGGGGACATTAGTGGCAGTGCTGTTTCTAAACACTAAAATATTGAGGGCTGCTTTTAGTTTTTCTACGGAAATATGTAGACTTTGTTTGATCTTTCCCACAGCAAAACATCTGTCCATCTTCCTTGGCAGGAGCATCAGTCAGGGCTACGTAACTATGTGGAGCTTTTCACATAGGGAATCATTTAAGAGAATAAGAGCTTCTTCTTTGAGGACAAAAATGTACTGGCTCTTTGTGGTGATATATCAATTTTTTATTTTTTATTCTGTTTTGTTTAATAAGAGACAGTTCAGATCATTTCAAGGAGACTTGTATAGTTGTCACTGAGGCTCCAAGTATTGCTAGGATCAAAAGGATATTGTCCCATGGGGTAAGCCCCCAAATTAGGTTTTGTGTTTAAAAAAACATTCCAAAGGCCTAATGTTTTCATTAGAAACAGCTATTCAGATTCAAACAGTTCCTGCTGCTGTTTGGGACCTAATATTACAGCATTATGTTACCAGGAAGTGAAATTGCAAAGAGACCTATAAACAAAAGTGAAACTGATCAATAAATTTTCATTGTCCAAGCTGAATGAAATATCCCAAGAAAATAAGCAGCAGCAGTGAGAAGTAAGATGTTTTCATTGTAATAATCTAAATTGTAATTAATAACCGAAGTTAATTTCCTCGTTCAAATATAATTTTTCACTTGATTGTGCCTCTTAACTTCTTCCATGCTCTCAGCCAATGTGATCATCTTGTTCATCCCTTGCCAGTGCACAATACTTGAACTTCTTCTGTTGATGTTTGATGTAATCAGAATACATCAATGAAATGACTGCTTCTCTCTTGTTCCTATTATATACGGCATAGTATTTGCTTCCAAAGGTTGGGGAAAAGACAATCCATGCACAAAATAATGTTTTTTCTACTACAGAATATATCAGATAATTGGAAGGGATTAGTGCCCAAAAGTGAAGTTAAAATAATACTTTTAGAAGCCTTTTGTATGGCTTTTACAGAGAGAGAGAGAGAGAGAGAGAGAGAGAGAGGACATCTTCAGGACATTATAGTTCTTCTTGTTATATAGAACCAAATATGATTGTATTACACTGGAATCCTGTCTCCTTTTTTAAGATAAGAACAGATTTAATTTAATGTATCTATTAAAAGACTATATGCTTGATATGGCCAAAGGGATTTTTAGGTAAAATATAGCTACGGACAAAAAGTCTTAATTAGTGCTGTCGCTGGGAAGATATTTCATTATTATTTACCTTTATAGGATTAAACTTCAAGAGCTAAGTTAGCAAAACCATCCTCTAAAGTGCCACTAGTAACATTTTTGAGACTGTAAACCGGTCTTTACACGTTCTGTGATGTCTACCTGACTTGCACATGCAAATAGATATGACCTCATGTTTCTGTGGATTTTTGCCTTCACAAAACTAAAGGCACAATTTTTGTGCGGGCTCGGTTTTGTGCAGGGAACAGTTTTAGGATTGACTGAAATTATGGACCTCCGTGCATATATTGTGGAACAACATGAGCACGATCACTTCATCAGGCCAGCTTTCTTTTAGATGGGTGGAGTCATAGCACAGACAGGTTTCTTTAATCCACTAGAACTGATTGATCTGCTTTTTATTTGTGTGAAAAATCATCAGATGGTCAGCATCTGGAATATTGGCAAAGAAGCCCCTGCTGCATCGTGAGGCCAGCTGTCCCGTTCCATTGGCTGCTGTATCTAGGCATTGACATTTTTGATTCTATCTTCACAGATGAAATTCTTTTAAAAATTTTCAAAATAGTATTAAATTAAATAGGTCTATTCTCCCATTATAGGGTGCTTAGAAGGGAAACAGGCATTAACATAATCTCTGGTGAGTGGGTATACAGCAGTGGTCCCCAAACTTCACACCCCTTAACACCCAGTCCGGGAGCCAGGGCTGGAAGCGCTCCCGGGCGGGGGGGGAGGGAAGAGAGAGAGATGCAGAGAGGGGTAAGGGGGCTGAGGCTGAGGGCGGATCTGGGGCCAGGGCCAGGAGCAGGGCAAGGGCTGGGTGCAGCGCCATGTCTGGATGCGAGGCCAGGAGCCAGGGCCGTGACTGGGGGCAAGGCTAGAGCAGAGTTAAGCGTGGAACAGGGCAGGGTGGCACTCCCTTCCCGCCACCCATGGGGGCTGGCCCAGCCCCTGCTGTGCCCCCACCCCCGAACATTCCTCCGCACCCCCCGTAGGGGGGCATGCCCCACAGTTTGGGAACCTCTGGTATACAGTATCCCAAAGAAGGGGGTCCCTTCTTCCTGTCACACACTCTCGTGGTGCTCCTAGGAGGAGGCCCTGCCAAGCCAGACAGCAGCATGGGGATTTGGGGGTTAAATCCTGGAAGAGTGTGGAGGTGGGAAGAAGAAGTTGATGTCCTATCTAGAAGAGCCTGGGCTCAGGGACATTTACACGGAGCATCTAGGCTATTCTCCTGAGAAAGGAAGAAGGATTTGCCAGGATAGGGAGCTTTGGAAACACAAGTGATGTCAGAAGATATGATGTCCTGTTTGTTGTTTTGTTTTGGAGTTAGGGTGACCAGATGTCCCGATTTTATAGGGACAGTCCCGATATTTGGGGCTTTTCACACTTGCTATCTGGTCACCGTATTTGGAGTTCACAGGCTCTTAACCTGCTAAAAGGGAATGTCGCTGGAGACTTTGCTGGTTTGGGCTCTTTTAGTGGAACAAGAACCCTCTAAACAAACCAGAACCCTAAGAAAGCATATTGTTTTGTTGTGAACTTTCTAACCGGCCACCAGTCTCTGGCCACGAGCACTCTTGGGAGTACTGCACAGTTAATGGAGAAAACAGCACGGGTGGGAAAATAAAGGCAAATGATTGAGGAATAGGAGAGCTTTCCAGCACTGTTGTGAAAAATACTTTGGCATATGTGCTCCAAGATTGTGTTTTGTAGGTCTTTGATGTGTCAGTTGCTAAGGTAACCATGTGTATTCTTGAGCTGCTGAGCAAAATGGGGACACCAGCAGACCTCCACATATGGACAGGATACTATAATGCGCAGCAGCTGCTGCTGCTGCTCTTAATCATCCACAAAAACTGAAGATCCTGCTTTATTCCTGAATGTGAATTTTCATTACTATGTCCAAGTGTGGTTTCTCTATGCTGGAAAATTACATTGTGGCAGAACACGTTAACTAACATGATTTTAAATGACAGGTTTCAGAGTAGCAGCCGTGTTAGTCTGTATCCGCAAAAATAACAGGAGTACTTGTGGCACCTTAGAGACTAACAAATTTATTAGAGCATAAGCTTTCGTGGGCTACAACCCACTTCTTCGGATGCATATATGATTTTAAATGCAATTTAGCCCTCAGCGTGTGTCTATCATCATGTCAGCAAGGACTCACCCCAGGGTTAACAGTGATGAGCTTGATAGGATGTTAAACATGGCAGTCTTTGTCTGCAAGGAGTGTTTAGTATAGTATTAACTATATTTTCAGCCCCTAATGTGCTTGTACATGAACCATTTTTTTGCCAGCTGACTTTGAGGTTTGTAGTCACACACCTCAGTGGCATAAAACCAGAGGTGTGAACTGTCCTATGCAGAAAGGAGGTTTTGAAGAACTGCAGAAAACGGTTTAAAATTTTTTTTTTAAAAAGCGTGGAAGATGGTGTCGTCTTGTGTTCTGCTTTCTGCTTTGTAACTTCCAAACAATTTGAAGTAATAAACATTATGACCAGAAGGGGGCAACCTCTCTTTATGCTAGAGAAGATTACACTTTAAAGAGTTTAAACTATGTAAGTAGTAAAGACAAAGCTTTAGATTAAGAATAAAAACAAATTACCCCTCCCCTCCCCCGGGAGGTTTCACATAATCTGAAGAGGGGCTTCATGTTCCCTTTGCCATAGTAGGAGGGTGAGTAAAAAGCCATAAAAATTGTAATAAGCAGAAGGTCTGCAGGCCACTCAGTTCCCTAGAAGCTGAAAAGATTCTTTAAGCAGCATCCTCCCCCAGGAAGCAGGTATTGCTCTGTAATTGGTGCTGAGCATAAGGGGGCTGTGAACTATGGTGATGCCGGGGGAGGGGAGGGGTAATTTGTTTTTTGTTTAGGGTATTTTCTTTTTTGTTTAGGGTATTTTTAACCCTAACTTACATTATTATGTGTGTAATGAAAGTGAATATCTGTTGGCCCCTTAAATTACCTGCTTAGATCTCTTCACCATGTTTGAGCCTTTCATCTCGCTTTCGAGCAAAAAATCACTCTGGAATAATGAAGACCAGATCATATGGCATAAGGGAATGCAGTGGAAAATGAGTCTTTCTGGTATCTGAGGCTTTCTTCTCTACAGCAAGTGATGTGCTCAAGCAAAACATCTGGAAGAAGGACTCCCATTCTTACTGTGCTTTCTGCTATGCAAGGGATACAAGCTGAATCACTAAGCAAATACTGGGTGGGCTGCATATAAATGAGATCAAATGCAGGGAGATAACTTTGGGTTTCTTCAGCACTCAGCCATGATCCTGTTCCATTGTGGGATATACCCCAGGTTTAACACCCAACTGGTAAAGGTAAAACCTAGGTGGGGGCATTTTGTTCACCTCGACCAGCAATCGCATGTTAAAATACAACTGTCCTGTTCACAGTGGGTTTCAAAATGTGCTAGTTAAAACATTTCAGCAAATGTGTTTATAAAATACCTTTTATCCTAAGCTAGATAAGCCTGAAAGAGGTATGAGCTACACTTCTTAACTGAGTGCAGGTCTGAGCCTGCGTGGGTGTCATTTACATGCTCGGGGGGGTTGGATGCCTGTCTGTAGATTGCTGAGTTTGATATGAAGTAAATAAAATATTTTGAATGCTGTTATTCATATAGTCCTCCAATCTGCTTCTCTTTTTCTATTTAGTGCACAAATGTCTTCAGGACATTCTGTGGCTGTGATGGGCATTGACTTTACTCTGCGGTACTTCTATAAGGTTCTAATGGACTTGCTCCCAGTTTGCAACCAAGATGGAGGCAACAAAATAAGGTACACCTTTGGGTTACTGAGTTAGCCTTAGTCTTCCCTTTCATGTGGTATATCTTCAAACATTCTGTTCCTTGCTCTGGCTCACCCTCCTGTATTGTAATCTGCAGTCTTTATCCTCATCAGGACAATCTGGACTCTTGATATCCGACATTGAACGTATATGAACAATCAATAAAATATAAAAAGGGGAAATAATTCATTCTTACTTGTATTATTCAGGCTTAATACAAATGCCCATAAATCCATTATAAGATGAACGCAGCTTCCATTCATTCCGTTACTCGTTCTTATCCTAGAGTATTTTTAGATACTTAACTGGTGACAATGACAGTATGAAAGAACAAAATTTGTTTATATATGAAAATCACACAATCCGCTTAATTGATTTGAAGCATAAATATTCAGCACTATTTTGTTTAAGTTGTCACATCAAATAAGTAATACTACAAATGTAGTGTAATATGCCTGGACTCATTTTTTATTTTAACTTGGTGTGGCCTACACATGTCTGAATGTTTCATTTTCCCTTTGGCCTTCCACTGAAGACTCTCACTGCGAAAATCCTCTATATTATGGATAGAGTAGCTTGATAAAGTATTTTTGGAATGCTTAAAGGAGATCTTGAATTAAGGTAAAAATGTATGTGACACCTTTTTTTATGCTTTTGTGGTGTATAAAAAAGGCCTGTCAGGGATTTTGCCTTGGGATTTTTTGTTTTGTTTTGTTTTTGTCAAAAACAAATAGTAATAAAAGGGATGGGTGCTTCCCTCTTTTTTTTTTTTTTTTTTTTTTTTTTTTCCAACTTTACAATATCATGAATATCAAGTCTTGGGTTAAGTACTTTGCTGTAACTCTCCATCACAGGACATAGAATTGGGTGCTCTCAGTCCTGGAAAGCACTATGACGTTGAATCTGTTTTGGTTTTTTTCAGAGCATGTCTTCCAAGTGTTTGTCAGGGATTTGATTTTAAATTGGTGTCCTCAAAGCCAGACCAAAAACAAAAAACCCCAACCCAAAACAGTCAGACTGAACAGTCTGAATAAAAATAATTTTCCATCTCCAGTCAATCAGGATTCATCCCATGGTATTTGTGATCATAAGTCTACTAGTTCGCGAGTTGTCTATGACATCTTCCAGGAAAAACAGCAGACAAGACCTGCATTTCTAATGTAAAAACAAAAGTTGGTAGGAAAAAAATTCTGTTAACTTTTCATGCCTCCTTCTTATATTGTAAAGGGTACACCCTATCTATTTTTTTGTGCAGGTTACCTTTAAAATTATGTATGTGTTTTTTTTACATTTAGGTGATACAGTCAGGACTTTACACTGTACACGCAGTTGTGGGAATTGTACACTTGTAAAGCCGCTCCTGCAGTTTCTCATAGCCCCAGGCAGGGGGTTTGCATGCACAGCTGCAGGACCCAGCCAAAGCTATGGTTAAGCTGGGGGACTTTAGCTCCACCCCTGCTGAGTTCTTCGGAGCATTAAGTGGCCTACATTAACCTCTTCCAGTTTTCTTTCTGTGGCCACACATTCTCTTGATCTTTGCACAGACTAAGCCCTCTCCCTAGGATATCTGCTCCTTTGCCTTTCCCTGTAGCACTGCTTTCTGTGTCTATGGTAACAGAAAGAGGGATGGAGACAGGCGTGCTGTGCAGAGGGACTGCCAGTGAGAGAAAGGCCTTGCAAAGAGAAGGAGGCCTGAGAAAAGGGTTGACATTGGTGGTTGGGGAAAAGAGGGTGACAGGAAAGGGACATGGGAGAGAAGGAAAATAAGATATTTGCCCTTCTGTAAGCCCTTTTATCAGAGGATCTCAAAGCGCTTTATGAACGTTATGGAATGATGCTTCCCAACACCTCACTTTACAGATGGAGGGGCAAAGGCACAGATTACATGCTTTCCCCAAAGTCACTCTGGAAGAGCTGGGAATAAGAAGGGAAATGGTGTGTGAATTAGGAGTTTAATGGAGATTCACATTTTCATAAGAATATTAAGTGGAGGTGACTTCCCACCTATTAAAATGAAACTAAAAGCTTGACATTACTTTAAAAGGAAAATGTCTGGTGGAAAATTATAGGAGAGTCCTTACATTTGTTACTATTAGCATTTCAGGTTAAGCAGTTAGAACTTCTAAAAAATCTTGTTTTTCGCTATTTATGCTATTGGTTTACTTTGTGCATTTCTCGCAGATTAGAGCCTCCCTCAGTGTTTTTCAACCTTTTTTTGGGCAAAGGCACACTTGTTTCATGAAAAAAATCACGAGGCACACCACCATTAGAAAATGTTAAAAAATTTAACTCTGTGCCTATATTGACTATATATAAAGTAATTCTCTTGAATAGGAATCAAATAAACACAAAGAAAGTATTTTATAATTACTTTATTATGAAATAGTAAGTAAACAGAAATTTTAGTAACCAGTTCCGACATTCAAGCATGGTTTAATATTTTTTTCCCACGGCACACCAGGCAACATCTCGCGGCACACTAGTGTGCCGCGGAACAGTGGTTGAAAAACACTTATTTTATTCATTAGACAATGGAAATAAAATAAGTGGTCTCATTTCTGTGTCCAGTCAATTCCACCTTCAAATTCTCAAGTATTAGTACAGTGCTGCAATACTGGTTGGTTTGTAAACTTCAGGGAAATATTGATAAGTTCTTTTTAAAACTATTTCCACTGAATTTTTAACGGACTGTTTTTTGTATTGGACAGAGTTTTTGTTCAAGCTTCTTTTTACAACCATATTTAACCTACCCGTTTCTTTAAAACATAAAGAAACCTCATGAATAATGCATTTTGTTTATATTGGGCAGGTGCTTTATTATGGAGGATAGAGGGTATCTCGTGGCACACCCAACTCTCATTGATCCTAAAGGTCATGCTCCGGTAGAACAGCAGCATATTACACACAAGGTTTGGCTAAATCATGTCTTTTTTTTCCCCCCCCCCCTTTTTTGAAAGATTACGGAATGTACTGAAGTCACTTTTTATGCCTTTTTTTTTAGTAAAATTCTCTTGTTGTCTTCTCAGGAACCCTTGGTAGCAAATGACATTCTAAACCACCCAAACTTCGTGAAGAAAAACCTCTGCAATAGTTTCAGTGACAGAACAGTTCAGAGGTTTTATAAATTTAACACTAGCCTAGTGGTACGTATTGTTTGTTTTCTTGTTTTACTTTTGGAATGTATTTTGGTTGGGTTGGATTTACTTTGACTGATGCAAAGGGCAGTCAATGTTGATCACCAAGAACAGCAAACGGAAACTCAAAACCAACTCATTGTGAAGGGCAGCACATGGTGGCCCTGTAGAAACATAAAATCAGTGGGCTAAATTGTACAAACTTTGCTCACATGAGTGGTGCCAGGGATTATGAATGTGAGTATTTGCCAAACGTTACATAAACTAGCCCAGAAGTGAGAGCTGAGAAGTTATTTTCCCTATCTTTTATTAAGGGTATTTTTTAAATGTTGGTTTGGATTCTTCTGCAGTGGATCCCAGCTCCTTATGTCCAGTCACCAACCCTCTCTGTTGTCACATCCTAGTGTGCACAGATGTGGTCTTCCTCTTTACTCCTACCCTTCTCATTTGGAGCCTTTTACACTATTAGCTAGAGAGAAGCTATTAAGTAACAAAATAGAAAACATATCAACATACATTTAGTATAATTTGTCAAATTGAAGTCTTCTAAAAATCTCAGGTAAAGACTGGTGATGCTGTCTCATATTACGGTGACCAGACAGCAAATGTGAAAAATCGGGACAGGGGTGGGGAGTAATAGGAGCCTATATAAGAAAAAGACCCAAAAATCCAGACTGTCCCTATAAAATCGAGACAACTTGTCATCCTATCTCATATAGAGCTTCCCCCTGTTCTTTATCATGCAAACAGATTGTAATCTAATATTCTTGTTTGCAGTGTTGTTGTAGCTGTGTTGGTTCCAGGATATTAGAGAGACAAGGTAGGTGAGGTAATCTCTTTTATTGGACCAACTTCTTTTGGTGAAAGAGACACTCTGGGCTCTGTGGCGCTCGAAAGTGTCTCTCTTTCACCCACAGAAGCTGGTCCAATAAAACAGATTACCTCGCCCACCTTGTCTATATAACATTCATGACAGCCATATGTTGTTGTGCAGAGTGTACTGACTACTATGTCACAAATCCATCATTACAAGATCACTGTGGAATAATGTCAAAAACTCTAGGCTCTGTGAGAGAAAGCTGTTGTTTAAACACTTTTCTAGGGTTATTAGTAAAAGTGTCAAGAAAATTTCTGAAAGCTCAGGCAAGTTAAATGGATCTGTGTTAGAACAGGATAGATTTTAACATTTTCCCTACAGTTGAAATGCAAAATGGGTTGGGGGTGGAGGGGGGCAGGAGTTTTGTTGCAAAGGAAAATGCAGAGGACAGAAAGCAAATTTAGATTGCATTGTGTGAGTCAGAATCGGGAATGCTTTGGCTTTTCAAATAGTTCACAGCTGAAGTATATTTTTATAGTACGTGTGCCAGCAAGTTGTCAGAAACTTGTGATGGTGCCTGCCAGCCAGAACTGAATCTCTGTGTGAAGGTAACAGGTAATTGGCATCGGGGCATGCGCAGGAATTTAAATTTTGCTGCTTTTGTGGGGGGCACATTCTGTGCCTCCATCAAGGCCCTGGGGGCCAGAGGAGCTGTCGGCTCCCGCTGCAGCCCCGTGGCCGGAGGAGCTGCCGGTTCCCACCGTGGCCCCAGGGGCCATAGGGACTCTGTGCCCCCACCACTATTTGGGGGGGGGGAGAGGAGAGCTGTGCCCCTGCTTCCCCACACACACACACACTTGTGCACATCCTTGATTGATATGATGGGGAAGGGAAGGGAGGTGAGATTTATTTGAATGAAGTATTGTCCGCTGTCAGGCAGGATTACTAGACTAGAGCCCATTATGGCACATCATAATGTTATAAGATAAACAAATGTTGTTAATCTTTAGGAAAGTGCTTTGTCATCCAGTACTGGCTCAGTTTTGCTCATCTCCCAAGCAGGCTGATGAGTTAATTTGTATGCCGGTTATCTGAAGAAAAGGCATGCTACGTTCATGTTCCCTCGTAGTTTTTGCGTCAGCTTATGGTTCTATAAATGTGTTTGGGGAGGGGGAAAGATTTCAGCTCACTAGGTAGTATGTTTCCTACTAAATCTTTGACATGCCTTGCTTCGCCCTAGGGTGATCTGACAAACCTAGTGCATGGCAGCCACTGTTCTAAATACAGACTGACAAGAATACCTGGAACCAATGCCTTTGTTGGAATAGTCAATGAAACCTGTGACTCTCTTGCTTTCTGTGCCTGCAGTATGGTAGACAGGCTCTGTCTGAACTGTCACAGGTAAGAGTGATTTGAAATGAATTGGCAAGTGCAGGTATTGGTTTTTATTTTATTGCAAATGAAGACCGAGAGCACTGGTCATTTTGTAGGCTAAGCTAGCATGTATGGTGCAACTCCTGTGTCAGAGCAAAACAAATATTGTACCTGCATAAATAAAATGTATTTTATGTGTAATGAGTAGGGTTATGCTCCTCTTTTATAAGGGTTTGCAGATTTATCAGGTGCACAGTAGTTTAAAAAAAAATTGTCATGTAAGCCTTGTGGGAGTTTAAGCCATTTTCCCCTCCATTCCTTGGTTTTTGCCAGTGCTCCCTTTTGTTTCAGGCTCAGGCATGTGAATCACTTTGCTTACAAATAGTTCAACTGAATGGGAGTACTCATCTGGGGCAAAGTCACTCCCAGGTCTGAGGGTTTGCAGAAACAGGACCTTCTTTACAGCCTATTAACACTTGCCTTTGGGTGTGGAATATGATGGGTTGTCACATAGGTGCCAAGCTTACTGCCTTACTGCCTTCACACCCTGTCCCTGCAAAGGGTCTTGACTACAATAAAAACAATGTGGTAAAGCTGCACAGGAGGGAAGGAGCTCTGTGTGTGATCACCCTGGAGAGCTATGCGGTGGGGGAGGAAGAAGAGATTTCTCTGCTTCTTAGCACTCAGGGGCTTGGGAAATGTGGCAAGGAGAGGGCTAGTAGCTCCACAGGTCTATTGGGGATATTCTTCTCTTCTGCAACTCAGAATAGGAGCAGAGGAGTTGTTCCACATGGGGGAGGGAGGGTTCCTGTCTCCCAGCTGAGTTCCTAATGCTCAGCCTGACTATGAGTTCCTAATGACTCAGCTGCAGCAACCTGCATGGAACTTGGAGGGAAGAGCCCAGGTTGCTGGAGGGTAGATTGTGGAGAAGGCACTAGAGCAGGGGTCGGCAACCTTTCAGAAGTGGTGTGCCGAGTCTTCATTTATTCACTCTAATTTAAGGTTTCGGGTGCCAGTAATACATTTTAACGTTTTTAGAAGGTCTCTTTCTATAAGTCTATAATATATAACTAAACTATTGTTGTATGTAAAGTAAATAAGGTTTTTAAAATGTTTAAGAAACTTCATTTAAAATTAAATTAAAATGCAGAGCCCCCCGGACCGGTGACCAGGACCCGGGCAGTGTGAGTGCCACTGAAAATCAGCTCGTGTGCCGCCTTCGGCACGCGTGCCATAGGTTGCCTACCCCTGCACTAGTAAGTCAACCAGTGCACATGAGGCCAGAATGTTAGCTGAAGTTTCAATGTCTTGGTAAATAAATAGTTCCCTTAATAAATAGCCAGTTTAGTCTTACAAATCGGGTGTCTTTTCAGTACATGGTCTGTAAAACACTGGCTGTATGCTGGGATTAGGATTTGGACTTCAGTTTATATTGATGCAACTGGCCATTTTTTCTTTTTTCTAAAGAATGGAACAAAACGAATGTGAATGCCCTTGTGAATGCCCTCTGGAGGTCAATGAATGTACTGGCAACCTTACCAATGCAGAAAGCAGGTGAGAACAAGTATCTCTAAAACTCGAGTAACATTGTTATTGTGAGTATTAAATGTTATAACCCTTGAATATGGACTGCTTTCTCATGCTACCATATATGCAGTGCCCGGTAGAATAGAGTGATTAAACAGTTGGATTATACGTAGCAAAGTTTAATTTTTTTGATTGGCTCTACTGCAATTCTTTTTTGTGACATGATCTCAATTATTTTCCCCACTGTAGGAATCCTAGTTGTGAAGTCCACCAGGAACCGATGGCATTCACAGCAATTGATCCTAGCCTACAGGATGCTCTTCCACAATGTATTAACACGCGGTGTAATCAGAGGCTGGAGAGTGGGTAAAGTGCAATGTTTTCCCTCTCTGAAAATACGTGCAGGGCTTGAAATTATTAGGCGCTGTTATTTATTCTAATACAGACAAATCTTCCCTTGACGCTAAATAAATTAAGTGCTATAAAATTGCAGCCATGATCCTGATGCCGCCATGCAGTAAACTTGTTTGAATCATCTATCTGCTATTAAATGCATTAGAGAGCCTCAGTGACACCCTTTCTTGACTACATTGAAGTCAATGGAATGCACCAATGTAAGTGAGAGGAAAAATGAGCCGTAGAAAGGACAATGAATTCCACCTCTCAGCTAGAGGGGAAAGTGCCACAATATTTGCCTACACTTTTTGAGAAGCAGATCTTAAAAGGAGAGTGGTCATAGAAACATTGGGAGTAGGCACTGCTTAACCAAGGATTTCTGTCAGCAAAAAATAAACTATGTGTCACTTAAACTGTGATATGAGTGTAGTAGGCTTTGTGGCTCAGGTCATGGCTAGCAAAGATCAGGGCCAAATTCTCTGAAGCACTCAGTTTTGTGGAGTGTGGCAGAGCAGGCGGAGTGGCAGGGAACCAGTTATAGCTCACTGATTCTCTGCCCCTGACACTGGTTAGAACAGCCTGGGGACTGCTCTGATTTGTGCCGGTTGGCTGTGGTCTCCAAGAAATGGTCCATCAGCTAGATAAAGCCAGAGTGTATCATGCTTCAACCACACCTTCTCAGTGCCCCTCCCAGGCCGAAACACCCCTTTCACTGG
Source organism: Emys orbicularis (assembly GCF_028017835.1). Classification (NCBI taxonomy): domain Eukaryota; kingdom Metazoa; phylum Chordata; order Testudines; family Emydidae; genus Emys; species Emys orbicularis. Next base: position 18,783,719 of record NC_088690.1, read on the forward strand.
GGCATTCGAAGAGAGAGAGACAGGACCCAGACAGGGATTCCTTCATGCTGAGAGAGTCTCCAGCCAAGGAGTTTTGGGCGGTCTGCTCTCCCTTAGCATTGCCTAAGTGGTGCAGAAAGAGGAGAGCAGGCCAGTGAATCTGGCCCTTTATGACAAAGCTGCTCTTTCCCCATATGATTTACCTTGTGTAACTTAAACCCTTATGACACTTCTGTAGCCAATCATCAGAGCTGTGAGGCTTTATGGACGATTTTGGTTCCAAGTTGTCTAGTGACTATGAATATACTGAGATTCACCCAACCAAAAATGATTTTCTTTAAGGTAAAGCCAGCCTTTTTCTTCACTTCCAGGGATTGCTTTGGCGTGTTGGACTGTGAGTGGTGTATGGTGGACAGCGATGGAAAGACCCATCTGGATAAATCCTACTGCGCACCTCAGAAGGAATGCTTTGGTGGCATTGTGGGAGCTAAAAGCCCTTACGTGGATGACATGGGTGCGATAGGTAATTCTGGTCTTTTAATGAGGATATATATTTAACTGTTAAACTGCCAGTATTTTGTTGCATACACCATCAATGTAGGTGCACAAAAGTCATGTGCTGAAGCCTTGAGTTTATTTTAATGTTATAGAAATGCTGATTTAAACTTGTTTGCAACGTATTTATGCTCTGGTTTTTGGGTTTTTTAAGGAGATGAGGTGGTCACTTTGAACATGATAAAAAGTGCTCCTGTTGGTCCTGTAGCCGGAGGTATTATGGGATGCATCATGGTGCTCGTTCTGGCAGTATACGCATATCGTCACCAGATCCACCGGAGGAGTCACCAGCACATGTCACCTCTTGCTGCACAGGGTGAGCTGATAAGTTGTGAGGGAGATATTCGCAGTGAGGATAAAAATCCAGCTGTTTCGTACATTCTTCTGCCTAGTTTCAAAGATCATTTTTTGGTTCATCCTTTGGGAATCCTTTATTCTTGCTTCTCTTCTGATTCCCATTTTATCTCCCAGTCCCCTCCTTACATAACTGATGTACTTACTGTCCAATGTACTTGTGTACCACTGCCCTCTGCTGGGTACAGAGCTAGACTTGCTGTCTCCTTGGGAAGACCTGGACAAAAAATGCTAAAACAAGTCTCAGGATGGCTGTGGATATGACTTTCCTAGAGCTAAAGCAGTAAACCCAGCTTAATACCAGTCCCATAACTTCTGAATAGTAGATTGTTTTCTAGCAAGTAATAGTGCTGTTGCCAGCAGTTTATTAGAATTACAATATTCACAATGCCTCCTCCGGGGCTGCTTTTTGGTTGTATCTTTTCTCCCTGACTCCTCTCTTGCACTCTGAGAGAAATTCATCATTGTGTCATCTTTTACTTCAAAAGGAAGGGAAGAAGAGCAACATTTATTATTATTTATTTATTTATTTGTCATACACTAATACTAAAAAAAGCTCCAACTGAAACTGGGACTCTATTGTACTAGACACTGTACCAATAGTGAGAGGCAGGGCAATCCGGTTTGCAATCTAAGTAGTCAACCAGACAAAGTGTGGTAGGGGAAACAGAGGCATAGGGAGGGGAAGTGATTTGCCCAAGTCTCAGAGCTGAGAATAAAACCCAGGTCTCCTGAGTCCCTGTCCAGGGCTTTATCCACTGGACCATACTGACTCAGTCTGAGCCTGTTCACTAAACTTCCTGCATCACTCAAGTCTTACACATACAGTTCCTTTCAAGGGTACCTGGCATATCCTCTTCCTGGTACGTCTAGTCCCCAGCCAGCCCCAAAACAGGGATTCCAAAGCCCATTCCCAAAGCCTAGTACTCCAGCACGATAATGCAGAGTGCTTCCACCACTCCACCAGGCTGACAGTTGTTAATAAGAGAAACATTATGGATCAACTTAACAGTTGCATTTTTCTGTTTGTAATGGTGTGTAGAAATGTCAGTGCGTATGTCCAACCTGGAGAATGATAGGGATGAGAGAGATGATGACAGCCATGAAGACAGAGGAATCAGTAAGTGCTGAGCTGTGTCACTGTAAAATGTGCCAGTATTAGGCTAAGGGTTTGTGAGCTTCTTGCTTGGGCTTGCTATAGTGTGGAGGGTTTTTCATTTCTCTTAACACCTTGATATGACAGTGTGAGCTTTGCTCTGGAAAATAACAGGGCCAAAGTATTAACTGTCCTTCAGTCTCACCCCAAAAAATTATTCTTAGTTTTGGGCCATATAGTGCCCACTGGTGTGCAGTGGGAGCTTGCCTGTTCTGCCACATATTACAGCGTGGCAAGCTCTCATAGAATCAGAGAAGATTAGGGTTGGAAGATTGCTCAAAGCAGGACCAACCCCAGCTAAATCATCCCAGCCAGGGCTTTGTCAAGCCGGGCCTTAAAAACCTCTAAGGATGGAGATTCCGCCACCTCCCTAGGTAACCCATTCCAGTGCTTCACCACCCTCCTAGTGAAATAGTGCTTCCTAATATCCAACCTAAACCTCCCCCACTGCAACTTGAGACCATTACTCCTTGTTCTGTCATCTGCCACCACTGAGAACAGCCGAGCTCCATCCTCTTTGGAACCCCCCTTCAGGTAGTTGAAGGCTGCTATCAAATCCCCCCTCATTCTTCTCTTCTGCAGACTAAACAATCCCAGTTCCCTCAGCCTCTCCTCATAACTCATGTGCTCCAGCCCCCTAATCATTTCCGTTGCCCTCCGCTGAACTCTCTTCAATTTGTCCACATCCTTTCTGTAGTGGGGGGGCCCCCCTCCGTGGCCCAACCAGCTCTGGGAATGGCTTTTAGAATGCTGAGGGACTGCAGTTCTGACTGCATGGGGTGTGTAAGCTCCTGCCCATGAGCAGCCTTGGAAGGGGCAGGCACAATCTGGCCCTTTAATTCCTAGCTTCAGTTCAACAAGAGCGTTAAATGAAAAATAAGTAAATCCTGTTTGCACTTAGTTCTTCGCCGTTCAGTTATGACTGTACTACTATAATTCTGTTGTATAGTGATGGGCCCAAGGCCTCTGGATTTAGGGAGAGATCAGAATTTCCCATGTGGCCCTGTCCTTAAAATGGGCTGAATCAAAATTCAAGATCTGAACAACGTCAAGGGTTCAAAAACCAGAGCTGGATCTGAGTTCTGCAGCTTGTATCCATTGATACTAATATAGCTCATGTGAGTCTGTCTTGCTTTTCAGTTTAAATGTTGAGCAGGCTTTAGATGCCTCCTAGGTCTCTGTGTTCTGGCATTGCTCCAGGGAACCCTCATAACTTTCATTAATCAAAGCAGACAGTGGGGTAAATCAGAGTTATGTTCATCCTGCTCTCAGCACTGGACGAGGACATGCACTTCTCAGCAAACCTTTGTCCCATCATTTCTGTGATGTGGAAGCTCGTAATCCCTATAAGAATTTCATAGCAGCATCTGAAAGAAGTAGTTTATAAAACATGTCTGATTCCTTGTTATTGAATTGCTCCATTAATATAACTTAATAAAAACACTCTGTTTAAAACAAACCCTGCTCTCTTTTCTTTCCTAGTCAGCAACACTCGGTTTATAGCAGCTGTAATTGAGCGGCACGCCCACAGTCCAGAACGTAGACGTCGGTACTGGGGGCGATCGGGAACAGAGAGCGATCACGGTAAGACCTTTAAACCCCCAATGACTCTGCATTCTCAGCTTGTTTCAGATGTTTGGCAACATAGGGGATAAGGCCAGACCAAAAAAAAAATCTTTGCTCCTTACTGCTTCATAGTTAAACAATTTTGACACCTCTGAATGCATGACACTGTCCAGCAATGAAGCTATTTTTGTAAGAGCAGTGTTATAACATGAGCTATTTAGCTTAATGCCCCATCCTCTGCATCTTATTCTTATATAGTGTTAGTTTTGTTGGATGTCTGATTGACTGGAATTCAAACAGATAGAAAAGTGACCAAGTTTACCACACCATTTTCCCATGGCCAAGCCTGACAGTTAATTCAGCATCTCAAAAACCATTCAAAGAGGTAAAGTTTATTGTCTTCATGACAGCAGAGAACTAATTCCATGCCCTTTGCTGTGAAGCTGGCACTCTTCTCTTAAAGGTGATCTTCACAGCTTTTTATAAAACTACCTCTCCACTCCAATAATATCTGCTGTATGCCTTCTGTAGCTAGGCTAAACTAAGCCTGGACTAGACTACGGGTCAAATACTCCTTTAGCCTTTCTGTTGGGCATTCAGCACATACTGCTGCAGTGGGAGGACATTTTATGTGCAAGTCAACTTTTAAAAAGATTATCAATGTTTACTATATTTATAGTAATGGTGTTTGTGCTAGTGTCATTTAGTGTCTGATGATATTTCCATTGTCAACCCTTTTGGGGGGTTATCATTTTGTCATCATATTTCTTTCCACTCTGAAAAACAGTTGGGTAACTCTTTTTAATTAGATCTGTATCAAGTTATTGACCCATCAGGAAGACTCAGTGTAAGTTAAGTCAAGTCAAGGGTAGACAAGGCTGTCTGCCGGGGTGTTGTCAGTAGCTGAATGTCATCTTTATTGTGTTTAAATCAGACTCATTATGTTACTACATCTGATTTTGTATTAGAGTTTGATATCTTACACTCCTAGAAAGTCCTCACTATCTGCCTTGACAGCGTGTAGCACTGAGGTGCCAGCAGGGGTAATGTCCTGCCCAGCTCTTTAAAGATACATATTACTTTATTTCTTCTTCGAGTGATGGTCCTTATTGTATTCCACTGTGAGGTTATGCATACACACCATGTGCCTGGAGTTGGCGAGTTTTGAAAGCAGTGTGTGTTGGTCCATCCATGCACCCTGGCTCTCTTTGTACTTCCTACTAAGGTGGTAAAGGGCAGGGCAGACCAACCGCCTCTTCAGTTCCTTCTCACCATTGCATGGTCTGGGTCGGAACCTTCAGTGTCCTCATCTCTGACGTCCTTCTAAATAAACAGGTGTAAATAGTTCTATTAATTCTTAAATAATTTGTTGTAGATTAGTAGTTTTACCAGTTTTTAATAGTTTTAGTCGTTTTAGAGTAGATTATGGAGTGCCCACCTTTCCGAACCCATTTGGTTACCGCACTATGCCCAAAGCTCTGGGCTTCAAACTCTGTACCTCCTGCCCGCCATCTTTCTCGGTCAGTGATGACCATCAACGCTGCCTCTATGACATGGGAGAAGCTCAGTGCAGTATCTGTCAGTCCTTCCCCAGCCATACCCAAAAAGGGCGGGCTCTGTGCCTCTATAAATATCTCATGGAGGTGGCCATGAGACCCCAATTGGACCTAGGCTGGGAACTACCCTCCCTGTTTATCAGCCTGATGCAGTAAGGAGTGCACCTCCCACTACAAAGTCTGACTCTGGTGCCAGTGAATCCACTACCACAGATCCCATGGCAGGGCCCAGTCAGGATATTAGGAAGCATTGCTATAAACATGGGACTAAGTCTTCCTCTAAGTCAACGTTAAAAAAATCGGACTTTCCATCCACCAGCTCTGCTCATGAGGACTTAGGACGTACTAAGTCCTTTAGGCATGAGAAGAAAGGTCAGAAACATTGGGTTGCACCACACTCCAGAATGGCCCCCACTGGTACTGCCATCCCCGGCTCCTCACAAGACCCAGGACCCTCCCAATACCGGTGAAGTCCGACCACGGCCGGATACCAGCTTCGGCACCAGCTCCAGCAGCCCAAACAGATAGATAGAATCCCTCTCACTCATGGGAGATCCGGATCCATGGCTGCTCTACAAGACATTTTTGCTTTCCCAGATCCAGAATCCCCCCACTCCATCAGGACCTTCAGTCCCCAGAGAACTCATCTCCCCTAAGAGATCTCCCTGCAGTACTGAGCCTGTCACCCCCACCACATATAACATACATGTCTCTGGCTGCACCAGTGTTGCCACTTTTGGAACCCAGTCAACCTTTTCTTCCTTGGGGGATTCAGACCCACCGGAAGAACTGCCTCTCCCATACTGCTCTTACCCATTTCCCAAAAGACTTGCCTGACCCTGGGAACAGCCACCGCCACATCTGTCTCTGAGTCATTGGCATGGGATCTCTACGAGCATCCATTGATCCCTCCAACTGGCCATATTGAGGACCCTGGGACCAGTACCCTCCTCCTGAGTTCTCTAGGGAGTCGCCTCCTGCTTCCCCTCCAAGGGAACCATCAAACTTGCTCCCGGATCTGATGACCGAGGAGAATACTATGCTCTGGTTCCAGCGGTTCCACCAGAACTGACTAAACTACCATCGTCGTCACTGGAGAAAGCAGTGACTTTGACATCTCCTTCTCCCCTGGATGACGTCAAAGCAATTCCAAGACCTGCTGCACAGTTGCTGGGGAACTTCAGATCCCATTAGAGGAAATCCAAGGCTCTCAACACAAGCTCTTGAACATCCTCCATACCTCAACGCTCACAAGTTTTGCCCTCCATGTCAACAAGGAGCTGGCTAGAATGGTGTGGCACACTCCCGCCACCTGTGCTCCTACCCTCAAGGGTGTGGAGAGACTATCGTGTACCAGCTAAAGGCTCAGAATTTCTATTTTCCCACCCACCTCCCAATTCTCTGGTGGTTCAGGCTGCTTCCAAAAGATCCAAGCAGCAAAATCTTAGATCTATGCCAGTAGTTGAAAAGGAAAATGCTTAGACCCATAGGCACCAGCTACTTGGGTGCTCTGGGGCTCAAGTACCCATGGAAAAAAATAGGGCCAGCCACACTGGTTCCAGCCCCCAGGGCTGGCTGCCAATCAGCTTTCAGCAGGTGGGATGCACTGGGGAAGGGAGGGACAGACAGGAGGGAGAGCGGGGCCTCGGGGGAGGGGGCAGAGTGGGGGCGGGAAGAGGTGGAGTGAGAGCAGGGCCTCAGGGGAGAGGTGGAGCACCCACCAGTAAAAATACAAGTCAGCGCCTGTGTTTAGACCTACTGGGAAGGGGGTTTTCTCATCCTCCAGTTTACAATTCAAGATAGCCAATTATCAAGCGCTGTTGGCTAAATATGATTTCCTCAGTTATGCTGTTTGAGGAATTCACCAGCAGTCTCCCACATTAGGACTGCACCTATTTCCAAGCTCTCATTGAGGAAGGTAAATTAATAGCCAGAACCGCATTTGATGCAGCTGATACTTCCTCTAGGGTCATGGCTATGGTCATCATTATGTGAAGGGAGTCCTGGCTCCATTCTACAGGATTCCCCAGGGATCCAAGCCAGTGAGGACCTCCCCTTTGATGAATCCCTCTTGAAGACAGACGATTCCCTACACACCCTCAAGGATTCTAGGGCCACCCTTCAATCACTGGGCGTTTATACACCTGCCCCCAAAAGGAAGTTTCATCACCAGTCAACCACACCACAGTATAGGTGCCAACACTTTCACCACCAAAGACCATCCAAACCATCACGTAAAAAAAAAAAAAGGTTCAAAGGTCCCTCTTTCCCATGCCTCCTGCTATGGCCTCGACATTTCAATCTCAACCCTCGGCCAGGAGATATTTTTGATGCGAGCTCGACATCCGTGAACCAATAAGCTTAACACCTCACAACCGCACTACTCCATTTGGGGGTCGTCTAGCACTCTTTTTCAACACCTGAAGTACAATAGACAGGTGGGTGCTGAACATCATCCACTATGGCTATACAATCGAGTTTGTGACGCTACCTCCTCGAAAACCCCCTGTTCCCATCTCTTCGGGGACCACTCTCATGACAGTATTCACACCCAAGAGGTGAGCTCTTTACTGCAGTGAGGGGAAATAGAACGTGTTCCTCCACCACAATATCATGGAATGGGATTTTACTCGACCTACTTCTTCATACCCAACCAGAAGGGCGGGTGAAGACCAATCCTCAACCTCTGTCATCTCAGTTGCTTCATCCACAAGCTCAGATGTCTGTCATGTTGGCAGCGATAATTTCATCATTAGATAAAGGCATGTGGTTCATGGCTCTCGATATGAAAGACTCCTACTTTCACATAGATGTTTGTCCCACCCACAGACACTTTCAGATTTATGGTGGGATCCGACCATTTGCAATATAGAGTGCTACCATTCGGGATGGCTACCGCCCCCAGGGTATTAAAAGGTATTTTCAGTGGTGGCTGCTCATGTCAGACATAATGGCCTACTTTTTTTCCTGTACCCCAACAACTGGCTGCTCACCGCCAGATCCTACCAAGAGGCCTACACATGTATTTCTATGATCCTCCACCTCCTCACCTCTCTGGGAGTCAGTGTAAACATCGAAAAGTCTGTCTTCACCTCCATGCAGTCTGTGGACTTCACTGGGGCAACTTTGAACTCTATCACTGCGAGGCTTACTCACAGACAGGTTCCAGACTATGAACGAGATCATTAGCTCGCATTATGAGCAATCCTTGAGTGACGACCAAGGCATGCCTGTCCATACTTGTCCACGTGGCCTCATGCCCATAGATCACTCCATTCGGGAGACTCCACCTTCGTTATCTTCAAGCAAGACTACAGTCAGTGTCCTTACCAAGTCATCTATGAACCTTCCCTTCACAGTTCCCATCGACATACTGTCCTTCCCTCCAGTGGTGGACAAACATTTATCATGTATGTATGGTGTCCCCCCTCTTCTCCAGGCAAAACTGTCATTACTGTCGCATCCCGACTAGTCTGGAAAGCTCATGTGGACAACCACACTACCACACAAGGGACATGGACACCCCAAGAGTCCAGGGTGTGCACACTGATGTCCTGAAACTTTGGGCAGTAAGGAAAGTGTGAGTTTTTTCCCCCATTCATCCACTCACCGCATCCTGATAATGTCGGACAACACTGCAACTGTATTGTATATCAACAAGCAAGGGGGAGCAAAATTGCCTCAGTCGGAAGCACAAAGCGAGCCAGGGCACTTGCGCGGACCAACAGCACTGCTGTCAAAACTCTCCGACCCTGGGGGTGTGGTGCGGATGTGTAACCTCACAGTGGAATACAGGTAGGGACCACACATCTCAAGAATCTCCAGTTACAGGTAAGTAACCTCCTCTTTTTTAGATATCCATAGCTTCATCGCAGATAGGAGAGACCAGATTCCCCATCATCATCCTGTTTTTTCTTAGCTAAAGGGACACTATGACTCAGATTGTGAAAAGTAACAAGTGATTGCAGGTGCCGAAGGTGACACACCTTTAGAGAACCCTGATTTTTCAAAGATCAGTTTGAGAATCCAAAAATTGAGGCAGCCAAGATCATTAGTCACTTTTCACTACTCTTGGTCAGTATCTTTTCAGAGAGGGAATTCAACAATCATAAAAACTACCGACGTACAGATAACAAAAACAGTGTTCTCTTTGGAATGGGAGGGGTTGCCTCGGAGTAGAGTACGGTTGCCCATTGGGCCAGGGAACCAGGCACTCTCCAGCAGGGCTGTGAGGTCCGCTGCTTGTTCCTGCTCTGTCCTCTACCGCTGCTTCCCAACCCCATAGTTATCTTCTGTGTCCCCCGTAACCCTGCAGTAATAACCCCGGACCTGCCCCTGACGTCCCAGGTGACCTTGCACAAGTGAGTTAACCTTTCTGAGCCTCGGGATATGTCTACACTACAGCAGCACAGCTACGACAATGGAGCTGTGCCATGGTAGCACTCCCTACGTCAATGGAGGAGGTTTTTCCGCCAATGTAATTAATCCATCTCTCCAAGAGATGGCAGCTAGGTCGACAGAATAATTCTTCTGTCGATCTCATTGCATCTACAGTGGAGTTTACATTGACCCAACTAAGTCACATCGAGTGTGAATTTTTCCATAGCCCTGAGCCATATAGCTAGGTTGACCTAATTATTAGGTGTAGACCTGGCCATACTATTCTCGTTTGTAAAATGTTGCTAGTCTATCTCACCTGAATGCTGAGTCTTAAGTTATTTAATATTTGTAAAGTCCAGGAAGATAAAAAGTACTAAGTATGTGTGAAGCTTTATCAATGACTAAAGCAGCAGCACAGTGGAAAAGACAGTTGTACACCTTAATATATGTGAAAGATTTGCAGTTTAACACTTGAGTCACATACAATTCAGTATCTCTTCTCTCAAAGAAATGAGAGATTTTTTTATGTAGAAGAAATGCAAGACCAGAAAACAGCTGGACAGAGGTTGCTAGACCACACAGCAAATATATGGTGAAATCAATAGCATTAAACTGTATTTTTTAACAGTCCTGTAACCAGTTTTTCAACTAATTTACGTTAGTCTCAAGACCCTAAAACAGTTGAAAGGTAACAAAACATAAGCCCTCATTTAGCAGGGAACTAAATTTTCTATTTTTTGTGGGTTTTGTTTTCAGAACTGTTATACTGTTCTCATAGTTACAGCACATAAATGAAGTTCAGGAAATGCCATGACCAAACTGAAATTCACTTTTGGTATTCTAGATTAAACTAGCTGCATGAGATGAAAGCGTCTGTAGGAGTTAGGTGATATAAGATGTATTTTGATTATCTTCCTTTCTTGGTAGACCAAATTAATATTCTTGTAAGAGATCCAGTCTGATCAGTTGCAAGGATGCATGCGGTACCTTGAACACAGGCATACCAGGCTGCTTTGAGGGTTTTGCAGTAGATATGCTGTGGCACTTGTCTGAGATCAGGCAAGATTTCAGGCAGCTGGTAGGCTGGGTACATTGTGATACTCAGAGTATTTCCCTCTGTCTCCCTGCTGTAGTCATTTCGTTTCATGAGATATTAGCCATAAAAGGGTCTGCAGGATTTGGCTTGATTAATCCATTCTAAGTACGTTCTTATAGATTCACTAGATGTAACTCTTCAACACTCTGTGTGTGTGTGTGTGTGTGTGTGTGTGTGTGTGTGTGTGTGTGTGTGTGTGTGTGTGTGTGGATAGATGGATAGATATGTATATATTTAGTTACAAAACATTTCTACTCAGCTGTCTACAAGCAGATTGGTTTGGCTGTCACAAATCTGAGCAGGGCAGCTGATAGATAAGTACTGATGGATGCTGGCAGTAGATTCAACAGAATATTAATATTCTGTTACTTCTGAAACTTTAAGGAAAGTTCTGTAATATTTTTTACAAAAATCCCAGAACTTTGAAAATAGAACACTTTCATCTGCAAGGACCTTTTTCATTTTAAATATATATATCATTTTAAAAAATCATACAGAGATAATGTGAAGTATTTACCATTAGAATAGTTGATGGCTTTTCTAAGGAAGTTTTAGTTTATTAGGAATGGGAATAATGTACAATTTAAAGAGTGTAGCTCAAATTTGACTTAGTTTTTGTTCCTTATCGATTTGCAAAGTCCAAATAATTTTTAAGGCTTTTGCCTCCAAAACCATACTTCTTCTTTATTGTATATTTTTAAATAAATGCCAGTAGGTAGATAGGTTGGTTTGTTTGTTTGGTAGGGAACCAGATATTTCAAAGTGAGGCTGCCAACAGGCTATTTAAAAGCAGGGAGAAGAGGGAGGAAGGAATTATTTTAAAACTGTACAAGATTGTCTACTGTGTGTCTTTATTTTAAAACTGTTTGTTGGGCCCTATTCTGTAAATTATTGAGTTCCTCCATTGATCTTAATGGGTTTTGGGGCATTCAGTACCTTGAAATGTTGGGCCTTTTGCCCTAGACCATCTGTTCTTACTGATATTGTTTTGTGTTCTAGGCTATAGCACTATGAGTCCTCAGGAAGACAGTGAAAATCCTCCATGCAATAATGATCCACTATCAGCTGGTGTTGACGTTGGAAACCATGATGAAGATTTAGATCTGGATACCCCACCTCAAACAGCTGCACTCTTGAGTCATAAGTTTCACCACTACAGGTTGCACCATCCAACTCTTCATCACAGCCACCACTTACAGGCAGCAGTCACAGTGCACACTGTGGATGCGGAATGCTAATACACTTTATTCTTTGGGAAAAGATGACAAAAGAAATGCAGTTTGTTAGCAACGATCCATACAGCAATGGGGAGCTTTTTGGTTGTGCTTTTACCAGGAGTGGTTTAACTACCTTCCTAAAGAAACTGTTACATGCACACAACATTTACATTTACAAAATGTAATGTTGGCTCTGGAATGGAGGGAAAATCAGCATGATGAATGGACCTGCCATAACATTTTAATAAAATGCAGCGGGAGGCCTGTTAGACCTCCAAACACAGGGATAAAAGTTTATACACTAACTAAAGCTTTAGGAACCCTGTTAAGCTGAGCCAAGAGAGGGGAGAGCTCAAAGAAGATGAAGATGTTTTACTTTCCTTAACTGGAAGAGTATAAATCTGTGCAACCAGAGACAAAAAAGGTGCTGGTTACAGAAATGGGTTTTTTGAGGTATCCGTTCGTTTTTTAGAAAGTACATTGCTCTTACAATTGCTGTGTGGGACCTGGGACAATGCATCTCAAGATTTTTAAGTAAAGGATTATTTTTCTACTATTTATTGAACTTGAAACATTCATGAACTTTGGGGGGAGGGGAAAAACACATTAGTGACTATTGACAAGGACAGCATACATTCTGTGTGATGGTGAAGTCATTCTTCCAAGGAAGGCGTCTGCTTCTTATTAGCTGATATTCATCCACAGCCCCACTTTGCAAAAACGGAAAATGAAGAATCACTCTCTGATTTGTTTACATGTTTTCTAACCACAGTCGTTTTGTGTAAACTTTACCACCTGATTTGTAATCGGTTGGGTTTTTTAAAATTTGCAAAAGGGAAGAATCCTCTGCTTTCCTACCAAAGCACTAAGTATTCTCCCTGTCTTTACACCTCTGACCACTCTTAAATGCCCTCAAGATCTGGGACAGGATTCCCTTCACTGTAATAATACAGTTTGAACTGCATTAACGATCAGAGAATTCCAAAATGAAAAACATCCCATTTCTCTGTTTCCTTAGACCATTGGCAAAACCAGAAGGTGGTAAAACACATTGTAAAATTCAGGTTGTTACAGAAGGTTTCTGTTGAAATCGTAATTATAAACTGCTGCTGTTTATCTGGAATTTAATACTGCTTTGTGATTCATGCAGGGATTAATCAAGTCTCGCTAATACAACATGGGGCGTCATAATTTTAAATTAGTTTTAAATCACAGTGTTGTATTTTAGATTCACATTGTGTGATTAAAATGTTCTAAAAACATTCTTGCACTGTGCATATGATAAACATCCATTTATGTAGTGTTTTTTTTTGTTTGTTTGTTTTAAGATTTCTGAATACTGTTTGAATGAATAGGGTACTTAATACTGTATTATGTAAAAAAAATTGGTTCATAAACAGTACAGTAAAGTAAGTATATGTGTGATATCAGGATACCCCTTTATACTATGTATAAAATTTCAATCTCTAGTGAAATAAACTGTATAAAGTATAGTTCTGTGAATTACTTATGGTTGAACTCCGATTATTCCCTTTCATTTCCCTCTCATTCTGTGGCTGAATGGGCATCTCAAAGGAAAGTTCTGTAAACTGTCAGGACTCATCTCTTATTTCAATGGTTCTATCTCTAGTTCTGATGGGCTTAATTTTTACATGCAGTTTACAATATTTGTTTTAAAAATCTATTTTAAGAAGCCCTGTTTGTAACTACTTCGAACAGTAAATCTCCTGGGAAAGTTCAAGCACAATGCAAGCTTACCTTAGCCAATAATAACAGCGTATAGAAAAAATAAGGTATTGAAAATGTGGTTGTGTTTGCTTTGCTGTTTATTGCTGGTTTTATGGTGGTGGTGGTGGGTTTTTTTGTTGTTTTTTTTTGGCTGAGCAGGCAGTTCCTGAAAGATATTAAATCCTGTTCATGTTTTTGAGATGTTCATGCTAGAATCTTGTTTCTCTTTTTGGAGCACAGAATATCTTTGATCTTTCTGCCCGACTTACTGGGAGTTCTGAGTGAGACTCAACGGTAATACCTCTTGGGCAATGAGCTACAACTCTTTTCATATTTGCCAAGGGAAAGGGAAAATATGCCATCTCAGCATTAGCGTTAGGCCAAACAAAAAGCATATGTAGTTAAGAAGCAGGACATTTTAAGCATAAAAGTGAACGTGGGCTTCAGCCTTCAGAGATCGAAATTGCTGAAATAAACAAAAATTGCAAAAGGTTTTGTTAATAGTTTGTACTGTATATTAAGCACAATCCTGTAGTTATTCTTAAGTAATTATCCAATCCTGTAGTACCCCTACAGAGCTCTCATTTTAGTCCACTTTAAAGTGGATTAATCTAAGTCACAAAAAGGCACTCGGTGCAAAACAAAAGTGTCCACGCAGGGGGTTAGTGCAGAATAGCTATGGCATTCCAAATTCACATGCTAGCTTCCCCATGTAGACAAGTCTTTAGTAGAGGCTCTTGAACTAATGGAGTATACTACCTTTCCCCCCAGTCCTTTAGTTTGAGTTATAACAGTATAGTTTTCTTTACGTGTACAGTAGTATAAATGGAAACGAAAGAAAAAAATACAATTAGCCAGATCCACACCTGGTGTAATTAGTATAGCTCCACTGAAGTACATTCTGATTTACACCAGCTGAGTATGTGGCCCTTTTTCGTTATCAGAAAGAGGCCATGTAAGTAAAGCCCTAATTAAACTAACAATATTATTTACAGAATGTACATACAAATTTATTAATCTTGTAATGTCATATTTATGAGCTAGAAATCAATGTCCCGCTACTCCAGTGTATCCACTGTAACATTTTAATAGCTTCAATCTGATATCTATGTATAATATCTAATTGTTTTATTGATGTGTGTGAATGCAGACAGCATAAAGGAAAACAGATTAATAACACTTACACCACTTAGCGGAGAGTAAATTACTAATTTTTTTAACTGAAATATTTTACCTAGTTGTGTTTTTAAGTTAAAACATTGCCTGCTAACATGTGGATAGGAACAGACAGCAGTGTGTTCTCAGTAGCAAGCCTTAGTTTCTGGAAGTTGCTTCAGTCAGAAATACATCTAAGCTGCATTGAGGAAGCATTGTATGACATATCTCTTTGTCCAGGCTTTCTGCTAGTTGCTTAATCAAAACCCCAGCAATCAGCCTTGGAGGTTGCTGAACTGCAAGGGGTCATGGTGTGTGTATTTAGTCCTTGTTTTGTTGTTTTTATTCTTAACCATTTACAGTATGCCCCATTCCTACGGAGAGGAACCCCTGATATGTGCTTGCAATAATGAGAACAGCCGAAGCTTCTGCTATTACATAACTTGAGACTAAGAAGAGCTGCGTTGGCAGACTGTTAACTTCATTATGAGAGTTTCTAGCTCTGTAGCCATCTTAAAGCCCTGAGCTGATAGGTGGTACAAGTCTGAAACAACAAGGTATCATTAGTGAGCCTGTGAACAGCTCCATATAAGTCCCTACCCTGGCTATCAAAGTAGTTGTACCATGATTGTCATCCCTCCCGGGTGAATGGTGAAGTTCTTAGCCCTTTCTCACATGCATTCCTGCCTAGATTTATATAAGGACAAACGTACTGTCAACACAGTGCCCAGTTCTTTGCCCCAACCCTTAAATCAGCCACCCTGCAAAGGGAGTAACCAGTCTCTGGTTTGTCCTCTCAATTTTAGCTACTTTGAGATGCAATTGAACACAGGAGGACTTTAATCTCTGCCATACCCTTGTTTTATTGTAGAGTACTAAGCAAGGACACCGTTCCATAGTCTACAGAATGTACAGGTTTACCAAATCCCAATTCCAAGCACTTTGATAGCTGAAAGCTGGCCGTGCCCATTCGGGGACACATGCTCTTGGCGAATCTGCTTCAATGTGAGACATTTATTGGACTGACAAAACAAAAAGTCCAGTATATAAAGAGGTGCGAGTGTTTGTCTACAGGAGGGTGCTTAGTGGAGTGAGAGAATGAAATAAATGTACCCAGAAAAGATGAGCTGCAGCATTTTTCTTTTTAATGAGGGTCTTGCTGCCATGCCCTCCCCCAGCTATTCAGCTGTGTTGACTGAGGTTCAAGGACACACAATGAACTGTTTGCTCAGATGAGTTCCCAGGAGCCTGCTGGATCTTAGCTCTAACCAATAGACCATGTGGCCTTTAATTAATTTTTACTTGCTTTGATTTCTGAAACTCTCTCAATTAAGTCAGCCTCATTACACACGTTTTCTCTTCATTCTTCCAGGAAAATGAATTTTTTTAAGCCTGTTCAGTACTAAAGATATGATGAGCTTCATTATATATGTGTGTTCATTGATCCTAAATGATCTTAATGCCTTCAGTAATTTTAACAGATTATGGTGCGTTAATGATTTTATGGCTACTGTGTGAGTATGGCTCTTACAAGTAACCCAGCTAGTCCACTCAGGTCAGTGAAGCTGTTTACATGTTCAGGATTTATAGCTTCACAATGGATCAAAGGAGATTATTTTTACTTGTTGGAATTATTGCTTTGGCAACATGATTTTGAAAGGAAAGTTGGTTGAGTTGTCTAGAGGCATTTTGTCAGGCACTTAAATCATGAAAAGTTATCTGAACCTTGCCCATTCAAAGTGAGAAAGGGAACAGAAGATAATTCATGAAGTACTCACAAAAGCCAGCAGTATGGGTGCTGATGATAGTGAATCTTGTAAGGTTGTAAGGTTCTGTTCAAAGAGGTGAAACAAAAAATGATAACAAAAGAAATTTGTTCAAATTGTTGCAAAGCTGGTGACATATAAGAAAAATCTGTTAAAAGGAAGAAAGGAACTTGCTGCACAAGGCTATACTGGTGATCTGGGGAAGGAAACCCAATGAATAAAATACTGGTGTTAATAAATTCAAAAGCATCTGGCCTGTTGGTGGTGGTCTAAAGGCTGGAGAAGGGAGCCTGTTGCACCATGCCATATGGAAGTCCTTAAAAACATGCCTGTCTTCATTCTTTATTTTGCATCTCATGGTGTGATGGCAGTTGAATAATGGACCAGTCTTGCATTAGAATGTTAAACATTTCCAGCTTTTTTTTAATTGATGGATTAAACTGGTAACTTCCACCATAACCATAGGTAATAAAATTAGACGTGTGCTGAAATAATTTGGCACTGCCAATAGCAGGAAAAAAAGAAAGTCTGTGAAATACTTATAGTCCAAATGTATATTCAGTCTCCAATTTTCTCTCTTAGAGAAATTTTATTTAGTTGAATTCTACTGTGAATTCTAATGGCATAATGTTGAATTTCTGTTTGAATCTCACGTAGTTTCAAGAGTTGCAAGTTCTAGTAATTAATCTACAAGATGTAATTCTTGCACAATAATATTAACAGCTCAAAATCTGTTTATTTTAATTGCAGCCAGACTGAAAAAAAAAGTTTCTGAAAACATAAACCTAAGTGAGTTATTTTTGTAACCTCATCCAGAAAACCTGCATAACAGGAGAGTGGAATTTTTTTTTTCCCTCCTCATAAAAACAGAAAAAACCTATAGAAGTCAGTCTGAGACATCAGTAAGTGTTTCTGTATCTCACAAACAGCAAAAAAGTCACATGACAGTTTCTGTGGAAACCATTCCTTTTTATTATTGAATAGGAAAATAGTTTAAACTCACATAAATTTAAAATGCCCATGGGAAGGTTTCTGTGTTGCCAATTTTCCACATTTTAATAAGTTATTACATTTTTTAGGGACAGCCTTATGGATTATTGTGAAATGTCCAATCTAAACACTGAAGTCTCACAGAATGGTAAATGACAAGCTAGCTGTCAGACTGAAAACCAATGACCAGTGAGATGTATGTGACCCTCTCTCAATATGTGCCAGTTATTCAGTCACTTACTGTGTGACTTGAGTGCCAATGCATTACAGAGATTTTTGTCAGTTCTTCTTTCCACAAAGAGCCAGATTCTCAGTTGGTGTAAATGAGAGTAATAATGGGGTTATGCTGATTTACAGAGCAAAGCATCTGGCCCAATGGTTTGATTTCACAATTTTCATGGTACCTGTGTGTGGTTTGGTTTGGTTTGGTTTGGTTTTTTGTTTGGTTTCCAGGGGTGAAAGTAACTTAAAAGGACTTACCGGTACGCCGGAGTCCTGAGCAGGGGGCGTGGCCTCAACCAGAAGAGGCGGGGCCTTTAAATACCCAGGCCCTTTAAATCACCCCTGGAGCTACGAGCTGCAGAGGCGGCTGGGAGCTCCGGCGGCGATTTAAAGGTCCCAGGGCTCCCTGCAGCAGCTGGAGCCCCGGGACCTTTAAATCACCGCCGGAGCTCTGCCGCCGCTACCCCAGGGCTCCGGCAGCTGGGCTCGGGCGGCGATTTAAAGGACCCAGGGCTCCCCGCAGCGGTCGGAGCCCATGGCCCTTTAAATCACCGCCGGAGCCATGCCGCTGTACCCCAGGGTTCCGGCAACAGGGCTCGAGAGGCGATTTAAAGGGCCTGGGGCTCCGACCGCTGCAGGAAGCCCTGGACCCTTTAAACCTGGTCCGGTCCGGCACGGCGTACTGGCTCTTGCCGGTATGCCGTACTGGCTTACTTTCACCTCTGTTAGTTTCCCTTTCTCTTTGGTGACCCTTCAGTCTAACTTATTTTGTTTCTGTCCCTATAAAATAATTTTGACATCCTTTTCAAGTCATGATCACTTGCACCTAAGCAATCACTAATTTTTAGTTCTGTGATCAGTTCTTTTATCTGCCTAGATGAGGTTATAGAATTCCTCCATGTTGGCTGCAACACTTTTTGAGTTAGGAAATAGTCATCTGTACTTTTTAGAAATTCCAAGGATATTTAGTACCTGTGTTATAAGACCTCTAGTATATGTCACTCAGATTGAAGTCCCCTATGATAAATGCAGCTTTTTTCCCTACATATTATAGGTAGGTGCTTAAGGATCTGGTCATCCTGTTCTGTGGGGTAATCTGGTGGCCTTTAGCGGACACCAACTAGCATTCCATTTTTGGTTTAACTGTAAGAACATTGACCCATAGTGTTATATGATAGGCTCCTTGTGAGGCTGCAGAACTGTATTGGTAGATCTATTCATAGAATCATAGACTTTAAGGTCAGAAGGGACCATTATGATCATCTAGTCCGACCTCCTGCACAATGCAGGCCACAGAATCTCACCCACTCATTCCTGAAACAAACCCCTAACCTATAGCTGAGCCACTGAAGTCCTCAAATCATGGTTTAAAGACTTCAAGGTGTAGAGAATCCTCCAGCAAGTGACCAATGCACCACGCTACAGAGGAAGGCAAAAAAAAACCCAGGGCCTCTGCCAATCTGCCCTGGGGGAAAATTCCTTCCCAACTCCAAATATGGCGATCAGCTAAACCCTGAGCATGTGGGCAAGACTCACCAGCCAGACACCCAGGAAAGAATTCTCTGTAGTAACTCAGATCCCACCCCATCTAACATCCCATCACAAGCCATTGTGCATATTTACCGCTAATAGTCAAAGATCAATTAATTGCCAAAATTAGGCTATCCCATCATACCATCCCCTCCATAAACTTATCAAGCTTAGTCTTGAAGCCAGATATGTCTTTTGCCTCCACTACTCCCCTTGGCAGACTCCTCAAATACCATTCATGCTAGGATCTTTATTGGGGGAAATAAAGATCTTTTAGACCTCTTCCCGCCTTTTTCCAGTAGCTCTTCACCAGTTCCACTGGGTAAAGGTCCTCTGTCACCATGGAGAGGGGAACAGAAGTTGACACTGCACCCAATTCTAGGTCTACACGTTTTTGTCCTTCATTTTCTTTGAACATTGCCTATCTCTCTGTCTTTCACTCCATCAAATTGTAAAAGACTCCTCTCCTTTCATTCACAAGTCTCTCTGCAGTGGTTTCCCCCAGAGCCGGTGCTAGCCCATTGGGGACCCTAAGCAGGAATATCTCCCCCCCCCCTACTCAAATGGTTAAATTCTTATAATAAAGAGCAAATAGGGGCCCCCTTTAGCTGTTCAGGGCCCTAAGCAATTGCTTAGTCTGCTCTACCCTTTATTCATAGTGCCAGTATAGGTTCCGGTTACTTGATGTAAACCTCCTGGCTGAATCAGTCTCGTAGCTGCAGGAAAGTTGCTAGTTCTCAAATTGCGGTAGCTATCTTCCAGAGATTTGGTGATGCCTTTGGAGTCACTGTGCTGGCAAGGGGGCGGGGGAGGGTCTGTGCTGTGACCCCTAACAGGATGGACTGAATTGGGACTTCCTTTTGCTGTCTCCCACAATTAAAGAAATATCTTTGCACACAACACATAATTTAGACTAAAATTCCCTGCCATGGGCAGCTAGTGAAGCCAAGAATTTAGCAAAATGGGACTGGACATTTATACAGATAACTCTCGTTATAATTAATTACAATTTTGGAAGGGATAATAAACCTCATGCTTAAGCTAATCTCTAGCAATGAGAGATCAGGATGAGAGCTAACTTGGAGACAGTTTCACATCAGCCTCCTACTATTGAGGGGTTCTTACACCTTCCTCTGAAGCGTTTTGGTACTTGCAACTGTCTGAAACAGAATACTGGGCTAGATGGACCTTGGGTGTGATCCAAGCAATTCCTATGTTCCCACCCTGCCCCAATTCCCCTTTGCTGGGAACTACACTCTTGCCTCCAGTAACCTTTTAAGTGAGAGCTGACACCTCCTAATATCACTGGGCTCCAGCCTCTCCCTTGGCACAGCGCAAAGGTAGCATGTATGTACAGGAGAGGCTGGGGAAGAAAGGACTTCTGGGCCTGGAACCCAGATTTGCAGCATGCTGAAGATCAGGACGGTAACCACCAAGCAACCTGCCACTGGATCAGGAATGGACACAAATGACAAAGGTACACAGGATTGAACTCCAAACACACTGTTACCCCATCTGCCTCTGACAGATACCCGAGGATACTTTTTCTTATACAAATGTTGCCGAAGCATAGCTTGTCAGGCCAGTAAAGTCCCATTAAAATTGATGAGGGAGAATGAGGCCCATGCAGGTGGGGGAAGGATTTATTCTGAAGCAGGGAGGGAACTGTGATAGGGGTGTCACTGTGTGTTGTTGGGGTCTCATCTTGAGTATAGTAACCTACAGTGCAGTTTACTGAAGAGAGGAGTACTTATCCTTAGGGCTCTAAGGGGTAATATTACTCCTCAGTCCCATTCTCTCTGGTCCTGAGTTA
This sequence comes from Emys orbicularis, assembly GCF_028017835.1. Taxonomy (NCBI): domain Eukaryota; kingdom Metazoa; phylum Chordata; order Testudines; family Emydidae; genus Emys; species Emys orbicularis. The sequence continues at coordinate 18,804,782 of NC_088690.1, forward strand.
TGACTCAGAGATGGGCTTGTTTTGTGGTGGTTTGTTTGGAGATTCCTGCTAAGTTTAAATATACCCTTCAAACTGATCTGGTGAAGATATGCCCTGATTAACAAAGGTTATAAATCCTATTATAAATACTGCAGTTCTGGAAAAAGACATAAGTTATGTTTCATTGCATTGATTTTCTTTGAACGGCTATTTACTTTACTTTACAAGCTATATGAATGCATGCTCCAAACCAAGTACAATATACATATTATAAACCCTACGACAATCTAACAATAGATAGGTAAGACATATCAATATTTAACTTTTAGTGCTCTGTATTTAGTGTAAATGGCTATTGTTGCTGAAGCCAAAATTGCTATTTATTTACAGATATTTTTCTTGTTTCTATGCTATAAAATTGGTAACTGAATACTTGCAGTCAACCAACCATGTCTTTTTATTGAGGCCATGTCTACAGTAGGAGTGATATATTTTTATAGGAATACTGGTATACTGTACTGTCAAAGCACTCCTAGTGTGGGCACAGCTATACTGGCAAAGGCATGCTTTGTACTTGTACAGTAAACCCTCCACCCCACACAAGCGAAACAAGCGATACTGATAAGAGCAGCTTTGCCAGTATAGCTGTGTCTGCATTAGGGACATTGGTTGGAACAGCCATGTCCGCGAAGGATCACATTTCACACCACTTGCTGACATAGCAATGCGGGAAAAAGTATATAGTGTATACCTGACTTGTTGATGCATTATTTATAACCATCAGGGCCGCCCAGAGGGGAGGGCAAGTGGGGCAATTTGCCCCGGGCTCCGCAGGGGCCCCGCGAGCCCTGGCCGAGAATCCCTTTCCTGGCTAGAGGCGCCTTTTGAATTTTTACTCACCCAGCGGCGCTCCGGGTCTTCGGCAGCAGGGGGGTCCTTCAGTGCTGCCGAAGACCCAGAGCCAGGGAAGGACCCGCCGCCGCAGACTCGGAGCGCCACCCGGTGAGTACAAGCGCCGCAGAGGGTGGCGCCTTTTTTTTATGTCCGCTCCCCCCGCTTTGCCCCAGGCCCCCTGAATCCTCTGCGTGGCCCTGCTAACCACTGAATAGTTGTGCTGTACCATCTTTAACAGCTACCAAGTTCCAGTCAAGAAGTGGATTTTCAGTTGTAGGCAAAGGCCATATCTACACTAGCATAACCCCATAGCGTAGACAAGGCCTACAGCAATGGAAGGGATTTTTCTATTGCTGTAGGAACAACACCTCCCCAAAGCAACAGTAGCTGGATTGACGAAAGTATTCTTCCATCAACATAGCCACATCTAGGCCGGGGGTTAGGTTGGCATAGTTACAGCAAACACCTCTGAGTGCCATAGCTACATTGATCTACATTTTAAGTGTAAACCAGGTCAAGATGACTCCCATGAACATTTTGTGTATCAGTTTTTAACATGCTTTAGTATTGTTATGGAGGTCAAGTGCAACAGTTCAGAAATGTCTGATTTTGGTCATATATTGAAATACACAGAGAATATTTAGTGTCATTACATATGTTATGTAGACATATGTTATGTACAAGCAAAGAGAAAGTGGCCATTTGTTGACTGTGCATCTCTGCTTGAATCATGCAACTTTGTGTCTTGGAAACAATCTGGTGCTAGCCAGCTGGCCACTGTCGGACAGGACACTTAACTAGATGGATCTGAGATCTGACCCAGTATTGTAATTCCTATGTTCCTAAGTACTTTGAGAACTAAACATTAATTGAAATATCTTCTGTATTAAAATAAGCCTAACAGTTAAGCACATACACTCATCAATCCATAACGCCTGACTCTATCAAAACTTCAGTCTGAGTGTCTAGAATTATTCTGATTGCTAATCACCGAGTTTATAGTCATGTACATCACAGACAGCTGACCCTGCATTCTGCAGCAGACTGGAGATTATGCAACAGATTCAGGTTTTTTATTTCAGGTTTTTATTTTACCATAAAAATGAATAACTCAGTAACTGTTACACTTGTGGTGTTTCATTTGATATTAAATCATTGCCCCCAAATCTTTTTATTTTCATTGTGCTTCAGAATTTGGTATTGAAAATGCAAACTATATTTAGCACCTATAGTAGCTGTTGGAACCAATTTACGTTTGTGGGATAAATATGTTGGGTGGATGCTTAAATGATCAGCACTGAATTCATTAATATGTTGACAATAACATGTAAATCTTTATATTTTAAAATTATACCCCATTGAGATGGAAGGGGCAGCTCTTACCTTGGAGTTTATTCTTTCAAGCTGTATATGAACTCTGGAAAACACTTTTTTAAATTGGTTTACACTCTTATTTGCATTAAAGAGGGCTAGAACTTTTTTTAAATGAAAGTTTGCATTTTGCTGCAGTGGATGGATTCTGGACCCTGGTCATAGGAATGGTGGATTTCAATAATGAATAAAAATGTTCCAGAGTTCAAAAAAATATGCAAAAGGGAGACATAAGCAAAGTAGCCATTTTCTGAAGGGTTTGTAGTTACATATATCCTTTATCTCCTACTACAGAGAGGGTGGTCTGGATTTTCCCAAATTCAGTGCCTGGCTCTAAACCTTGGCTGTTACTACATCTACACAAACACTAGTTTGTTTGCATCTTAATATCATTAGAAATGTGTCCAAATGTCACTGAATTTTGGAGAAATTTGAATCCAGATACAAATGTTGTGGCTCAGATCCATCTCTAATTGGTATTTAGGCAACAAATCTCATTATTTGTACAAAACGGAGATTTTAAGATAGCAAAGATTTTAACATTTATATTTGATTTAAAATAGTAATAACAAAAAATAAGAGGAAAAGTCAAAGTTCGAGATTAAAATTTAGCAAAATGCAGTGTAGGGTCAATCCAAGGACCATGTCATGTCAATGTATAGTTGTATTCATGAGTGAGGGTGTCGGTGATCAATACACTTTTTTGTTTGTTTGTTTGTTTGTTTGTTTGTTGTGGTGTAAAAACACATTACAGAACCAAATTACTTCCTACATTATGGGCCTATGAAAATTCACAGTACAAGCCTATTTCTGTATTAGGCTGAATCGGAACACCCCAAAATTTAAGACAGTTCAGATGCAGATTTGAATCCTCAAATTTAGGAGTATTCGCATATAGGGCTTTGATTACAGGTATGGGCCTGAACCAAATCTAGACAAGATGGGTCTGATTCCCTTCTTGCCTACAAGAGTGTAATTCAATTGACTTCAGTGGAATTATTCCCAGTTTACACAAGGGCAAGTAAGAATGTAACTGTTTTAAGGCTGTAACTCTTTTATACTGCTTTCAAAGGCCTGGTCCACACTAACCCCCCACTTCGAACTAAGGTACGCAACTTCAGCTACGTTAATAACGTAGCTGAAGTCGAAGTACCTTAGTTCGAACTTACCGCGGGTCCAGACGCGGCAGGCAGGCTCCCCTGTCGATGCCGCGTACTCCTCTCGTGGAGCTGGAGTACCGGTGTCAACGGCGAGCACTTCCGGGATCGATCCCAGAAGATCGATTGCTTACTGCCGGACCCGGAGGTAAGTATAGACCTACCCATAGTAACACAAGCTAAATTGGAAAAAAGCACTCTTATTCTGGAATAAGCGAATCCACACAGGGATTTATACTGGTATAACTACAGCAGTATAATTATACTGGTATCACTGTTGGAAAATTTCAGTGTGTAGACAAGCCTGTAGAGTTATAGGGAACATAATTTCCTCTTATTTGCACTAGCGTAAAAGGGAAGTAATTCCATTGCCAATGGGGGGGTTACACTGATGTAGGTGAGAGAATAAGAAACATGTTTTGATTCGGTTTTGGGGGGTTTGCTTCAGGCACATAGCTAAATAAACATATTCATAAAAATACTAAATTTCAGGCATCCCACAGCAATACCGAAACCAGCAAAGATTTATACATGTGAGTCATTTTACTCAGATGAGTAGTACAATGGTTAAAGTTACATGCAGAAGTCTTTGCTGGACTGGGCCTTAAGTGTGAATCCAAGTACTCAATCTGGATCTCTGCTGAGAATGTAATACTTTATAGAATGAGACTTGAAAAATGCAATGTTCATATAATAATTTAATAGTCCTTTCTGTCAATGCAACTAGCTTCACATGATCAAAGTAATTAATAGTTGCTTAATCTTTATCTGTAAGATTTAGCTCTTTAAATGTCTCTAAACAAGAAAAAAATGGATAGACTTATCTGAACTATTAAGCACTCATAGTACAATAGGTTCTGACATGAGTTTTATTCCACTAATGAAATAAAACTATATAGTTTCTGAACCATTTCTTTTAACATGGCACATTAACCTTCCATTACCTGTATTCAGATACCCTGCAGCCCATTTAAAAGCCAATAAAGTAAGCAATTGTTGAGAAGGTAATCATTATAGGGAGGATTAATTGTCAATAACATATAATTAACTAAAACAGAATCCATTTTATAAAAGTAGGAATATTTTTAGTAGGCTCAATAATTTAACTGCTCTCAAAATCTGATTATTTCATTGTTATATGGTGCTTGTATCTTGAAAAATAAAAAAGCAAAGCCACAACTGAATGATAACTTAATCTGAAAATGAATCTTTAAAGTGTTTCAGTACTTTTAGTAGAGCTATCAACTTTTTCATGGTCCAAGAAATACATTTTCTAAATAGTCAATCACATGATTTGTTTGTGTACTTGATTTGAGGATATAGTACTTAGCAGCAATATTTCAATTAATGGTTGATATGAAAATCCTTGTCTGGCAAAATTGCCTCATTTGAAGAAATTAAGACTTTTCATTGGCAGATTTTATCTTTCCCAAGGATTTTGTATAACATTGGATATTATCCCTGTTGCAACTATAACTTTCTTGGAGCATCTATCACCACTAAGGACTGAACTGCTGACAGAATATTCATGCTAAAAGTATTTTTCTAATTTCCTTTCTTAATTAGCTTTTACTATCAGTGGTTGAGGCCTCTAGGTTCTATTGTAATAAAAATAATTTGTAAATCCTCTAACATTAACAATACAACCTGTACAACATAGCTTGTCCTGAAAGACAAATTTAATCACTTCAAAAATGTCTGAGATATTAAAACATTGGAGATTTGGGAAATATCAGCTTCTAGACTCTAAGAAAAAAGATTTATACTCCTCCTTTGGACTTGTGATTTCTAAACTTTTTAAATATATGTAAAGGACTGAAGGAGCAAGTTTATTAGCTGATGAAAATTCCGGACTATGAGATTAAGGGGTGGTAACCCCATGAATTGAAACTTGTTGGCCTCACTGAAATCTTTCAGATCAATACGGCAAAAAACAACCGTTTTTTTCTTTACTAGTTTTTTAAAAATAATTTTAATCCATTTGAAACTAATTTTAGAAGTAACAAAGGCCCCAGGATTCTTAGGAATCTTAATTTGCTAAGGTTTGCTAAATCCATTCTTTCAAATTTAGCCAAATTGGTGTCCAAAGTTTGTGAAGTTGCACTGTACCATAGCAAAATTTCTGCAAAACTTCATGCATGTATTACTAGATGACTTTTTCAGTGTCTCATTTGTATTTTGCCACAAGAGGGTGACTTCTGTTATTACAGCACTGAGAGTCTGGTTTATCCATTTGATTTGATTTTCCTATAATAGGTTTTGTCTGTTGCTGATGAGAAATAAAATCAGAAAAAGAAAAGACCATCTTGGCCTAGGCCTGCTATTTCTCACCTTTTATTTTGTTTTATCTAAGGTCTAGTTTACCATTTTTTCCCACCATTCACTTCACTCTCAAAACCTAAGAATGTGTTTACACAAGGAAATTCTAGAAAAACTGATGAAGGGGCGTTAGGCCTAAGAAACCTAGTTAGTTAGCAGGTTTAACTAATAAAATGATAAATATGCCAGAGCTGCTGTAACACTGGCTACAATAGAGACCCCACTAGATTTCTGTTCATCTGAATGTGTGGCAGAAGTGGGTATACCCTAATGTAACTGAGGCTCAAGTATTTATTGAATTTATTTATATTCTGTGCTTAAATTTCTGACCTTCTCCAATAACTGATTTATTACCCTTTGTATGAAACTGTGCTTCCCCTTTATTCTTACGTTAGATAACTGCCAAATGCTTGAAACCATCACTAGTGTGACACGTTTCTCTCCCAAGTTTATTCTACCTCTTCTTGAAAATCTGTTTTCACCTTAAAAATACAGCCCAATGGAAATCACCTCGACCTCTCTTATTTTACATCCTTGAGACCTGTTACCGTTTTGTTGCCTTTATGCTATAGCCTCTCTCCACTAATATCCTTCCTATTGTGCCATGACCAATGCAACAAACAATGTTCCAGATGGAGGGAGAGTCTAATAAATACCTTATATAGTAACACTACTGATGCTTTGATAAATGTTTTGGTCTAGGTTTTGGCCTACTGTACTTTATTTACACAGTTCAGCATGTGGCTTTCAGTAAAGTCCTGCTTTTTTTATGTAGTTTTTCATCTGAGATAAGTAAGACTATGTGTACGCTACGGCCTATGTTGGTATAACTTATGTCGCTCAGGAGTGTGAATAAACCATCCCCTCTGAGTGCCATAAGTTACACCGATATAAGTGCTCATGTTCTGCCATTTGCACAGGTGGGTTTTTTATGCCAATGGGAGAGCTCTCGCATCGGCATAGAGCGTCTTCACCAGACGTGCTGCTGGTTAAATGTTTTAACTGACGTCATAGGGGATTTAATAGGGAAATAAAAGCCCCAAGATCCCTCTAGTTTCTATTCCTTTCTTCATACTAGCACAGCACACAACCTCCTTGAAAGAGAGACCAGTAAATGGGATATGGGATTTCAACTTTGACAGGCAGATGCACCAAACCATGCAACTGAGAGACTTATTAGGCCTAATAAACAAAGCATTTTGGAGCCATAAATTATTGGGACTAATCAGTCAGTTGACACACTGATAACTTGTTCATATCTGATCCTTATGCTTACCAGAGTTGTACTGGAATTTGGCTCCTTGTGTCTTTCAAGAAGACTTTTCTTTGCTTCATAATAGAAATTCCATAATAAAAATCATTGTTAGAGACTAGAAGTAATTAAAAGTTTACAGCAGAGGTAGGCAACCTATGGCATGCGTGCCGAAGGCAGCACACGAGCTGATTTTCAGTGGCACTCACACTGCCCAGGTCCTAGCCACCAGTCCGGGGGGCTCTGCATCTTAATTTAATTTTAAATGAAGCTTCTTAAACATTTTAAAAACCTTATTTACTTTACATACAATAGTTTAGTTATATATTATAGACTTATAGAAAGAGACCTTCTAAAAATGTTAAAATGTATTACTGGCACGCGAAACCTTAAATTACAGTGAATAAATGAAGACTCGGCATACCACTTCTGAAAGGTTGCCAACCCCTGGTTTACAGTGTAGTGTTGCAGAAGATTTGTCAGTTCAGCAAAAAAGGCAAGGATGGTAGAGAAAGCAATTAAAATGTTTCTATTAGATTTGGTTAAAAAATTACAAAAATTCTTAACGAAAATTTTCTCAAAAATGTGTCCCATTTTTCAATTACTTCTAGCTTCACTAAGAGGGAGGTGATAGGTAACTTTGAAAATATACGGACTGATGTACCATAAAAACTAGAATGACCTGACACTTCCTGTTGCAGGTGGCATCTATCAAATGAGACACAGTGACAAAAGTTCTGATAATCTGTATTTACCATATTTCCATAATACTTTACACAAGAATGGGAATGTTAAGAACAGTGTCTTGGCCAAATGCCATCTTGGGTCATTATATTTTGCCTACCTAAAATCCTCCCTGCATTTGCAATAAGATACAGTATCCCTGCTAACTTACTGTCCTAAATTGTTTTATTATTCATGTGCTGTGAAGCAGCTGTCATTCCATTTCACAAGTGATTCCATTTCAGTTGGTCCTGAGGGCATGTACATGTGGAATTGTGTATTATGGGGGAAAGTGGAAGACATGGCAAGGTGGGATCTTGAGCTACAAGATTCAGAATTTGAAAGGATATAGGGTGAAGCAGAATGCAGTGGCGTCCCAGAGATGTATATGGGGATCAAAGGGAGTGTGCATGGGGTGAAACAAGTTTATCTGCTGCTGGATCTTGGTGGAGCCAAGCATAAGGTGTAGATTTTATGGATGTAATAGCACTGGCTATGTTTATCTATGTACAAAATTCAGCTGCATCTGGCTTTTTACCCTTTTCTATGGAAGACCTAGGGAAAGATAAAAATTTATAAGAGTAAAGGTCAATAGATTCCTGCTGTGAGGGAGTGTATTGTGTATGGAGGTTTGGAATACAGAAAGGGTGCAATGATGTGCCAGCTGCATTGAACAGTTGGGAATAAAATTGGGGTGACCGGCTGTGTGCATAGAGGGAGTCCCAAGTGTGCAGTAGGTAGTGGGATGTAGTATGCTCACAGGGAGAAGAGGTTGGGATGTAGTAGGCTCCCAGGGAGAAGAGGTTCCAAGTGGGAATCCTGGTAGCAGCGGCATTCAGTGAGACTGGGGTAGCAAAGTAGAGATCCTGAGACCATGGGCTGGTGGTCAACAGTGGAGCCCCAGGGTCAGTGGGTGTGGGGGGAGGAGGTGCACTGTGCAGGGGCCTACAATACAATCCCAGGCTCAGTAGGTGAATGAAGGAGTGTACTGGGAGGAGAGGGGGGGAGGATACAATGATGTCACAAGCTCAATCACTGTGTGGGGAGAGAGGGTGCACTGAGGGGCAGGGCACGGTACAGTGGAGTCTCAGGCTCAGGGGGAGGAAGGTGGAAATTGGGGTCCCAGGCTCTGTGGTGGGTGTGGGAGGGGGGTCTACTGGGAGTAGAGGGGATGCAGTGGGGTGCTCGGCTTGGTGTGCGGGAGGAGCAGGCGTCTACTGCGTGCAGTGGGGTTGGGTGCTACAGTGGGATCCCAGGCTCAGTGGGGGTGGGAGGAAGTGAAGGGGGCATGGGGTGTGGGGAGCAGTGGGGCCCCAGGGTCAGAGGGGATGGTCTTGAGGGGTACCCAGGGAGCAGTGGAGTCCCAGTCTGGGGGTTGAGTGGGGAACAGTGGGGTATGGATGGCCCAGGGGTGAGGGTGCAGAGCCTTGAGGGAACCGGGGGTACAGAGGGCAGAGATGTACAGGGGCAGGTTCAGGGGGGCATGGGGGTGAGGCAGAGGAGGGGACTCCTAGGGGGTGAGGCAGAGGAGGGGACTCCTAGGGTGGGAGGAGTGGGCATGGGGGAGGCTGAGATGTGCGGGGCAGAGAGTTATGGGAGTCGGGGTGCCTCAGACTGGGAGGGAGTGAGGTCGGGTTCAAGGATGCATGGAGGTCAGAGTGCACGGGGGCGCGAAGCAGTGGTGCCCTAGGCTCGGGCTGTGGGTGGATGGGTGGGCTGAGGGATGCGAGGGGGTTGGAGAATAGGGAACGGGGTGCATGGGGGGCGTGGAGTAGTGGTGCCCCAGGCTCCAGTGGGGGAGGGGACAAGCTGAGAGGGGATGCACGAGGGGCGCGGAGCAGTGGGGGGCAAGTGCACGGGGGAGGGGAAGAGCAGTGGGGTGCGGGGAGCACGGGGGTCGGTGAGGAGCAATGGGGGGGACAGGGAGCAGTGGTGCCCCAGGCTCCAGTGGGGGAGGGGACAAGCTGAGAGGGGGTGCATGGGGGTCGCGGAGCAGTGGGGGGCGGGGAGCACGGGGGTCGCTGAAGGAGCAATGGGGGGCGGGTGCATAGGGGGAGGGGAGGAGCAATGGGGGGCGGGGAGCATGGGGGGCGGGGAGCACGGGGGTCGCGGAGCAGTGGGGGGCAGGTGCATGGGGGGGAGGAGCAATGGGGGCGGGGAGCAGTGGTGCCACAGGCTCGGGGTGTGTGAGGGCAGGCTGAGGGGTGCACAAGGCGTGTGTGAGGGGGGGCGCGGAGCCCTCGTGTCCCAGGCTCGGGGAGGCGAACCGTGGTGCCAGGCTCTGGTCCCCTCTCTGAGTCCCGCGGACTCTCCTAGCCGCCGCAGCGGGCCGCCCCACCCCGCTGGCCCTCCCCCCTCCCCGGCTCCCTCCCCCTGCGGGCTCGCCGGCCAGACAGGATGTCTCTCTCTGGCTGCAAGATGGCGGCAGCAGCGGAGCCGGGCACGGAGCTGTCCGGGGCTCAGCGGGAGCCGGTGCTGGGGGCGCAGCCAGAACTCGGCGGGAGCGCGGCGTCCCTCCGCCCGCCCGAGATCGCCATGCGGCTGGAGAGCGCCCGCCGGGAGCTGAGCAACAGGCGCAAGGTCCTGCTGAGAAACCTGCCCGAGGAGAGCAGCAGCCAGGTACTGCGGCGCCCCCGCTCCGGGAGAGGAGCCAGCCGGGCTGGGGGGACCCCAGAGCCTGCACAGGGCAGGCAGGAGACGGCCGCCATTCCCGTGCCCGCCCAAAGGGGAGACCTGGAGAGCGGATCCTCGACATCGCCCGGCCCCTCGGGGTCCCGCTCCGAGCCCCCCCCACAACACCCCATGGGGGTCCCGCTCCGAGCACCCCCCCGCATACAGCGCCTCATGGGGGTCCCGCTCCGAGCACCCCCCCCACAACACCCTGTGGGGGTCCTGTTCCTAGCTCCCCCCCATACACAGCGCCCCCACAGGGTCCCGCTTCGACCTCCTCCCCCCCTACAGCGCCCCTTGGGTCCTGCTCCAAGCCCGCCCCACAGCACCCCATGGGGGTCCCGCTCCGAGCTCTCCCCCACTACAGCACCCCATGGGGGTCCCACTCTGAGCTCTCCCCCCCTCCCCCCACAGCACCTTATGGGGGGGTCCCGCTCTGAGCCCCTCCCGCACACAACCGCCCATGGGGGTCTCGCTCTGAGCTCCCCCGCGCACACAGTGCCCCGTGGGATCCCCCTCCACCCGCGCACACAGCATCCCACGGGGTCCCGCTCCGAGTCCTCCCTCCGCCCCCACGCGCAGCTCCCCACAGGATCCTGCCAAGCCCTCTTTCCCCCCAGCATATGTCATCCCACAGGATAAGAACATACGAATGGCTATGCTCAGTCAGACCAATGGTTTATCTAACCCAGTACTATCCTATTTTCTGACATGGCTGGTGACAGAATAGGGCAGCAATTTATCGAGTGATCCATCCCATCATCCAGTCCCAGCTTCTGGCAGTCAGAGGTTTAGGAGCACCTAGAGCAGCGGTTCTCTAACTGTGGGTTGGGACCCCAAAGTGGGTTGTGATCCTGTTTTAATGGGATCACCAGGGCTGGCCTTAGACTTGCTGGGGCCTGGGCCTAAAGCTGAAGCCCAAGGGCTTCAAGCCCTGGGTGGCAGGGCTCAGGCTTCAGCTTTGGCCCGGGGTGGCAGGACTCAGGTTACAGGCCCCAGCCCAGGGCTGAAGCCCTTGTGCTTTGGCTTTGCCCCCCGCCATACACATGGGGCAGCAGGGCTCAGGCTTCGGTCCCCACTTCTGGGGTCATGTAGTAATTTTTGTTGTCAGAAGGGGGTTGCAGTGCAATGAAGTTTGAGGATCTCTGACCTAGAGCATGGGGTTATATCCTTGACCATCTTGGTTAATAGCCATCGATTTTCTTCCAAGAATTTACATAATTCTTTTTTCAACCTAGTTATGCTTTTGACCTTCACAACATTCTCTGGGAGTTCCACAAGTAGACTGGGCATTGTGTGAAAAAGTTCTTTTTTATGTTTGTTTTAAACCTGGTGCCTATTAATTTCATTCCTGTTTCATGTGTTATGTGAAGGGGTAAATAATGCTTCCCTATTCACTTGCTCCATTCTTGTTTTTATAGACCTCTGTATCCCCCTTAGTAGTCTCTTTTCTAAGACGAACATTCCCAGTCTTTTTAATCTTTCCTTGTGTGGAAGCTGTTCTATACTCCCAAACATTTTTGTTGCCCTTCTCTGTATTTTTTCTAATTCTAATATATCTTTTTTGAGATGGAGCGACTATAACTGCAAGCAGTATTCAAGGTATGGGCATACCATGGATTTATATAGTGGCATGATGATATTTTCTGTCTTGCTATCTATCCCTTTCCTGATGGTTCCTAACATTGTTAGCTTTTTTGACTGCTACTGCACATTGAGGAGATGTTTTCAGAGACCTATCCCAAAGACAACAAGATCTCTTTCTTGAGAGGAAACGGGTAATTTAGGCCCCATCATTTTGTATGTATAGTTGAGATTGTTTTCCAATGTGTATTACTTTGCATTTACCAACATTGAATATCATCTGCCATTGTGTTGCCCAGTCTCACTTTTGTGAGATCCGTTCGTGACTCTTCGCAGTCAGTTTTGGACTATCTTGAGTAATTTTGTATCATCTGCAACTTTGTCACCTCACTGTTTACCCCTTTTTCCAGATCACTTACGAATCTTTTGAACGGCATTGGTCCCAGTACAGATCGTTGGGGGACTGTGCTATTTACCTCTCTCCACTGTGAAAACTGACCATTTATTCCTATCCTTTGTTTCCTATCTTTTAACCTATTGCTGATCCATGAGAGGACCTTCCTTCCTATTCTATTACTGCCTATTTTGCTCAAGAGCCTTTAGTGACGGACCTTGTCAAAGGCTTTCTAAAAGTCCAAAGTACACTGTATCACTGTGTCACTCTTATCCACATGTTTGTTGACCATCAAAGAATTCTAATAGATTAATGAGGTATGGTTTCCCTTTACAAAAGCCATGTTGACTCTTTCCCAAAATATCGTACTCATCTATGTATTTGATAATTCTGTTCTTTACTAGTTTCAACCAGTTTGCCTGGTATTGAAGTTAGGCTTACCAGCCTCTACTTGGCAGGATCACCTCTTTAAAAAAAATCAGCGTTAGATTGGTCATCTGATACTTAAGTGATATAGGGCCCTTCGTTTTCAGATTTTATCTTATTCAATATTTCCCAGGAATTTATCAGTGTTTATTACCACAACAAAAGGTGAAAATCAGTGCAAAAAACTATTAATGATTTTTCTGGGTAAATATCGGAGTTTATTTTGGTGGACGGAAAGACAGGAGAAAAAAATATTCAGTAGATTAATGCATTGAATACTGTTCATCAGTGTGGTTTGCTGCAGAACTAAAAGAGAACTCAACACAATGCCACCTCTGAGTTTGCATTTGAATAAACAGTTTACTGTTGTAGACATAGAACTTATAAATATTTACATTTAATAATTGGGGCACACCATTTGCAGCGCATGCACTCATCTTCATCCTTTTCTCTCTCTTTTTTTTTTAACTTTTGAGTACTTCCTTGTGTTCTGAAACGTATTCTGATACTTCTCATTTTACTGTGTCAAATCTTTAAAGTATTATCTGCTAACGGCTTGAAATATGTACGGGGTGTGCGTGAGATTCATCAGTACGTTCAGATGTGCACACCAAGCTTGCTTGTGTGCCTGTTTGTCTCTCTCTTCTAGACTAATATATAACCTTACTTCAACAACCAGCTTTGCATATACACACAGATTATTATCGTAATACATATATCTCATGCAATGTATTGTATTTTCCTAATAAAACAAGTTATTTTTTATATATTTGCATGATACAAAAATAGGGTGAAAATCAGAAAAAACTGAATAATACTTTCTGTAAAACCTAGGATTTTTTTTGGTAAAAATTGGTTTAAACTGAAAATGAAGGGGCTTAGTTACATGCCATAATGAGTAGTTCTGCAATTTCCTATATGAGTTCTTTCAGAAATCTTGGGTGAATGCCATCTGATCCCAGTGACTTATTACTGTTTAATTTATCAGTTTATTCCAAAACATCTTGTGTTGACACCTCAATCTGGAACAGTTCCTCAGAATTGTCATCTAAAAAAATAGCTCAGATGTAGAGGAACCTCCGTCGCATCCTGTGCGGTGAAAACCAATGCAAAAATTTCATTTTGCATCTGATCAACAACTTTGTCTTCCTAGAGTGCCTTTTTAGCAACTTGATCGTCCAGTGGCCCCACTGATTGTTTGGCAGGCTTCCTGTTTGTGATGTACTTAAAAAATATTTGCTGTTAGGTTTTTGTGTCTTTTGCTAGTTGCTTTTCAAATTCTTTTTTGGTCTGCCTACTTATACTTTTACACTTGACTTGTGAGAGTTTATGTTCCTTTCTTTTGTCCTCAGTAGGATTTGACATCCAATTGTTAAAGGATGTCTTTTTGTCTCCAACTGCGTCTTTACACTGTTGTTTAGCTATGATGGCACTCTTTGGTCCTCTTATTGTTTTTATTTTATTTGGGGTAAGCAAATAGTTTGAGGCTCAATTATAGTGTTTTTTTAAAGTTTCCATGCATCTTCCAGGCAATTCACTCTTTGTGACTGTTCCCTTTAATTTTCACTTAAGTACCTTCCTCATTCTTGTGTAGTTCCCTTTTTTTGAAGTTAAATCTCCTGGGCTGGGTTTCTTTGGTAATTACCCCCCCCCCCCCGGAAAGAATGTTAAATTTAAGTACATTGTGGTCATTATTGCCGAGCGCTGCAGCTATATTCATCTCTTGGATCTGATCCTGTGCCCCACTAAATCAAGGACTAAATCAAGAATTGCCTGTCCCTTTGTGGGTTCCAGGACAAGCTACTCCAAGAAGCAGTCATTTATGGTGTCTAGAAATTTCATCTCTGCATCCCATCTTGAGGTGACAGATTCCCAGCGAATATGGGGATAGTTGAAATCCCCCATTATTATTGGGGTTTTTGGTTTTGTTGCCTCTCTAATCTCCATGAGCATTTTACAGTCACTGTCATCATCCTGGTCAGGTGACTGGTAGTATATTCCTACTGCTATATTCTTATTATTCAAGCATGGAATTTCTATCCATACTGATATTATGCTTCGGTTTGATTCATTTAAGATTTTTATTATATTTGACTTTATGCTTTCTTTCACATATAGTGGCACTCCCCAACCAGCGTGGCCTATCGTTCCTGTATATTTTGTACCCTGGTATTACCGTGTCCCATTGCTTATCATCATTCCACCAACTTTCTGTGATGCATATTATATCAATATCCTCATTTAATACCAGGCACTCAGATTCACCCATCTTAGTATTTAGGCTTCTTGCATTTGTAAATAAGCACTTATAACTTTTGTCAATATATAGTTGTCTGCCTTAATGTGATATCGTTGAATGGGACTCTTTTTCATTGACTTTTTCTCTTCAGTTCTTATCTGTACTTTATCAACTTCTATCCTTTCCTAGTAAGGATATAAACTAGCCCCTTTAATAAATCGTCCCCTAAGGGATGTGTCTATCTGAACCATGTGCACCTCAACACCTGTCAGCTTTCCCTCAGCCCTTAGTTTAAAAACTCCTCTACAACATTTTCAATTTTACATGCCAACAATCTGGTTTTGGTTTGGTTTAGGTGGAGCCCATTATTCCTATATAGGCTCTTCCTTTCCCAAAAGGTTCCCCAGTTCCTAATAAACCCCTCTTCGAACACCATTGTCTCATCCACACAATGATACCCTGCAGTTCTGCCTGTCTGACTGGCCTTGCATGTGGAACTAGACGCATTTCAGAGAATGCTACTATGGAGGTACTGGACTTTAATCTCTTACCTAGTAGCCTAAATTTGCCCTCCAGGACCTCTCTCCTACCTTTCCCTATGTCATTGGTACCTACATATACCACAACCACCAGTTCCTCCCTAGCACTGCACATAGGTCTGTCTAGATGTCTCGAGAGGTCCGCAACCTTTGCACCAAGCAGGCAATTCACCATGCGGTTCATCGCAAACCCAGCTCTCTATATTTCTAATGATCAAATCCCCGTTACTATTACCTGTCTCTTCCTAATAACAGGAGCCCCATCCATAGACATGCCAGTTGCCCACAAGGCAGATAATCATACATGCTGCATTCCGTGCAATAAACTGGGTAGGCCCCACTCTGCTGCTGGACTTATGCCTGCATTCTTTTTACTCTTGAAGGTTTCGTGTGTGTGTGTGTGTGAGAGAGAGAGAGAGAGAGAGAGTTGTTCTTCGGGTGTGTGTGTTGTTGTTTTTTGGGGGGCTGTGATTGGCCTAAGTTTAGAGAATGTTTATTAGCTGTATCTGGCTCTCACATCCCCTCGCTGAACATCCTTGCAAAACTCCCCTGTTCCCGAGCTCCTGTGGTCGCTTAGGAGCTGACTTCTTAAAACCCTGTTCTCCCTGAGTTAGGCCTCCCCCCCTCCCTCCAAGGGATCCTAAAGGGATTAGGAATCAAAGGATGGCAAACTACAGCCTCCTTAGGAAGCTCTCATCCTTGCCTAGCAGGCCGCTAAGCTCAGCACACAGCCTCCCCAAACAGACCACACTATAAACTTCAATCAAGCAGGCAAACAGCAACCAAGCAAGCACACAACAAACTAACAGACCACAAACTCACCCCAAGGGTCACGTAGTCACTTCTCCTTCACCTGGAGAACTCCCTCACAAAACTCCCCTATTGACTGATCCTGTTTGCTAGTGGATCCCAATTTGAACCCCACCCATACACACAGTGCCCCATGGGATCCTGATTGGAGCTCCCCCTCACTACCCCAAGGGATCCTGCTCAGAGCCTCCTCATTAATCCCTCACACGCAACACCCATGGAATCCTGCTTAGCCCCCCTCACCATCCCCAGGGGGATCCTGTTCAGAGCCTCCCACCCATCCTTCGCACACTGTCCTGCATGGGATCCTGCCCAACCCCTGCCCCTTACTCCCCCATTGGATCCCACTTGGAACCCCCGCCATGGGGTCCTGCTTAGGCCCCCTCACCACTCCCTAGCACAAAGCGCCCCATAGGATCCTGCTCAATGACCCCTATCCCAGCCCCTTGCACATAGCACTCCTGCAGGATCCTTCTGGGTCCCTCCCTCCCCCACACTGTTCCCCATGGGATCTTGCCCTCACCTGCACCATTGCACACAGTGAGTCCCCCTTGAGATTCCCACTTAGTGGCTTTTCTCCGTTACACACAGGGCCCTACAGGATCCTGCCCAACCCTGGCCCACCCTCTTGTTCACACTACCCCTTGGGATTCTGCTCTGTGTCCCCCTCACTCACCCTCTCTCATACAGCACCCCAAAGTATCTCACTCGTTAATCCCCTCAAGCACAGCGCCCCTTGGGATGCTGCTCGCTTCCGGCACACTGTGCCCTTTTGCATTCAAAATAACAGCTCTACCTAGGGGGTTAATTAAATTTGTAGTAGGGTTTTGCACAGGCACATCAGTGACGTGACATTGTTTTACTCTGGGCATCCGTTTTCAGGAACTATTTTCCATACAAAAGTATAAAGTGGCCCTGAATAGTTCACTTTTCTGGAAAGTTTTAGGATTGCTAGCCATTCGCTGAGACCTCTGCCCCCAAAACTCCACTTGTTCTCTCTTTGATCATATATGTGGGCAGTAAGGCAGCCCTAGTCCTGTTCACCTGGCGGGTCAGAGCACCATGTGTCAAAGGAAAGATTCCTGCAGTTAATATCATGGTGGGTGAACATATTTAGGAGAGGAGGAACTGCATGATTAACTACTTCTGTCACATTCAGTTGAGGGACCTGCTCTCTTCTTCCATCCTTAGGATGATGGTACCACAGTGGAAGAGACCCCTTCCAGTGCAAAAGGCACATGTTTCCTTATGGTTATTTTTCTGTCTAATAAGCAAGTCCAGATTTAGAACAGATCTCTACTAAGCATGCTCCTCCTGCGGTCAGGGCCGGCTCTAGGTTTTTTGCCGCCCCAAGCAAAAAAAATTTTGGCTGCCCCCCGTCCCAGCCCTGGGCTCCTCGCCGCACCCCCCTGCTGCCCCAGCCCTGGGCTCTCCCCCACCACCCGCACCCCCCTGCCTCCCCAGCCCTGGGCTCTCACCCCCTGACCCGCACCCCCCTGCCCCCCCAGTCCTGGGCTCGCTCTCACACACACACACACACACACACACACACACACACACACACACACACCCTGCCGCCCCAGCTCTGGGTTCCCCCCTACCCCCCCCCCACCATTGCCCCACACACACACACCTCCTGCCGCCCCAGCCCTGGGCTCACCTCCCCCCCCCCCCCACCTGCACCCTCCTTCCGCCGCAGCCCCATGGCAGGGTCATTCAGCAGGAATTTTAGATGTGCACAGAACACAGACAGGATTTGTTCCCATATGGTTACAGAACTGCAGTAAAGTGGAACAATTTTCAGCTTGTGTGATTGGAGGATATCTGGATGCATATTATAAGACTGTCCTACATAAATGAGGAAAAGTTGAGGTGCCTTTATTATTCTTTTGTTCCACTCTTTCTTTCTATGGGGAATTTGCCAATGCAATATCACTGTCTTCCTTTTAAACAAACAAACAAAAGGCAATGGCTGTTGAAAATAGCAATTCCAGTCCTAATAACCACTGGGAAGCATTTCTTGCTCAATTTTATCCTACTTTTTCTACAGCAAGTTACAGTGGATCAGTATATTTGATTTGGGAGAAATGAAGTAACAGCTGCCCAAAGTGAGCTTGAGCACTCCTGAATTTTGAGGTGTTCAAATCTGGAAGGCAGGTGCTGGGGGGGGGGGGGGGGGGCGCGCGACCTGTGGCTCCGCAGGGGAGCACGGCAGCATGTATGCAGCAGCGTGTCTGGCGCTGCACGAAGCCAGACACGCTGGTCTGAGTGGCACGGTTGGGGGGTTGGAGAAGGGGTAGAGGGTTCGGGGGGGGGGGCAGTCAAGGGACAGGGAGCAGGGGGGGGGGGGGCTGGATGGGGTGGAGGTTCGGGGGGGCAGTCAGGGGCAGGGAGAAGGGTGGGTTAGATGGGTCAGGGGTTTGGGGGGGCAGTTAGGGGACAGGCAGCAGTTGGAGTCCCAGGGGTTTGTCAGGGGACAGGTAGGGGGTGGGGTCCTAGAGGGGAAGTTGGGGGGGGTCTCAGGAAGGGGGAAGTTGGGGACAAGGACCAGTGGGGCTTAGATAGGGGGTGGGGTCCTGGGGGGCAGTTGGGGCAGGGGTCCCGGGAGGGGGTGATCAGGGGACAGGGAGCAGGGGGGTTGGATGGGTTGGGGTTTTTGTGGGGGGCAGTCGGAGGGAGTGGATGGGGGCAGGGTGGGGCTACCCTCCCTCCCCATGGAGTGTCCTATTTTTTGAATGTTAAAATATGGAATCCCTACTCACAGCGCAGCTCTCCATTCACAGCAGGCTACAGCATGAGGTCTCAGCTTCCTCACTCCCTCCCCCTCTTTCCTGTTGGTAGTGGCCAAAGGAATGCTGGGAAATGTAGTTCTTTCCCTGCTCCAGGGCTGGCTCTATAGGCAGGGAGCTAACCAAGGAACTACAGCTCCCAGGGCCCCCTGTTGGTTCTCAGCTCCCATGCTGGATCCCTGCCGCCCCTGCAAATGGGCTGCCCCAAGCACGTGCTTGCTTTGCTGGTGCCTAGAGCCGCCCCTGCCTGCGGTATCTTGTGCTTTGAGCAGGTGACAGTCTGGTCAGAGAAATGGTAGATCAAGCAATGGACTCTGTATGCCTGGCCTGAGGTAGAGGAATCCACAATGAGAAGTTTCATTCTGTTTTAAAATAATGTCCTGCCCGTTTAAAGACCAAACAGAATGGGTTAGTTGAGTCTCCCAAATAAAGTATTTAAGACAGGGCTTGTTTCATGCTTTGCAAGAGGAAATCCCCTTGTTCTCCTTTAGTCTGCAGCCCTCTCTTGTTTCCCCCAGTACATTTTCAACTCTTATATCCTCACCCTTCATAGAATCAGGTACCTGTAGCTAATAGAGCTGATAAGCAGTCTTGCAAGAAGCTCTTGTTAACCTATCCTTGCTTGATAAGTCTGCAGAGGTAGTTCGTTGTGGAAAGGGATTTTTAAACTCCTCCTTGCCATAGCCTGTATGCCGTCCCTTCGCTCTTATCATGTTGCCCTTCGTAGGAATGAGGGAGCAGAAAGTAGAAGGAAAGAAAATATTACTTCACACAGAATGAGAGAATTTCCTCTGAATGCTAAATTTGGTGGCTACTCTGAACTGTTTCTCACACTGTCATTCATTTAAAATGCTATTAATGTAATTAAAGTTTATTTTAAAAAGAGCTTCAAAATAAGATTTTTTATTTTTGAGTTTGCAATAGCAAGAAATACTATTTGTGTCTTTGGGCATTTCCTTTGCCCATTTCATTGGGGCTTTATTACTGCTTTTCGGGAGTCCAAGGATTTGCATGTTATATTGTAAGCAGTATACCATTAAGTGGATGTTTAACAGTACAGTACCATGGATACAATTTCACTACAGGATATATAAGAAGTTTCTGACTATACCAGAGAGCCTTTTTTTTCCAAGGTTGCCATATTTGTTTCTGAAGACTGAGAAATTTAGTCCACTCACAAGTTAACAATTAAGCCGTGAAACCCAAAGGAAAACTACACAAGTCATTGGAAGTTCATCATGTTGTACACTTTTGCTTCCTGAGGCAAAACTTGAAAATTAGCATAGTCAGTATGCCAGCAATTGAATTACATGATACTGTGACCACTCACTGTTGGAAACCAATGTATTTGAAAATACAGGCTTTAAAGCAAACATCACTTACAGCAGGGGTCTCAAACTCAATTTACCTTAGGGGCAGTGCCAGTCCTCAAATCCTCCCAGTGGGCCAATAATGTCACTGAAGATGGTGTTCAGAAAAGAAAAAGTTTATATTGTATTTTTTATTTCAGATTTCTTAGAAATAATAAAACTGTCATACAACTTTATACAATTCTTCGCCTGCCAGAGTTTTTAGTGTTTGCCAGACACCTGGCAACGCTTCAGTTCTGTCAGTTTGTTGATGTTTGGCCTCAGTGACTGAGCAGTTGAAACCTTCAGGATTGCAGCAAGGTGTGCGTCAGAAAGTTGTGTTCGGTTTTTATGACTTGTTTATATTCATTGTGGAAAAAAGTGAGACTGCCTCCATGGCTGACTCTGCCCGGCAACTAATGATGCTGCTGTAATGGGTTAGATCACAGAACCCCCCCCCCTCGGGAGCTGCCAACTGATGTGCCAAGACTACTACTGCCCCTGCTTTCCTGCCCTGTCAGCTTAGGACTTCAGTGCCCTGCCTGGTTTGAGCCAGACTTGCTAGCCTGCTGCAAACCCAGACCCAGGTCTGAATCACATCCCCTAACAGCTGTAAGCTTACCTGAAAGCAGCTTACAGAAGTGTTCTTGCCTTTAACACTCAGATGCCCAACTCCCAATGGGGCCTAAACCCAAATAAATCCGTTTTACCCTGTATAAAGCTTATACAGGGTAAACTCATAAATTGTTCGCCCTCTATAACACTGATAGAGAGACATACACAGCTGTTTGCCTCCTCAGGTATTAATACATACTCTGAGTTAATAAGTAAAAAGTGATTTTATTAAATACAGAAAGTAGGATTTAAGTGGTTTCAAGTAGTAACAAACAGAAGAAAGTAAGTCACCAAGCAAAATAAAACAAAACACACAAATCTATGTCTAATCAAACTGAATACAGATATTCTCACCCTTAGAGATGCTTCAGTAAGTTTTTTCCTCAGACTGGACACCTTCCAGGCCTGGGCACAATTCTTTCCCCTGGTACAGCTCTTGTTCCAGCTCAGGTGGTAGCTAGGGGATTCCTCATGATGGCTCTTCCCTTTGTTCTGTTCCACCCATTTATATATCTTTTGCATAAGGGGGGAATCCTTTGTCCCTCTCTTGGTTCCCACCCCCTCTTTCTCAATTGAAAGACACCAAGTTAAAGATGGATTCCAGTTCAGGTGACATGATCACATGTCACTGCAAGACTTCAAGCCTTCATTCCTCCCAGCCTGACTTACAGGAAGGCTTGCCTGCAAACAGAGCCATCCACAGTCAATTGTCCTGGTTGATGGGAGCCATCAAGATTCCAAACCACCATTAATGGCCCACACTTTGCATAATTACAATAGGCCCTCAGCGTTATATTTCATATTTCTAGTTTCAGATACAAGAGTGATACATTTATACAAATAGGATGACCACACTCAGTAGATTATAAGCTTTGTAAGGATACCTTACAAGAGACCTTTTGCATGAAGCATATTCCAGTTACATTATATTTACTCACTAGCATATATTTATAAAATCATATAGAGTGCAATGTCACAGCTGCCTCCATGGCTGACTCGGTCTGGTGAATAGTGATGGTAACTCTGTCCCTCTCCCCCAGCCAATGGGAGCTGTGGGGGGCGGCGCCTGCAGCAGACATTGCCGGCAGCGTGTCTGCATGCGTCTCTCCTCTGCAGGCTGCAGTGGGAAGGTTCTTGGGCTGCAGGTGGGCCGGGACTTTGAGACCCCTGACTTACAGCATCGGATGAGGGCTTTTGGAGATAATACTAATGCACATAACTGAAAATGTATTTTAAAAGCAAAGCATCCATATTTTTTAAACCAATTATCAGTATGAGGTATCATTGATCAGGATCAATACTTGGTGGCTTCTGCTCATTTAGGATATTCAAACAACCTCAATAATTAAGATTTTGCAGAATAAAAACTTCCATTAAAAATTATTCTAGCCTTTATGATAGTGAAGAAAACCTTTCAAATGTGATCAGAGCATAATCTATGAGGAATTGGTTTCCTGAGTCTGCAGAGGGCCTGAAACAAGTTCTGAGATGTAAATTACTCCACTTCATGTAAACAGTGTGTTGACTCTCGAACCTAATAATGATAATGCAATAATCATATATTTAAATAATTTAGTTGCATAACTGTGCACCTAATTTACACAGTTACCACAGTTGCTTGCAGTACATAAATCAGACCACTGCACATATGAGTAGACAAAAGGCAGAAATCGTAATTGTTCTACGTTCCTTGAATTTTCTCTCACATCGAATGTAGAAATAAGGTTACTAACTACAAGTACGTTCACTGTATAAGGATCAGTATTGTCTGTTTTTGCAGAACCTCCCGTTCTTATCAGTAAAGATCTGCTGTAGATCAAAGCTAGTATGTTTCTGACTTATTACACCACAGATAGTTAAGCTAGTGTAAATAGGGGAGAACTTTACTGGTTTTTTACCAGTTCTTTGTTTCAGTCAGCCACACATGCATTCTATTGCTAACATTCATTTCTGTGTGGTTATTTCAAAAAAATGAGTACTGTATGAATGGGTGTGTCATCCAATAAAATATAGCTGGCTGGTGTACAGAAGGTTGTGGGTAAATTAGCTCAAACTGATATTGCTTGATTAGGCAAACAGTGCCCAAGAAGATAATGACATTGAAGGTTTTATTGACAACTATGACACACTGGGAATTTTTAAAAACATTTTTATGGTGCCTACATGTGCCTCAGTTTCCCTCTGTATTTTGCATTGCCACCCAGTGGAGGCAAAACACTGTTCCAACAGTGCAGGAGACAGGCGGGTGTGTCACCTCACTGTCGGGGTGGAATGACTGGGTTGTTAAAGAACTGGTTGAAACTGACCTAAATCAACAGAGGATCCAGAAAGACAATGAGAACCCTCAACAACTGAACTATCAACATCGAACAGCAGGAAATCCTGGCAGGCAGAATATGTGCACTGAGCTGGAGGACAAAGGAGGAGGAAAAGTTGTCTGGTGGTGGGAATAAGAGCTGCCCCTTGGAGGGACTCAGCAGCTCTCACCTGAGTCCAAGGACAAAGGGAAGAGATCCAGAAATGCAACCCATCATTGCATGGCTTGGCCAGGATGGACTGTGGATTAACCTTCGTCTCTCTTCGCTAACCCAAGATCTTTCAGATTCTTTATGGCAGGTGGCTACTAAATTGTTACCTTGTTTTGAAAAGGCTGCCTGGAATCGTTGCACACTCACTGAGAGCATTATTATCTGAAGTGGTACAGTGCATGCCTCCCACAGGAGTCTGGCTCAGCTGGATTTGCTGCAGGGAGCCACAGAGAGAGACAGGGATCGTGGGTGCCTGAAGGCCCAGTCTCAGAGTCTTGGAGGCCATGGACCTGCCCCTGTGTAACTGTGTGTACCCTTGAGGTTTGGCACACTAAAGCAGTCACTCCAAAGGGACTGATTGCAGGCTGGGGCATAGACCAGACCCTGTTCATTTATGACACAACCAAGGGACAATAACTTGTAATATGAAAGTCTGTCCATTTTATTATGATTATCTGGTGTCAGTAATGGCATAAAGACATACATCATACAAATGGAGCTATTCCATAGTGCTCAGGGCAGAGAATTATGGACACTTTCCAGTGTGCCTACCTGTGTCCAAGAACACTCTTGGAGGTTTTATACAAGTTCCAAAATCATTCAATTAATGATGTATGCTTGAGGGCATCATGGGCATTCCCAACATGGTGGCTAGCATAGCAGTTCATGCTGCTGTATTCTCCAACTGTGCAAATATATTAATTCCTCACAACTGACAGCACAGACACACCCTAGAAGACAGAATAATAGCAGGAGGTAGCTGCTATATCACCAAACATCAACACACAATAAACAAGCAACCATTAAATGATCCAGGTTGCCTGTAAGTCTCTTTGGGATGAGGCTTGACATTACAGTGGCAATCTATCTATGGCCCTGGCTACACTGGGGGGGATCGATCTAAGTTACGCAACTTCAGCTATGTCAATAACGTAGCTGAAGTCGACATACTTAGATCTACTTACCGCGGTGTCTTCACTACGGTGAGGCGACTGCTGCCTCTCGCTGAGCTGGAGTACAGGAGTCGACAGGAGAGCGCTCGGGGATCGATTTATCGCGCCTAGACTAGACACGACAAATCGATCCCCGCTGGATCGATCGCTGCCCGCTGATCCGGCTGGTAGTGAAGACATACCCTATGATAGTTACACTCTGATATACATTTTTCTGGCCAGAAAAGATGCACCATATGATAGTTTGGTTAAAATATTGAATATTGGGGGGGACAGATATTTTTCTTGTCTCACCCCAGAGAATGTAATTACATCCTTGTCCTCCTGTGATTCTTTGGCATCTTGCCTACTGCCTTTTTACCTTGGGTAGTAATGAAGCAATAAACTGACTAATAAGAACAGATGACACCACTCCAATGTTGCGAGGACAACTAAATGCTAGAGGAGTGTGCTTTACACAGACTGAAAGAGCATTTCTTTAGAGACCAAGCTTTGTAAAAGAATGCTGCTGCCGCTGCTCACAAGTGGCCCAACATTCTTAACGTGGGCAGCTAAGCTCCATGAAGAACTAGGAAAGTGACTGGGATTGGGATACTGGTGCACTCTGACTATATTTTCCCAATAGTGAGCATAATGGTAAAGAAATAGTCTACAGACTGAGCTCCTGATTTAGCAAAAGTCATTGATATATTAGTACTTGGAAGTCTAAAGTATTATCAGTGTGGTATCTGGGCATGTTACATTCTCTAGTACGAGGCCTGTTCTCACCAGAATACCTCTCCCCCGTAGCTTGTGAGTAGAAAGGACAGACTGAGTGGAGTTGGGGAACCTTGACCATCTGTTAGAGGAACACCTGAACAGCTATTTTTTAAAATAGTTTTCATATAGGTGATATGGTAGAAAATGATTTTGAAAAAAAGTACATTGTTGTAAGCAACAACGGATCTGATTAACAATCTTACTCCTGCTTACAAACAAACGTAATACCAGGCCTGGTATCAAATAATTTCCAACCAATTTTACAATTTTGACAATATAAAACTAACCAAAAGTTAAAGCACGCACACTCTTCGGACCAGAGGTTCAGACAGATGACAGCCATAGTACATGCGAGTTTAAAAAAACCAGATTTTTTTACAACATGCATTTGTCTATTAGTAAACAGGAAAACTGTGTTAAAATGGAAAATTTAGAACAGTATGTACCAGGGTTTGTCATGTCAATGAGATAAAATAATATGCTGAAGGAATCAGATGAAGGTAACAAGAGCAGAACAAAAAAATTTGTTTAACTGGGACATGCTGGATTTAAGAGGGCAAAGGATTGGAGAGCATTGCAGCTGAAACTGTGAACTGAGGAGTGGTGGAAGTGGAGACTTTCAAGGATGACCATGAAGGTAGTGGTTAAACGTTCACCAAAGGTCCAATCAAGAAAACCCATATTCACATCAATAGCAAGTGGAATTTCTTGTAGAAATAAGTTTTAATTGCACAAGAAAAGGTTTGCAGATTGAGCAACATGCCCCTGAGCAGGCAGACTCTTTTAATACACATTTTTTATTTTTCCTATTCTCCTTCCGCACTTTTACTTTATGCCCCAAGGCCGGCATTCTCTCATTAGTCTTGTTCATCAGGTGCTGCAGACTGCACTGGATGGCTTTCTTCAGAATCTTCTTCCTGGAGAGGCAAAAGTTCTATATTTTCTTAGAAAAACAGATGTTACTAGATGATGCATGGACAGGGAAACTTTCTAACATCTATTGAGGTTCATATATGATACTCATCACCATACTATCTGGACATCTCCACATCTGTGGCCACGAGATTGCAAAAAACAAACAAACAAGTAAATTAATATTTAATCACAATCGGTAATAATCTACACAGCTGTGATTGACGTTTCAAAAACTTCATTACCAAGACACATTTTGCTCTGTGGCCTTGGGAAGCACGTAAAGTTTCTTAACCTCAATTTGAGAAAGTCATTCCATCAAAGAACTTCAGACAGAACTTCAAGGTGCAACTGGAGATTAGAAGCATAGTACACAGTCAATGTATAGCCACATCCACAGGGGAAAACATTCATTTGCAAATGTCTCCCTTATACATATTCATCTTTGTAACCAATAATGTGTGTATCGTCATACAAATGGAGTTGTAAACTGCTATATAGACAAGATTTGATTTTGCTAGGCTGCATTCTTGCTATATGGTAAGTTAGGCTTCTGTTTTATTTTTGTGCTTATCCTTTGTGGATTATGAGATTTGTTTCTGATTTAGTTGTCTCAGGGTTCTTAATTGTCCCATTTGTCAGTCCTCATCAGTACCTCATTAGTTTCAGTATAAGTAGTTGTATATGAATTTGGTATAAATGAGCAGTTTAAAGACATTGGTGTCATGCCAGTTAGGATCCTTTATAGTTAATATCAGAATTGAAGGCTTGGTTTTCCTTGTTACTTGTTACTGAAATTTGTGGCAAGATCTCATGACTTTAGTTTAGGAATAGGAGTCTGAATAGAACTGTTTAGTTTTAATGCCCCCTGTATGTTTTTCTAAGCTAAAGTATCAAATGATTCACTTGCTCTGAAAAAGAAAGGTGTTTTGCACTAAATGGATTATTTTTAAAAGCTGTTACATTGTTCTATAGTCATGCATATTTCTGCTTTTATCCTGTGTTAATTTCTGCAACTAGGGATCAATATCTTTAACCATATGGAAGTGGATTTTCTCCTATAACAAAAGACACACAGGGGAGGGGAGTTGCAGGAGGACTGAAATCAAATTTTCATTTCAGTTCAGACATTTAATTTTTTTTTGACAACCTTCCTATAGCTTGTCAAGCCAAAAAAGAGAGAGCTCATTTAGGAATCTATCAGAGGCAGGTGCAGTCCATCTGGGATTTACACTGTGTTTGCGGCTTGATGCCATGTGTCCACTTATTGTTAGTGTCCATCTTTGATCCAATGGCAGGTTGCTACTTAGTGCTATGCCATCTTCATCATTTTTCTCCTTTCTCTCAGGGTTATGCACAAGTTTTCCTCATTGCTTTTTGATTGGAAGTTTTTAATGAACCCTGATAATTTGAAGAAATATTGTTCTTCCACTCTCTCATGTTCCAGACATTGAAGTAGCAAGTGCCTTTGTATCTCGGTCTCTCCTCGGTCCTATTGCTTGTATGTGAAAGGTTTACTGTGCTGGATAACTAGTACCATTCTTGCCATAAGCTGCCTATGCTCCTTTGTTTGCTGCTTTCCTTTGGTGTATTGTTTTTGTGATTTTACTCCCTCTAGTGCTCGCCCACATTTTTTATCTTCCATTTAGTTTACATGCTCCCCTGTATACTTACTGTGATGATCTAAAACTATAATTCCCTACAAATGTGCTTATCAATACTCTAATCTGGCTCTGCAGATAAGGAAGTGTTTTGTTTTTCATTCCTTATGCAGGACAGTCCTTGGGAAGCTATTGTTGTCATATCTTAATCAATATGCTAGCTCTGTTTTGATAGTTCTCTGTCCTCTTATGCCAAAAATAAGAGAGTATGAGAGAGTCCACAGGACGGTTGCTTGTAAATGGTGTTGCAAATATGACTTTGACTATCCAGAGGCGGACCAGTCAGTGTGCATTAAACTTTTGCAGTTCCAAATAATAGTTTGTGGCCCAGAAATTGCAGACTTGCCTTTCTTTCTAACTGCATAGATTATCCTGTGAGTGAGGCGGGAATGGTGTGGGTAAAAACTTTAGAGCCCTCCTCAGAATGGCCACCATCCATACCGTAAGCAGGTGAAGGGGATCTCCCTGATCTTGCAGCCCTTACTTATGTGAGAAGTTCAGTTGAAGCAAGGAGTGAAAAATTGCAAATTCCTCAAAGTGGGGAATATGTCTTTGTATGTGTTAGTACAGGGCATAGCACAATGGAGCCCAATCTTGATTAGGGTTTTTGGGGTGTTAGCCCTTCCTGTTATTTAATATTTATGACTGTATCTGGCAACTGATGTGTGGTTAGAGCATCCTTAACCTAGCCAGTCATTAGTTTACAGGAAATAAAAAAATAGTACAATTCTTTTTGTTTTGTTATCTATACCTCTATTAATACAATCTAGTGCTGTATGTTGCATTTTTAAGCTGTAGCAGATGGTCTCTGATTTTTCCACCATAACTAGCATATATTTTTCCTGTTTAGCAAATTTTCATATTCCCTTGCTTGGTTACTTTTCCAAAATTGGTTTATTTTATACCTACATTGAACTGCACTTATCATCTGTTGGCACAGTCATTTAAATGATCCAAAACCTTTTGATTCTTGATGCATAACTTGTTATTTGTTGTGTACTGTCTAGAAACTTGGAGGTCTTTTTTCAGGCAATTTTCCACCTTTCTGCTTTGACTGCCTGTACAAATGAAAACAAAGCCTTTTCTAGTTAGGAAAAGATTTAAAAAAAAATTGACTAGCCAAAATAAGTTGTTTTGCCCAAATAATTTAAAAACAAAATTTGTTCCCATGTCAAGAATATATATGTGAAGTTTCACCATGCAGCCATTTATTAAAGGCCAAGTTATGAACCATTAAAGCAAGGTTTATATGGGCAACTTCACTAGACTCATTACTATGGGAACCCTGACAGGCACCATTATAATTGTTTTTAATTTTTGTTGCTAAAAATAACATCCTGTGCAATGTTTAAACATGGCAACAGAACTTACGTTTAGCATGCCCTGAGGTTCACAATAGAAAGGTTGGATATTATTGCATACATTTGTTTGGAGTAGTAGTTCCTTGGCATGAAATAAGCTGTTTATTTTTAAAATAATAGTATGAATTGTGCTGGTACAGTAGTAAGGTGGGTGTGTCTATTCCTGGCATGCTTACCATTCTACTTTTTTTTAAAATTCAGACAATAGGGCATACGGACAGACACTTCTCTGGAGCAGACATCATTCCCTTTGAGAGATCCAGATCTCAGAATGACAATATATGATGAAAAATAAAATCATAAGAGAAAGTTAATATTTCCACCGAAGATCAGGCAGGACAATTAGTCGTGTGTGCAGGAGCTGAAAAATTTTAAGTGCTGTAGAGAAAATAACAGATTTTCCACCACATAAACTTTATCTAACTGTTTATAGTGTTTTTAAATCTTTTTTCTTAGCCCACATCACAGAATTTGTTTTGACTTTTAAAGGTTATTTTAAAAGCACCAATAGGTTATTTTCTTATTTAAGCTTTAATTATACTAATGCTGTGTAGATTAACTAGTGAATGTTTGTTCAGGGCTCTGAAGATTTAAGGAACTGTATAAGAGCTAAATATTATTAGTTTCCTGATTTTATTTCTGTCCCAAGAGGTTTAGCTCACAGTTCCTGACATAGTCCACATGTTTGTGTGTGTATCTGTCATACTGAAGAAGGCAAAGCCCCACTCTGAACAGGAACAGAATTCACAAGGGAGTTGTGTCAGACTGGTCTTGTCCAGGATACAAGCACACATTAACACTGCTTTTGCAACATTAGAGATTGGAGGAACACCTATGTTTGTTTCCAAGTGCCAGCTATAAGTTACTCACAGGAGTGTAATTATGCCATGTCTGCTCTGCCTCCTGTATGGAAGTGCATATTGCCATTAATTACAGCTTTTTCTTAGATTGTTGATACGATACACTAAAATACTATGACAGGTTTCAGAGTGGTAGCCGTGTTAGTCTGTATCAGCAAAAACAACAAGGAGTCCTTGTGGCACCTTAGAGACTAACAAATTTATTTGGGCATAAGCTTTCGTGGGCTATAGCCCACTTCATCAGATGCATGAAGTGAAAAATATAGGAGCAGGTATAAATACATGAAAGGATGGTAGTTGTCAGCTATGTCTAGACTCTAGAGGAATCATTTCATTTGTAAATAAGAGAGAAAATTCCTTTAGTAGAGGCAGTTTTAATTTTATTATGATTGCCATTAACCTGGTTAGAGCCAATGGGTCTGATAAACACCCTTCATTTGGGTTAAATGGAGGGAGCAGTTAAGGACTTTGTACATCATGATAGCTGGAAACAATAGAATCCACAGCTCAAGGTTCTCAGCGATAAGGCCAGGCCTGAGCAAGAACTAACCTAGGGAGAATAAGAGTTTTCTCTTGGATTGGTTGAAAATGCAAGGGTTAAGGGATTGTTGTTATTTAACATGCTTAATGCAATAGTGCCAGTGAGCCAGCCAAGAGTGGGGCCCCATTGTGGTGAGGCATTGTATAAACAGAGTAGTAGATGTTCCCTGCCTCAAAGAGCTTGGTTGTTGGTGAGTGTGAGAGACACAAAGCCCAGACAGCGGCAGTAGCAGTGGTGAGCATGGCCCTGAGTGGGAGCAGAGACAGAGCCCCGTGGGCATAGAACTGACTGGAGGAAATTGCGAGTAAGCAAACTACCTGCTTTGTTTGTTTTCACTGTGTCTAGAGAAACAGGACTTCCTGTACATTCTTTGTACATAAACAGGACTGCACCAAAACATATAGTGTGATGGGGCCAGGCCAGACGGCTACAGGAGAGTGCTCATATTGGGTGCTGGGAAGTGGGCCCCAGGTTAAGCAGCTACCTTTTCCCCTGGTAATTGAACAGGGGTTACTCCAGGTTAATTAGGACACCTGAGGCCAATCAAGGGCCTGCCAGAACCTTTTAAAAGCCTCCCATCCAGTCAGATAGGCACGTGCAATAGAAGCTGTGGGGAGCAGGCGTGCTACTGAAGAGCCAGACAGTACAGACACTGACAAACTCCAGGAAGGAGACCTCATAGGTACAGAGGTGAAGAGCAAGGGAAACCCTGCCCAACAGGGCTTATAGCCCTTCTGGACCCCAGAGGTTTGGGGGAAGAGACCCTGCCAGAGGGGAGAGACTGAACTGGGTGTCTGGCCTGCCAGCACTACGCCCAGAGGAGCTACCAGAGACTAAGAGGCTCCCCTCTCCCTCCCCTGTCAGGGAGGTTGGGAGGAACCCCTGCTCCCGCAAGGTGGGGACAGTAAACCCATAAAATTCCCAGGGAGAGAGGAATCCCCTAGCCCACCGCTAAGAGGAAGTGCAGAGCCCACCGAGGCGGAGAAGGAGCTCTGCCACAATAGTTAGGTGTGGCAGGATTCGATTTTAATTGACAGATGGCATGTTGGCAAACATTAATTTCATCTGATGCACTGACAATGACAAAAAAAAATCGATTGGTAAGAGGGAGTGCCACCTCCCCTCTTGTTCCTGCCAGGATCATGTGTCACCAGCCCTGTGGTAACAGAGAGAGCCCTCTGCAGCCTCATTCTGTCACAGTCCAGCTCCCTCTCTCCCCAGACTGCAGAGCTGGTGACACCTGATCCCTGCCGGCGCAAGGTGCGGGGAAGGCTGCGGTCTTGGCACTGGTTGTGCCTGCTGGGACTGGGTGTCACCAGCCCTGCAAGTGTGCAGGGAACCCTCTGCACCCCCTGTAGTTTTAATTCTTCTGTAATAAAGCACAAGCAGGAAGACAGGGTAAAATTTTGAAAATGTGACTCATGTTCCCAAATCACATAAGTGCATTTGAAAATTTTACCCAGACTTAAAATAGTTATATATAGACAGATATTTACCTAACCACTTAAACTAAAGACTTAATCCAGACTTTTAAATGTATTTAAAAAGTCAGTATGATATGTTTAATTTTATTTGTTACAAAGTTTATGTAAATGTTGCCACTGAAATACTACATGCAATCAAATGCACAGATAAAAACCTCAGTCCAGCAACTGGCTCCATGTGGACCTCTGAAGCCAAAGGGAGTTTATACAGGCTCAGGGATCTGCCTGCACAGAACTCTTTAGCTCAGTGGATTGCTTTTCTTCTGGACAACTGTTTCTATTGTTAGTTTTCCATCTGTTACATATCACTGTGCTAACTTTTCAAAGAGGTGCTGTCAAGGTTGAAAGACTACACCTTTTTTTTCCTTCTTGCTTTTGTTTGTAAAGTCCAAGTAATATTTGGTGCCTTTTCCCCCAAAGAAATACTTCAGTTCTTACGTTTTGTCACTAAAATAAATCCATTAGCCCCTCACTTGTGAGCAGCTGTACAATAATGTACCTGTGCATGAGTGACATAGAACACATCATTTTGGTGAGATTTTAGCCTCAAGGTTTCATAGTATTGTTGCAAATGATTTTTTTTAAAATTATGAACAAAATCTTGAGAGTGTTTTTTTAAATTGCTTTACTTTTTAAAAAAGTACTCTCTCTTTCTTTTAAAATCCATTCATGCGCTCATCTCAATTTAATCATCACCAAGAAGATGATTTATCACATTCTATTTTCACTCTCAATTAAATTTCCAGCAAGATTGCAGATTATTGTTGCTGAATGAAGATTTGGTTCAGAAATGGTTTTCACAAAACAACATCATTGTGCATTTGGACTAATATTTTGCTGTTACATAGTAAAACTTTGGTAAATCTGATTGCATTATTTTTGTTAAAGATGAAACAGATAAGAGCTGTAGCCCTTACACATTGTGTAAGTGGAACAGCTAATAACTTCCTTGGATTCTGCAACATTACTCTCTAGTCCCTAGGAAGTGCAAAGAAAACTGCATCCTCCACCAATCTGCTTCTCATGGATGAGAGTCTAGCATCACAACTCTGTTGAAGAGAGTGTACTCTTCTGGGCTACATTCAAATAACCTACAGGTTCTAAATCTTTGGACTGCTCCTTGTGTATTTTGTTATTTAAAAGCCACATTCACATCACATCTGAGTATGGGATGGGTTGAGTGTCAGAGGAGCAGTGTCATATTTTATTAATATAGCATTTGACAGCTGTTAACCAGTGAAATGCGAGACTGGTTTGACTAAAAGAATACACTCGATCCTGCTGAGATGAAACCCATTAACCTGTTAGCCATGTATATTGAATTAGCAGACTGGCAAAATGAGTGTGTGCTGTGCTACTGGAAATCATGTAGAGTGGAACCCTCTTATAATGACTTGTGTCGATTATTTTGCTCAGTTGTATGGAGTTTCATTATAACACTAGAGTGTTTACCTGACAAAAAGATTCAGTATGTTCATGTCACTTCTTTCACCTTCAGACAGGTAGACTGGTCCTTTCTTTACCCACTGCAGTAGAAGGGACACTGGTTAGTGTTTTGTGTGTGGCACACATTTGTGGAAGACCACATCTTCACTTATAGTGGCAAACAGATGTACAAGTTTGGGAACCAGGGATTCACGCTTACTGCTGCTTCCTCCCCCATGGGAGGATAGTGGCTACTTCCTTCCCCTCCTCCTCAACTTGGGCAGAGTAGTGGAGGAAGGGGACATGATAATCCGCTTGGAATGTAGCATCGAACACCTGTTGATACTGGCTGCATTCCAAGGAGGATTTTCAGAGTAGAACTCAATTATAATGGAGGGAATATTCACCACAAGAGGAGTAAAAGTCCACTGAATTGCATTCAAGCAATTTGATACTGGCTGCATTCCAAGGAGGATTTTCAGAGTAAAAGTCAATTATAGTGGAGGGAATATTCACCACAAGAGTAGTAAAAGTCCACTGAATTGCACTCGAGCAATTTGGGGCTTCCACTGCCACTGCATTCTACACTGAGAAATTACACTGTGTTAGAACAGGAGATTGAGGAGTTGTAGGAAATAATGAGATGAAAACAACTCAGCGTAGAGGGTGACTCTCATAGTTAACCCTAGGGTTCACCACAGCTTGCTAATGTGATGTTATCTTCATTATGTCTCTGTGTATATTTTTTATATCATGTTACTTATGATTCCTAGAGGTTGTGCTCTAATATAATGTAATTTTCTAATGTAAACAAGACCAGTAAGGAGGGTTTCAGAGTAAGAGAGTTCACTGAGAGAGTAAATGGGTTCTTCCTCATTCTATCAGAAAAGATTTTCATGTTAGTTTTCTTTAACTGTTATGTCCTTTTTCTTTATAAAAATGGAGTCGTCATGTCACACCTTTGCTTTGCCTACTCTCAGAGACTGAAACATGGAGAATTACTTTATTGAACTTGTATCAGAGGGGTAACTGTGTTAGTCTGGATCTGTAAAAAGTGACACAGAGTCCTGTGGCACCTTATAGACTAACAGACATATTAGAACATAAGCTTTCGTGGGTGAATACCACTTCAGTCATCTGACGAAGTGGGTATTCACCCACGAAAGCTTATGTTCTAATATGTCTGTTAGTCTATAAGGTGCCACAGGACTCTTTGTCGCTTTTTATTGAACTTGGTTCTCTCATATGGGATAAGATATTGCTCCAGTATTGTGACTCTTAACCTCTTTATAAACAAATCTTTGATAATATGTCTAAGGTGTAACTACTTGTTCGTTGGGAATGTTTCAATGTAACATAACTGGAAAATTGTGCTGAATTTCATTTTTGTTTTGTTTTATTTTTGATTTGATGGATTACTTTTTGTGATGTTTGTCTTTTCTAGGAAATCCATGAACTATTCAAAGATTATGAATTAAAGTACTGTTACGTGGACAGAAATAAAAGAACAGGTAAGAATTTAGAATATTCCAGTACTTAAGATTGTATGTTTCCTGGTAACACATTTGCATTCTTTGATAGAACTAGTAGTCAACTTCTTTTGCCACATATGAAATCATCAGATTGTGTCTGCCCACTACTTTAACTATTCCTAGACTTGTTCTTTGGCTGCATAAATTGTGGCCATTTCCAACTCATATTGGAAAGCCTCATATTGACTTTAGTGGGAGGTAGATAGGGCCCATTATCTGTGAATCTACATTTATGATCCCTTAAGTAATGCACCTTTTGGATGGGTCTAGCTAAACTGCTTAATCCACTTGTGAAAGACTGATCCATTGGTCTCTGCTAGGACAAGCCCTGCACACCAGGATAGCTCTGTAAAAGAGGAGCTATTCCAGGTCTAGGTGTAGGGATTCCAGGTAATATAAGACAGAGAGCAGATATACTCTATTTACTTAATCAGTTCTGAAGTCTGTGGAGGTTTTTGCCTTGTTTTGGAACTGAAGAGAATTATCAGGCTTTTAAGGGTGATCTTCATCTTGAAAACCGTGTCCATTTTGGCCTTGCTATATGTCTCCCAGGCATCTTTGCCAAGGTAATGGTGTTTCTGGCTGCTGCCCTTAGCAAGTATGGTGTGTTTGTGCAGCAGTCTCCTAATGATTTGCTTGTTTGCACAACCTGAAATTGCCAAGTTTGGGAACAAGTGCTGCAGGCTGCTATGTATCAATATCCTGTCTATTTCAGTGTTTCATTTTCTAGGTATTGTTTTGAAATCCTACTGGTTGAAGCTGCCATAGGAGGAGGGCATTAATCTTAACGTTTACTCTGGTTCCTCCAAATCTTATGTCAGCCCAGAATTACCAATCAGAAGAAATATTTTTCCTCTGGACTTCTGCAGTTGGATATTCTAGTTCAGAGGTTCTCACAATAAAATTTTTGGTGGCCTCAGAGTGCAGCCACCAACTCTTGCTGGTGGCCGCTATGACAATTTTTCTTAAAATACTTAAATAACTTTAGGAACAACAAATAAATATGCACATATACATGTTCAAATCATTATAATTTATTTATGTAGGGTTTTTTTTTGCAGACTCAATAATAAAAATAATGTACAGTTCTCTATTCTTTACTGGATCTACACAGAATAGAAACACAAATAAGGTGCTTTGCACATTCTTGTCTTTTGTTGTTGTTGTTTCTTCTTTTGTTTTTGGTTGCCTTTTTTTTTAAAGACTTGCTAGCTAGTGAGTCTGCTGCTGCAAAAAGTAATATTTGTATGGTTGTTAATATCACTTTTCATAGCAGACTTCCTAGCTAGCTGGGAGGCTGTGAAAAGTGATATTAACAACCATACAAATATCAATTTTCACAGCAGACTTACTCAGCTCTGGCAAGCCAGGGGACAAATTAAGCCCTGGATGGGGAGGTGGGTAGGGAGACAGTGGGGGCCAGGGGCAATTGGGAGGGGGCAGTGAGCCCGGGGGCCAGGGACAATGGTGGGGTTGAGCCCAGAGCTGGCATGTGGCTGGGATCCAGGGCCAGAGCCCAAAGTCCCATGACTGGAGCCTGCCACCTGCCGCCCCAGGCTGAAGCCCGAGCCTCGCTACCCCTGGGAAGGTGGGAAACTCATTGGCTGCATGCTCATCTGGCGTTTGTGGCTCCAGATCTGGGGAGGGCACAACCCCTTCTGGTGGCCCTGGGGGGAGAGGTACTGCTTTGCGCCTCCACTCCAGTCACTGCCCAGGAGGCTGTGGCCGCAAGAAAAGCCCCTGGTGGCCGCATTTGAGAAACGCTGTTCTAATTAGTTTTAGTTGCTGAATTTTTTTTTTTCTTTGACTGAAATTCCTACTAAAGTTTAAGTGGAGGAGTGGCAGCCAGTTCCTTATTGGGGGCTGGCCTCACAACTCTTGTTCCTTCATCCCTCTACTGGAAGGGAAAAACTTACCCACTTGTGTGGGCAGGGATATGAGCACTCATATCGTTTCTTACCATTTAATTGGTTTTTTTTTCTTGCACAAAGGAAAGAGACCAACTCATGTTTTCAGAGTGGGCACATGCACAATATGTATATTCATCTTTGACACTTTTGTAGTGAGGAAGCTGAGACTGGATGGGGTCTGGGTGACATTGATTTTTCCTCTTTTCATTGAGGGGAGATCCTGGCCATAGCTCAGTGACTTGAGCATTGGCCTGCTATACCCAGGGTTGTGAGTTCAATCCTTGAGGGGGCCACTTACAGATCTGGGGCAAAATCAGTACTTGGTCCTGCTAGTGAAGGCAGGGTGCTTGACTTGACCGTCCCTTCCATATATAAATAGGACTTGAAAAAATAATGTGCTACAACCGGTATAAATACTTCTGTTTGTGGGGGAGGGATAGCTCAGTGGTTTGAGCATTGGCCTGCTAACCCCAGAGTTGTGAGTTCAATCCTTGAGGGGGCCATTTAGGGAACTGGGGTAAAAATCTGTCTGGGGATTGGTCCTGCTTTGAGCCAGGGGGTTGGACTAGATGACATCCTGAGGTCCCTTCCAACCCTGATATTCTATTACATCTTCTCTTATAATCTCACCATAGATCCTCAAAGATAAAGCATTTCACTCCACATCTACCTAGATAATATCTGAGAGACAAGGTGGGTGAGGTAATATATTTTATTGGACCAACTTCTGTTGGTGAAAGAGACAAGCTTTCAAGCTATACAGAGCTCTTCTTTAATAGCTCTCTCATGTGGCTTGTAATATGGCATTTTTGAAAAGATAGAATCCTAATATGCACATTACAAATTTTTTGAAGCTCTTTCTGGGTTACTTGACTCTTTCAGGCTCAGGTTTTGTATATTGCAGATTATTTTGCTCATGTCAGTAACTTTGGCTTGCAGAATCAGCAAGTAGTTTTTAACATCTGTAGGGTTTTACCTTTACTCACCTTTAATTGTGCAACTGTCTAAATGGTTATTGACACACTGAAGTAAACACAATAGAACCTTCTTCCTCTACACCATTATTATCCCCCCCCCCCCCCCACCAACCCCATTATTGAAAATTGAGTTAAATGCCAACATGTGCATTATTTGTATGGAAAAAATCCCATTTGTTTAGAATCCTTTTTGTCCAGATAAATTAAATATTCTCAGTTTAATTCAGATAAATGGAGTTCTGTGGAGCTATACAATGGTTTAAATAATAAAATCTGCCCTGTAAGATCCTTCCTCCTCTGAGTGAAAACTATAATTACAATTTATCTTCAATTTTCCCCCTTGTTTTTTCTTTATATTACTTTACATTAAATTACTTTCTGTGCAGTTTTGAATTTGTTTGTTCACTCAGATCACAGAAGAATTATCAATTGAACAGAAAACAATTGAACAATATTTTGCACTCTCAAACTATTGTTGATTTCCACAGAATCTAACTCCATTTGTCTATGCTTTCTTTGCTATTATTCCTAAAATACCAAATATCATCCTTCTGGAAATAAGCCATAAATATTGGGCTGTGCAATAGTCTAGTTTAGCCATGCTGTCTGTTTCAGAATCTAACTGACCTCTTCTTTATTTGTTGTTTTCATCTGTATATCACCATATCTTTTGAATTGTTACAGTTTGTAAAATCAGCTATGGGGTGTGTGTGTGTGTATATATATATATATACACACAAACACACTGGGTGATTGTGTACAGGATACCTGCCAACTTATACCTTGCACAGGAGAGCAGAACTGAGACCTTAGATGTTATAATGTTTGTTGGTAAGATTTGTGCTCTGTTCTGTTGGCTTTATAAACTGATATAAGACATTCACAGCTACAGCATGATTCAAACTTTACTTTAAAATATACTATGTGGATGTTTATATTTTATTTATAAATCCTACTTTAGACAGTTTTAACCTCTGATTATTCAAGAATGAAAGAAAATGTTAGCATGTCTGCTTCTGAATAGTGTCATCTTACTATTCAGTTTCTCTCTGCCTGTGCACTGGTGTTAGAAACAGATGATGAATAGGTTATCTGGAAAAGATGTTTTCTGTTTTAAACAGTAATCTTGCAACCAGAGCTTCCTGGAGTTGAATTTCAGGAAAGGTTTCTATTGAAATGTGATACATCAGCAAAAAAAAAAAAAAAAAAAAAGGTACACCTGGCAACAAATTTGCCCAAAGCTGCAGTATGATAATTCATTAGAAGAGAGAGAGTGTTGCCAAGACTGCTGTGAAAAAAATGTTCTCTAAGTAACAGCAATGGAACATATGCTTTATAGCAGTGAATTCCATGCTATTTAAACTTCAGAATAGCAAATAATACGGCTTTTTTTTTTTTTTTTTTTTTTTTTTGGTCCTTAAAACTTTTCTTACAGATGAGATAAATAAAGACTGGGGAAGAAGAATCCTTATTCCTTGTTGTTGGGCAGCTGAGACCTCAAATGTTGTTGTATGATAAGAAAACATGGTTGTCCCAGTTTTCAGGCTGTGGTCTCATACAAATAAATAAAAACAGATATTGTTTCTGCTGTGATTGCCTAAAGACATTTATCTATTTTTGCCTTTGGACCACTGTGGCAGAGATTCTCATTTTTATTCTCTTGTTTTTAGTGTCAATCTCACTAGTCTTATGTTTACTCTTAGCCCTCCCTTTAACACAAATTAATATACCACTAGCTGTTTTTCAGAGATTGTCACACTTCATTTTAAATTCAAACAAAAATTTGCATACTGAGATATTATCCAAAATGCCCATTAAATCTGAAATCTAGATCTGATCATGCCTTTGAGTGCTCAGTCTGACTGTGTCCATGAATATATTCTGTTCTCCATTAAACAATAGCTTTGTGGGCCTGGAAAGCATCTACACTTGAGCAATTCAGCTGTATCTGCAGCAGGTCTTTGATGTGCCTTGCTGTGTGGGCTTGTTTTGATTAAGTTCATTATGGAAAACTCACATTCTGCAGTGCTACAGGACATAAAAATGGTATTCACAGCAAGAACAATATATGCCAAAAGATTGGTGGCTAAAAGTTTGGATAAACAGGCATGTGTAGTGTCATATGTTGTGCATTGAAGCATAATTTTAGAGACAACACTGATATATGGCACTTTCCTTTTCCTCCTAACTCAAAAAGTGGCCTAGAACAGTGTCTCTCAACTTTTCCAGACTACTGTAGTCCCTTTCAGGAGTTTGATTTGTGTTGCGTTACCCCCAAGTTACACCTCACTTAAAAACTACTTGCTTACAAAATCAGACATAAAAATACAAAAGTGTCACAGCACACTATTACTGAAAAATTGCTTACTTTCACATTTTTGTCATAGATCAATTGGAATATAAATATTGTACTTACATTTCAGTGTATAGTATATAGAGCAGTATAAACAAGTCATTGTCTGTATGAAATTTTACTTTTTACTAACTTCGCTAGTGCTTTTTATGTAGCCTGTTGTAAAACTAGGCAAATATCTAGCTGAGTTGATGTACCCCTGGAAGACATCTATGTGCCCCTGGTTGAGAACCACTGGCCTAGAAAAATGGTGATTTATACATTGTCATAATGGACCAAGTCATTTTAATAATTATGCCACTTTGAATTCAAGCGTCAGTATTAATAACGGTGGTTACTGTAGTTTGGTGAATTTAGCATCCGTATTTTAAATGGCAATTTAACGTGCAGATCTGAATTGTCTGCACCTTTGCCTCTGCCTCTAAAGACTCAGAAATGTGCACCTTCAAGTCTGTCATCCCCATCAGACCTGAAGAAGAGCATTGTGTAAGCTTGAGAGCTTGTTTCTTCCACCAACTTTCTTTGTTCTCTTACAGCGTTTGTTACTCTGCAGAACGGAGAGCAGGCTCAAAACGCAATCCGGATGTTTCACCAGTATTCTCTTCGTGGAAAAGAAATATCAGTGCAGCTCCAACCAACAGATGCTTTGCTATGCGTTACCAATTTGCCCACCTCATTTTCATTACATGAGTTTGAGGAACTAGTGTGTGCATATGGCAATGTTGAGAGATGTTTTTTGGTCTATAATGAAGTTACTGGCCATTCCAAGGGCTACGGGTTTGT
This sequence comes from Emys orbicularis, assembly GCF_028017835.1. Taxonomy (NCBI): domain Eukaryota; kingdom Metazoa; phylum Chordata; order Testudines; family Emydidae; genus Emys; species Emys orbicularis. Next base: position 18,845,931 of record NC_088690.1, read on the forward strand.
GGAATACATGAAAAAGGACTCTGCTGCAAAGGCTAGAATGGAACTCCTGGGGAAGCAATTAGGTGAAAACACCCTCTTTGCACAGTGGATGGATGTTAATCAGTTGACTACCGATCTTGTTCATTCTAAGTGCCTTTGTGTAGATAAACTCCCCAATGACTACACTGATTCAGAGGAACTGATGCAAATGTTCTCATTTAAGTATAAACCTGTGTTCTGCCAGGTAGGTCTCCTATGAATTGGTGTCTTTTGGAAGCTGAATATGGAGATGTATATAGCTTTGTGTTTACGTATTTTATTGCATGCCTACTCATTGCTTTGTTTTTTATGTAACTAGACTAGTGAGTGGCTTAATTTGGGAAACCTAGTGGGTGATTATGTGTATACTGTGATGGGCTAAACCCCCTGGGGTGTCACCTGGTGTGCTGGGACATCACTGAGTCAGACTATTCTGCCAGCCTGGGTCCCCTTTACCTGGCCTTGCTGGGTTAGGCTCCCCAGCCTTTTCCAGCCAAGCACACAGGCAGGGCCACACCCAGCTGCACAGAGAGACACAGATCCACTCTGGGAAGACTCAGTTTAAGGGGCTTGCCACCGCACCCAGATGTCCACTCCCCCCTTGGAGTACAAACCCCAAATTATATGAAATTCGCCTCTTCCCTCTATGTGAAGGAGGGTGTACACAACTTATCGCCCCTCCCTCCCCCCCGTTAGAAATCACATAAACTGGGTTATATTGTAAACCAGAAATAAATGTATTAACTATAAGTAGTTAAGGAAGTAGCAGACAGAACAAGGCAGATTACTAAGAAAACAAAATAGAACACGCAAACTAAGCTTAGTACACTAAAGAAACCGGTTACATGCAAGTTCTCACCCTAAATGTGGTTCTAATAATCTTCTTCACAGGCCAGACGCCCTTCCAGCCAGGGCCCAGTTCTTTCCCCCAGTTCAGTCTTAATTGTTTCCAGTAATTATCTTGGGTGAGGTAACAGGGGAGAACTAACCTCCTGGATTATCTCACTTCCTACCCTTAAATAGGATTTGCATAAGCCGTGAGTCCTTTTTTCCTAGTTTGACGTTTCCCCCCCCAGCCCCAGCTTCTCGTGGAAAAGTACAGAATTCAAGATGGATTCCAGTATCAGGTGACATGGTCAGATGCCTCTGTAGGGCCCCTGTAGCCATTCTTCACAGGCTGACCCACAGGTTCACAGGAAGACTAAGTTCTTTTACAGTCCATTGTCTCTTGCTGATGGGCCATCAGCTTTTTCATTGATGAACCTTAAGTGTTAGCAGGGGGCGTCACCCAAAATAACATAGTTGAAATATAGATACACAGTCAATATTCCTAATTTCAGATGCAGAAATGATACATGCATACAAATAGGATAATCATATTCAGTAAATCATAACCTTTCTAATGATCTCACATGAGCCATCTTGCATAAAGTATATCTCAGTTGTGTCATATTCATATCATAAGCATATTTTCATAAAGAATGTGGAATGACACGTCACATATACATCATAATATATGATGTGGTATAAATGTTTTATTGCCATGAGTTTGGAATGACCAGCATAAGTCACTGGGGAGTTATGCAGGAGGTCATCCCAGCTGAGTGCCAATAAAACGTTTATTATACATTCCTTCTCCATGTATTTTATGGAAGCATTATTTCAGCAATGTTTTAGAGAACTTTGTAAATAATTCTTATTGGTAATATTTTTTGTATTCCTCAATCATAAATCCAGTTTATTAATATCTTGAGTCTAACTATAGAGCACTTAGAGAGATTAAAATACATTTACTACATCTTAGAAACCTCTACAATAGTTTTTCCATAAGTCATAAAGTTACGTGTTCAGGACCTAATAATTTCTGATGTGCCAGCACAAGAAATAAGTGCTATATCTATTGGAAAAGTGAGTCTTACAGCTCTCCAATTGTATAAAGGCTTTCTTCCTAGCACTGTTGGTTGCCAAGATATTGGACCCTAAGCTGGTCACTGGTCCATGACCTAACATTGTTTATTAAGCACCTCAGACCAGTGTAACTAGGAGGGGAAACAGAATGAAACCTTTTATTGAAGTCATGGGTGGTTGTGGGTGGTTGTTTATTTTTAAGTATCTCTTGGAAAGCTGCTCAAAGATTTGGATTTTTAGTATTCTTGGTGGTGATGGATTCTTAGTGGGTAGAGTGATTCCTAGAGTATAAAGATAGAAGGGACCATTAAAGCATCTAGTCTCACCTCCTATATATCAAAGGCCATTACATTTCACCCAGTTCCTCTGTTTTGAGCCCAATAACTTGTGTTTGGCTAAAGGCATCCAGTCTTGATTTGAAGACATCAAGAGATGGAGAATCCATCGCTTTCCTTGGTAGTTTGCTCCAGTGGTTCATCACTATCACTGTTAAAAAATTGTACCTAACTTCTAATATGAATTTGTTTGGTTTCAGCTTCCAGCCATTGGTTCTTGTTTTGCTTTTCTCAGTAGATTAAAGACCCTTTAGTACCTGCTGTTTTTCTCCATGTGAAGGTTCTGGTACGCTGTAATCAATTCACTTCTCACTCTTCTTTTTGATAAGCTAAAGAGAGAGAGTTATTAAGTCTCCCGCTCTAGGATAATTTTTGTGGCTCTTTTTTGCACCCTGTCCAATTTTTCAATATCGGTTTTAAAATGTGGACAGAGCTATACACGGTGTTCAGGGCTGCCCGGGGCAAGTGGGGCAATTTGCCCCGGGCCCCGCAGGGGCCCCCACGAGAGTTCTTCCGCTCCGGGTCTTCGGCGGCGGGGGGTCCTTCCGCCCCGGGACCCACTGCCGAAGTGCCCTGAAGACCCGCGGCAGGGGGTCCTTCCGCCCTGGGACCCGCCGCCGAAGTGCCGGGTCTTCGGCGGCAATTTGGCGGCGGGGGACCCCTGCCGCCGAAGACCCCAGGCCCCCTGAATCCTCTGGCAGTGTTTCAGTACCGGTCTCACCAATGCTGTATACAGAGGAAAAATCACCTCCCTACTCGTACTCACTGATCCCCTGTTTAGACCTTCAGAGATCACATTAGCTCTCTTTGCCATGTCATCACAATGGGAGCTCATGTTCAATTACTTGTCCACTATTACCCCTGAATCCTTTTCGGAGTCACTGCTTTCCAGGATATGGTGCTTGTTCTGTAGATATGGCCTGCATTCCTTGTTCCTAGTTCTGTAATTTTGCATTTGGCTGTATTTTGTTTGAATGACTTCTGGTTGCTGAGCAATCTAGATAGCTCTGCCTGACTGCCTTATCTTCATCTTCATTTACCATTCCACCAGTCTTTGTGTCATCTGCAAATTTTCTCACCAGTGATTATATATTTACTTCCTGATCATTGTTGGAAGTGTTCAACAACATTGAACCTAGGACCAATCCCTGCAGAATGCCAATAGAAACACCACCATTCAATGATGATTCCTCATGGACACCTACTTTTTGAGATCTGTTAGTTAGCTAGTTCTTAATCCATTTAATTTGTGCTTTGATGATATTGTATAATGCTAATTTTTTAATCAGAATGTCATGCAGTACTAAGTCAAATGTCTTACAAAAGTGAAGTAAGTTACATCTGCGCAGTTGCCTTTATCAATCAAACTTGTAATCTCATGAAAGAATGAAATCAGGTTTGTTTGACAAGACTTATTTTCCATAAAACCATGTTGACTATGCAGTTTGAGGTAGTTAAAAAGTGCATTTTTCTTGCACCTTTAATCACACATCAAAGTTTTGTGCTCTAACTGCCCTGTGGGGACACTGCTGGCACGAACTAAAAGGTCATAGCTTGAATTAACGTTGTCCTCTTTCAAACAGGACTATGTTAATGCAACCACATACCTTTTAGTTCGCTCCAACCTCATCTATACAGGGCAGATAGAGGCATTGCTTTGGCGCCCTCTACAGTTTACACTCCCATAGACAAGCCTGGAGATGATAGCCAGGGCAGGGGTTGGCCATCAAGGGCCTTGAAGTGAAGAGAGGTAGCTTACGTTTGATCCAATAGGGAAGGAGGACCCCAAAGGAAGAATGCAGAGAGGAGGACACAGTCAAAGTGACGGGCTAGGAAAATGAGCTTTGCAGCAGCGTTTGGAATGGATATTAGAGGGGCAAGATTGCATTTGTCAAGGTCAGAGAGAAGGATGTTGCAGTAACTGAGATGCGACGATGAGAGCCTGGATAAGAGTTTTAGTGGTGTGAATGGACAGGACAGGCCATGTCTTAGAGATTTGATGCAGAAAGAAATGGCAAGTTTTAGACAGCCTGGATGTGAGGTCCTAGAGAAAGGTCCATGTGGCAGATTACAGGTGTGAGTGACAGGCAGGATGGCAGTGTTGTCCACAGTGATTAAGAAAGGAGGTAGTGGGGATTGGGGGAGAAGATTAAAAGCTCTGTTTTAGCCATGTTGAGCTTGAGCTGATGACTAGACATCCACAAGGAGATGTTAGAGAGAGGGTGAGATTTTAGTTTGAACAGAAGGAGACAGGTCTGGATTAAAGAGGTAGAGCTGTGAGTAGTCAGTGTAGAGATAGTAATTGAATTTGTGTTTGCAGATGAGATTACCCATATATAAGGTGTGTATAGAGAAGGAAACTAAGGATGGAGCCCTATGAAACCCCCACAGAAAGTTAGAGGGGGGATGAGGAAGATCATCCAAAGGACATGCTGAAGGAGCAATTAAAGAGGTGCTCAGAGAACCCGGAAAGGACGAAATCAGCAAAGCCAAAGGAGGAGAAAATTTCAAGAGGAGCATGGTTGACAGTGTAAAAGGAGAATAAGGATGGAGTACTAGTTCTGAATTTTGGCTAAGAAGAGGTGTATCTGAGAAAGAATCCTGATTTCTTTTACTATGGCTTCTTTTACATAGTCGTGTATTACCCCTCTTCAGGGATATATTAGTTCTGCTTCTAACTGACATATTTCATCATGTACATCTAATGTGTCTTGAAGACAGTGGAGAATTCTGCTTGGGAACTCTTTTCTTTTTCTGTATTTCTTTCCTTTTATCCTTATCTTTACTCTTCTTTAAGGCATTCTTTTTCCATTGCCTCCTTATGTGTTGGAAATACAGATTGTTCTTTCAGTAAAAGCTGACTCCAGATGTTTATACACAGTTCCTAAAAATACCCATGTTCCCTGTGTGTTCACCTACAAAAATGTTATTATCTAACCACTTTTTTGCTTGCATTAGAGAGAACAAGGCAACTGCCCTATCTTTTTCTGCTTCACCTTTCAGTTTTCCCTAGAAAGTATTCACTGGTGTTAGTTTTGAGGGATTTTTCCTAGCATTTTCTTATTTGGAAAGTTTAATTTCCTTATATATTTACACAAATACTGGCAGCTGCATCTTTGCAGGTTGAAGCAGTTTTCTTTGCCCAGGTTTGAAGCCAAAGTAAGCTGCATTGGTGTAAGCCATTTTTTACTAAAGTACAGCATATCTATACTAATGATTTGTACCGGTGCAGCTACCTTGGTGTAAAATCAAACCCATCGTAGATGAGTCCTTGAATTTTCCCAGACCTCTTTTCTTATAAGAGTTTTTGAAGGTTAATTCTAAGATGCTATATAGAAGCTGTTAGTGCTAACCTATCTTCCTCTACTTCAGAATCATTAAGGGGCTGTAAACAAATTCCTGTTATAGGCCTTATTACTTTCAAGACTAAACAGCTGAGAATTAGATGTTGTTTTTCTAATCAGATTTAAAGGGGGCTGTCCCTTTTCCACATCAGGACTCTCATCTATATATATTGATATAACTTTATATCAATTTCATTGTTGTATTAACTGTAGTTGTAGCCATGTCAGTCCCAGGATATTAGAGAGAAAAGGTGGGTGAGGTAATACCTTTTATTGGACCAACTTCTGGACTCTGGATTTATCTTATTACAACAATTTGTAACCCACCTCTTTTTGTCCTGTGACTGCAGAAGTGTTAATGGGCCTGTCAGGGCTGTATCCCCACTTTGAACTTTAGGGTACAAGAGTGGGGGCCTGCATGAGGACTTCTAAGCTTAACTACCAGCTTAGTTCTGGTCCGCTGCCACCATTCCCTACCCTGGGAAGCTTTTAGAAACCTCTCACCAATTCCCTGGTGAATACAGATCCAAACTCCTTGGATCTTAAACAAGGAGAAATTGACCCTTCCCCCCTCCTTCCTTTCACCAACTCCTGGTGAATACAGATCCAAACCCCCTTGGATCTTAAAACAAGGAGAAATTAATCAGGTTCTTAAAAAGAAGGCTTTAATTAAAGAAAAAGGTAAAAATCATCTCTGTAAAATCAGTATGGAAAATAACTTTACAGGGTAATCAAACTTAAAGAGCTCAGAGGACCCCCCTCTGTCTTAGGTTCAAAGTACAGCAAACAAAGATAAACACTCTAGTAAAAGGTACATTTACAAGTTGAGAAAACAAAGTAAAACTAAGACGCCTTGCCTGGCTTTTTTACTTACAAGTTTGAAATATGAGAGACTTGTTTAGAAAGATGGGGAGAACCTGGATTGATGTCTGGTCCCTCTCAGTCCCAAGAGCGAACAACCCCTTAAAACAAAGAGCACACACAAAAGCCTTCCCCCCCCCCAAGATTTGAAAGTATCTTGTCCCCTTATTGGTCCTTTTGGTCAGGTGTCAGCCAGGTTACCCGAGCTTCTTAACCCTTTACAGGTAAAAGGATTTTGGAGTCTCTGGCCAGGAGGGATTTTAGTACTGTACACAGGAGAGCTGTTACCCTTCCCTTTATAGTTATGACAGGGCCACTGTACCTTGAATGGTCCTTTACAATATGTACATAAGAACGGCCGTACCGGGTCAGACCAAAGGTCCATCTAGCCCAGTATCTTGTCTACCGACAGTGGCCAATGCCAGGTGCCCCAGAGGGAGTGAACCTAACAGGCAATGATCAAGTGATCTTTCTCCTGCCATCCATCTCCACCCTCTGACAAACAGAGGCTAGGGACACCATTCCTTACCCATCCTGGCTAATAGCCATTAATGGACTTAACCACCATGAATTTATCCAGTTCTCTTTTAAACGCTGTTATAGTCCTAGCCTTCACAACCTCCTCAGGTAAGGAGTTCCACAAGTTGACTGTGTGCTGCGTGAAGAAGAACTTCTTTTTATTTGTTTTAAACCTGCTGCCTATTAATTTCATTTGGTGACCCCTAGTTCTTGTATTATGGGACTAAGTAAATAACTTTTCCTTATCCACTTTCTCCACAACTACTTATGCTAAACAGTCTGTTCCTCCTTGCATTTTGCTGTGATACTGGAAGTACCTTTTCCAGACCTATGGAAGAGCTCTGTTTGGCTCGAAAACTTGTCTCTCTCACCAACAGAAGTTGGTCCAATAAAAGATATCCTCACCCATCTTGTGTCTCTTAGATCAATTCCAGTCATTTTGGGAATGGACACTTCTGCCTAAGGATATGGTGCAATTTCAACTTTTCTCTTTTTAAAAAAAAAATCCATTAACTGTGATGTAAAACACTATGAACTAAGGATGAAACAGTGTCAAACAAGTAATCCCTGCCTTTTTCCAATCCACTAAGATATACTAAGCAGATAGCAGATTGATGTATCTGGTATATTTTCTTGAGCACTATTCAACCACAACTTCCATTCTCTCAAAAAAATGCATGAGATCTCAGTAATCTGCATTGTTATGTGTTCTTTCATTAGCTTCCATACTTCTGTTTTTCATGTGGCCTTGCAAACCAACTAATCCGTAGTTCTTAAAAGTCTGTTTAAACCAAATATCAAAGAAATTATAATTTTCTTACCATGGAAAATAAAAGTGAATGTAAAAATAGTGATGTGCTAAAACTTTACATTCAAAATTTCATTCTGTATCTTTATACTCTATAAAATAACAGTCAAATATATTTCATAGCTGAGGTTCTTCATGAGATTAGCTGTAAAGGCAATGGATAGTCAAGTAGGCACAACATGGTAGTCATCTGCAAAATATTATTTACATATTATATTTAACATGCATGAGACAGGAATGTGTACCTCCTAAGTATGCTATTAAAAGGTAGTTTTGTCTTAGGAATGTTAAAGATTTTGCACAGGTAATTCATGCTCAATGCAGGGAGAGAGGAAAATGCTTTAAAATAATTGCTGAATGTTTGTAGTGTGTTCAGTGTACTGTGAAATGCCATTTCAGTTTGCTGAGGACGAAGGCTGTTCTATTGGTGGCTTTGCAGTGATTGAGTATGAGACTGCAGAGCAAGCTGAGGAAGTGCAAGAAGTCACAGATGGTATGACTATCAGAGGAAAGAGAGTCCAGGTGTCGTACTGTGCTCCTGGAGCACCAGGACGAAGCACATTAGCTGCATTTATAGCAGCACAACGTATGGTAAGAGACCTTCCATTTTCAAAGAGAAAACACTTTAAATGTTTATATGATATGTTGTACATATATAAGAATTTATAAAATCCATTGGAAGAGAATCCCATAAGTGCTTTTATAATCAGCTTAGTATTTTAATAAGATTATTACTCAGCCAAGTGAAAATTCTTTTTTGAACAGAAGAAAGCTATTCGGCTCAGTGAAATGTTAATACTTAAATTGTAGTTCTGTTCTGACAAGTGACTCTTTAAAATGACATTGTGGAGTTCCATGTTTATTTCCTCACAGTGACTACACATCAAAATTGCTCTGTTTACAAATGAAAAGATGGTTTCTCTAACCAAGAGCTTAGGTTATAACTCAGTCTGTTCAAAGTGTTACTCTGCATCTACACAAGAAAAGTGGTTGAGTTTAGGTTGGAGTTGGCTAGCTCATGTTAGCTAGCCGGCAAACTCAACCTTCTTCCTAGTTAAGACAAGGACATGAACAGCAGGGATCAGGGGTAAGAGATTGTTTCAGTTCAAAACTAAACTAAGAGAGAGTGCTTTTTAACAGCTATAGGTTGGTTTAAAATGAGACAAGTAAATGTAATTTAAAAATAAATGTCAGGGTAGTGGGAATGACTTCGTTTCATGCTTGGTGTAGAATGAAGCTTTTATGCCCTGCATGTCATATCAAATTATTTCTTAGAAAATTGGATGTGAAGGTAAGTGGTACATGAAGCTGTCTTGAAGGTTGTAGCAGAATATTCTCATTACTTTGGATAGCTCTGAGTAAACTCAGCTGCTTTTCTATAGAGTTATTCACCTCAACTCTGTAGAAGAGCAGCTGAGTTTAGTGTTATTAAAGATGGCATATTTTATTGGTCTTAACGGTGGACTACATCTCCTTTCCATTTCCAGAGTTGTGGGGAAAATGTGTCTTTTCCAGGAAAAAAATTGCCCCGTGGGTGTTATGAGTGTGTGTGTTTTGTGTTGTGAGGGGGTAGGGTGACAAGTTGGGGGCAGGGGGTGCTGTGGGGCACATTTTTTGAGCTTCTATTTCATACTGAAATATTTACATGACGAGAACGTGTATTTGAAACCTTTTTGATCCTACAAACATTACATTATAATTTCAGTCTGTGAATGAATGGTTTAAAACAGCGGTTCTCAAACTGTGGGTCAGGACCCCAAAGTGGGTTGCGACCCCATTTTAATGGGGTCGCCAGGACTGACTCAGATTTGTTGACTCAGGGCTTCAGTCCTGGGTGGCAGGGCTCAGGTTACAGGCCCCCTTCCTGGGGCTGAAGCCCTTGAGCTTTGGTTTTCCCCCCTCTCTCCCACCGCCTGGGACAGTGGGGCTCAGGCTTTGGCCCTGCCACCTGGGGCAGCTGGGGTCAGGCTTCGGTTCCCCCTCTTGGGGTCATGTAATAATTTTTGTTGTCAGAAGGGAGTCGCGGTGCAATGAAGTTTAAGAACCCCTGGTTTAAAAGGTTGAGAGAGAAGTAATGAGAATATTGAGGTGCTGTTATGCCTGTTAGTTTTATACTTTTCTTATTGTTTCCTATCTAGAAACCTAAAGGGGAAGGAGAGAAATGCAGCAACCATGATAATTTCAGTGTAAAGGAAATGCTGGAATATGTTACTAATGAGCTTTACAGTGAAAGGGTTAATTACATATATTTGGTGAAAGGAAATTGCAGGAACACTGATCTTTGAACTCCGGTGTGTGACACATGGAGATCAAGGAAATAATATCCAGCTATGGATCTAAACCTATTTGTTTTATAAATAAAGGGTTTGCACCAGCAAATTTGTTTGAGGTAACATGGCAACAGAATATGCTTTTGTTTAATCCTGAGTGTAATGTTTCTGTATTTCTATTAATTCCAGATGAGAAACAACAGAAAAGGATTGCTTCCAGAACCAAATCCAGTGCAGATTATGAAGAGTTTAAATAACCCAGCCATGTTACAAATGTTACTGCAGCCCCAGTTGTGTAGACGTGCTCGTAAACATGGTAAGCCTTTTTAAAAATAGATAAATAAGAAAAGAATTCCGTGTGGTTAGTGATACAACAAGCTTTAGCTTAAAAAAAAAAAATCAGGAGCAACCTTTTAAAATACATATGTTTATAATTGCTCGAGATACTCCTCTTCACAAAAGTGACAGAAAACAAATGGACAACAAATTCTCATGACAGTTAATTTAAATGAGACACAAACTGGGTGAGGTAATATCTTTTATTAGACCAACTTCTGTTGGTCAAAGAGACAAGTTTTCAAGCTACAGGGCTCTTCTTCAGGTCTGGGAGAGGTAATCAGAGTGTCACAGCTAAATACAAGGTAGAAAAGATTGTGAAACATTAGGATTTAACACATTGCAAGACACCATTCCTGATGAAGTGGGCAATTAATACCTCTGTAGAGGTGTAGTTCAAAAGCGTGTCTCTCTCAGCAACAGAAGTTGCTCCAATAAAAGATATATTATCTCACCTGCTTTGTGTCTCTCATATCTTGGGACCAACATGGCTATACCACTGCAAACAGTGAATTTAAATATCATTGCTCCTTGTAAACACCCTCATGCTAACTCTGCAATCTATGTATATTTATATTAGAAATTGGTATAAAACAAAACCTTTCATCCAAACACCCTCAGACTTTGGGGATCTGGTTCCAGATCTGAACTTGCAACTCAAGTCCCTCTCTAGTTCATACTGTTTTGAAATTATTTCTTTCTTGTATGTTACCATAGATGTATATAGCATTTTACAAGCACGCTGTTAAACAATGTCCTTCTTCCAAAGGAACTTTCCTTCTAATTTGAATGGACAATAAATTAAAAGTAACGTATCATGTTTCAAAGAATTAAAGTGTTAGCAATAAGAATGGGAACAGTCAGTCTGAAGAGATCAGTGAGGGAAGACTCAGGGCAAGTCTACACTACATCGGCGCAGCTGCAGCACGTCTTCACCAGTGAGAGAGCGCTCTCCCGTCGGCATAATCATTCCACTTTGGCGAGAAGCGGAAGCGCGTCTCCCGCCGACATAGCGCTGATGTGGACAGCGTAAAACTTGTGTCACTTGAGGAGTAGGGGGGGTTCACACCCCTGAGCGACGTAAGTTATATCAGCTAAGGCTGTAGCATAGACCTGCCTAAAGAATGAATGGCTGTGCTATAAATATTATGGGTGTGGGTGAGAATCTATGCAGTGCCTTTAAGACAGTTGGGAGGGATGAGGTTGAGGTGGCTTTAAGCCACTTTAGCACCCTTCCAATCCTGGGTTGCTCTGGGGGATGGAGAGGCCTCTAGTTTAACTTAGACAGCCCTCAGGGCCTCTCTATGGGTATGTCTACACTGCAAAAAAAACGTGTTCTTAACTGAGGTTAGCTAACCTGTGTTCACTAACTTGGGTTAAAACACACCTTTTTTTGCAGTGTAGACATACCTCAAGTTAGAGAAGCTTCCCTGGGCTGCTCTGTGGGCCACAGTACTGTGTGCTGTGGGCCTGTACCCAGCACAACTCTCCTGCTCCCAGGACGGCTCCATAGTGCACACCTCCTATGAGTGGGTCTTTGAGAGGCAGTCTATGGCTTTCTTCATCAATTCCTGCTTGGGGACAGTCCTCTTGCTGCTGGATAAAGGGCTTTTAGGATCCTTTTACATTGCTTCAGCCCTTTTACCTGTCATAACATGGCCAGAATGGAGATGAGTATCTTGCCCTCTGTGCAGATGAACCCTAATTTTTCAATGGTTCCTGGAAATTCAGAAAATTGAGATTTTTGGGAAAAACAAAATTCCACTCTTGGTGGCATTTCTGAATTTTGCATAATTGAGTTTGGATAATCAGAATTTTACCTGTATTTCAAGGAGCACATGTGTGGCTCTCTATAGTTGTGAATAAGTGTATATGTGGCTTTTTATGAGAGAGCAGTAATGCATTAAGAGGTATCTGTGAAGATGGGGAAGTGCAAGACAGCTTTGAGTGTGGTTGTTTTCAGAAGGTTGGCTGTAAAAATGTCACTGTATGGTTTTATATGTGCCTCGCACTGGCTTCTGTATTAAATTTGCTCAAGTTACATTTAAAAGGATGGCTTTTCAAATTGTGACAGCCTTGCAGACTCACTATGGGAAGCTGGATTCTGTCTGACGTGTACATCATGACCCATACTAAAGATTTTGTAATCAATTTTTTTAATAATTCTGTTGGTAAGGCTAAAAAGAATCTTAGCTGCATTGTCTCTGCAGTGCTAAAAGGGGTGATAAAGTATTTTACTTACTAAAGGAAGCATATGTGACCCTGAATACATAAAGCAGCAAATCTGTTTAGTAAGGAGGGGCCCTTTTTTGTGCAATCACTTTTATTTCCATAACTCCACCTGAAAGAAGTCTGTACGGAGGGGATGTGTAAGAACAACTGAGCGTGTGGAAGTACACCGTGGGTCTCTGCAGAAAGGGCATGATCTCATTGGATGAGGACCACTCCAGGGAGAACAGCAGCGAAGTGAGACTCTTTAAGGGAGCACAGAAGCACAATTTAAAGGGACGGAACCGCATAGGTTGATGGTATAAGCTGCTATTTATGCAATACTTTGATAATAATTCTTTGCACTTCATAACTTGACCAAAGCACTCTCAGGACACGCCTATGGTTATTACTGTATTACTCATTGCAAAAATAGGCAAACTGAGTCATGGGAAGGTAAGCAACTCACCCAGAGTCCAACAGGGAGTCAGTGGCAGAGCCAGGAATAGAACCTACATGTAATATTCTTACCCTCTCCACATCTAAGTGCCGCTTAACGGCTTGTTTCTCCCATGCTGCTTCCAGAGTGAATAGAGTTTACTTGTGTGTAACTTTCCTAATGCTGTTTCCCTTCCTTTAACGTCTCTCTGCTTGTCTGTCTGTCTTCAGATTGTGAGATCCTTGGAGCAGGGATTGTCCCTGCTTGAATATTTGGAAAGCTCCCAGCAGGTTATGGGTGCAACCACAAATGTATGAAATAAGAACAATAACCCAGTCCCTGCTCTAACCACGAAACTACAAACTTCACCGTATTTTTAACAGTCTCCTGAATTCTTTTAAAAATCTCACAATTTTGTTTGTAACTTTGAATATTTCATCTTCTAATTTCCAAAAATTCCCCATGTTTTTATTGCCTATAATCATTTGTTACCTCAGACTTCTGAGGCTCTTTCTGTTACTGTGAGCACTCTGTAGTATTGTAAAATGGCAAGCAGCACTGCTGAGGAATCTGTATTTAGTCTTTATTTTAACTCAGTTTCTGTCTAGTGTGACTGTCCCTAATATAAACCCTGATCGTGCTCCCACTGAAGTCAAGGGGAGTTTTGCCATTCACTTCTAAGGGCCCATTGATGACATGTTAAATTATTACCTGTTTACAATTGACTACACAGAAATTGTATGTCCAATGACTATGTATCTTTCGAAGCACTTGAACTAAGGCCCCAGTCCTGCAGTTTAGAGTGAACGAGAAGACCTGTGCACCTTTGAGGAACCCTGTTGACTTCAGTGGGGCTCCCGGTAGACACAGCCGTTTTCCTATGTGCTATTAATTGCAGGATAAGAGTCTCTCTGCATAATAAGCTTCAGCCAGATGTGTATTAAAAGGGTTCACTGTCCTGATTTTTAGTCAGTTAATTAAATGTTAAATCCTATAGAAATATTTAGAAAAAGGCAAATATGTAAAGTGTATGTAACTGTTAAAAATCATTCTTTGCCCAACTTTTAAAAGTTCTATAAATTTGTCAAGGATCCTATCTTGTGTTTTCTCCAGCAGTTCTTGGAGTATCTGCTGGTTTACCTCATCTTATAAATACAGCAGTCAGTCCAGGATTTTTCCATTTGAATAAAGTACACCAGGTATGTTTATCAGTGTGAAAAAATTTATATCAATTTATGTATTTAAGCAGTATTTTGCATTAAAACGTGTAACAGATCTCAAGAATTGACAACTAAAATCAAATGTTTTTGTTAAAATGACTTTATATAGTGTATGTTAAATACAAAGTAATTTCAAGAGACTTTTTAAATAAGATATGAGATTTGACTAATCAAAATTGAGGAGTGCTTACTGTCTGTATGCAAATTACCATTTTATTTTTTCTGAATTTTTGATTCGCTGTTACCTGATTGTTTTGTGGTAGAGAGAACTTATCGTTTCTAGAAAGAACATCTGTTTCCAAGTAACAGGTTGAGTAACAAGGACCATTGATTCATTTTGTAAGTAGCTCAGTCAAGAACAAAGCCTTTTTGGAAAATAAGTCTGATTCAAGGCTGGAAGTGTGTTATCATTGTGTTTATTTTTAAAGCCTGTAAAGTGTACTACATAAATGATAACAACAATAACAACAATAATAATTTTGAGGTGTTAGTTTTTAGCTAAAAATAAACCAAAACTGTGTATTACTGAAGTGTTCTCAGAGTTCTTGTGGTGTATTATAAGGCTCCTATGACTTCCAAACCACTATGAGCCCAACAGTAGTAAAAGGGGATATTCTGGAAGCTCATATAAAGAATCCAAAGTTCATAGGGGTATCTTGTAGGGAGATTTGGGATGAATCTACCCCCTAACTCAGGGGCTAGGGCTGGGCTGGAGTAACAGCTTTTGTCCACAATCAGTACTCCCTTTTGTACCAATCTATTGGGTCAACAGGCCACCCAGTTTCCACTTCTGCTTACCACATCAGGACTACTGTAGGGGCTTCCACAGTGTGGACTCTGCCAAGGGGTGAATTTTACCCTTAGGAAATATGGGTGGGGTTTTCAAAAGTACCTAGAGAAGTCAGGAAGTTCTAATACCATTGATTTTTAAATGAGGCTTTTGCTCCTTACTCTATTCAGTACTTTTGAAATTCCTACTCGAAATAAAAACAATTCTTATTTATTCGTTACTATTTCTATTATACTTTTAAGATCTATAGCTCCATGTCTGTTAAGAGAGATTGAACTAAAATAGGAGAGATTTTCTTCACAGTAAAGACACTTTGCTTTCTCTCATTTTTCTATTATGCGTTATCTAGAGGCATGTATTCCTTTCAAATGTTAGGTATGTTGTTTAGATCTGCAGCACACCATAGAATAAAATAAATTAGCTGCATGCTGTAAAGTTTATTGAACACAAAGAGTGTTATTTGCTCGCATTTTTAAAGTATATATATGACCTTTTCCTCTGATATATTTAGTTATTGCTGCTCTTTCTATGGTCTTGTAGATTTTGTGCTTCCTTGGAAGGCAACATAAATGCTTTTTAATCACAGTTGGAAGGAGGCATGTTGTACATAGTTGCAGTGTGACTGATGATGATCCACTGCTTTTTGTCTTAAGTATACTACAGCCAAACAAGCTAGTGCTATTGCTTTGGATAGGGTCATGCATTTAATATTCTTCCATGGAAGCTCCTGCTTTTAATTAGTCACTAAACCTGGCCCAGTAAGCTGAATTACTGACAGTAATTTAATTATCTAGGTTCCTTTCATTGGCATTCGTGTACCCTTATTCTGTAATGTATCTTTTTGGGGTACTCTTCAATGCCAGAGAATCTGGTCACTATTTCTTTCTTGGAATTCAGTGTTATCATGTACAGGAAAAGAAGCTGTGTTACTTTCTAGCTTTTTGTTGGTTTGTCAAAAGAACACTGGTTCAGCTTATTTCTGTATTCCTTCCTGCGTATGTTGTTTTTGCTACGTGGACTTGACAGTTCAAGATTTTGTTAACTGATACATTGAGAGGAATCACTTTTTAAAAATATGATGCCAAAACATTGCTTATAGAATAATTAAATTATAGATAATTAGGAGGACATGACAGATGAGAATTTGAACAGTTGTTTGGATGAATCACTGAATACTTTTTTTAACTTAGCTACTCTTGGTATTTCTTAATGATAGACATTGTGTGCCGCCATAACACATTTTGAACATTTAGAGTTATGTGTTAACTGACTGATCTAACTGTTTAACAGCTCTTCCTGTGATTAATCCAGAAAGTCTGTTTTGAAGATTCAGCCAAACAATTTTCTTAAAAGTTGTCATTTAATCAGTACATTTTCTTTCTTGATGTAACTCAGAAAATACAAATAAAATGATAAAAAATAAAGATGTACTGGCAACATCAGACGCAGGTCATTTCTACTTGAGATGCTTAGGACAGCTGTGCGGACTCAATACACAAACATATTGATGCAGTTAATCCAGATTTGGCCCCTGTTTGTTTTGCAGAGTTCTGTTTTTGCAGGTTCTTAGAGCTTCCTTGTTTTGTGTGTTGATATTATTGTAAATAATTTCCAAAACACAGAGGACTGTTCTGTGACATGAATGTCTGTGTTCTACGTGTTCTGAGTTTAGTTCCTAAGGAATCTGCATCCCTGCCACTTTGGGACACAAACTGTGCTGGCTATAAATGTCTAGAAACATTTGTGAGGCAGAGTTCTGGCAAAGCCATAAAGCATGCAAAGCCCTACTTGCTCTGCTCAGCTGCTTCTTCAGTTTTCAATCATTAGTGGTGATCTGTCTGCACTCACACAGTGAGGAATTTTTATTCCATATTTCTAGTCTTGCCTCACAGAATGCGTTCTTTAAATGCCAGAGTGCTACAGAAAAAGGTTTATAGAGACCTGGAGCAAACATATGTTTTGGCTGGCAAATCATGTTCAAGAACCTCTTGCTCTCCAAGAATGATGTTTGACTCAATGTTTTCAAGCAGTCATGTAGTTAGCACAAATTATAGCAGTGGTTCTCAAACTTTTGTACTGGTGACCCCTTTCACATAGCAAGCCTCTGAGTGTGACTCCCCCCTCTCTTATAAATTAAAAACACTTGTTTATATATTTAACAACATTATAAATGCTGGAAGCAAAGCGGGGTTTGGGGTGGAGGCTGACAGCTCACAACCCCTCATGTAATAACCACACAATCCCCTTAGGGGTCCCGACCCCCAGTTTGAGAACCCCTGAAGTATAGCATGGTTTGATGCTCCAGTGTGGACAGCCATTTCTTTTAAACCATCATGCAATCCAAAAACCATACTGTAGAATATCCCCAAGGCAAAGTTCTAGTATGGCATCTCAACATGGTTTGTTAAGTGTCTTGATTGTGGATGAAAACCGTGTTACAACAGTGTTTTAGTGTAACTGTGCATGAAAACCATTTCAAAAAACATTATGAGCCACAGTGTGAACATAGCCTGAATAACTAGCCACGTTATGAATGTTCTGGGAATAGTGCTCTATGGTAGGATACTTACCAATGAGAAAGGGAAGAATCATATATGTGTAGTTATCCTTTCTGAAGGTAGCATTAATGTTTAGAGACTGTAAAGCAGTATATAATAGCCCCTAACTATCCCAACATAACCTAATAAAGCAGTGAGATGTTTGGAGCAGATGCCATGTAAGAAATAAAAACATTGTAAAACACAATACAATAAACTACACTTATCCTCTAAAAAGCACCCAGAAAATCAAACTGGAGGAAAGGAAGGATAAAAGGAATTCAGAATCTTCTGAAAGCTTTGATTGCAAATGAAGCAAGGATTTGGTTTTATGGAGGGGAAGTCACTGACTTCAGATAAACATAGATATTGTCATTCCCCTTTGTCATGTTTATTCATAAGCTAAAAGTATCTGGCCTATATCACATCAGCTGGAAATCTTGCAACAAGTGTAATTTTTTTGTATTCTTTAACTAATGCTTCTTGTGTCAATTTGACAGAATTCTGTTCTGGGGAATACATCTAATTTACTGCTACAGAACCTCTCCCACCTACAACTGGCACAGAAGCAACTAATTAAAATTGAGAATATTCAAACTAACAGTGTAAGTTCATCATTTTAACTTTAGTTATCTACCTGTGTACCTTTTTATTAACTATTTTCTAAAACAAATCGGACTTTTTAGCCTATTAAAACTTTAACCATCTAGCATATGTAGAAGAGATTAACTGTATGTGAAAGCCTGTGGAATAGCTAAGATGACTGTAGTCATTTACAATACCACTTGTTCTTCTTTATAGAAACCTGGCTTACTTGGAGAGCCTCCACCAATGTTACTTCGGACGGTATTGGGAACAAGACCAATACCATCAGTGAGTGCAGACCTGGGAAACCATGGAGAAGCGCATACATGTAAATGACATTTTGTTTCATACTGTACCAGCAGAAATGTCCAGTTTGAAAATATGCAGCTGACTCACTCCTACTTTTTTAACAAAAGTGATAATCAATAACTTTAACCTTATCACCACAGAATAAGGAAGCCACCAAGCCTAACAACAATGTGAAATACAGGAGCATTTAACAAAAGAATTATGTTGATTATTGCTGTATTGATCGGTTTGCGTTGGCTGCTTTCACTACCTGGCACAAACTCCGAGGCTTCCCAGTTACACAAACTTAGATATTTTATGAAAAAAGCAGCAATGCAAACAATGGGCATATTTTCATTTAGCTTCTAAAGCATACATAGATGAGGATTCTGGCACAGACACCTTGGCTTCATTGCCTTCTCTTCCAGAAGATTCCCATATTTTTGTTTTCCATGGTCTGTATTTGCCAGGCATGTACTTGAGTATCTAAATCTCCAGCAGGCTACTGTCTGCTCATGTTAATTTTGCAGGCTTAAACATCAAAATCCAGACAAATTCAGAATAATTAGCATGGTATCATATATCCCACACACACTTGCTTACATCTTGGTGTCAGTTCAGGCTGACCATGAAGTTTATCACTTAAGTCAAACAGGTATATAACTGAAAGAAGCCAAGAGTAAGCAGAATAGCAAAATGTGAACAGAAATGGGCCACATATTCCAAGGAGAGGCTAAACATGAACAGACTTGCTGATTAACCCCTTTATGCTAGGAATGAGCTTTTCCTGATGTGAGCCAAATTTTCAACAGCAGCCTCTAAAATCATGGACACATTTTTTCATGACCGCATTATTTTAATTCCTAAATAGGGTAGTTAGATGTCTATTCTGTTTGTGCGAAATGACTCTAAGAGTTAACGCTAGGTGCTTTAACATTTAATATAAGACAGTCTCATCTTCCTGTGTTGAGTGAAATTAGCACACTATCAACACTCTCCTATTACAACTCTTAACTGTCAGATAAACCCATAGCAATATATTTGGCTAGGGTTCTGAATTTGCTTTAATTGCTTAAGGTGATTTGGCATGCTATTTCTTGCCTGAAGTTCTCAGTTTCTGAAAGGAGCACTGTTTTCATTTTAGTGTCTTATTTTCTTACTGATGTTCTTGGATATATGAATGGGACTAGATCTTATTCACTTTTCTTTGCTTATGCCCATATCCCCTTTCTGATGCAATGTACTAGACATGTTAAAAAGGGCATTTGCTTTACTTTATATTACTTTGGTTTTCAATACCTGTAGCCTCTCTTAGTCCATGCCTTTTAGTCCTACAATTAACTTTATTCCATTTTAAGGGCGTCTACTTTTAATACGCTTGTAGACCTCGACATTTTGATTTTGGAGAAATCAAATATCTTGATTTTACTGATATTCCTTGTTTTTAATGAATTTTCCTAATGTCTTGTCTCTTCACATGAGGACAGAAATAGGTTTTTAGTATTCATTCCTGTAGGTTCCCACCTGATACATCTCAACATCACAAAGCTTCTCTTACAAGTAGCTGTTCTGCTGAAATCAGCTGTGAATCCAGCCCACCAGAATCCTATTAGGTTTTAACTGGAGTTGAGTAAAAGTCCATTACATGGAATTTTTTAAACCTCTAAAGTTGTTGACATTACATCTTGATGGAAAAGGAATTAGCGCTCAAGTTGGGAGAGGTAGTTCAACGGCATCAAGGAGTTTAAAGGCTTTGTGAAGACTAATGCTCTTCATTGCATATAAATCTATGTATTTGGATAAGCCTAGAGTTACTACTCTGCATTTGATTTCACTTCCCTGTGAATACCGTAAAGTGAGGGTGCTTTGTCCCTTGTCAGGAAGGAGGGTGGGGAAAATGCTTTGGTAATTCATTAGAGATTCCTGCAGCCAGCAAAGTGCTGGTGAACATGCAGTTCCATGCAGTTCTCAGCCACAAGGACGATGGTTCTGATGTGGAGCCTTGAAATGTAAACTGAGGAAAAATGGAATGGGATGTAGGCTTTAAGATTCTATAAAGCCCCAGTGCCCTGCTCCCCTAGTAGGGTGAAAGAAGAGAAGGAAAACGTGTAACTTACACACCTCATTTGGAACCGGAAGTACACAATCAGGCAGCAGCAGAGACCAAAAAAAAAAAAAAGGGCAAATACATTACAGTACTGTGTTAAACGTAAACTACTAAAAAAATTAAAGGGAAAGCTTAAAAAAAGATTTGAGAAGGCAAGGAAACTGTTTCTGTGCTTGTTTCGTTTAAATTAAGAGGGTTAAAAGCAGCATTTTTCTTCTGCATGTTAACATTTTAAGTCTGTATTAAGTCTATGTTCAGTTGTAAACTTTTGAAAGAACAACCATAACATTTTGTTCAGCGTTCCGAACAACTTACATCCCCGAGGTGTTCGTAATTCTGAGGCCTGGTCTACACTAACCCCCAAATTCGAACTAAGGTACGCAACTTCAGCTACGTGAATAACGTAGCTGAAGTCGACATACCTTAGTTCAAACTTACCGCGGTTCAGACGCGGTCCACACGCGGCAGGCAGGCTCCCCGTCGACTCCGCGGTACTCCTCTCGCCGAGCTGGAGTACCGCAGTCGACGGCGAGCGCTTCCGGGATCGATTTATCGCGTCCAGACCAGACGCGATAAATCGAACCCGGAAGTTCGATTGCCAGCTGTCGAACTACCGCGGTAGTGTAGACCTGGCCTGAGGTTCTACTGTATATACAGGTTAATTATGACTATAAACATAATTAGCAGCTTTGCCTTTTAATGGAATTTTATTTCTCTATCTTTTTTAAGGAAGGTATTAAGAAGATGAGTTGTTAGCATTAGTCATTCTTTTCTTCATAGTGGTATAATAAATTTTTCTTGTTTCTGAAATTTTGTTTGTAACTTGAAAACTGCTCAAAATAATTCTCTTGACAGATACTTTCAGAAACTACATATCTGCATTTTATGGGTCTATTATAGATATACTCTGCAAGAGCAGGATCTAGTGGGATTAGTGGAGGATAGTCCAGCTTGGCTTTAGAGATGATTGTCTCTTGGACACATTCCCTTCCACTCCCCGTTGCACAGATCACCTCTGTTCCCATTTGTAATTGCATAATGTGGATACAATCAAAATTAATGACAACTTACATTGCACAAACATTGTAACAACTCAATTGCCATATGTTGCATGTTAATATCCGAAAGTGCACTGCACTTGGTGACGTGGTTACCGCTAGTACAGATCCTGGAATTGGCTCTATTTCACATGTCATTACCAACCACAATGCAGAATTATTGCCCTTTAGGTTCCAGGATGTGCCATCTTCAGAGGAGTCTGAGTTTCATTTTTATCTCTAGTAAGGTGCAGCCAATGGCCATTCCATACAAAATATTGGTAAAGACTATTGTTTTTATACTTGATTGATGCTCTCCTCTGCAACTCTGATTTGTTGCTCAGCTGTTCAGCAAGTTGGGAGTTTCAGTAGCAGAACTGGTGTTTTGTGTTAAATGCTAGGAAGGAAGAATGAAGTCAAAGCTATATCTGTAATACTCATATTGTCCTACACACAGAGCACTTTACAGGCTAATTTATGGGCTTTGAAGGGACGCTGTCAATTTAAAATCCATTGAATTAACTTTAAAATCCACTGAATGAATTAAAAATAGTGTCATGTACTATGCCTGCCCTGAGTCCCTCTGTGTGTTTTACACGTTACTGTGTGAAAGACCCACCCAAACAACTGAGGACAATGACTGACTACACAGGAGAGACTGTACAAAAATGGATGTTGTGAATGCACAAACTAAACAAAATAGAAATACTTTCTTCTCTAATCTCTGTTATCTTGGGTATTGTAACTCAGAGGTAAATTGTTCTCTGAGAAAAGGGTGATTTTTTTTTTCTTTTAAATTTACTGTGTCCCTTTAGCAAACAGATACAAATTTGAGATAGAGGTCACTTTATTCACTCTGAAGTATGACCACCTCAGAGTGGAACTTGATACACGTTTTACAACACTATGCAACAGTTTATGACAGGAAATAAAGACGAAAGCTCAATCCAAGTGGAACTGCAGGGGAAAATTAGATACACAGAACATAAGTATTTGAGTTTGAATTTGGCCAGGACAACGGGGTTAACACCCTTGTCTCCTGTGAGAAGTGCCAGCTGTTGCTCACTTTGTTTTTTGTAAGAGGGTGCTTCCAGCAATCCAGTGCTTTGTGATACTATGCTGCAGTTTGCTTCAGTCCTAACTCAGAAGGCAAAGTGCCAGCTACTAAATCACTGACTCCACTTCCTGAGGCATGTATGCGTTTATTGGCAGAATCTCTCACACAGATATGCATGGACCTGGCCTAACTCTGCTTCACTTGAGAACTCATGGGATTGCAGTGCAAAGTTGGTATATCAGTAGGTTTTTTCAAAAAGGTTTCAGGTGGAGTATATGCTGAGGAACCCTGCAGACTGGCTATTGGATTTGTTCTGTATTGCTTGTGCATAGCATTTCTTATGTGTAACTGCACCTTCAGGCCTTGGTAGCAGTGTGATTTTGTAATCCTTGTGCACAATGTGCTGTACAACAGGTGTTCCCCCTGAAGTGTTGTGTGTGCACACCATGGCTTCTCAGCAGCTAGCCAATAGAAGCAGAAGGTTAACCAAACATCTTCCCTATTCCCGGATGATGAAAAAATTGAGCAGGGATTATCCATTGGGATCAGATGGGCAAGTTCTACACAATCAGTTTCATAGAATTGTAGGTGAGTGGCCATGGGGGAAGCTTGGTCCTGCCTGTCTTCTTCAATGTTTCTGTCCTGAATGTGGTAAAACATGGCTTGTGTTTACTGCCTGGGATGCCCCTTTCATAATACCTGAGCAAATAGCACAGGCCTTTTAAGGAAACCCTTGTAAATTTCTATTTGCCACTAAGATCAGCCTTGCGGTAGATTTTACCACTTTCCCTCCCTTTTGATTCCAACATTTGACAACGGGGAATTACATGCAGTGCCTTGAAAATCCAGATGGCAGCTCTTAAATGTTTGTGCTCTTAGTGGACTATTTGGTAGGAATTCTTTCATGGTTTATTTCTATATATTTAAAATAAACTATCCTGTGGCCCCCTAAAGCCTTAATCTGGTGCATTCCGGGTTCTGACTTTTGTGCCTCTCTCCTCCATCTTTCTTTGGGTTTTGGCACAAAGCGTTTCTTGTTTAATAGATTTACATGTGCCAGGTGAGTGGGTGCTATCCTGCAGTCCCTCTTGGTATTTCATATTGATGATTTGCAAAAGTTTCTGCAGAATTTCCTGCTTAAACCAGTATCTTCTCTCCTCTGTCTCACTTCTCTCTGTTGTTCACCTGGTGCAGAAGACATTGTGGCATTTTTTGAATATTTTCAGGATGCTAATACTCTACTTGCACAGATATTACCAATTTTTAGGAAGGTTGGAGCCACTTTTTTTTATTCAGGATCTGCCTTTTTAGACTTGTTATTCCAAGGTGAATAAACTCCTCTAGTCGAGGAGCTCTGCAAACAGTTTGTTTGTGCTCACTCCATTAAGCATTAGAGGTTTACTGTCTAAGTGTTGATGGATGTGACTTTTGGTTGCAAATTCCTTGGCACAGTGATTCCTTAAGCTGTCTGTGGAAAGATCGGAGATGACTCTGTTTAGTATAACTTCTTATTTTCCACCCAGGGTTTTTTGGGGACTACTAACAGCCCCACACTCTGCATTGATTGCACCCAAGTCTTGTTAAATAAATGATTTCAGACACCTTACTTCATTTTACAGTATTCCTAGACAAGGCTTGAATAATGCACTCACCAGTGGTAAGTAGAAGAGTTTTCCTGTGGAGCAGTGAGACTTAGGCCACCAATTTCTGCAGAATTTAAGCCTTCATTTAATTAAAAAAAGAGTTTCTTGCCCTTCAGGTTGTGAAGAAAACCTTCCTAGTGTGAACTGATGCTGTGCAGTTTTCCTGAGCCCACAGACAGATCATTTAGGGGCCGCCGCTGCTGCTGTTCATAGCTTTCTTGAGTAGCAGAAAAAACAAATGAACCAGAGCCTGGTCAGTTTAACTTCTTAGCCTAGCAGATGTTTAGACTGAAATAGCATTAAATACAGTTACAGTTTTCTGATCTAGCTTTAGTTTTAAATTAAGCTCCAGGTTTTTATTACTGCAGCATTCCTGGCCACCAGCATCAGGATTAACTGTTTTGTGACAGCTCTGAAATAGATTTCTCAATGTTTTTGTCATCACTTAATAAAAACCACAAGTAAAATGTTCTGATAAATCTTGTCTAACAGAAAGGTTTCTCCATTTATGGTTGACTGCAGCATCTAATGTGACTCCAAATCGAACAACAGCAGCAACAGGGATGGGCATCTTGCCATTCTTTCCAAATCAGCCCGTTGTTGGACAAGCTATGCCAGGGCAAAATAATACTCAGGATAAACAATCAACTACAGTGGGACTGTCAGAAGGAGCTGGCTCAGGGTCGCAGGCTTATCTTCAGAGCTTAACAAATTTTACTGCTGGAGGCTTGCGCACAGAACATCCCCAACAGCAAAGTCAGCCAAAAAGCACTGATACAAGTTCAGGGGTAAGAAAAACCGGACATAGATTTTGCATTCCCGTACTCCCGCCTCCTTTGTTGTTGTTGTTGTTCTTCCAATTACAAGTTAACTGCATTTTCTTTTTGCAGTATCTCCATTATAATATTTACTGAATCATAGAATGATTTATAAAGCATTTTAAGGTCATTTGGATTATGAATTACAGCAAGGAAACATTAATGTCTTTTGATTGTCAAAATGAATTAACAAAGAGGAATCTTTCTATAGTACTATTATCCTCATGTACATGCCTCTGTATATGTAATGATGAAATTATCTAAGCTACAGGAAATGCCCTTTTTAGACAGTAAAAATGGAACTCGTGTTGCAATTCAGTGACTGTAAACTAGAACAGTACCTCTAGGTTAGGGTGTGTGTGTGTGTGTGTGCATCCTCTTAAAACACAATTGGCATTTCCTTGACATCAGATCAGGTTTAGTATTTATTCTTTCAAAGTGTGTGGATGCAGAAGAAAAAATTAAAGCTGAAATGAAATGCTTTATTAAAAACTGTTTGAGATTCGCAGCCATTAACTGGATTCTGTACATGTATTTATTTAAACATTTGACATTTACAGAAAACTTGAAATATCTTAGATTATTATGTTTTGATTTAAGTTTTCTTGTTTTCCTGAAGCAGTTGAGATTACTAGCACCTAAGCAGTGTCTTCGGCTACATTCTGTTTTCAGCATTTATTTAATATGTAATTATTTTAATTTTTAAATCTATGTTAGTGTAGTGATTTGGGATTTTAAACAGATTATTTTTGTATATTTTAATCAAATCAGCATTTCCGTTCACCTTTTCATACAGATAAAAAAGGAAAATAAACTTTTAAAACTCCAGATAATCAAGTATTCTAAAAGTGAATCTGCAGGTTATCTTGGGAGGTTTTGAATCCCATACTTTTGGACAGCCTTTCTGGCAGAGATATTAATAAAGTTACTTCCTTTTTTGCATCAGTTGATACAGGGGCCAGTTTTCTAAGGCGAGTGCATTAGTAGCACATTCCAGATTTGTACATTTTTAACAGAATGGATTTAGAATAAAATTATATAAAAATCACACGGGGCTACATGTTTCAAGTGATTATATGTTCTCCAGTTTGAAATCAGCCCATCCATACTCTGGGATGGCTGCTCAGTGGTCTCTGTGGAATTGAGAGAGTGTTGTCTTCAGTCCAGTTCCCAGTGGACAGGTATCACGAAACTCCTAATAGTATGGCACTAACTGTTTTCCCCTCATAGTCAGTGTCAACTGAACCCAAGGTTTGAATGGGCCTGGAGACTGAACCACCTCCTGACTCACTGAGGTAGGAACCTTTCCCAGAATAGGGCTCCGCTACAGTGGTAGTGTGAGGTGGGACTCATGCCTTACTGTGTTTTGACTAAAGAGAGGATTTCAGTTTCCCAGGCTGACATTCTGGCACTTCTCATGAGCATTAAATTCCATTTTAGACATGCAAATTCATTTGCATGTTTAATTATGATTTTAAATATTAAGGGCAACAAATTGCCCTTATTTGAATAAACTCCTTGGTACTAGTAGTAGAAAAAGCCAACTTCCAACCCAAACGGATGTACCAAATGTGATTACCAGGTGAATTAGGAACCTGAATGTATATTAACAGTGAAGAGATTACACCCAGTATTGAAAAGCAGGTAAAAATCCTCTGAAATTTATGGCCCAAATTATCTGTTGGTGTGATGCCATTGAGATCTTATGCCCACAGAAAATTTGGCCCAATAGTTTGCCCTCTAGGTAGGATACTCAGTACATCTCTGTGGAATCTCACTCAGTGTTCTGATTGGCCTGTAAAAGAGATGATTTTCAGTTCCCATGTGTTACAGTTTGAGAGGTGACATATGCCTCAGCATAGACCAGTTCCTTTGTGTTTATTAATATTAATAGTAAGTGCTTCTGCATCACTGTTATGACTTATCAGGAGACCCATCTCTCAAAAGTGGCGAGAACAATGTTTTCTGGCAGGTGTTGGGGGTGCTGTGACAGGAGTTTTAAATGTTGCTAGAATCTATGTAGGATTAGCTAACTAATTTGCCACCTGCACATGTAGCTCTATTTTGGGTATATTTTTATGCTGTAAATCAACAAATTAAATGTAAGGTTGGGCTAGTGGAGTGCTCACTAGCGTGCTAAGAATAGCTGTGTAGATGCTGCCCTCCCTCCCTAGCCCCTCACCAGACTTGAGCTGCAATGTCTACACCGCTATTTTTAGCACGCTAGTGAGAGCGCTGCTAGCCCGAGTCTGCGGACCCAGGCTAGGCGCTCGCTCCGGAATGTAGCATGGACATACCCTTAGGGGTGGCCTTTGGGCAGGCAGGCTGCCTCTGGAGCTCCTGCTCTCCTCCTGAAACAGCTTGTCCCTGTTAAGGACCTAGCACCCCAGAGAAGCAAAAACTAGCAGAATAGACTCAGTCCATCACAGTTCCAGGAGCCCACACACCTCTGCTGGTTTGGGGGAGTGAGTGAGTCCTGGGGTCTCAGACCCGCTCCCAACTATTTTTCCCTTTAATGTAAGTAGTGCTAGCGCTGATAAGCAGCTTGATCAGAAAGGCATTTTACATTAGTACATCAGAGAAAATTCTGCCTCCCTAAGTCAGAGTTCATCAGTCCTTGGTTTGCCAGAGACTTGAGTTGAAGCTAGTCGTCTATCACATGCTTACTGTTAGCGTATTAATCTGATGGCTTTTAGTGAGGTTTTAAATATTCTCAGGTAAACTAAGTTTGCAAGTTCCCCCCCTTCCCCAACCCTTCCCTGCTGGTCCAAAGAGACACTTGGCTGACAAACTACTTGTTAGGAAAAAATATCTGTAATCTGAGCAGTCTGTTCAGATGATTCAGTTCAGGATCGATGTGGAGATAGTCTGCTGTAAAACCTATGGAATCTGCATGTTTTTAAAGTCATGTAGAGACAAGCACATGTCATTGCTTTTGTTTTACTTATGACTTGAGTGATAGCTGAAAAATGGAATGAATGACGATTTATAACATTTTTACAGATTCCCTCAAAAAACCAGACTTCGCTCCTGGGGGAACCACCCAAAGAAATCCGTCTTAGTACCAATCCCTACTTGAATTTGGCAAGCGTGTTGCGTGGTGTATGTCTTTCAGGTAAGCAGCCATTCCGCAGACGCTGGTCTAACAGCTTGTGATTTGATTTAAGGCTTTCAAGAGCAGAGTGTGGTAAGTTGTTTTTCTGCTTACTAAATGATCCCAACAACCACAGCATTTGTCATTAATAAAACCTTGGATTCTCTCTTTCAAAGAACTTGCACCGAGAAGAAAAGTAAATTGATATAAAAGACCCTCATAACTAATTTTCTAGTTGGAAAAATACAGTTTATATGATTACTTATCTGTAAAGAGATATTATGTGCTGCAGTATTTCTAATGCAAATGTACAGAGTTAGCATATTTGTTCCGAATTTATGTACATTCTAGAAACTATTTTCTATCAAACATAAGATCTTTTATATTTTGGGCTAGATTTTGATTACAGTTAAATGTGTAAATCTGGAGTAATAAATTTCAGGTCTGTGACAATATTCTTGGTTTACACAAGTGTATCCAAGATCAAAGTGTGCCCCTTAATGGTTGCACAGCATGTATTATAAAACTGAATATATTAATTTTGTTTTGAGCAGCAGTTGCCAGCAAAGCAACTAGTACACAGCAGCACACTGGGCTTTCAAGCAACATAGTGGATGCTGCAGTCTCTCAGGGAACTACATCACGACATGCAATGGAAAACTACTTTAATTATTCTCAACAGTATGGGGATTATACACAGGTATGTTAGCTAACAATACTTTCCTTCCTGTAATGGGGTGCTTGGTATATTTTTATTGCTTATAGATAACTGAAGTTACACTGTAGTTGCATGTGGTTGTTTTGTGTTCTACTTGGAGTAGGACCTGTTGTAAAGACATCCCATAGGTCTGTGAAGATGATGGAGTTACTTGGCTCAATGGTACTATAAATTATAGAGCATTTTGATCAATTTTTATGTCGTTAATAAAGAGGATATTATCACTCAGGTCCTGGTATCAATTTAGATGACAAGTGCAGAATGAAGTCTTTTTCACGAGCTATAAGATAAACAAATTCCAAACCAACGAATCAAGTTATTTAAGGTGTAATGGGCATCACGAACATATACTATACTAGATGAGGTTCAGACATAGAATTGTTCTATATCTTCTGGGTGAGTAGAAGACTTTAGTGTGGTCAGTCTGACACCTACCACATAATCACTTAAAACATATATTTAAACTGTTCTGTTGGATTTTTATTATTGGTTTTAAATCTGTTTTTGTGTGTCTTGGAGTGCTTTTGTCTTTAATTAAATCTAGTGCCCTGTGAAGGTCATGGGAAATTGGCATAAAGTAAAATCACCATAGCAGGCAGATGAAGTGAACAAGTTTTTTTCATTTATAGGAGGCTGTCCAGCAGTGGTATCAGCATTATGCGCAGGCATACAACGCTACTCAAGCAAGAGTAGGTGAATTTGAAAATGAAGCTTCTGAGGTAAAAGTGAAATGAATTTCCTTCACATTTCCGTTGACTGCTTCTCTCCTTTAGCATTAGGATGCTACATGTGTTTCAGCGCTATTGTAAACAGAAAGGACCAGATTGTGTGCGGAAAATGGTGCCGGAGAGTCACCGTGTGGATCCCAAACACTCAGTCTTTGGTATTCCCTAAGCTTTCCTGTACCTAGGATCCTACAACCTAAAGTTTTCACCATGTGCTGTAAAATAGAGCAGGAGTGCACTAAAAATGATCATACATTGCAGCCATAGAACAGCATAAGTGAACAAGAGATTATCAAGTTATTTCCCACTAAGGTATTATCCAAGAGCTATTTAGCTCTCACATTGTTATAGATCCCCAGTAGGTGCTGCAGTGCAAATGGTAGGCAAAATCTAAAAAATACAAAACCAAATTTCCTTTTTTTTTTTAAAAGGATTGTGTGCATTGAGATTTTTAAAAGTTCCTATATCAGACTCAATGAGAGAGATAAATTGCTGTAGGCCTGAGCTGTTCTGAACTAAAAATTCTTTCCTTTAGAAACTTGGTTTGACTCAGATATTTCCATATCTGTCCACTGATAGTTACTATAGTCAAATAAGAGTAATTACTTAAAAATAAATAGTTTTGTTTTGACCTTTGGTTTATCATGGATCCTCTTCTCCATTTAGGAACCTGCTCTATCTTATGGAGACTACAATACCTATTTGCAGGTTATGCCTTCATATTACACCGGAACCCAGGGATCATGCCAGCCAGGCAGCTTTCAGCTTACTCCACAGAATCCATTAAATAAGGTGAGAGGAGAAACTCAGAGTGATTTCAGACATGGCCAAATCTAGATGCAGGTGGTAGCATGCCTTGTTTGTCTCTTGCTGCCACCAAGTGGCTAAAAGATAATTAGGACTTTTGAAAGTCTAAATGAGTATTGTGCCAACTACAAAATGTTTTGGTAAACTAGGGCAAACATGAACCTTGTGGCACCTACCAAGCCAATTCCAAAGCTTTTCTATTTACATCTTGATTAGGAAAGTCTCAGGGTAGCCCTGGCTTTGTGAAGGATCAAATCTAGATGCTGGTGGTAGCACTTGTTTGGCAAGAACTGGCTGAGATGTACCTTGTAACAAAGATGGCGAAGGGCTACGGATGTTGCTGTGCGTTGTGCACATAGTAAAGGATTTCACTTTAAGTTCCCAAACACAGGGCCAGAAACTCTGTCAGTAGGTTCCATCCAGATAGAGTTATCATAGCCCAGAGAGGAAAGAAATAGTTCAGGTGTTTGAGATAACAGC
This sequence comes from Emys orbicularis, assembly GCF_028017835.1. Classification (NCBI taxonomy): domain Eukaryota; kingdom Metazoa; phylum Chordata; order Testudines; family Emydidae; genus Emys; species Emys orbicularis. The sequence goes on from NC_088690.1 coordinate 18,876,883, forward strand.
TGCTTTTCAATCTCCTTTTTTCTAGTTATAGGAGCAAAGTTCTTAGATGAAGCTGATGTTAGACAGCTTGGTCCCAAGCTTGTATTAATGCCACATTCCATAGAAGGCAGTCAGAGACCATTCCTTTGGCATGGACTAAACAAATATACAGTGTGCCTGGGCATCCAGAGACTTGTCTGAATCCTGGCATTAGATGATTGATTAACCTGTTGCCCGAAATAAAGAAAGCTCTTTATTTCCACACCCAAGCCCTCACTACATTTTTTTACAGCATCTGTAAAGCACATTTCAGAGCTGAATTTCAAAGAGACCACATCCTGAGATATGTGTCTGTATAAAAATAAAATAATTAAAGAAATCAGGATGGACTGGGATATTAGCACTTAGTGGCAATGATTAGAACTTCTAGACTAAATAGCTAATGTCATTCGTGCGTAGTATAAAACACCTCAGCTTGGAACTCTTTATAAACACAAATGGTACTGTTTTCTCTGATCACTTAGTTTGGGTTGTCACTTACTTTCTTCTTTTGCACAGGTGGCATCAGTAAGAAGTGAAAAGCGAAGTTCCTCACACCTCATTTCTTCCCCAGAAGCTAGCCCAGTTGAATATATTGGCCAGCACACACAGGGCACAGCATCAAATTATGCAGAATCCTATCTTAAAAAAAAGCGTGTTTATTGAGATCCAATCAACCAATCCTGCCTTAAAGCCAACAGGTGACCTTTTTGTACCTCTGTATTTATTACTGCCTTAACTTCATACCCATCCATCTTTATATAGGGTGACACATTCCTAAAAGGAACAATTCAGGCAAATTTTCCAAATAAATTATACGTAGCAATAAAGACAACTAGTTGGACATTTTTCACTCATTATTTGCCTTGTTAAATAATACAATGGTGTCTCTCATAATACATGATCTTACTGTAACTTGTCAGAATTGACAATGATTATCTTATGCCTGCAAAGAAGTTTCCTTTGGTGATTGTTGATCATGTCAGTAAAAAGCAATGAAAATAGTGATAAAGGAGACTTTTCCCTTGTTCCTTAGATGAGGAAGGTGAGATTGTCTTAGTCATAATTTTTAAAAAAAATCTTGAGTGTGCTTTTCAGTTTTACCTTTTCCAGAGTTGAGCCTTCTGCACTTAGTCTTTATATTTTTAAAAATCTTCCCCAAAACATTGGAGAGACACCAGGTGTATTAACAGAGCCCATGAGCTTTTCAGTAAACATTTTGTTAAAAATAAGTTTGTTATATTGTGAGCCTACCAGCATCAATCTAGAGTTCATAGGCGCTAGTTAGAACAAAGGTGTAATCTTAGCTATTGATATTCTGTCCCAAGAGGTGGTTGTCATTTTTATATGCAGTTGTTTGTGAATGAATTTTTCTGCCCTAATCTGCTTCTGAAATCTGTGTAAAATACTAGGTGTTGCTAACCACTGGATTTGAACTGGTGTGAGAGAGTCTCCCAAAAACTAAAATCTAAAAGCTACCCTCCACTTGGTGATGAAAATTCAATGTGCAGGAACAGTAAAACTAACCAAAATAATTGCAACCACTTTGTAAGCGGATCAGTATAAAAGTTGCTCAAAAAGAAGCTAAAAATTTAACACCTGATTTTGTTTTCTCTAATTTCTGGGTTGTTCAGACAGTAGAGGAGTAAATGCTGCCCAAGCCCACTACACCTGTCCTAGTTTGGTTTTGTTAATCCCACTTTCCTGTTTTTAACGTTAACTCTACTCTGTCTCCAGGTGTCAAACTTACTTTTACAATTTGCTTCAGCTATCCCCACTGGTCATTTGGGACTCAAAGTTCTGAATGCCCTTGATTCCCATGGACTTCATGATGTTCTTTTTGCATCAAATAGTCCTCTTTAGACAGGACTAATCTCTACTCACTCAGCTCTCACTGGCATTTATGAGTATGGTGCATATGATACAGCATAGAGACAGCTGGGTTTATTATTTACACCTACTTTATATTATATATATATATATATATATATATATATATATATATATATATATATATATATATATATATATATTCCATCCCTTTTGAACCCCTCCCTTCAAAACATTTTCATTGTAGACTCCTTCTCTCACCATGAACTTTTCCCACTTCCTTGTTCCTGCTACCCCCCATTCTCTTGCCTTTTTTTTTTTTTTTTTTTTTTTTTTTAATAATATACAGAGGGTCATTTTCTCCAAGGAATTACCTCTCTTGCAGTATGATAACTAGTACTGTACTCAGTCTCCACCAGCCAGAACTGGAATAGTCTTTTGCCTTTGCCTAGTGCTTTTCTTTCTCCCTGACTTGTGCACTGGGCTGAGAGGTCCATTCAGCAACTTTCAAAACTTTTTTTTCTCTCTCTCTGACTGTTTTTTTTATCTTAAATTTGATTTACCAGCTCCAAGTCCTATCACCAAATCACCTTAAATCAAATGTTATTTTTTGCCTACAATTTTTCTATCTGCAGTGGTGGAAATCCATGTTTTCATTACTAATATTCATATAAGTTAAATTATGAATAAGACACTTGCCAGCTGACCATGTGAATTAACTTTCTTGTAATCCCTTTGCAACTCAATGTTTCCATCTTTGACTAAATTGCAATAATAGTGTAATTGATGTTCATAGTGCTCCCGTCATGTAATGGCTGTAAATTTATTTTAATCTCTTTATTCCAAGGTTATCTTTTAAGCCATGTTTAAAGTTTACTGATTTAAAAAAAAAATGTCTTGAATAAACTCAAAGTTTTTTGCAGTAGCTCAGAGTCAGGACTTTTTTAGCAAACACAGTTGCTGTGTTATGTAAATGCTCTGCACGCCTGTCTTAAGACAGCAGAATAGCAATGCATTTGATTGGTTTTGTTAGATTATACATGTATGTATTGATTGGTGTTGAAAATTCACCTGTAGTATTTTGTTTAAACTATTGTATCTGCAACTTTTCAGAACTGTTACCCTTTTCAACAAAATAAATTTTTGCTCCATTTACAGTGGAATTTGTGTGAAAGCACAAAATCTCCAGCCTATTCTCACTTAGTGGAAGACGTAATGTATCATTTTACACCAGGGTGCTATAGCAAAATTTCAAATTTATCTTCCCTAAAAAAAGTAACAGCTTTGCACAATGTAATTTATAATTAACACACACACACATGAAGAAAAAAAATCTTTATTAATTTGTATAAAGAGTAACAAAGTGCATATAGATTCTACTCAGGTTCATAAGTGAAGTACAGAAATAAAAAATAATACTGTAAAAATGAATCCTACCTGTTTGGGGTTCAGTAATTACATTTATACTTTAATATGTAAAAACATTTTTCAGTTATTACTGCCACTCAGTGTGCCCTCTAAGCATTTTCAGAATCCAGGTTTGGGGGAGACAATATTGCCTAAATTCTAGGGAGAGGATTAGCAAAAGGTTGCCAGTTTGCATAATCTACCATCAATAAAAGCTTGCCAAAGTCACATTATATGACTTCCGTGTCCTTGATTCAACTGCAAAATCTGTTTATGGTCATAGAACTCAAGCAGACCCAGTCTGGCCCCACTGGTTAATTGTATAATTTGGCAGTCTGCATACCAAATTGGGGTCCAAAAGCTGTTTCTAATGCAATAAGTGAATAATCTAAATACTCATTTAATTTTTGTTCCTCATGTTTTTTTAAACAGGTGTTAATAAATGCAATGGCGTGCAGGACAGAAAAATGTCCGGCCCAAAAAAACATGGCTTTCAGGAAAATCCTCATTGGGATTGAGTTTATAGGATGCAATAAAAATGGGGAAAGTATTTAGCTTAGGGGGTTTGTTTTGTTTTGTTTTAAAAAAAAAGCTGTAGTAAGAAACTGGGTTTCTGCAGTGAAATGCAAACTCATAAAAGTTGTAAACAGCAACAAAGAGTCCTGTGGCACCTTATAGACTAACAGATGTATTGGAGCATAAGCTTTCGTGGGTGAATACCTACTTCGTCAAGGTTATGCTCCAATACATCTATTAGTCTATAAGGTGCCACAGGACTCTTTGTTGCTGTTTACAGATTCAGACTAACACGGCTACCCCTCTGATTCATAAAAGTTGGTAAATGCTTTTTTTGGAATATTTACATTTATAGATTTTATTTTTTGAATATAAAAACTCAGGACTTCAAATTGTAGGTTAAAGCTTTTTGGTTAGATAACCTTGATTGATACAGTATCTAACTGAATGTTATGTGCCCAAAATATTTTTGAAATGCAGATGCATTGAAAGATGACCTTTTTTGCCCACCTTTTTTTTTTTTTTAATCTTACCACTTTCCTAAAAATTATTTGAAAAGCAATTAAATAGCTATGGAAAGTTCTGCTCAATCTTCTGAGTTAGTTATTCAAGAAAATCATTCTAGCTGCAGAACACTTGTTTAATGTGCTTTATCTGTTGATGTGCAATGTGACTTGGGACCATCATAAATTCCCTTGCTTGACACAGTTCTTTCCAATTTGTGTTAGTTCAGTATAATCTAAGTGCTGGACCGGTTGATCAATGAACAAGCCTTTTTTAATAAGTAATACCCTACCAAGGGCAGAGTGCTTAAAGATTTTCTGCTAGGGAATTTAAATATTTTGATCCAAGTGTTCATTACACCAAAAAAGGGAAACCAGTGGAAAAAGAAACCCTTAAACACGTATTAGCATAGCCAGAGTACAAATTACAGTAGTTAAAATAAAAGGACCTGGGCATTTATATTTAACATACATTTAAAGCACTGACAATACAAAAATGTTAATTATAATTTATTTATAAGTGCTTCAAATCCTTGAATAAGATTTTGAAAGGTCGTCCGGTCACCTGGATTATATATCCAACATTTCCTCATCAGTTGGTCCACCTAGGAATGAGAAAAAAAATTTAAAGGGTGAATAGTAGACTGTTCATTTTCTCAATAAAGACCAGCTGCTGTAAACAGGAGTAGCTCCACTAAAGCCAACAGAGCCATGCGGATTTACACTAGCTGATGATCTGAGCTGAAGTGAGCTTCCGTTACATTTTAAAATCAAAGGTTGTCCATCTGGGTTGAGAAGTGGTGTCAGGTATATCAGCTATGAGAACAGATAGAAACAACTACACCACCTTGATTCAGGGGTACTTATAGCATTGCAGGCCATATGCTGTACAGAACAAGTGAGCCGTAAAGTATTAGAGTTAACATCAGCTTAGTGAATGTGATCACAGGTGCTGCTAGTGGCTGGGGACTAGTGACTAAAAGCCTGATCCACCTCCCACTAAAATCAATAGGAAGCATCCAAACGACTTCAGTGGGAGTTGGCTCAGGTACTAATCTCCAGCTTCTGAAACGGAAAAGGAGCTGTCCTTTAGCACAAGGGGTAGAGGCCTTTGGTTATGGTATCGATGGTCCCACTTTGACCCACTGGCGTGAATGGCGTGTCTGTATGAACACAGCCTCTGTGTAGTACATGCACCAGCTCTATACTTCAGAAATCAAAGGACTATATAATGAATTATATGGGACTCAGACCTTAGAGGTTTTTGCTTCCGTGGAGGTGTCAGACTTTGGAATCTCATTAGGAACATTTATTTTTAACATAACACTTCAGAAAGCTTGAGCAGAAAAGTTTGCTTGTATACATTTGGCTATCAATCTAGTTTATACCTCTTCTGGGGAGTTTTGTGGCCGGGGCAAGCGTTTTCCTTCTGCTAATACACGTACAAGCCGCGTTACTGTCATCTGGCCTTGAGTTGGGCCAATCATTTTCAAAAACTCCTGTAACAAGTAAAAGTCACATGGATCATTTATTTATAATTCTTGCCAAATGAATCCGTAACAGTTAAACTTGACATGAGAAATACTTAATCTCAAAATGAAGACTAGTTATAAACCCGTATTCATACAGTATTCTCATTTCTTTCCCATCCTCTCATGAGAATACAGGAAGTACAATTTTTTAAATATGGCTTCCTTAACGAGACACCTAATACCCGCATGTAGATACTCGTATTTGTTCTTAAGCAAAAAAACGTTTACTGATGGTTTGAGCATCCAGATGCGAGAGTCCATGTTTGAAAAGAGCACTCCGGACCTTTTGTTTCCATAAGCTAGAGAAATTCATTCCACCTCTTCATTGATTTTGAGTAAGTAATAAGGTAATGATTCAGGTCCCGTCTTTTTAAACAAAGCTCAAGTTGCTATTTTTCAAGATATTTATGAGCAGAATTAGTGTTGGATTAAAATTCAATTGCTGATGTTGAAGTAACATTTCCTTTCACAACCACTCACCGCCATTGGACTAGACTCTGAATCACAGTATGTCAGTAGTTCATATAGCGTCACTCCAAATGACCAGACATCTGAAGCAATGTAAAACTTGCTCTGAAGCAGACATTCTGGAGCATACCTACGGATGTAACATGGCTCTGGTAAATTTCAGTAAGTGCTGCACAAATCACTCAATACATACACTCTTGCTGTAAAAGGTAAAATTGATGGCTTAACCCGCATGCATTTAAAATAATCTGCCTATGGTATCATTTGTGTGGAATAAATCAACATGTGAGTATATAAAAGGAATTACACACACACACCCTCTCTCTTGCCACAAGGCTTGAGCTGCAGCACAAGCAATCAAAATATACCATCCAGGTAAAACCCTTATGCAGCACATCAGTATAAGAACGGCCATACTGGGTCAGACCAAAGGTCCATCTAGCCCAATATCCTGTATTCCAATAGTGGCCAATGCCAGGTGCTTCAGAGAGAATGAACAGAACAGGTAATCATCAAGTGATCCATCCCCAACTTTGGCATATAAGCCAAAAGAAATATATCATTCAAAATAAGAGGGGTGGATGGCTATATGGAATTTGTGTGTGTGTTTTACTTAACTTTGGAAAACATGACTTATTGAAACAGAAAAACAGTTCCAGAAAGCGTTAGTTTCCTGGAGCAGGTTAAATAACTACATTACACAGACTATTTAATGAAGCTGAGTTGTTGTATCCCATTACCAAAACACTGGACTGTCGAGATCGTCTTTGACGGTGTAGTACTCCTTATTGGTTTCAATTACTTTGGTGAGGCCAAAGTCCCCAATCTTCACTCTGTTCTCACTTTCAACAAGTACATTTCTTGCTGCTAAATCCCGGTGAACATACTGACGAGAGCCCAAATAATCCATTCCCTGAAGAGGGAGAAAAAGTCGGTTACACTAACACCCCGGGTATTCAGGTCCATGTTACTTTCCCCACCTCCTTTTATAAATCAGTTCTCCAGCTTCTCTTCTACCTCACTCACTATTGACACCTTCATCATCTCTACTGGTTGCTCTTCTTTCTCCCCTCTCCTCCATTTTGTCAGTCTGTCCTCAGCTGCTCCTCCCTTTAAACTCTGCCCTTGGGTGGCCTGATCTGCTTTTCTGGCCTTTGCTCAGTCTTGCACCTAGCTGTCTTTCCAGCATCTACTCCCCAATGACCCATTGATTTCAAATTTAGATACATCTAAAATGGTATCTAATCGCCAATCACCACTGCCTACTCCACCGTTCTCCCAAGCTCACAAACTGGATGTCACCTCCTCTCCTCACTTTCCTAACACACACTTCCACTCCTGCTGTTGTGACCACATCATTCCACTTGCTCCCTCATTTTCTGTATCAAGTGCACACTCCTTGTCCTTGCTTCGGAGATCCTGCACAGCTCTCCTCTTGCCTACTGCTTGGCTCTTGTTTCCAGCTCCTCTGAGCTCCTCCCATGGTCCCCCTCCTGAATGCTCCCTTTTGTCCTGCCACATCTCTGCTTAGCAACTTTTCACTCCCATCCTCTTTGCTGGAGCTGCCGCCAGCTTTTCTGCGTGTCAACCACCCTTCCTTTCCTCCTTCAAAACCACTCATTTTCCATGAGCTCACTCCGCAGCAGCTCTCCGCACTGATAACTATGATATCTCCATTATGTTTCAGCTGCTGGACACATGGTAAGAGACATAAGTAATGCAAACCCCCTAGGAGCAGGGACCTTGTCCATGTACACCGCCCCCCCCCCCCCTTTTTCAAGTACTTACAAATTACAGACATTGTGCTGCTGAAAGACTCCATTTCCAGGCTTACCTTGCAGATCTGAACTGCATATCTTAGCTGATGTTTCAGGGTGATTTTGCTCTTATTTCGTGGGAGATATTCCTTTAGGCTCCCAGAAGGAAGAAACTCCATTATGAGTTTAATCCCGCTTCCTCCTGAAAACATAGTAAGAATGCTCATTTCGCCATAGCTTTAACTCCAACACTCATCCTACCAGGCTTGCTCAACAGTTACCACCTTAGTGGCATCTAAGATACCGGGTTTTTTTCCTATACTTGGAATTATTTATATTCATGGCTGTATTGCCCCAAGGCACCAATCAGTGTCAGCAACACCCATGGTGCTGGGTGCTGTATAAATTTATAAGAAGACAGAGACCCTACTTCAAAAGGCAGGTAAGTGTGGCTCCCAGCCAAATACTGACTTTTTAAAATAGTGATCATTGTGACAGCTGAAGAATGCAGACATATTTAATGAGACAGAGCCAAGCAAAGGATTTAATGTAAATATGACCTCAGTAACATTGGGCACTGCAATTGCTTTGATATGAGGTATAGTTATGATTATGTCTGTGCTTCCTTAACAAACGCTCTATTTTCCACGGGATTGTAACTGAGCCATAGTTAATTGTCTACACACACATTTTTCGTGAGGGGGCAGTCAGTGAGATTTTAACTCATATACCAAGAAGAAAAAAATCTAAGTTCATATCCAGAGTAAGTTTTTATGCTGAACCATAGAAGGAAAAATCTTATATTTTTAATCTTCTACTTGAAAATTTACCATCTTCTATGCAAATTCCCTTGTATTTCACAATGTTTTCATGATAAAGATTCCTCAAGATTTCAATTTCTTTCTTCAGATCAGCAATATGATTCCCACCACTCTCAGGTTTCAGGGACTTTACTGCCAGCTGCTCTCCGGTATTATCACCTTCTGGATCATACCTGCAGAGTTCAACCTTGCCAAAGTGACCCTAATTTTAAAAGAAAAAAGGAAACCATTTTGGACTGTGATCACTAGCCAGATAATGCTCAGTGCAATACTTCAGGCATTTACAATTCAGTTTTTCTCATCATGCTACAGAAAGGGTACATCAAAAAGAGACGACTGGTGATGTTGCTCCTCTGGGTAACAAATTACCAGTGAATTCTAATCCCCCCTGGCTAGATTTTTCCCCAAATCTGTGTGTGGAGTGCACCTTCCATGTTTGGCTCGGTCCTTTTTATCCTGAAGGGGTTAGCCTAGATGCCTGTACTTGCGCTATCACAGTCTCTGTGTAGTGGAGCACCTGTAAATCATCCCCTTCCCCACCCCTCCAACAGCCCTATGAGCTATCTGCTTAAAAGTGCACACCACCTCTTCTTCCACAAACACTCCTCTGCACTGGGAGAATTCCTCGGTTGGCAGGCAGTGAGGGCGCCCAAAGGAGCCCGGGAGCAGTGTCAGTGAGAGACAAGGCTCAGTCATATGTCTGCTTCTTGAGGTCACAGCTTAAACACACCACTCTACTTACCTCTCCCAAATCTCGGATTCTTTTCAAAAATCGTTTTTCAAAGAGAGTGGGATCGACCTCTGCGAAAGGCTTCTTCTCAGAGACAATATCAGGATCTGACATAGAAAACAGCATCAACACAGTCCAAGTTAGACAGGGTCCCACAGAGCCCCCTTATTCCTTAGATTTTACTCCTGTCCAAAGCTCTTGACTCATGTCTATCCCTGCCCCTCCTTCTCCTTGCTGAATGCTAGAAGATTCCTCCCTCCCCTCACTGATTGTTTGCCCACCTCCTGCTCTGCTGCTTGTCTCAATGCCTAGCTCTGCTAAGCTACTGGGTCCTTGTGGGTTATTCTCCAAGATTCAGATTTAGACTCTTAGTTGCCCAATCTACAGAAGGGGATGAGTATTTTGGGTGGTCCCACATCTCCCTTCCAGAGATGGGAAATAAGGATTAGTTGTTTAGTGTCTGACAGAGCACTCTGAACATGAAAAGTGCTAATTAACAGAATAAGGACTAAGTAAGAGGCTTATTCAGTAATGGGAGCAGAGAAGTCCAAAGTAATGTCAAGTTTCCTTTGAAAACATGATGCCCTTTAGCAACTTCTCTGCAAACTGGATCAGATCCACAGTTTTCTGTACCTACATCTGTGCCCTGATTAAGATTCCCAAATGACTCCAGTCATACTGGGCCCACATAGCTTGACATACACAATATCAAAACTGGCTGCAATTCTTTCAGCTCTTTAACCCACACGCAACATAGAAATTAGAGTCTTTCCACATACCCACAGACATGTTTTATTCCCATTGTTTCAACAGTATAAAACTCACCCCCTCAATAGTATTACATATGGAATTTCTGCTACCAGTATGTGTTGTCATGGTAAATCTTTGCTAGTACAGGAAGTTACCAACTTAGCCAAATAAATCAACCTTCCTTTAATATCAAACTAACAAGCAAAATCATTTCTTACTTTGTTCTTCCACTTTATTGATGTCTCTCATAATTGCTCTGAAAAACGGTCTCTGATTGGGGTCGTAGTGCATGCACTGCTTCATCAGATCAGCTAGTTCCTTGCAGGATGGTGTTACCAACATGAAGTGCCCTTCGTAGAACCTCTCCTTCTGTAATTCAAGACAGAAAACCCAGCATGGATTAGACCTTATATTACAGAGCCATACTTTAACTCCACAGCTATCGTAAGACACTTTCCATGATAAATCTGACTTTGATCTTTCTCCCACCCCAGCTTCCACAAAACAGTTCCTTTTCACCAGAAACTCTGCACAGGTGTCACCTTCCAGAGGAGACTAGTTTCTGCATAGTCTGGGATAGCTCAGAGCAACCATTTCTGAGAAGGGTTTGGTATATATCTCCTTTTGGAAAAGTCATCTTTTTGCCACTGCATCCCCCACAAAAAGCGTTGTCTAGGAACTTCAGGATTTGCTGCCCCCATGATGTATTGGTTAAAAGGAGCATTTTAGGGAGGGGAAAGGAGGATGGTGGAACACACTGTTGTCAAGGCAGCAAATTCCTTTCAGCAGCTCAGCTCTTCTGCTGAGCTACCTCTTCCTCCAGCAGTGGCTGAGGGACCCAGATACTTTCCTTGAACAGTTTAGTAGTTGTTGTGCAGGCTTATTTGGAAGAGCAGAACTTCAAGGGAGAAGAATTCCAAATGGAATCTTAGCTATGGGGATCCCAGCAGTGGTGAGGGGGAACATGGCTTTGGTTTGATTAAAGAATATTAGTGGGACAGACAAGGATGTAGGGGGCCCAGGCTTGCAGGAGAGGAAGGGGGCAGGGCAGAGGAGCGACAGGTCTTAACATAGGACTGGGAGGAATGGGGAAAGGAAGTAGGGAGTGGGTCAGCCAGGCACTGGGGGAGGATGGAAGAAAGAAGAAATCCCAGCATGAAAGAGAGGATGTGATGAAAGAAGAGAGCCCAGCATGGCATAGTTTTGGGAAGGGAATCCTGTCTACCTCCGTGAATGTTTCAGACTACGGAAAGCCAGTGTTATTGGAAGAGCTCTGATTGAAGGGATGAATGGCTGGGGGTAATGAGAGGGCTGTGTGTTAATTAACATGGGAGAGTCAGTGATTCTAAGAGCTAAGAACTGCAGTCATCTATTCAGAAAATAAGCTGAGTTAGTTCAATTACATCCAGACACAGAGGTGACAGTTTATTGATCATAAGGGGTCTTTTTTTTTTCTTTTGTGAGTCTTGGGAGTGGCTTAAGGGAACAGTTGTTAGCAAATAAATGAAACCTGTGGCAAACAAAATGGAGGGAGGGCTTTCCATCTGGCACTGTCAGTGCAGTACTTTGCTCTGCCGGTGCTGGCTAGATGCCCTTCTCTCCTGCTCATTCAGTGTGCTGGCTGGATCTTGCCCTCTTCCCCCCAGGTAACTAAATTTCATTGAATCTTTGTGTCTTATTTGTCAAGTGCTTTGGGATAAATAGTGTGATTTAAATGTCATATAGGCAACCCTTTGGTGCGGGTGCCTCAAAAGCACCTGCATTAGCACTAATCACTTATTACGCTGTGTTAAGAAATCCCACATTCAACAAGCTGATACGGGGCCAGTAGTCAAGCATTAGTTATTTATTTCTGTTGTCAGACAAAGCCCAATTCCTAGTTTAGACCTGCAGTATTCTAAGCAGCAGCATCCACCTTAGCAAACCCACCTGTACTGAATTTTCACATGGGATTTAAATAGCTGGTTGAACAGAAAATATTAAACTACTATCAACTCTAGTGTGGAAACAATAAGTGCCAAAGAAGATGCATTTCACACAGCAAGGTAAGACTCATGAAACAGACTTTTACCTCTGCTAACGTCTTATCTTTCAGGGGAGCTTCTCCATTATAGCAGATTTCCCACAGTGTTGTGCCAAAACTCCACTTGTCTGCTGCAACACTTAAATTTTTTGAATCTTCAACACATTCAGGTGCAATCCAAGGGATTCGTTCGACACATTCTTAGATAAAAGACAGTTTACATACTCTGGAGTTAATATCAATGAAGGGCTAGAAAAACTGCCAATTTATTCAGCATTGTATTGCACTACAGCAATTTAACAAAGAACTAGTTACAAGTATTGGACGTGCCCTGAGATCTTCATAAAACTGGGGTTCCTCTTGTATTAGCTCATTAAACCCAATGTTGCTTTTTTACAATGTGTGTGTGTGTGTGTGTGTGTGTACAGAATGACAAAGTAACCAAATACAACAAACACTGAATGTAAGCAACATTCCACTTTACTATGTGTATCCACAAAACTATAGCTCAAAACTGTACAGAATGGAAGAAAGAAATACCAGGCTGTGAACTGGAAGGAACTATCTGGTAAAATAATATTTCCTCTCTTCTTTCCCAACCACAGTAAAATGAATAATCTGGTTTTATACGGTACCTTGTCTGGATAGCACAGTTATTGGAATTCCTGGGTCACTCAGTTTAATGAAGGGACCATATTCATGGTCAATTCCCTCTCTTGCCAATAGTATATTTTTTGTGCACACATTTCCATGTACTAACTCTTTATCCTCCTGTAGTCAAAAGAAGGTTACAATAAATACAATGATTTAGCCATGCTATGCAAGTACATTTGCTTACACAGCTCAAGAGAGAGATGTAAAGTATCCAGGCTGAGCTCCAAAGAGTAGCTTGGGAGAAATGCTCCTGGAGCATGAGAGGAAGGTGGAGGGGGGAACTTCCCCCTTATATGCCACTTTCACTCACAGCTCTCAATGCACTATGTAAAAATGGGCAAGAATCATCATCCCTCTTTCATAAGGGATGTAAACGAAGGACGGGGCGTTAAGTGACTTGCCTGAGGTCACACAGTGACAGAGATGGGCACTGTATTTGATTTGACATTAAATAGGCTACTCTAGGAGCCTTGGACATTATTTGAAATAATATAATAAAAACAACAAGGAGGTCTGACTTCCACCCCACCCCAGACCACAGATGTTCCTGTGTGTTCTATTTAACAATACCCAGAAAAAGGAATTTCACTGGCAGCTATTGCACACTAATTTTGCAATTTAGACCCAAAAAACCCTCCAGGCAGTACTTTCCCCCTCTAACATGCTGTCTACTTACCAAGTAGCTTAGTGCACTTGCCAGCTGTTTGGCTACTTTGAATTTCCAAGGAGTTGTAAGAACATCACTTTTCCGGTGCATAAAGAGATCCAGTGGCCCAAATTCAACAAACTCTTCAACCATGATATCTACAAAAATAGAGTCATGCCTTCAGTATGTAGCAACAGTATTATGTCTGAAATAATCCAAAGGGCATAACTGGGTCTTTCATGGAGAGCTACATTTTTTGGAGCATCTGCACCACACCACTGTGTCTGTACTAATGCTTTAAATCTGAAGTGAATTCACTGCTTGTGAAGGGTCCAGATTAACAAAGTGTTCCACTGGCCACATAATAGGTACAGTATGTGCATTGGCCCCCTCCTCAACCCTGACCTAGGAGATAACCTCTACTGGCAGGCAAAACTCCAACGAGTGGGAAGTCAATACCTTGCCTGGTCTCCTGACCCAAGGAAACCATTCTTATAAACACTGCCAGAAGATAGGTGGCATTAAGAGGAAAAACTCTGATATGATACAAAGCTGAAGGAAAGGCTCCTCATTCCAATTCTACCACTACTTTGATGATTATCTATTATTCGTACTGCAGTCATGGATGAGGACCTGTTGTGCTAGGCGCTGAACAAAAAGACTGACCCTTCCCTTAACGGCTTATGTCGTCACTTCATAAGAGCCACATTTACAGATTTTAAACGAACTCACTTTCTACATCACGGACACAGACCCCGTGAAGGAAGACGATGTGTTTGTGGGAAATTTGCCTCATCGTGCTTGCTGTCTCAAAAAATGCCTATTAGAAAGTGAAAAAGTCAAAGTAAATACCAGCAGTTCAGTGGCTATTCTAAAGCAAGGCATGTAAGGAAACAACTGAATGCGACATAATATTATAAAGTTCAGGAAAGACCAATGTGACTCCTGTAACATGCAGGATCAACAACATGTTAAAGTGCTACATAAACACCGGTGCAGTAGAAGTGCTGTCGTTTAAACTTTATATACCGTGCCAACTCTTTAGCCAAGGTTTTTAAAGCATCTTATCAACATTAAGCCTCACCACCCTCCTGTATAGTAGCAGCTCCTCTTCACAAGGAGTAAACTGAGGCACAGAGAGGTTAAGTGACTTGCTTGCGGCTACATGGTGAACCAGTGTCAGAGGTGCTGATAGACTCTAGCATCCTGACTCCAAGCCTACTGCATGCAGGACCAGGGCCTAATCTAGTAGTTACAACAAACGCTTATCCCTGTGTATAGCCCACTGAACTCAGTGGGACTGCTGACTTGAGAAGTTACTTGCATGTGGGATCAGGGCCTGGATTTGTGACTCATCCGAAAAAACTGACTCCTGACTAAATTAGGTTGATCTTGTCAGGTGCATGAGTATTGCCAGGGAACGTTCGATAACATCTTGCATGCAAAATGCTAGCCTTAACTTTTCAACTTCCTCAGTTTTGTATGCAAACTAATTATTTAAATAATGAACATCTGAACATGAATAATGTGGCATGGCTACTTGTTTGTACACTATGAACTGAAAAGAGGAAGAACTTGCCAAAGAAATGTCTCTGTGACTGGGGTCCAAGACTTTGAGGAGGACTTTCTTCTCTTTTTCATCCTGGTACCCTCCATTCTCATCTTCCTTATAATTGAGAATCCCAGAGTAAATCTGTGTTCTTGTTCCTCTTCCAAGGTGCTCATCCTAAAACGTAATGTATAACCAGCATTTTCAAACCAAGGCATCAAAGAAACAGGCGTAGAGCTACAAAAATACTTAAAACCGCTCCTTGCAACCACTTAAAATTCCCTATTCCACTTGCTTTAGTACTATTCAGATTTCACCATCAGCAATCTGTCACCAAAGAGAAACTAGTAACATTTTACAGTAAGTGCCAGCTCATTATTCCTCCTTTTGGTATTCTCTGAAAATGGTATTTTTTATCATGCTGAACTCATTTAGTATTAATAGGATGTCAGATATTAGATCTACATTAATACCAAACAAGTCCAGCATGATTTAATGTTGTTAGAATGAATATCAAGTGAATTAATGATGACTGGCCTCTTATTTACAACAGGATGACATTGATGTATTACTTCAGTGTTACCAAAAAATTACAGCAAGTAATATTTCAATGGAACTCATTGTCAGGGATATTAGGAAATGTCGTCTGTTTTTTCTCTCAAATTAACAGAGAATTCTCCTTGGATCTTTTGCAGAAAGAAAGTATGTATGTGCTGATTATTATTGCCGGCAGTTCAGCTGTCCCTCCCGCCACTGCCCTGTGCTGCTCCTGCCTCTGCCTTGGAGCTACTCCCGGGAGCCTCCTGCTTGCTGTGCGGAGGGGGGGAGGGGAGAAGAGGTGCTAATGTCAGCTTGTCCCCCTCCCTGCTCCTGCCCACTTCCTGCCTCCCATCTCCACAGAGTGGGGAAGGGGACAGACAGGGCTCAGGATGGACGGAGCTTGCTGGCAGCAGCTGCTGTCTCAACTTGCTGATCTACTTAAAAAGGCAATGTACTTAGAGTGGGGTCAGCGTACTTAAAGGGGCAATGCGCATCTCTCTCTCCCATACACAGGGTGTGTCTCTCTGTCTCTCTCTGCCATGCTGTCTCCCCTCTCTCCACTCGTGCTGCCTTGTAGAGTGTGAGGCTACATTAACAACAACGTGTTAACTCTTGAGGGCTCAGCTGAGTGCTAGTTCATCATTTAGCAGTAAGGCATTCCCTGGGAAATATCCCACCCTCTTCCACCCTCTCACTTACCACCTCAACCAAGCTTCACAATCATCATTGCTGTGTACAATATTAAATTATTTGTTTAAAACTGATAGTGTGTGTGTATTTTTATATATATATATATATATATATATATATATATATATATATATATATATATATATATATATATATATATATATAAAATGTCTTTTGTCTGGTGAAAAAAATTTCCCTGGAACCTAACTCCCACTATTTACATTAATTCTTATGGGGAAATTGGATTCACTTAACATCGTTTCGCTTAAAGTAGCATTTTTCAGGAATACAACTACAACATTAAGTGAGGAGTTACTGTATTTGTTGACCCAAGCTCTGAGACTTGCAGCTGCAGGTTTTTTTTGGCAGTATAGACATACCTTTATAGTCACCTAAATCCCACTCACTTTCGACAGACTTATGCTCCTAAATCCCTACATCGCTTCTGAAAATGGGACTTAAGCTCCTAAATCACTTAAATGTTCCTCTTGTTTCCTACTGGGCAAGATCTCAAGTCTTGGGTACCGTGTTTCTCTACTGAATCAAGCCTTTAAAAATATAAGACACTTTACAAAACAAAGTGCCTTAGGGTGTATGGGTGATAAAATTAAGATTCCCAAAACCAGTCTGGGAAATGTGTTTTTCCTTCCTGATGGAAAAACATGTACATAGGGTATTTCCTTCCTGCTATACAAGTGCCTATAACCCATCATTGCTAAAATGCTTGAGTTCATGTCGGGTGGCTTAACAGCTCTTTTAAACCAATAATAATTTTTTTAAAGTCTCTTTTGGGGGATGGGAAACCCTTTCACTGTTGAGATTTCATGTTATTTCCCTAGGCACGAAGGCTTTTCGTTCTTGTTTGGTTACATTAGGCAACTGAAAGGATCAGCAAAGCAAATTGATATTCAGCAGCTACTTACCTGCGTAACTTCTTCTTTGAGGATTCGATGGAAACTCAGTTGACCTAGAGGGCAAACAGGATGCCATTCCTGGCTTTTCTTTGTTGCCACTAACAAGTTAGAGATTTCTGGAGGATGGACAGGAAAGAGAGAAAACATTCTTTGCTGTAGTTTATTTTTTAATCTTAAATTAGCAATTCCTTACTTCTAATAGTTCCTCCAATAATGGAGTTTTATCTTCCATATGCTAACTGCAAGCTAATATTCCCAGATAGTTTTAGGGGAAAATCTTAAAATATGATTATCTGGTCATGTAACTTCTCCTAGCATCTAACTATCACTTGGAAGAGAATCCAATAAAAAATGCCCATTTTTTAATCTCCCCATCATAACCTTAGCTAGCGTTGCTTTGTACAGCACCACAAAAATTGCCAGTACTCACTGCACTGAAAAATATACAGGACACAAATGTGCCTGTTAAGCACTGGCCTGCATTGGGGTTACTGCAACTCCACAATGCTTCAAGCAGAGCTCTGGAAAGCAACATAGACAGTGTTTCGTGGTGCTCCCTGCATGCCCTCTGGGCAACCCATCAAGTGGGTATAACCTGCACTCCATTCTGAGGGCAGCCAGATCAGCTGGCCTGTATGGAGATGGTGAGAAAGCCCTTCTCCTCTCCAATCAGAATGGCTTGCACTTCAGGGAGTGCTAGCAGTCCCAGTGCCCAGAGTGCAAAAACTGTCACTTCGCCTTGGAAGTGGGTGGGGCCTCAGAATAAAGGCTCAGTGCGCACTCACCCTCCCTTGTGTATCCGTACAGAGAAAATCTACAATCTGATGTACGTACATATTTGGTCTTCTTGCACTCTACAGCAGCAGTTAGTTAAAGGTACACAAGTACAAAACACCATAGGGGCTTCAGATGCATGTGTCCCCTTTCTCATTGCCATTACAGGGAGTAGAACATGTCTCTCAAGGTCAGATTATGACTCTGCATTCTTACAATACTTTAGGAAGGTTATACAGACCTAAGACTGAAAAATTCTTTTCATTTCACACCAAAATTTCTTTACAAACATATGGGTTTATTTTATTATTATTTTTAAAAAGGCAAACAGGAAGGGGAGAGACAGAACAGTGAACCTTCGGGATCTTGCCTCATTGGCAACAAGAGTTCCCATCAAGGTCAAAAGACAAATTTACACTCACATAAACAGATGCAACTCTGATGAAGTCAGTGGGAGTCTTGGGTAAGCAGGAGATACAAGTTTACCCTCCTGTAATAATATTACTACAACTGCATAAAGTATCTCATGAATTTAGGCTGTTTAAAATGTAATTGCTTTAATCTCTCAGTGCTCCAGACAATTATTATTGTTACTTTAGTTTCTGAAGCACTGTCAATGTTGTTACATAAGCAGTGCAACATGCCTTTCATATGTACAAATTCTACTTCTCTAAACTTTTCACAAACTAAAAAGGTAGCTACTTTATCTGTTATTCCCCTTATTCTAACAGGAAACCATTATCTGATCAACAGGACCACACCACGTCCTTCCTCTTTCATAAAGTTCAGTTACAAGAAATTTGTACACTTTTAATAAAGTGATTTTAATGAAATTCACAACAACATTGCACAAAGCTCTGGTCTACTCCCATAACCAATTTTAAAACAAAGTCTGAAGTCCTTGCTCAGACAAAATTCCCCAAGACTTCAAAGTGTGTTCTACCCGAGTAATGGCTTCAGGATCAACCCCTTTCTCTCTTTTAATTATTATTATTATTATTATTATTATTAACACTTGATCTCAAGAACAAGTGATATTTAAACAAAAGGTTGTAACATGACATTCTGCCCTGCACGCTTTCTTTGATAGAACAAAGAACACAGTGGATGGCAGCACCCTTGCTTTTGTGGGGGTGGGGGAAGCCCCTAAATGATTACTGCTTATGTTTTACAATATTAAGAGGTATTTAAACACATGACTCATTATGAGTCAGTTGTGAGATTTTTTTTTTTTTTAAACCTTTAAGAGCTATAATAAAATAGTCATCTACTGTTGATACTACAGGGCTAAGTATTTACATGCTGAAGGCAATGTGTTATTTACTTTTAAACTGTGCACAAATTATGCAAGCAATTAGCAACAGCCCTTAAGCATCCTGTGCTGAGATCACACAGTTCTCAAAAAATAATTTGTTCATCATACTTGCAGTACTATGAAGTACATAGTCTTTTTTTATTAAAAAGGGCTTTTCTCCCCTAAAACAAGTAGGACACTTTTTTTAAAATTTTTAAATCTGTCAAAAAATAATTAAAAAACACAGAACAAAATGCAAAGTCCCTCTGAGGTCAGAAATGCCTTCAGCTTCTCCAGAACAAAGTCTGAAGAGAGAGTCGCTACCTTTTGGTTTTGGCTGGCAGCATCTCTTCAGTGTAAAGCTTATGTTGTCCGTTCTAAGGGTCTGTCCCTTCAAGTGATCCATCAGTTCTTTTAAAGATGGGAAAAACTTATTTGAGCCATGAAGGAAGCAACCGTCTTTTGTCACCTCGATCTGGAAATTCTTGTATTGGATTGACTCATTTAACTTTTGCTATTTTAGGGGAAAAAAGCAAAATGTTAATCAGAAAAATGAAACAATAGGACATGGCTGACAAGCACATCTGGGGCCAAATTCATCCCTGATGAGAGTCCAAAGAAGCCAGTGAAATTAAACCAGGGACCAATTTAGCACCATAAATCTACCCATGCCAACTTAAAGTCCCTGCTTTTAAAGTGGCATATACTAAAAATATAATGGGGCCAATTTCCCCAGTCCTTAATGGAGTAAAATCCCTAATAGTGTCAATTAAGGGCTGCAGAATTTGGACTTATGTCTCAAAATATAAATCTTTCCTAAAAACTCTAAATCCATAAATGATGGTTCGACTTACTACAATGCAGGATAGACTGTTCCAGATGCTGAGTGAAAAAGCCCTTTTAGATCTCAAATCTGAATAAGTTCTCCAGCTGCAATCCATATCCTTGGAGTACATTTTCAAATGTAGGTACCTACCACCTGTGGCTTTGAAATTCTACCCCCTTATCTTTTAGCCTGAGCTGCTACATACTAGGTCTCTGGATGTGATTCTTCTTCAAGTCTCTACAGTATTTGTACATAAGGTATTTGCAATAAGGTTCTCACAGTCCTAGTTTTCCAAGACAAACTTCACAGAGTGCCTCAATTTCCCCATCTGTACAAGGGAAATAATGATTACCCACTTCTGTAAAATGTGTTGATCTACAAATACTGTATGTAGTGTTGTAGCCATGTTGGTCCCAGGATATTAGAGAGACAAGGTGGGTGAGGTAATATATTTATCTTTTTCTGTTGGTGAGAGAGACAAGCTTTCAAACTTACACAGAGCTCTTCTTCAGATCCAGGAAAGCCGGGGGAGGGGAATGGTAGGGGATTATAGACTGTTGTAATAAGCATAAATCCAGTGTTTCTATTCAGTCCATGATTTTTAGTGTCTAGCAAAGTTATGAATTTAAGCTCTGAGGCTCATTTTTTGAAGGTGTTGCACAGGTTTCATTTAAGGATGAGGACTGAGAGGTCAGATATAGAGTGATGGCTTTGTAAAATGTGTTCACCCACAGGTGATATGGTGTTTTTGTCTTTTATCATTTTTCTGAGTTCATTTGAGAACGTAGTTATTGTCTGGTTTCACCCACGTAGTTGTTATTGGGGCATTTAGTGCACTGGATGAGGTACACCACTTGTTGTGATTGGCACATGTAGGACTCATGGATCTTGGAAAGGTGTGTTTTGGGGAGTGTTCATCATTGTAGCACTAGACATACATCTATGGGTTTTGCAGCTGTTGTTCTGACAAAGTCTAGTGCTGCTTTGAGTTGGTGTGTCCTGGACTGTGGGGACCTTACTTCTGATGATGAGCTTGGAGATGTTGCGGGGTTGTTTGAAGGCCAGAAGAGAGGGGTCAGGAAAGATTTCTTTCAGGATGTGATCTCCACTGAGTATGGATTGTAACTGTTTGATGATACCCTGTACGGGTTTCGGTGAGGGATGGTAGATGACGACTAGGGGTGTTCGGTTGAAGAGGGTTTTATTTTTGTATTGAAGAAGGTTCTCTCAGTGTATTTGGCGTATCCATGATGGGATCTATTTCTCTGGTGTCCTTGTTTGGTGAAGGCAGTTTTAAGTGTGTTAAAGTGTATATCCCAGACTTTCACCTCAGAGCACTTTCTGAGGTATCTGAATGCCTGGCTGAAGATAACAGATTTCTTGGTTTTGAGGTGGTTACTGGACCTGTGAAAGTAGGTGTGGTGATCCGTGGGTTTCTCGTATATACTTGTCTGTAGGTTTCTATTCTTGAAGCTGATCGTGGTGTCCAGGAAGGTGTTGCTAGTGTGGGAGTGTTCTAGAGAGAGTTTAATGGATGGGTGGTGATTGTTGAAGTTATGGTGGAAATCTGAGGGAGTTTAGGTTGTCTGTCCAGAGGATGAAGATATCCTCAATGTTTCTCAGGTATATAATTGGTTTCATGGTGCATGTGCCCAGAAATTCTTCTTCAAGGTAGCCCATGAAGAGGTTGGCACATTGGGGAGCCATCCTTATACCCATGGCTGTTCCCATGGTTTGGACAAAGTGTTTGTTGTGGAATGTGAAACTGTTGTAGGAATTTTACATAATTTTACCTTCCTTGCAGCTATTACATCCTGCAGTCCTACTTTCAAGTGTTACTCACTGATGTCCTTACCTCTCCTACACCCCATTAGTTTTTGCTATTTCTGTTGCCAATGGGTGTGCCCTCTGCTGCAGTCTTCCTTACTCCTATCTGAAGATAAACCCTGCAGAAGAAGGCACTGTATGTATATTTGCTTGCCCCATTCAATCCCCCATATGTACCACACTTAGTTATTTTATATTGTGGAATTCCAATTGCCATTTTCCTCCCAATTCCCTAGATGGCTCAAATTCTTGAGTGGTTTTGGAAAGTACCTCCTAGTTTGGTTCTTTTAAGTGGTCCATCCAGCCACTTACTTACATGGTCCTAATCACTGCAGCATCTGAGCACCATCAGCTCCTAAATGTAGTACCATTCCTTTCTGTAGTTAATTTTAACAACTATGGACCAATTCTGCTTTCAGATCCATCCACACAACTACCACTGAAGTCAGTGGGAGTTGTACATGCATAGCTTGGGGCCAAACTCTATCTTCCAAGTTCTGTTTCTCTCTCCAGATAATTCATAAATGTTAAAGAAATGAGCCCAACAATGACCCTTGAAGGACCCACTTAATAAGTGACTGTCTGACTTCCCAACATTTGTCTACAACCAATTTTCTATCCAGTTTATCATTCTGTCACTTTTTCCAAAATACTGTATGTTGTTAACTTCCTCTGTGATGCCTTGTCCAACACTTCATATCCAGGCAAACAACCCTCATCTAATGTCTATCAGTTGTCCAGAAAACCACCTAAAGAAACATTTTGAATAGAGTGAGGAACTCTGACAGTCACTCTTCCTTCTGCAGATCTTTGAGCATATATTTAATCCAACAAAAGCATCATTTTGGCTCTGACACTCACACACCCTCCTGCATGGAGTTCCAGTGGAAATTCTGCATAAATTGAACCAGTATGACAGAGATACCACAGGTACTCATGGAGATTTACCCTGTGAGTAAGTAGGCTGTTGTGGCTATTGGGGCCACTTGTTAGTCAGACAGGATCACATGCACTAAGCTACTAAATTACATGTATATGGATCATGAGGAGTTTATAGCTTTTACTTGACTCCAACATCGTATGTGATGCTGGTAACTTCATTTAGTGATGTGTCCCAACATACCTGTGAGATTTCAGAACACGTCACTGTCATGAGGATGTGATTAAAGTCTGTACAGCTCCACCTCAGCACATACATCCCCTCCTCATTCCCTTCTTGTCTCAATTTGTTGATGGCATACTCTGTGCTGAAACAGTTAATACAAGAATGAGTATAATGGGCAAATGAGCAGTTACATTCCAAAGCTATTTTAATCAAATGTCCTCTTGAAAGCTACACTGTCTTTAGAACATGAATGAGCAACTGCACTATACTAGCACTTACACTATTAAAACATACTTTATACTGTGTGCGTGTATACACACCTTAATTTGTTAACAAGCTTCCAGAACTGTATGCATGCAATAGCTTTGTTTTCTGTTTGTTGCATCTTCAAATTTTGAAGAACTATGCCTCTCTGCAGAATCAGTTGCCATTATGTTTTTATATGTAATTGTAGCCTATTACAAGTGAAATGTAGAATAGCACGATACAGAAGATAGAGTGTGATTATAATAAGCGCTCAGCAGTTACTCTGCTCCACTTGAAGTTGCTGGGAGTATTGCCATTTTATTGTTCACTTCAATAACAGAAGAATTAGGTCAGCAGTAAGTGCTTCTGAAAATCCTACCCTAGAGTTTCAAATGACTTACACCAGATGCTGTTCTCCTTCTCTCCCATCTTAGCAACATTTTAACAGATTGTCTCAAACTGAACATGCAAATATCTGGGAAACAGTTTGGAACTGTAAAAATAAATGCTGGTTTTCAGCAGTCTTGATCATCATCAATTAAGTCACCCTACAATCCTTTGCTAGCAAATCCCCGCTAGTCAAGAACCCTCCTAAATTTCCTCAGTTAGTTCAGGGTAGTGCTATGGCTTTAGGAGGGGGATAAATGTCTTTAAAAAAATCAAGCCAAAAGCATTTAAACTAACCAAATGGGCCCATGGCAGCCGTTTTTTATGTTGTGCACCATCAAAGGCGGAGCTACATCAGTGCAGAGATAGAGGTGGGCGTCTGCAGTAAGTCTGAAGTATCCATCTACTAAAGATGCAAATGACAAGGCCTCCTCGTGTGAAGAAAGTTTTAATTCCTAGAATAAAGAAGATATTTTAGTCAAGAATTATTGCAGTTCAGTTAAAAAATTAATAAAGGAGGGAAGGAGAGGGTTAGAATCTGGGAATTGATGTATGCTACTGTTTTCCCCAGGATTTTTCAAAGGGGAGGGCAAAATGTTATCCAAGTACCTACGGCACAAGGAAATATTTAGGAGGGCAACAGTGACCATTATATATCCCCAGATATCTTTTTGACAAGTTAGCATGGGTGAGCATATGGTTTCACTGAATGGTGGGCTACACACACACCCTAACCCTCCAGTGAGAGCCATGAGTGCAGAGTCTGGCACCCATGTGGGTCCCTCTGATTCAAAAGGACTTCTCCGGAGCATGCGGGAGGTCCACTCTGGATTTGGAGCCACACGTGTTTTGATCGTTCATTTCTAAATTCTGGCATCCAAAACAATCCTCAGCAGGAGGAAAACGCCAAGGTACTCTCTTTGAGGAATGCCATTATTCCTATGTTCGCTGATGCTCTTCTCCTGCCTCTTCCCCACCTGATCTTTCTCTTGGTCTCCTCTCCCTCCATGCTCATTGCTGTTTCTCTTCTTCCTCCACCCTGCTTTTATCTTGCCAAGGTGCATCCAGGGAGGTCACAGACCACTAACTATGAAGTGTGGTGGGGTTGTTTACCACATATTGGGGGGGCTTGGATGGGGATAACAAGAAGTGTGGTGGTATGGATAGTGACACGTACACAGCTGCATAGCTTTGGGGAAGAAAGATGTTTATCAATTTGTTCTTCAAAACAGAGCACTTGTTTTTAAAAAAAAAAAAAAAAAAAAAATTGTTGACATTACAAGATTTGGTACCCATTAGATAAACAACAGGAGTGATGGTATTAATGGCACCACTTTTGTCCAGCAATACTGTCTCATTAGCTCATCCTTCTGCTGGAAAAGAGCTTACCGCACCTAAGCCCTTACCATCTTTTCGTGGTTCTGCTTGTTAATATTGATCGTGGACTCCTTTATGACAAGGAGTGTGATTTCAGGAAAATATGAAAAATTGTTCCATTCCTCTCGGATTTTGTTTTTTTCTTCATCCTTCTTGTTTTTGCTGTCTGATTTTTTCCTCTTTAGTTTATTATGTTTCTCTCTCTCAGGCTGTACAACCTGCAAACATTTTGGAATGAAAGTACCAGATAAATATTTTTTAAGCATTGAAGATACATTTTCATGCTAAAATTAATCTTGGGTGGATTTTTCAAACCATTGCCCTCAGAATTAACCAGTCACTCATGTCTTTAATGTGTATTTTATAAAGACATTCATTCTCTAAAAGACTATTTAGAGAAACAGGATTGAGAGCAAATAATTAATACATTCTGTGACTGAGGAACCTCTTGATTCCAACTGGAAGAGGGTGTATGGAGCACATAAGGGTACAGGAATCCCAAGTCTGGTATTCACATCAGAGTTCACCAAAGAGTATCATATGAGGACTCTAATAAAAGCTTGTGACACTCTGGGCATCAACATCACTGTGAAATGTATGTAAAGATGCTATGCAAGGAGTTATGTATTTACGCTGGAAATTATGTTCTTAAGGTCTGTCTCAAGGGACTGGCCATCAGCAAAGGTGAAAAATAGATTTTCTGTCAGACAAGAAATGTTTGTCTAGCTGGCTGTTTACATGTAAATTCAGTATTGTATAGTTCACAATGGTCTCCTCTCACACATCTGAACCGAATGCTAATATAGGCCTGTGTGAGCTTCAGAGAGAAAAGTAACAGGAGGAAGTAAGCAGCTTGATTGAAAATGCTGGCGAGAACTTTGGGTGAGAGATGCTTCTTTAGACAGGAGGTTAAACCTGTTAGTTTACATATAAAACAAAATCATAACATGTTTTCTAGAGGCTAATCATTCGTTCCCATCTCTTACATTGTTTTTTATTTGAATCTCTATTCTTTCTTAAATAAACTTCCTTTTGTTTTATAATGGCACTCACGTGCTGTGTATAATACAAGGGCATTCGTCAAAGAAAAAACTGATAAACGGAGGTACACTGTTCCTTTGAGAACAGGGGATCTGGGATTTCTGTGGGTATCCAGTGACTAGGGGCTGGATACTACAGGGGGACACTTTGAAAGGACTCAGGGGCTGGGGTCCTTCTGTTGTCAACCTGCAAGGCAAAGACAGTGCTGTGTAGCCCAGAGGAGAGTACTTCAGTGGCTGACAGGCTGGTTCTGTTAGGGACTTAAATATCCAACCAGACTCCCTTGCTCTGGAAGCATGTGGTAACAAGGTGATTCACAGCTCTGGGCACCAGGAGAAGTGTCACAAATTCCAAGCCTGGTTTTGCCAACAATTCATTGTGCAACCTTTGGCATGTCAGTTAACCTTTCTCTTTCTCCATCAGGAAAAAAGGGATAATGCTATCTACATAGTACTTAAGGGTAATAAAGGTTAGTTAATGTCTGCAAAGTAATTAACAAGTATTACAAAAACTCAGTTCAAAACTCACTAGCCACATTCTCCTCTCGATGCATGAACTCTCCATTGATATCTATTGGAATTCTGTGTGTAGTGTACACACATACAGATAACACTATAAAACAATCTTTTGAGAGGTCATTACTAACCCACCATATTTATTATGCCACAAGGAGGATCTCTAACTAGTAATTAGATAAAGGTTTTTCATGGTTAACTTGCCAAGACAAAGGAGCATATTCCCTATCCTCTGCACTCCTGCACATGCATCTTCCCACTTAGTTATATATATAAAACTTTTTCATTTATTATTATTGAGGTTGTAGTTCCCAGAATGTACCAAGCACTTTCCAAACCCAGAGGACAGGGTCCAAAATGCAAACCTACATAGTCCTTTATCCTCCAGTGGCCCCCTTTTGGGCATAACTGTAAATCTGTGTGGGGACACAGTATACATGTAGTTATGGAAGGTGGCCTTATTTATGAATGTTGATATTGAGAGCAGCATTTTAAATACAGCTGACTTCAGAAACACAATTTACTGTTTGATTCATTTGCCCACACACCCACACCCCTACCTTTCATCGCTTGGATGGGTACAGAATATTACCACAAATCCCGCTTTTGAAATCCTACAGAGCAATATCTGGTTTGGCTGATTTGGTACGGGTATTAATTTTCATTGTGACTTCTAGCACTCACAAAAACAAAGAACTAGTGCTGACCAAAGGCAGGCTTTCTGCCAGTTTCCTAATGCAATTCCGCCACCAACCTACCACGCCCTTCCTTTCCAAATTAGTAATCTCATCTTGTCCAAAAACTACGAATTGATCAAACCACAAGGAGGTTTTACAATACAGAAAAACGTTTTTGTGACCGCTGCACTTATTTCACTTACGATCTAAACAAGGTTACAATGAAGCTTTTCTAGAGGCAACAGCTAGTATGTTTCCCACTTGCAAAGGACTACTGAGTTCTGCTAACCATCTAAAAGGAATGACAAGAACGCTACTAAACAAACCAAAGAGTCTGAAGTTGAAACTTCTCAATTAACTAATTTTCCAAAATAGATTCAAGTTTTTTGCAGGCTTTCCCCTCCCCCACAAATAACCTCAGTCTTTTTGTCTGTGAATGGACACTCACATTTGGTTTGCGCCTCCACTGTATTCCATTGTTTCCCGTCACCATCACTTCATACTGTGGGATGATCCCATTGTCTCCAAAATTAAATCCATGTTTTTCATTCTCTGTTAAAATATGCAATGATGAAGTCTCAAAAATTTCTGCTCCATAATGCTTAGTTAAAGTCTCCATTGTTGATAAGTATTTAACCTTCAGATCATGTGGAGAGACACTGCTATCGCAAATGGTTTTATTGTTAAACTCCTTAAGGAAATCCTTGAAAACATTGTTTATCCGAATTCTGGTTAAGATATTCCTTTGTCTGATGGTCTTGTTCAAAGTTTCAGGAATATAACGTTTGTAACTAGAAAAAAAAACATTGGAATATTAATATTGCTACCTCAATTTTGTTATAAAACTGCAGTTGGTTTACTGTAAAAGTAACTTACTGAAAACACATGCAGAGTTTCATAGTACATGTAAATAATGTTTTCACCCCTCAGCTCAGAGAGCGCCGAGAAGCAGTTTCATAACACGTGATATAATTGCCCCGTTTTTTACCTGACACAGATACAGACAGTAAGTAAACATTTGAAAACCTCAGATAAATGCAGGGGGTTGTCTCAAATCAGTGTTATCTCATTAAGATACATAGTAACAAAGCATTTAAGGAACAGTTAATTAAAATACATAGTAACAAAGTATTTAAGCTGCAGTTATTTTTTTCCACTACTTTAGGCAAAAAAATTCTGAACTTGGTGCCCAAAGTTACCAAATGAAATCAATAGAAACGGTGGGTACTCACCGCCTCTGCCACTCAAGCCACATATTTAGGTGCCTAAATATGGACTTACACTTTTGAGAATTTTGACCTTAACCTTTGATATAGCCTTTGAGAAATTTGACATTTACTTAGGCAATAAACTAACATTATAACCACCTACATAAACAGAGTTGTAATTATAATCAAGTAAATATATTTAATTATATTGCAAACTGAAATTAAAATCACAATATACCATTTACTAAAATGAAGTGGCGAGAGAGGCAAATTTGACTATACTACATGAAACTAAAACGTTACTAAAATAGATTTAAAGGCTATTGTGTTCAATTTACCGTTAGCAGCCTACTAGTTAATAAAGTTGCTAATTCTGAGTCATCTATTGCTATAACAAACTGACACGTTGAAGTTACATGGATTCCATCAATACTCAGGACTTCATGGTTGTCACTTATGCTGTGGCTTCATAAAATTCACTGTAGCCAGCAGGTAACAGAACTCAAGGGCATCTTCTAATTACATATCCTTACCACAAGGGCTAAAAGAGAATTGCTTTTAGCTGTAGTAACATCAGGGCTTATATCAGTGGTGGGCAACCTGCGGCCCGCGGGCTGCACGTGGCCCACCAGGGTAATCCACTGGCAGGCCGCCAAACCGTTTACATTTTCATGGCCGCCTGCAGCTCCCAGTGGTGGCGGTTCACTGTTCCCGGCAAATGGGAGCTGCGGGAAGCAGCGGCCAGCAAGTCCCTGCGGCCTGCACCGCTTCCCACAGCTCCCATTGGCCAGGAACCGTGGCCACTGGGAGCTGCGGGCAGCCATGCAAATGTAAACAAACTGTTTGGCGGCCCGCCAGCAGATTACCCTGATGGGCCGCGAGCAGCCTGCGGGTTGCAGGTTGCCCACCACCAGCTTATATCCTCTGTCGGATCAGCCACTAGAGGGCAAGGTGTCCATACACATTTCAGTAGGTCTAATATTCTATCCAGAAGAGGGCAGTAGCATACACAGTACTGAGTATAGAGTTATCCTGACTAACCTGATATCCTTGGGAAGTTCTGGCAGCTTCATGTTTTTTTTGATGGCATAGTGAGAGATTGCAAGGACAGCCATTCCCAGACATTCATTTTCAATTTCATGTACCTCCTGATCATTTTTAGGGTCTCGAACTGGTGCCAGGCACTTCACCAAATCATATTGTCCCTTAATGGGAAGCAAAGAGAACAAGTTGCTTTAAAAATGTTTGCAATAGTCTATCTTCTGTATACCAACAAGGTCAACAAAATCATAGACCTACACAAGCAGCAGCAGAGCCTTCCAGAACAGCAAGTGCTGCCTTCTCCTGGACATAGACATATAAAATGGAACAAATAAAGATGCATCCAGGCCACCCCACACTACAAATCTTGTCTTTTAAAATCTTCTTCTTGAGAATTAGCAGCAACAATGGTGCCTGACAAAAAAGATTTTTTTTTTTTCCCCAATGGCAGTTTCTGTAGCACAGAAAGAGATCATACTTAGATGGTCACTAAAGCCCCAGTCCTCCACTGTGACGTGCAGGAACACCTGTGTACCTGCAGAGCCCCAGCGACTTCAATGAGACTCATTGTGGTCACAGGGGATCCCTTGTGCATCTCATTGCAAGACTGGGGCGTACACTGGTGCACACATCCCACTCAAATCCTTCCAAAGACCCCCACTCCTCAGTGTTGCCTAAAAAAATAAATGAAGAAAATAAACTTTTGTGGCACCATGAAGATATTTACTATCCAGTGCAGAATAGCCATGATCTTATTTCATTAACTTTGTCCTTTCTCACCCCATCCCTCTGTTTGTTACTCCTTGAATCACATCTTAAAGATCAGATTGTAAACTCTTCAGGGCAGTGATATTTTTTCTGATTTATACTGGAGTTGGGATTTTTATACTCCACTTCTTCTTTAAAAAACGGTAGTCCCCAAAAGTACAATTTTGTCAACACTAACACTGTCTGATAATGTTCGCTAGGGTGACAACCTATCCTATAGTTTAATGCACATCCTTTTTTTCCCCCAGTGACCAAATAAAGAGCTATTTTAAAAAAAAGGATTATAAAAGTTTTCAAGCAATAGTTACATAGACTATGATACACTGTGACATATGTATGATCATTTAATGAATAAAACATTGTGGGGTGATGCCTCTTAAAAAATCTCTGCTCCATATATTCTATGCAGTTCTCTTGTTTCCTTCAAAAGTGATTTCTCAAATGTTCATTCGGCTGTCGTTTACGTTATATTTTCTTTATTGTGGTTTCACAACTAAGCAACACACTATCACCCTAACAGTTCTCTTCAGACTTATCTTGCTTCTAAAAAGGGACAGTCAGCTTTGAAAGTCACACTTCTGTCTGAAAATTTTGTAGCCACTATAGTTACAATTAACACCTAAGAGTACTATAAAGATGTTAGCAACAAAACGTTCCTTATTTTTTTCCAGTTTGTTTACTTTGTGCATTTCACAGCACTCCACCAATTCAGTCTCTATGAATGGTCTATTTCCCTGTTTCCTTTGTATAGTTAATTTCTTCTATCAACATTATCTTTTGTTTTCTGGCAGCAATGTATTCGGTATTGTAAGAAGACAGAATCCCTGCCTCAAAGTGCTTACTCTCTTTTTAAAAATAAATACACAAAACAGAGACAGCAGATAGGGAAAAGGGAACTACAAATAAAGAAAGCCAGCTGGTAATTGAGTGCTTTTGTTATCAGGACTCAGCCAAAGTTTTAACTCCATACAATTTTTTTTAGAAGTAAGATATGCAGGCTGTTCCAAATTACCCTGATGTTATCTGTTGGCTAGCAGAGGTTGCACTTTTAGACTGAGGAATAGCTTTCCAAGAGAAAAGTGGAAGCTCCATGTTTTTGGACATTTTAAAACCAGACTGGATAAAGCACCAGAAAATATACCATAAGATATAATCAAACACTGATAAATGAGGTGGATCTCTACCTTTAATTTCTTTGGGAAGATTGTTCCTTAAAACCTGAGAAAGGGATAGTTTTATGCAAGCACATATAAAGCATATAACCATTTCAACCACAGGAAAAATGCTTAAGGCTTTTTTTATACAATGTCTTACCTGTGCAAAGAGATATTCTAGCGAATTTGCATCAAGGATAGGGGTTCCCTCTGGCACTAGTTTCTTCTCATAGGAATTCTTTTGTTTCTTTGGAGATGTGTCAAGGATAGGAGTTCCATCTGGCAGTAATTTCTTCTCATAGGAATTCTTTGGTTTCTTTGGAGAATGCCTCCAGACTGATGGCTCATTTTCACTTGTCCCATGCCAGTTCATAAAATAATACCTTGAGAAAGAGTGATGAACTTTAAAAACTGAGGAGAGCCTCAGTGTATTTTGGATACCTATTTTTGAACTGTTTAAAATAAATGTCTAGCAATAAATCAACATCCTTAATCTTTCTAATCTCAAATAAAATATTACACTGGCCCAAAATACTGGACCCGTGCCAAAACAGCATTCCCGTCTAAGGGACCAGTGAAAAAAGATATTATTAAGCTCTGATAGTTTCAGCTTTCAAACAGCATATAGCATTCATGTTATGCTTTGGTAGGTAATACTGGCCATTAAAATCACAATAGCCTGAGTCACCATCCTGTTTCTTCCCTGTGCAGCCCACCATATAAAACACACACCAATTTTAAAATGATTTTAGCTGCCACTATCTCAAGATTTGCTTGAACTAGGACCAGTGTTGTTTATCACACGATATCTTGGAATCTCTCATTTCTGGTGGTTCCAACCATTAAAGCTCCAACTCTTGGCATTCATGAAAATATGGCTACTAAAAATCAGGCTAGAATTGAAAGGGCGAGACCAATCTGAACAATTCAGTTTTAAAGGGATGCAATCAATTTACAAAATATATTTGAAACAAACTTCTTAGCCTGCTGGAATGTTACTAATAATACCCTGAGGCTGGGATTTTCAAAGAGGCCAAAGAGAGTGAGGAATTCAAATCCCACTGAAACGGAATGAGAGCTGGGTGCCTTAATGCTTCCCTCCCTATCCTACTCCAACATTAAGCTCCTTTAAAACCATCTCAGTTTAAATGATGCAAGGTGAAATCCTTTTAAAAATCCATATTTACTTTTTCAGTTAAGTAAAATTTAGTTAAACCAAGTCTGGATTAACACATCCTTTGCCATAATTCTTACTTTGCTCATTAAATATTTACACTTAAAAGAACATAACAAACTTAATCAATTGCAAAGTTTTCAGAGTGCTCTGTAAGAATGTTAAACGTTGAACATGTACGGATCCAGTCCTTATTCAACTGTTACTTCAACATTGTTCACTAATGACTCACATTAACAGAGATCTGAAATGACAATTTCTAATGGGGTGAAAGTCAGTACTTACACTGAATGCCATCTTGTTTGTTACACAGACTTCTGCAAACCTTTGACAACCTTTAGAATCTTAAACAGTTTTGTCTGTCTAAACCTGCATGATAAGTAACCTTAGAATGCTATTTTGTGGTTGAAATGAGGTAAGATTAGATATCTTAATGTACTTAAAGGTCAAGTGAACATGGAAAACTACAATAGCTACTGCACGTACCGAAGAGAAGGTCACATGCATAAAGCTACATTAAAATAAAGTTAAGGGTTTCTTTGGTGGAAAAAGCTAGTGCACATTCTCCGTAAATCAGGCAGTTGAACAAAACTACAAACTTTTCACAAAAATACTCAAAAGGGAATTACTTTACCCTATTATGGATTATTAACTTACAATGTTCAAAATGTGCAAAGTGCCTTCGAGCGCAAAAAAAAAAGTAGAATGTGGGCATTGGGGGAAATTAGATCCCAATTCTGCAATGAGCTCTGCTCAGATCTCTGTATATGTGAAGCTCAAAGCAGGATCAGGCCCTTAGTGATTAATGAAAATAATGACCTTTGACATTTCAATGGGTGTTTCTATTAAGGATGGTTTAATTATCTGCATCATACTCCAATAACTTAAAAGGAAGCAAATAAAGTATTGGTCAAATTTAAGGACAACTTGATATAGAGATGAGACATTCTATATTGTGTGTTTGACTCTTCTTCTCCCCCTCTCTCCCCATCCCCGACCATCTAATGAACTCCTGAAAAAAGCCTGTGTATGGTGTGCAGGAAATGGTAATGCATGGGAACTCCTATAATGAATATAAAAAACTCAGTTTGGAACTTTTACATTCCAAACACAAGGCTCATGAGATAGTTTTCTTATCCCTTAATAGCAGGCAATTACTCTGTTTTCTATACTTTTATAAAAAAAACACTGCTGTTAACCCCATTATTTTTCTGGTGATTCCTGTATTGATATTCTAACGGAGGTCAGAATTTGGCCCTTTACATATAAAATGACTTTTGTATTTCAGTAGTGTCTAAAAGCTCTAACCAAGATCAGGCCCCATTGTGCTAGGCACTGTATATTGAGAATAAGAGACAGTTAGTTCCAGCCCTGCAGAGTGTGCATTCTCTCACCCTTTGTCTGTTTAGATTGCAAAGATTATTATCCCCTTTTTTAGAGATTGAGTGATTTGCCCAGGATCACACAGGAAGACTGTTGCAAAACTGCGAACTGGACCCACAACTGGACTAACCTGCCTCTCATACAAAAAGCTCCAACCAACTCTGTTCTTAGAAACAAGTTTATTTTTGAAACATATTGTATCTTTCTTTTCATGGAAAATAAAATAATAGAAAGTATGATTTTAAAAAAACAGTAGGTTCTATTTAATTACTGTACTGGAATAATTTAACTCTTTCTGATCAGCTTGTGTGTCATTTAACCAGGATGCTACAAAATATTATGGTTTCTTATGTTGCGGACTTAGGAAAGGGGTTCTTCAAAAATAACCAAGTATAAACGAGATAGGTCTAAAGTGTAAGCTGCTGCTATGTACATGCTCTGAAGATTGACTGATATTATATGGGAAAAAATATCACACTCACCAAAAGCCCTAATTAGAATCTTTCAACGGTGGCACAGAAACCTAAACATCTAAAGCATTTGGAATGACTGAACCATGTACTTTCATCATATTTATATATATATTATACACACAAAAATGATATTAAAAAAAATCCAAGTTGCAAAGTTAAGCACTCAGAACTCAGGAAATGCCAGAATTAAAAGATGCCTGTTCAACCTTAATTCAGACTCCTTATGTGCATCCATATATATATATATATATATATATATATGATGAAAGTACATGGTTCAGTCATTCCAAATACTTTAGATGTTTAGGTTTCTGTGCCACCGTTGAAAGATTCTAATTAGGGCTTTTGGTGAGTGTGATATTTTTTCCCATATAATCCACAGGCTCTTCTGCCCAATCCCCACAAATTTGACCCATTCTGCTCCATCCCCTCCAACCAGTGCTAGTGCAGTCCTGTCTCTTCACCACCACTGGCTCCTTGTCCCAGTCCTATTCTCTTTCCTTTGCCAGTCCCAGTCTCCTCTCCTCAGACTTCTTATCCAAGTCCCAGTCACTCCCTACTCCTGACTCCTCATCTGATCTCTCTCCCCCACTCTAGCCTCTAATCAACCCTCCCACCCAGGCCATGTTCCCAGTCTCCACTGGCTCTCAGTCCCAAACCTCTCACCAGACTCCTTGTCCAACCTCAGTATTCCCCCGGCTCCTAGTCCGAGTCTCTTTGCCCATCTCCATACCCCAGCTCCTCATCAGATTTGTCTCCCCTCACCTCCTTCCCCCTCCCGCCCCCCACTTGTTCATATTCAGTCTCTTTGCCCAGACAGTCGCAGTTTCCTCTCATAGTTCCCAGGCTTTTTGTCCCAATCTACTCCCTATCCAGTCCAGCTCTTACCCCTCTGCATTCAAGGTCAGGCAGCTTCCCCCTCCATACTGCCTGGGCCCAGCAGGGAGGTCACAGATAGCACAGAACAGTCTCCATGCTCTTAGTTCCAGTGCCCAGGCTTGGCCCCAACATGGCCCACAACAGCTCAGAGCTGCAACTGTAGGGAAAATCCTGCTCAGCCCTCGGCTAAAGCATGCCTACTGTGGATGAAGACTCCGCTGAACAGATGCAAACTGCAATTTTTATTCAAAGGCTTATAATTTGGGTAGAGTTTCACTGGGAAAATGTGGCCAGAATTTTTTTAACATGGTCAAAACAATATATTTTCCTCTAGCTTTGTTCTCAGAAATGGCTGAACAATTTTGGCTGAAATTAAAAATCAGCCTGAGGTAGACACTTGGCATGGAAAATTTCAGCACAAATAGTTAAAGTCTGGCAAAGTTACAAGCAACTGATAACAGGGTCTTACAATGGAAACTACCAGGCAACTTTAATAATATATAACAGAAATAAGAAGTAATTCTGGGAATTGTCACCATTGACTCACCAAAGCAGAAACATACAAATATAATCTGATTATATGGGGAGTTATTTTCATGAATTAGTAATATATTCATGCAATGTGGTTCGTTAAAAACAGTATTACTGAGTCAGTGGTTAAAGTTCCTACAATTGCAATTTTCTTATGTTATTTAGAATATGATACAAATAAATATAAATTAAGCTCTTCCTTTAAAAAGAAGAAACTGCACACCAGAAGTATTATAGAAGACTATCAGGGGAAATTGCCCTGAGTTCCTATTGTACCGAGAAAACATCAAGATTTTTCTGGTATGTGGTTGACCTGATTGACCTCTTGAAGCAAGTAAGAGCAACTAATATTCTGTGAGACCATTAGATTTCCAAGAGCTTCTCTCAGCAATTCAAGTCACTCAATTCCATTATTATCTGGTGTTAATCTACTGCACTTAATAACAACAGTTTAAACCTGAGATTAGTTTACATTAAGATATTAGCACTGCTTATAAAGAAGGCCTGTTAAAGGAACAGACCAGATTATAGTAATCTTGTGTTTCTCTAACAAACATACGGTACATCAATGCTTCTCAAAGCCAGTCCGCTGCTTGTGCAGGGAAAGCCCCTGGCGCTCCGGGCCGGTTTGTTTATCTGCCGCATCCGCAGGTTCGGCCGATCGCGGCTCCCACTGGCCGCGGTTCACTGCTCCAGGCTAATGGGGGCTCCGGGAAGGGCGGCCAGCACATCCCTCATCCCTCGGTCCGCTTCCCTGAACAAGCAGCGGCCCAACTTTGAGAAGCACTGCGGTACATAACACTAAAGTTAATCTCTGAAAAGCCAAGTTCTTTTTGTTCATTACAGACAATCATTTCCCTGAATAACATACATTCCCTTTCCCTCACACTTCTCCAATCAGAAAAGCAACTGTGACGTGGTACAGGTTTATTCACGATTAGAATTCCTTAAACTTCAAAGAGTCAAACTGTCAAAGGGGCCTTATCCTGGCCTGCATTTGCATTACCAGTGTGTGCACGATATCTTTTCTCCATGCAGGAGAAGTGTCCTGTGTGTATAGATTTTTCTTGGAACAACGGAGGTTTGTACACCACCATGTGCATGTGACAATTTATGAAGCATAGGTGCAAATATTCAGATAAGTACTGAAATATGCAACATCGCACACAAATTAAATCCAATTTTTTGCCCGAAATCTCAAGATGAATCCAAAAGCTTGTGTTTTTTATTTTAGTAAAATGACAAGTTAAAGAGGGGATGTTGATATATAAAAGTATGTTCTTAGAGACGTGCCTAGTGGAGCTAGCAGGGACCCAACTATTAGTGCCCTTGCCCTTGGAAAATGCCAGAATGCCCAAACATTCTGGAAAAATTTATTCCTCAAGATAAAACTTGTTCTCTAGATTGTAATGAAGGTTCTTCATTTTCAGTTTTTGTTTTAAGATTTCCCGGGAATTTATCAGGGTTTATTACAAATATTTAAAAGCAGATACAAATCAGTACAAAAATTAACTTTGCAGTTTTCTGGGGAAATATCACTCCCCCCCCCCCCCCGCCCGTTTTTGTTTTTATGCAACTTTCCAAAAAACCCTTATGTTCTGAAATGCAGTTGGATACAGTTTTTTGTTGTTGTTTTCAACCCATTTTAACAGGAAAAGGCATTAACTAACTTTAATTTGCTTTGAATGATGATAACTATTGTGCTATCATGTAAAACTGGTAATGTGTATGTGGTAGGCATGAGACTGACAACAACACGGACACTAGCGCTTGGGTCATTCCAGTACTTTTGACCCAGCTGGAGGCTCAGTAACCTGGTTACCAAGCTGCCCTCTCTTCTTCTGGAGGGAGGAGCCAGGTCTGAGGAGTTCCAGAGCTTCCAAAATTCAAATTATATGTAAAAACAAAATAATGACTTTTGTAACACCTAGGAACTTTTCTGCAAAAGTCAGTAAAAACTGAAATTGAAGGGCCTCACTTACAATGTACAGGATGTTGAATAGTAACTGTATTGGGGTACAAGAGGGGAAACAATTAACATGAAAACACCAGGGAAGAAAGATGAATGGGGTCTGTACTAGAATTTCTACCAGATCTAAAGGGGAAGAAAACCTTCCCTAGGCTGCGAAGTGATGGTGAATCTGCTCTCCAGCTGCTACTACAGCTGTATGCACTCTCCTCTGAGGAGGAGAGGAATGGTTGGTGTATCTATGGAGTCACAAGTCCACTAGTCCCCATGTGCTGTGGCTCAGGAATTACCAATAAAGTACAACCTGATGATGTGCAGATCCCTTTCACAGAGTTCTGAATTTTCCTTGTGCTCTCTCCCATCCCACCATGGAATTGCACCAGTTCCCCTTCGAGCGGGTGTTCAAACGCACTGGCATGACTTTGCTCCTATTAAAGTTGATGGGAATCCAATGGGAGCCAAGCTAAGCCAATGCTGAACGATTTTGAACCTTCCCCTTCCCCCACTCCCCGTGTGGGGGAGACACAGAATTTGGCCCTTAACTTTTCAGTGCCTCAGTTTCTCAATGTATACAACAGGAATAACAACAGTATTTTCCTACCTCACAAGAATATTTTATGAAGCTACATTCATTAATAGTTGCACTCTGAACACCTCAGATGGAAAGTGCTACAGAAATACAGAATATTACGATGTGACCATGGCGCTCAGCTGTTTGCACTGTGAATTTTTAGTTAGTCCTGTCACTTACAGCTTTGTGGTTTGGGGTTGTTTTAAGGTTATGTAGAAAATGCACACATTCTGGAGACCTTTTCAGCCTTTCCTGTTGTTAATCTGTCAACTTTGCTGTGAAAGGTTTTTTGCTTTTTTTAAACTGAGTTCAGCTCTAAATGTTACACTAGCCACACAATTCTTGAAAAAACACGCACACTGGAATCTTGAAATAATCCATCTTTCAGTTGTCCCAACATACCTCATGCGATAATGGAGCCGGAGTGCTGTCTTGTCATCTATTTTGAAGGCATGGTTTGGTGCATACCAGAGTTTTCTACTCTCCTCAAATAGTGCAAAGAGATTGTGGCACAATGGAGATACAGCTGTTAAAAAGAAAAAATAAATTAATGAACTCACAAACTGAAAGCTGAACTGCACTTTCAACAGCTCCCAGGAGAGGGAGTGTACTACTAAAACTGTTCAAAATTCTGTGATTGATTTCTTCGGTTTGTTTTGCTAAAACCAAAAACATCCCTTTTCCTTGAGTTGAAGGGCAGGAAAGCAAGTGATGTCACTGTCCCATCTGAGTTTACTAATCCATCACAGGGTTTTCCAACAAAACACTCCAGTTGACTTGTTTCTATGTTGTTTGTTTTTAATGAAGATAACCTCCCTTTAAAACACAACAAAAACAGGTTACAGTGTCTTCACAGGGATGAAGCCATCTAATTTCTCTGTTTGGGGTTTCCTTGTCAATAAAAGAAGAGAGCACTATCTGGCAGCATGTACATCACAAGGGCCCTGTACCTCAGGAAAGCATCTCTATTTAGGACAACACTGAAGCATGTGCTTAAGTGTTTCCTGAATTTGGGCCAACTCCTGAGCTTCTCACTCAGTTTTTACTGAATCCATTCTCAAATAAATGCTTTCTTAATTCCAAAAATATTGAGGAAAATAAATGCTGACTATGCCAACTGTACAGTTACACAATGTGGGGCAGGATACTCGCTGCTCTCTCATATAATCCAGCAGCACTGGAGGCATATTGATGGTATATCACCATAAGAAAGTCATTTACAATAGAGACTAGCTTCAGAGGCTTACTGAAAATCTAGCATTTCACAAAATGGTAGGCTGACAGCAGCAACAAGGAATTAAAACAAACAGGACTTTTGGACCTATAAATCAGGTGTCTCCTATGGGTCTAGCATAAAAGAAGGTGGAAGGAGGTTCCCTTAGGTTAGTCTCTAAGGTGCCACAAGTACTCCTGTTCTTCTTGCTCCCTCAATCACACTTTGAAGATTTTGCAACTCTAACTAGATGTGGTTAGAAATTAGACACCAGAAGTTACTGGCAATGGACGGTGTGTGTGTTAGAATAAATACAGAGAGGCATTTGACAGCTTTTAAACTATTAACATAAATAATAAATGGATTTAAGTATCTGCTGTAATTTAGCATAAATGGTTTTCATTAGCAGCCAACTTGAATATATATTTGATGAAGTTTAACCATGAGATTTCCCCTACCCCCATCCTGAAGAAAGGGTAGAGTAACTAGGTGAAACAGATGAGGAGAGCACTGGATGTCTCAACCCCAAAAGGGAGGTGGGGGAAGAACCCAACCTTTTTTTTTATTTTGAAGCTTCAAGGAAACTGTGAACAGACATAGTCATAAATAAGAGCCTGATTAAATGGCCTGAATCTCCCCTCAAATCAAAGTATGTTGAAATAACTCAGCTGAAGACAGTGGAGTGTAAAACTGTTGTAAGCAAAAAGATAATTGGGCCCTAGTTACATAGGTCCCATTTCATCAAAGCACTTTAACATGGGCTTAGCCATTGAAGTCAATGAAATTTTACTCATCTGTTTCAGTATTTTGCTGAACTGAGACCATAGTGGAAGACACTGATACACTTTTTGTTGTAAATTTCTATATAACTTGAATTGTGCTTAATTCTAATCTCACTTTACAGTACACTAGTGTATTACTAGTATTGTACATACCAGTGACCATACACATGGAAGTGAGAGACGAGGGTGGGGAAAAACAGGTAACAAGATGAGATAAGTATCAGGGAGAGAGGGGAATGGTTATTTTGCCAGTTAGCCCAACTGCCATCTTGTGAATCTATGTGCTTTGGTATTGCAGAAAGGGTTTCTTAATAGGTTTGCCAACTGGTATGTTACAGTGAAAATAGCCTTGTTTAACTGTGTAATAGGATACCTCTTGAAAGACAGCCTAATCCTGCTCACGTTAAAGTCAATGATAAATGGAAGTGTCAGTGTTGGAGTGGAGGGTCATGGCTTTTTGCCATCCCTCTAGGATCCTTGGATTCTAGGTAAAGAACCGACAGCTCTTCTGCAGAGGAAAGTCTCATTCTCCCTTCTCCCCATGAAAGAATCAAAAAAGAATTCCAAAAGAGGTCCCTTAAAGTTTTCTAGCCCTGACCCTACCCCGTGAGTATTTTTGCATGACAAGAGAGGAATGAATTTATTTATAATACATTTTGTCTTAGTAGTAGCTGAATACTGCAATACTCACAGCACTTCTGGGCAGCTTCAATGCACAGGTTTTCTGCTGTATACTCGCCACTGGTGTACCGAATGGGAGGCTTCTCTTGCAAATAGAATAATATTTCCAATCCTTGCTCTTGAGCTTCTGTGGTCACTTCGCTTTTTTTTGAGTTTCTCAGTTTTGCACAGAAAGCCATGGCTTTGCAATCTTCTTTTACATTTAGATACTGCATTCAGAGAGGAAACAAAGTCACAGAGAAAACGTGATGACAAGTTTGATATTTCACTCAAAGCTGAAGCCACATTCAGGTCTCAGGCTGGGGTGCTAAGATCGAGGTTTTTGTTCAGGCCCAATAAGTGAAAATTATTTCAGTATCTCTTCACTTAAGTAGGCTTCTGAATATAATTATGGTTTCTCAACCTTTTCAGTTTGGTGATCCCTAATTAAAATGTAAGTAATAGTAAAATAATGTATCAATGGCAACAATGCTCCTGCCCCACACATACCCCTACATTGAAGTTTTGGCCAGCACAAAGTTATTCTGGAAATTTTATTTTCTTTGCTTTAGAATTGTAATAAAAATTTCAATGTCTTGCAACACCCCCATTCCCAATTATCTTTAGTAACACCATCCTGGGATCACAACCTACTGGCTAAAAAATAATATAGATTAATTTTTAGATGCCTTAAAGAAATTGACTAACTTGCTTTTTCAGCTGAATGTTAAAAGCAACTAAAGCAACTAAATGTTTGTAACACACTTTTCTTCCTTTTCTTAAACTTGATGTGCCATACCAAAAGGGACACTGCTTTTTCCACCCCTCAAAATGTAACATTAGCACTAGACAGTTTTAATGCAATGTCCTTAAGATTGGAATGTGCTACATATGCAAACTTGACAAAATCAGGAATAGCACCTTGCATTATGAACACTGTTTGGAAGGAAACAGCAATAGTAGAGTTAGACTAGCAAAGAACCCAGGTTTCATTGTGGGAGGAGTCCTAAATGAATGCTTCTACTGAAGTCTAATTCCATTACAAATGAAAGCCAAAAAATATAGCCTCCATAAGTATTTCATATAAAACACACGCACCTGCATTTATCTGAATGTCTGGTCTTCCAAAACAGGAGAATGGATTTTCTTCAAACTTTCCAGAAGCAATTCAACCCTGTCTGGGAACAAGGAGAAGAAATGTCAACTCAAAAGGGAGCTGTTTTGAGAAGTTTTATAAGCCAAATAATATATGGACATTCAACCAACTGCATTGAACGGGAATCTTTCCATTGACTTCAATGTGCTTTGGGATATGCAAAGAAGCCAATAATTATTTCTGCACAGATAGAATTTAAATGCAAGGATTTTAATAGGGCAACTCACCTAATGATAAAGGCTCCCTTTACGATAAGAGTCCCTCATAACCGGGGCTTACTCTATTTTAATATGTTTGTGAAGCCATAAAATTAAAAATCCTGACAAGCGCATATATAATGAATCATAAAAATTGTACCGCCGCTTTAAAATGTGAAAGGAAAATAAAAGCCTATCCTGGCTTCTTGTAAATCTTATAATAAGTCAGAACTATTGCTTTTCAACTCACTGCTCTTTTGCTACACTTAACTCATAACTCTTGTTTCCAATTATAGTAACAATTCCAGGAATACCAAAGAACAGTAAGTGCTGTTTCATTTACAATAAACTTCTGGGGACAATCAATGTCTGCTCAATAACTTGGCATTTATTACATAGTCTTCTTGATATTATTGCGTTCAGTACCAAAATTCATTTTTTAAAAAATATGTCTTGAAAGAAAAATGGCATAAAATCATTTAAAATCCACACTCTGCATTTCAAGCGTCTTTCGTACGTCTTCATTAAGAATATTTACTGTCATTGCTATAACAATTGTGTTATGTACACCAATACAATGAAAGAATGAAAACACTTTGGGGGTACATTTCAGATTAACTAAATGCTTCCCCACCACATGAAAGGTAAAGATGCCAGCCCTAACAGACAGTGCTGGATCACTGGGGGTAGGGCTGGAGGACCAATGCTTTCTTCAGCCAACAGCACACGCTTTTTAAGAGTAGCTGCTACTGGCAATCATAGTCCTAGGACTGGCTAGTAGCCAGCCCAGTAATGATGACTCTATATGCTGGTAGTGGCAGCCCTTTTCTACTCTACCTCCTGCTGCCTTACAGCCAGGGGAGTGGGGCTCATCGGGGGGGGGAGGGGATTCTGAGTGCAGGGAGGTGAAGTGAGGCGGGAGGGTCTGGGTATGAGGAGGTCTGAATGCACGGGGGTTGGGCAGATGGGGGAGCAGCTCCCTATACAGGGATCCCTCCCCCTGCAGCTGAGGAGCAATGGGTGTAGGAAGCAGGGGTAGGGCAGGAGTT
Source organism: Emys orbicularis (assembly GCF_028017835.1). Taxonomy (NCBI): domain Eukaryota; kingdom Metazoa; phylum Chordata; order Testudines; family Emydidae; genus Emys; species Emys orbicularis. Next base: position 18,920,508 of record NC_088690.1, read on the forward strand.
TGCAGAGCTTCCTTCACCCAGGGGAGAAATCTGGGGATGGGTCTGACCAGGCTCCATATACCGTGCAAGGGAAGAGGAAGTCCTGTCCTCCCCAGCCCAGCCGGGACTAGTAGCTGAGCCTGGCGCAAGGTAGGATCCACCAGCTAGGTCTTCCCCAGTCCCGCCTCCTGTCCCACAAGGATTTACTGCTCTGCCGGCTGCCCTGGGCTCCTGAAACATATTGTTGGAGAGGGTCGCATGACCGCTCTTGTGGCTTCTCTTTGCTTCCCCATCAGAAAGTCATTCTTCTGCGGGGAAGCAAAGAAATCTGCAGGGGACATAAATTCTGTGCATGCCCTGTGGCGCAGAATTCCCCCAGGAGTAGAATACTGTCATAGACTAGGACCTCACTGTGCTAGGTGCTGTGCAAAAAAAAAAAAAAGACAGCTCCTGCCCCAAAGAGCTTACAATCTAAGTGTGGGTTACAATAATAATTGTGTACACACATGTGCATATATATTGTGTGCCTGAAACTTTCAGATTCTAGATCTAATTCTTTTTGACCAAGGAAACGACATAAACAGATCTGGGACCCATAGCAAGTTTATTATGATGCACTTGTCATCTCCAGACTGGCCTCCTGCTGAGGTGGACCCTGAAAGTTTCCTCAGAAGCTGCAACTAGTGCAGCATGCAGAGGCCCACCATCTAAATAGTGCAGACTAAAAAGAAATCACGCACACAGTGTCAGTCAAACTCTAAGTCTACTCCAAAGTCCTCCTCTCAACCTTTAAAACTATGGCCTAGCTATCTTAATGATTGCCTCACTCTGCTCCCCACAACATCTGCTATGCCTAGTGACTATAATGCTACCAGACATTTGTGATGTTCAGTCATAGGGTATTTCCAATGACAAGTCAGCAGTTAACAGAACAATCATGATTATGGAGACAGGCTGACAAACCGGCAGCTGCTAAAGATAGTCTCAAAGATGAAATGGGGCATGCCCACCACAAACAGTGATTTTGCCTGGAGATCCGGGTGTGCTTGTAATGAACCGAGGATCCCCTACTGGTGTGTTGTTGTTTTTTAATTAGACCCATTGTTTGGAGCCATTCCTCAATCCATGAGCTCCACTTGCTTCACTTTTCATAGCCTGAACCAGAACTGGGCTTAAGCCAGCCAAAGTTCAGCTCAAGGTCCAACCTCTTAGGCTGTTTTGATCCAGTGGGTAGATTAATCTCATTATAAATAACAGAAGCCAGCCACAACGTGTAGATGTAAATTTCCCGAACAGTTCTTTGTTCTGGAAATTTTCTGTTTTTTAAATATTACCCTCTTGAAGGCTTCACAATTTTATATTAAGATTTCTTCTATGGTATTCCTACAATCTGTTTAAAATATTTATCAAAGTCTGAAATAAAACCTGCCATATTAATAACCTAAAGCCAAGGAAACACTCAAAAGTAATATTTGAGCAACAACAAGTCATAACCCTTGCTACCAAGCAGCACATGAAGAAGGAGTGTGTATCGGCATGGTGGTAAGCCTTGGGATTTTTGCAAAATGGGACCCTAGCGTTAAAAAAATCTAGCCTTTCAAGCGGACCCGCTGGAAAACTCCAAGAAACATTCCATTTAGAATCAAATCTGGCTATGTCAAATTTTTCTGGACTTCTGATTCCTAACTTATTACTACAAATACTTGTATGAAAATTGCAACAGAGAGTCCTGACATGCATCCGACGAAGTGGGCATTCACCCACGAAAGCTTATGCTCCAATACATCTGTTAGTCTTAAAGGTGCCACCGGACTCTCTGTTGCTTTTTACAGATCCAGACTAACACGGCTACTCCTCTGATACTTGTATGAAAATTGTTTCTCAAGAGTTCATTGGCTCGTGCTGGCTATTTCGTCCCTATCTGAAAAATCGTATTTCCTTCTGTGGCTTCATAATCATTTTCACACACCAGCTCTTTGTCAAGTCACAAATAGTAGATAATGGGCTATATTCTACTCTGATACAGTTACATATGTCTAAACCATATGTGAATGGATTCCACAGGAGTAAAAGAGGAGAATCTGACCACTTCACTACAGGTGTGGAATAAGAATGAGAAACAGAAGTATTCTGAAAAACAGAAGTCATGTCTTTGTGCAGCAACACAGTATGAGAAAAAGAAATACAGAAAACATAACTATTTATGTAATATTTTTTAGCAGAATTTTGTTTGAGAATTTTTCATGAAAGGTGACAGTAGAACTGGTCAGAAAATGGGTTTTCCTGCCAAAAGTTTAACCTTTTTGTTAAAAAAAATTCTTTTTTGACAAAAAGTCAAATTTTTCCATGGAAAGACAATACTTGTGAAAAACTATTTAATCAAAAATTGAAGTTTCCTTCGAAAAGCACTTTTGATGGAAAATTTTCCACAAGTCCTATAACCTAGTCACTCAGTTCCAGCCTAATTTATAGCCACACATTACATTTTGGGTTATCTTCAAGAATTTTAATGACAATATTCTTATTACATGAATTCTATGAAATTTAAATATGTTTTAAATTCTTATGGAATTTACTATTTTCTGCTACTATGCTGCTTGCTCCTTAATTAGAAATAGCAAAAAGCATAGAATTCCTCCAAAAAAGGTTAATCTAAATATTTACCCATTACTCTGTTTAAAAAAAACAAACTTAAGTTGGTCTACATGAGCAGGTTGCACCAGTTTAACCACATCTGTTTAGTTCACTGATGCAACTTTTCTCATACAGACAAGGCCCTAGTGAAATTATGACATCCAAGAGATGGGAAGTAGAGGAACAAAAGAAAGGGATTCTAAATGCCAAACTGTTTAAAACTTCTTCGTTTGTGGTTTCTGAACTTTATAGGAGTTTTGCTCTAGTAAGGTCCGGAGGGTCTTTACTTGACTCTAATACTTAATGAACACAATCTATTGGTTAAAGATTTAACCCTTCCACATCTTCAGTTGACTTGTGAGATCTCCCACCAAGAAGTCCATCAGCAAAACCAGGGAAGACCAGACTTGACATTCCTTATATTTCTAAGACAAAAAACAAGAATACCCACCCCACTACCTACTGGTTTTTGTTTTTGTTTTTTAAAAAGCCTTTCAAGCCTTCTATATAAAAAAAAGGCATAACACCAATGTTTTTAAAATTCTTTGCTGAGCTCTCCTTGAACCAGAAACAAGAAGCCAATGGATTTATTAGAAGAAATGGAGTTGGAAATGAATGGAAAGCTTAGGCCTTGCCTACGTTCCAGACTTCTGTTGGCATAGCTGTGTTGATCAGGAGTGTGAGGTGATGTGATCCCTGACCGATACAGCTGTCCCAGCAGAAGCCCCTAGTGTAGGTTCAGTTATACCAGTAAAATTGCACTTTACGGGTATGGCTTGTTTTGCTTGGGGGATGATGGAATATGCTATACTTACAAAAGCACAGTTCTGTTAGCATAAATTGCATCCACACTAGGAGTTCTGCCAGTATCATATACTGGTATTCCTAGTCCAGTAAAGAGCTCCTATTGTAGACATGGTCTTAGACAGATATCTCCTGGGGGGGGGGGGGAGGGGAGGCAAACATTTGGGGGCTGACCCTATAATCCTTACTAGGGCAAAACTCCCATAAAGTTCAAAATTCTTTCCCCTAATTAAGGAAATGCAGATCAGGTGCCTAACAGGGAAACTAGAAGGATTTGGGGAGAGATTTTGATATGTTGAAAGTCAATGGGACCTGTTCCCTAACTTTCTTAAGCACTACTGAAATTCCCAGTTTATGGCTCAAACGTGAGTATGGAAGTTAGACCATCTAGATCAGGGGTTCTCGCAACAAATTTTTTGGTGGCCTCAGAGTGTGGCCACCAACTCTTGCTGGTGGCCGCACTTACACTTTTTCTTAAAATTATTAACTTTAGGAAAAATAAATAAAGTAATAAGCAAATATATACATCCAAATCATTGTAATATATTTATGTAAGGTTTGCGGTTTTTTTTTTTTTTGCAGATTCAATAATAAAAAATCATGCACAGTTATCTCTATTTTTTTACTGGACCTAACAGAATAGAAACACAAATAAGGTGCTTTGCACGTTCTTGTCTTTTTCATTATTGTTTCTTTTGCTTTTTTGGTAAAAGTGGTTGTTTGTATAACTATTCTGAAGTAAATTTAAAAAGGCTTTTACATAATAGAAATCCAAATAATAATGAAAAACATATTTGGGTGGCTTGGGTCTGGGGTACGGTGGGGTAGGGAGGTGGGAAGGGGAGGGGAGGGGAAGGGAGGCATGGCTGCAGCTGCGGCTGGCCCGGGGCTCTTCCAGGCAGGTGGGGGGGCTTGGGGCTTCAGCCAGCCCGGGGTCTCTCCAGTCGCGGGGGCGCTCAGGACTTCTCTGGGTTTGTGGCTTCAGTGCAGGGGGGCTAGGGGCTCCGGCTGCGGGGGGGAGCGCACGCAGAAGGGGTGGAGTTGGGGGCTAGCCTCCCCAAAGAGGGGCTCCACCCACTGCCCATGTGCCCACTGCTCACCTCCTCACTCCCCCCACCCGCCGCTCGCCTCCTCACTCCCCCGCTTGCAGCCATACCCCCCTGCCTGCCTTGTCACCCTGCTGCTGGCTCACCGCTCGCCTCCTTACTCCTCTGCTAGGGTGCTCCCCGCCACTCGCCTCCTCACTCCCCCATCTGCCCGCCTCTCGCCTCCTCACTCCCCCGTTCACAGACAGACCCCTCCCCACCCTGCTGCTGGCTCGTGGCTCGCCTCCTTACTCCTCCACCAGGGCCCCCCTGCCACTCGCTTCCTCATCCCCCTGCCTGCTGCTCGCCTCACCGCTCGCCTCCTCACACACTCCCCTGCTCACCTCCTGCCTCCCCCGCTCGCAGCCAGTTCCCCCCCCCCACCCGCTCACCCTGCTGCTGGCTTGCCGCTCGCCTCCTCGCTCCCCCCCCCAGACCCCCTTGCCCGCTGCTCGCCTCGCTCCTTGCCTCCTCACCCTCGCTGCTCACCTTCTCACCCCCTCCGCGCTGCCTCATCTTGCTCCTTAAGAGTTGTGTGTCCCACCTGTGTCTCCAGAGAGGCAGCACATGCAGGAGGAAGAGGGAGGAAGGGGAGGGGCTGATGCTTCTCTCCCCTCCCCCTTGCACGGGAAACTGCTGTGGCCGCAGGGAAACTCCCTGGTGGCCGCATGAGGCCACGGTGGCCGCATTTGAGAAATGGTAGTCTAGATGAAGTTCTGGATCGGCCGCAGACTTCCTATGGGATGCAGGACAAGCTGCATAACATCTCTGTACCTCAGTTTTCCAATCTTTAGAAGTGTGATACAGTAGAACCTCTGATTTATGAACACCAGAGTTAAGAACTGACCAGTCAACCACACAGCTCATTTGGAACTGGAAGTACGTAATCAGATAGGAGAGACCCAAAAAAAGCAAACGCTGTACAGTACAGTATTAAATGTAAACTACTAAAAAAATAAAGGGGAAGCTTAAAAAAAGATTTGACAAGGTCAGGAAACTGTTTCTGTGCTTGTTTAATTTAAACTAAGATGGTTAAAAGCAGCATTTTTCTTCTGCATAGTAAAGTTTCAAAGCTGTATTAAGTCCGTGTTCAGTTGTAAACTTTTGAAAGAACAACCATAACATTTTGTTCAGCATTACAAACATTTCAGAGTTACGAACAACTTCCATTCCTGAGGTGTTTGTAACACTGAGGTTCTACTGTATGCTTATTTTGCAGTTTTGAGAGTGGTAATACAGTAACATTTGCATAATGTTTTGAGATCCTCTGATGCAAAGCACTATAGAAATTCTAATTGGGTAGGATTATGAGAAGGTGAGAACCAAGATGGCTTGAGGACACAGTTTACAGGATGGGGATCTGTCCACTGTAATCCCACTTGAAATTACTACAGTGCATTAAATGGTGTGTGATTTTTGTTGTGAATTTTGCTTCCCTTGTTTTATTACTAGCGGCACTGGTACAAAAATAAGTAGTAGTATTTTTAAACAATCATATGGATCCTACTAATAACTCCTTATGTAATATTCTGATCAGTTGGTTGCTGGGGGTGTTACTATCCGGTCAAACAGGTCTGAGTACAAATGAGGAATTAAGAAGCAAGATAAACTCTTCAGAAAAAAAGAGCCCATTTTCATGGGCAAAGGTCACTAAAATGAAGGGAGAGGAAAATCCCAGATAGTATTGTTTCTAAGGAGGTTTTTCAAAATTTTCTTTTTAACATAAAGTTTGTGTTTGGTTACTAGCCACTGTAATGGTGGAGGAAGTAATAACAAGGTAATTTACTTGTGTAAATGTCATTTGCCATTGTTGTAACATATTGCTAATTTATCTGTAAGGAAAATGATTTTCCAACATACTAAAAGGGATATTTGTTTGCGGTGTTGTAGCTGTGATGGTCCCAGGATCTTAGAGAAACAAGGTGGATGAGATAATATCTTTTATTTATGGCTGTCGATTAATCGCAGTTAACTCACGCGAATAACTCCAAAAAATTAATCACACTTAAAAAAATTAATCGCGATTAATCGCACTGTTAAACAATAGAATACCAATTGAAATTTATTAAATATTTTTGGATGTGAAAACATCCAAAAATATTTAAATTAATGGTATTCTATTATTGTTTAACAGCACGATTAATTTTTTTAATCGCTTGACAGCCCCTACTTTTATTGGTCCAACTTTTGTTGGTATAAGAGACAAGCTTTCAAGACAGAGACAGAGCTGTTCTTCAGGTCAGGGATATTTGATTCTCATAGAAAATATACATTGGATTCAGAGTTTGTGAACCATGCTATGAATTTGTGGACTAACGCATAACAAGGTAGGCAAAGAAGCTAATTTTTAGCACAACTTCCCCATCGTAATTACAGTGCTAGGCACTGTACATTCAAAGCAGGTCAAGGAGTTCTATTTATTACACTCTACCTTCTTCTCAGTTTTTTAAAAACAATCTAATATAGAACTCATTACAATCAACTGCTATAGGGAAGCTCACTATAGTCCCAAACTAATACAATGCAACTCAATGGACTTTCACATCACTAAGTGGATTCCACTGTACTAATCCTCTGGGCTATATATGAATATACCCAAAACAATCTAAGACCACAAAGACCTTAACTAAACAAGGGACATTCTTTTTAAAACAAAAACCGATGGTATTCAGAGCATATCCACATCTAAGAGTCCATAGATTTGTCCAACTAGGCCCCAAGCCCTTGAGGTTACAGAAAAGAGAAAAGCATTAGTTCAGGGTCTCTCTCCTCCAGACTGTCCAACTCCTTTTCTGACCCTTAGCAGGGCACTGTGTCACAGTTCAAGCCTCCATGTCTCAAGCTCATTATTGGCTTTGCTGGCCTGCCAGGTACAGTAATTGAATAATTTGAAATCTCCTGCTGTTTGACTCAGCCATGGAACAATTCATATTTGTATGTAGGGGAGTGGGAGGGATGTTTCTTTCCAATAACAGTCCCAAAACAGCATTAAAAGTATATTAATGCTGCAAAGTCACACACCCAAAGGTTAGGAAATGGCAGCAGTAAGGCTGCCTGTGCAACCTTAATTCAGCCCTCTTCTGTGTATGCCTTATGATACAGTCTTTAATTACATAATCACATTGTATTTTCCCCCAGGACCCCTGCCTCATTTAGTGCCCAGGATGGACTGTGCTCTTTGAATGAGCGGCTATTCAATAGTCTGTTTTATATTATTCATTGTTCAATATGCCCTCATGCCTTATTTCCTGCATAGTATTCAAACCCTGCTCTGAATACATAATCATAATTTCCTCTGGGCCTTTCTATGGCACTCACTCGGAGAAACGGCTGACCCGTGTTTGCTGAAATTTTCTAAAACAAATCAGCCTGAGGCAGATATCCTGGAAAATTTCAGCCCAAATTGTTTAAGTGTGGCAAAGTTCTAAGCAACTGAAAACCAGATTTTATAATGAGATATGTCTGGCAGCCTTAACTACAGGCAATATTACCTGCACTGCTTATGAGCAAATAGACATATTTCCAGTTTTAACAACCTAATCCTGCAGAAAGGATTTGCTCATATGGAATCTGAGTTCAGTGGGACCCCATGCTGGCATGATGACCTGCACTGACTGACTGGGGCCATATTCAATATTATATGGGCTCAGTTTCCTTGAGTGAATTGAATGATGTCCATTTCCTATCCCTTTCCAGCTTGATTTCAATAGCTTCTTTGAACCTAGTTAGATGTCATCTTTTTATGAAGATCTTTTCTTAGCCTACTTGGACATCCAAGTAAAGTTCACTTTTTTATTTTTTTTAATCTGTAACTAGCATTCTTCTCACAAACACACCCCTCTACCTCACACTAGGCATATTTTCTGTCTTTCCTAGCTGAAATTCTCTAGATGCTAATTAGGCTTCCATTGCCTTGGCTGGTGAGGTCAGGGTAGTTACCAGCAATTTTTCATAACCTGTTTCTAGGACATTAAATTTAAAGAGACCATATCTGAATCCTCCTTCCTTACTCACGCTTTCCAATCTATCAGTCATTTCAAATGACATAATACAATTCCTGGGCAGATACTATCCAATTCATCATATTCTCATAAAGTGTTCAGTCAATATTGAGCACTTTCCCATGTTTAGGCAGTTTAAGAGAACCACTATGACATAACTGAAACCTGCACTTTAGTTCTAGTCTCCTTAGATGCACATAAGCATAAATACACCTCTACCTCGATATAACGCTGTCCTCGGGAGCCAAAAAATCTTACTGCGTTATAGGTGAAACCGCGTTATATTGAACTTGCTTTGATCCACCGGAGTGCGCAGCCCCGTCCCCCCTGGAGCACTGCTTTACCGCGTTCTATCCGAATTCGTGTTATATCGGGTTGCGTTATATCGAGGTAGAGGTGTATTTAAATACCAAGATGATAGACACCATAGAAATACCATAGATATTTGTACACTTGTATACTCATCACGAAGCCAATGCACCAAACACTAGCCTATAGCCTTAAGGGCAAGGGGACCGGGGCACAGCTTTTTTAAATTATCAGACCTAGCTGGAGAGAAAACAGGTGTGATCCCTGTTAAGGGCTGAGCCAACTCAGTGGGAGATATGCAGGAGGGAGGCTGGCTCTTGTGATTAGTCCTGGAGCAGAGAGAGGTACAGAGTGAAGGTCCTCTGGGCCTAGGGTGACCAGATAGCAAGTGTGAAAAATCGGGACAGGGGTAGGGGATAATAGGAGCCTCTATAAGAAAAAGACCCAAAAATCGGGACTGTCCCTATAAAATCGGGACAAGTGGTCACCCTATCTGGGCCCCTGCCTTTGTGTAGATCAGGGGGATAGCTTTGTTTTGTGTTACTTTGTGTGGGGTTTTTGTATGAACTGTGCCCCAAGGGAAGGGCTTGACAGAGACCTGGGCATAGCATCATGTCAGTGGAAAGAATTAAACCCAGCTTTTCACAAGTCAAACATTTTAAACAGAGTTTACTGTACATGCTGGATGCTAATAAGACTGAAAGGGGATTCCAGGCTGAAAAGCTTTTCAGGGACAAAACTAAGACGTTTTCAGCTTGCATGGAATGGAGTGTATGGTTGATTTGACCTTAACTCTTCCTTCCTTTATTTTCTCTGCCCTTCCCCTCAGCCTAGGTCACCTTTCTCTTCCTACTCTTCTCCTTTCTCACTGTGTTTTTTCACCTCTCACATGAGTTATGGAACGACAGTGGCAATGAGCCATGTCACTTTCCCAGCAATGAAGCAGCTCTTTAGGAAACCCAGCCTCTTCCCGGTGGCAGTGCTGATCTAAGGGGCTTCCTCAAGTTTGGTTCAGAAGCGGGGAAGGTGATAGCAGTATAAGTGTTCATCTCAACAATAGAGATAATCAAGAAGTAGGGAAATTATTCATTATGGTACTGTAGCGGGGCAGTCATCCTGCTTCTGAGAGAAAAGGGCTAGGCTGATTGGGGAAGCAGCCACAGCTGGGGCCACGCCCCAATCAGGCCACACCTGGCCCTGTTATAAGGGCTCAGGGAGGTGCTGGGTCAGTCATTCTCTAGCTGTGGAGAGAGAAGGACCTAGCTGCTGGGGAGAAAAGGGTACCTGGAGCAGAGCAGGGGAACTCCAGCCTGGCAACTCCCCAGGCTGAGGCCTTGGTAAAGGTACTGGGGCTGGGAGGTGCAGCCCAGAGATAGGCAGAGGCCGCTGGTCCAACCTCCTTGCCAATGATGAGTGGCCATGACAGACTGCAGTTTACCCCAGTGAGTGGGGCTAGATGACGACTGGCAGTAGTCACTAAGGCAAGGTGGGTGAGAGGGTTGGGGGTTCCCCTGGGAGGGGAGATCCAGAGCATGGGGGTACTGCTGGGGCAGAACCCTGAGGTAAAGGGGTCCAGGAGGAACATGGGGGGCCAGCGGCAGGTGAGTCACCGGCCACCCGGAGGCGCTCTGAGTGCTAGAGAGCTAATTCCCAAGACAACCAGCAGGAGGTGCCACGCCAGTGAGCCTTTACTTCGCTCCAGACACACAAATCAAAATCCATGCTTTATTGGACAGTTATCCAAGAAAGGCCCCTGTAGGAACATTAGCTAAAGTATGGTATAGTATCTGTAAAAGAAGTGGAGAACTGGAGGGGGTAGATGGGAATTAGAGATTGCTATGGAAACAGATCTATTAAAATCTATTCCCAAACTCCAGAAAAGAACACTACAGGACATGACTGGTTTCCTTTCTGTGTGATTGGGATATTAAAAGGTTGACTTTGGGACTAATCCAATTACCATTAAACTTAACAAAAAAGACTGCCACTGACTTCTATGGGAGTTGTAGTAGCCTCTTAATATTTAAAGTCTGAAGTGTTTAGACTCTCTGAAACTGCAGGTTGAAATACCAGCAGCATTGGCTCACACTTTTTCCCTTCTGAAGTAGATAACATTGCATGAAATTCATTGTATGGTGCACGTACCTGCCAACTGTCGCAATTTGGTGCCCCAGCAATTTGCCAGAGCTATGGTAAAGTTTCAGAGTCTCCTCCTCCTCCAGGAAACAACTAGTATTCAAGCTACTTGGTTTCCTACAAAGTAGCCAGAGCTCTGGGGATTGTGTTATAGCAGTCAGACTCGGTGGGCTGGAGGACTCAAGAAGCAAGAACAACCAGTGCTTATGTCCCTATCCCTATCCCTCCTGGGAACCTGAATGCCTAGCGTGAACACCCTCTTCTCCTCCAAGCTCTTCCTCAAAACACACCTGTTCAGGGATGCCAATTAGCCTTAGCCCACCCACCTCTACCCTACATTGGATTAGGGACCCAATCTTATGAGTTCCCAGGGGCTTCTGTGTAGATTATTTAGGTTAATCTTTCTAGCTACCCAATGGGACTCAGTGCTCAGTATAGAAGATACCATCAGAGATGCTTAGTTTTGCAGTTCTCAAACGGTGGATTTGTCTCTCCAGAGATAACATGCTTGTTAACAGCAAAAATGGTTTTAAATAAATAAATAATATATAGAGGTGAGAAATAACAGACCTCAACCCTATTGTCCCTCTGCAAATTTGTGTACACAGAGTCAATATCTTTCCTCTCTCTAAAAGTGCAAAGTTTCAAAAAGTTCCATGAATAGAAGGTTGTTGGGGGCGGAATAGATCTGGACAAGGAGAAGAAGTCCAGAGATAAATGTGAGAAGGGAGGGACAGGCAATAGAAACAAAAGTGAAACTGTTTGAGCAGCATATTCCAGAAGTCTTGAGGTCTTTCTGAGTGTAGCCTTCATTGATTTGAGATCTACCATACCATTCTCTCACTAGAAGGGAAAACCTATAATGGCAGCAGGCCATAAAAGAGACCCAGTTTGGGAAGAAGAACCACTCAAGAAATACTTTTGCTAATGATGTTTTAAAGAAAGTCACACCAGTGAACTGGTGGAAGTCACTTAAGCACTTGGATTCAGAGATTGTTGAAGTGATAATCTCACTTTTCATAGCAGTAGCTTCTTCTGCTGGTGTAGAAGGAATATTTTCTTCCTTTGGACTAATTCATTCCAAATTGAGAAATCGTTTGAGACCTGAAAAAAGTAGGAAAGCTTGTTTTTCTTTTCCAGATTATGAAAGAAAACAGGAAAATGAAGGTGAAGACAACTGAGTTAGCTGCAGAAGCCAATATTTTAAGTTTTTCATGTTCACCTGGCTGACACATTCGATTTCATTTTTGTTTTTTAAATATTTCATTTAACTATTTTAGTTAAAAACAATTTTAACAAAAACAAACCAGATTTTAAAAAACTTGAATGTTTAACTAAATTCAAAAAATCATATGCTTGTTGATTTAAATCAAATCCACCCTGCTCTGTAGTGATTTTGATTCCAGGTAAATAATGGTTGGTTTTGTTTTCTTTTGTTTGGGGAGGGAGGCACAGTTCTAACTCACTTCCCAAACAATGGGAAGGTCAGAGAGTCAGTTTTTGGATTAGATATATTTCTGTTTTCAACTAATTAGTTTCATTTGCGGAGAGTCTAATGAATCCTTACATTATCTGCCTTAACTAGAAAAAGGGGGCAAAGAAAATTTAAACCCAAATGAGTTCAGTCACTTTAATAAAGGTGTGACACATAGGAGCGCTGGCAACATATTACCATTCCCAGTCATGTGACATGGGTTAGGGTTAAAAAAATTAATAACCCTGTCACATAGTTCCAGGCTATTGATATATCTTCCCTTGTTTAAAATAATCAAATGCAAGTAAAACATATCAAAAACCACCATAAACTAATTCAGCCAATTAAATAAAACACAAAGATATCTAGGATGGAGGTCAAGATAGCCTGGTTCAGGTTGTCTAACAGATGAGAGGATTATTCTGCCTCTTATTGGCCATCGGTAACTACCATCTCTGAACCTCGGTGGCTTTCTGATCATCTGGCTGACTTGTTCACTAACCACCCTTTTGCTATGGCCTGTATGTCTACTGAGATGAATCCACCATCTGGAGCCTGTTTGCAGCTCCACAAGTTTTTCATTTTTATTCACTAAGGGCTAGTCTACACTGGCAACGCTAAAGCTCTGCTGTGGCTCTCCCAGCGCTCTTTAAACAAAAAAACAAAAAAACACCTCCACAAGGGGCATGGCTTCCAGCGCTGGTGCACTGTCTACACTGGCGCTTTACAGCGCTGAAACTTGCTGCACTCAGGGGAGTGTTTTTTCGCACCCCTGAGCGAGAAAGTTGCAGCTCTGTAAATTGCCAGTGTAGACAAGCCATTAGTCAGGCATCTATTCCTTCTGTCAACGTACAAAAACTATCAGTAACATTCTGGATGTCTTCTAGAAACAGAGTCGGTGTTCTTGTTTTTGTTTAGATATCTTCTCTTCCTCCTGTAGGACTTACTCTCAGGGAGGTTATGAAGTATGACTGATGTAGATGCATAGCTGTTACCTTGGCAAGTCGCTAGCCTGCTAACCACTTTGTTTGAAATCTAATACTCTCCTCTTGTTTGTAACAGGAGAACTCCTCAGCATTCTTCTTGTATTATTGCTTCTATTCTCATTTCCCGGCATATAGTAGCATTTCTTTTGTCAGGATTAATAGTCTTTGGCTTAAAAAGCTTGTTAGATACTGGCATTCCTTGTGTTTATAACTCTCTGAACTGATAATCCCAATAAATACTGTGAAGTATCTTGAGATAGTCTAACAATACTAAGTATGGATTCCTTGACTCCATCAAGTTCTCTATTAGTTGTAATCATTTTTCTATTATTCCTTTTGACAGTACACACTAAGGGCTTGATGCGGTGTGCTTGAATTGATATATTCAAGATAATTAGTGACATAGGCCACTTGTGAATTATGAACCATCATCTACTATTGTTTCATATGGAATCCCATGTCAAAAGAACTAAGATTTACGTGTTGTTCTATTGTTACTCAATGTACTGAGCAAATAAAGCTCATTTAAAAAAAAAAAAAAAAAAGGAATTGTCCACTAATAAAATGTAATCTTTCTTGTTCACTTCAAAGAGATTTGTGCCAACCTTGAACCAAAGAGTACCAGGAGTCACATTTAGTTTCAATGGTACTTTTGCATTCTACTTCCTGTATTTATAGCAGATTTCACACTTCACTTCACTTTTGATAGCAACGCTCAAGTCTGGACAAAGAAAAACCTCTCTGGCTTGGTTCTTATACTTCTCAATACCCAGATGGGCACCAGACTGTGGTCAGCATTTCTGACTTGAGATTCTATACAAAGGAAATTGTCATACCCCACTCCATCATCATATACAACAGACATCTCAGACATCCCAAAGCATTTTTATGCCTGGTAGTGCCAACGCTTTTTCTGTTAGCCATTCATATTTAATTACTCTGATATTTTTGTAAGGTTGGAACATCTTGTGTTTTTCCATTTCAGCTTGTACATTGTTTTGGAAATGCACATCATTTGAGTCATATGTACTGTACTTCAAACTTATTGTCTGGTGCTCTTGAAAGCATGTCCACTATGAGAAGCTCTTTATGGAACCTGTGTTTCACATTCAACTAGTGCTTTTGCAACTTCATGATCATTTCCTGAATTCTAGAACCCTGCTTTCCACCTGGCTTCTGTAATTTTACTTCCACAGGTGTACAGTCTGTTTCTACTTCTCAATTTCTGCCCATAAATAAATTCATGAAGCTGCTTTCAACCAAAACCAACTGTCAACACTTGTGTTTCAATCTGAACACAGTTCTGTTTTCAGTCCCTCTGGAAGCGTACACCACTAGACATTTAACACAGGAGTGCTGGTAAAAGATGGCTCTCTCTCACCTGGTTCCTGTCACATCGCACCGGCCAGAGCTACACAAGGTTGTGCCCTTGGCAGAGTTCAGTATCCACTGATTCCTCTAGCTGCTCTTAGTCAGATCTTGGTTTATCCAAACTAACCCACTCCTGTCTAGTTAAAGCCCCAATAGTCTTTTCCCAGCAAGGATGATTCCCGGGATATTTCTGTGTACACACAGGGAGCCAGCCCCTGTTCTCAGTAAGGTCAAAGACAAAAGACTTAGTGACGTCAACAATGGCAGAACTGGGCCCAATTTATCCAATCACAGCCAAGGATCTTCTGGCCCCAACATATAGCTCAAGCAGCTGGGCTGTATGCTGGGGAATTCTGTGTGACGCTATGTACCTTGGGGGAGCACCCTATAACCCCCATATTCCTCATTTATATATTATTGTGATCTTACATATAAAGCCTGAAGGTATCAGGGAAAAAGTTATGATCTGCTGAAAGTCATTTCTCTATCCATACATGTACATCATTAATGCATATGAAGTTATGAGAATTGTGTTGTATGGTTGTCACTAAAACATGCTGTAAGTTGGGGAATCAGCCAGATACTAGCTCCCCAGAGGCAACAGCTAGGAAAGTAACCAACACCCGGGTGGGGTATGTCCAGCAAGGGAGCTACAATGCAATGACTCACCTGCATGAGGCCACACCAGGGGAATTGCTCAACCTTGCCTGGAGACTCAGCAATACACCCAGAAATGCCTGGACTTGCGTTTTCCAAGCACCTGGACTGAGGGTATAAAACCGAACACACGGGGCCCACGCGGGGCCTTTCTCCTTCACCCAACAACAGTGCAAGCAACAAAGAAAGACAAGACTCCAACAGAGGAGACTGGCCCAGGTTTAAGGGACAAACCTGTATATTAAGGACTGCAATATCCAGTGGGGTGAGAAAACCTGCTTAATTTAGATGTTACCCAGTTTAATAGGGTTGAGAGTTTAGACTCCGTGCTTATATTTTATTTTAATTTTATTTTATTTTGGTAACTAACTCTGACTTTTTGCCTATCACTTAAAAACTGTCTTTTGTAGTCAATAAATTTGTTTTACTGTTTATATTTACCAGTGAGTTTGCCTGAAGTGTGTGGTAAATCTGCTCAGGTTTTGCAAAAGCTGGTGTATGTCCACTATCCATTGATGAAGTGGTGAACCAATTAATAAATTTGCACTGCTCGTCTTGAGCAGTGTAAGACAGTATATTCCTGGGGTACAGTGCTGGGAGCTGGTGGGGGATTCAGCTGGTGCCTTTCTCTGTGTGATTCATTAGTGGCTCTGGGAGCATTCATGCAATATAGCTGGGTGTGGGTCTCCACAGGTGGTTGTACTGAGTGATAGCAGCACCTGGAGGGGTTTGCTGCTGGTCACTAGCAAGGCATTGTGAGAGAGAGCCCAGGCTGGAGAGAGTTTAGGGGGCACAGCGGTCCCACAGTCCCAGGCTGCACCCCGGGGATCCTGTTACATTCTCAAGCAGCTGGAGGAAGGAGTCCTGACTCCTCATCACCAGCAGAGCCTTCTTTGCAGCCAACCCTCCAGCCCACAGCATGTATGTCCTTTGTAGGATAAATATAAAATTGGAAGATTAAAGTTAATTTAAGTTTGGTTAAAGAAATGTGTGTTGTAAAGAAAGGCCCTAAAAGTAATGAGTTATAAGGCCAGAAGGAACGAAGTAGGCAGGACGTCTGATAACATAACTAATGAAATAACGTGAAATTAAAAAAAAATTAAAAGCTTCTGACAGGGGTGACTGCAGATGTTTTTCAGTAAGACACTCTGTTTTAGAAAGAGCCAACATGGACCTTCCCACTCCACATACAAGCAAGAAGGAGAGGAAGAGAGAAAAAAGGCCTTGGGGAGAAAGGAGGTTGTAAATCTTATCTGGATTGAGACTGGAAATAGCAGTGAACTGTCTCAAATTGGTGTTTAGATGAAGTCAGTAAGTGGCAATGACATCACTTGTTGTTAAAGGGTATAAAATGGTAAACTCTTAAAGGGTTCATTGCTAATATGTGTCTGACTGAGTTGGAGTTGACTAATGTGGGCCTAAGCACCCCTGGGTTTTGCCCATTTGTAAGCATCTTGATCAAATGCTTATAAATGTTTTGTTACTGTTTGAAGGTAGGCTTTTTAGGCACGTTTAGAGCAACTGTATAAATACCAGATGGCCTTTGGATTTAATAAAGGAATTTATGCTTAGATTAGTATCAAGGTAATACCTTGCATAAATAATAATAATTCCAACTTTCTGGGGACCAGGGCAGGACAAATGACACTAAATTTCAGTAGTTCTAAACCCCCAGGATGAAGGGGCAGCGACCTATCCTCTGGGCCTATGTAGAATTCTCTCCTAAAGAGAAATTGGGTAACATAAGGGGAACAGAGGTAGGTACTTTGTGCAGTCTATATGGTTTTATAAAAATATGATAATTAGTGAATATACTGTAACTGGGATATGCTTCATGCAAAAGGTCTCTTGTAAGGTATCATTACAAAGCTTATAATCTACTGAGTGTGATCATCCTATTTGTATACATGTACCACTCTTGTATCTGAAACTAGGAATATGAAATATAACTCTGAGGGCCTACTGTAATTATGCAAAGTGTGGGTCATTAATGGTGGTTTGGAATCGTGATGACTCCCATTAACCAGGACCATTGTCTGCAAGTGGCTGTGTTTTACCTGTGAGTTTTCCTGTATATGTGTGTGCTGGCAAGTGGGTAATGAAGTCTTCCAGTGACATGTGATCATGTCACCTGAACTGGAATCCATCTTTAACCTGGTGCTTTTCCAGTGAGGGGGGGTGGAAACCCAGAGGGACAAAGGGTTCCCGCCTTATGCAAAAGATATATAAAGGGGTGGAACAGAACAAAGGAGAGAGAGAGGAGCCATAATGAAGAATGCCCTAGCTATCACCTGAGCTGTACCAGGGGAAAGAATTGTGCCCAGGCCTGGGAGGTGTCCAGTCTGAGAAAAAAAACTTACTGAAGTATCTCTAAGGGTGAGATTATCTGTATTCAGTTTGATTAGACATAATTTGCGCATTTTATTTTATTTTGCTTGGTGACTTACTTCGTTCTGTCTGTTACTACTTGGAACCACTTAAATCCTACTTTCTGTATTTAATAAAAATCACTTTTTACTCATTAATTAACTCAGAGCATGTATTAATACCTGGGGGAGCAAACAACTGTGCATATCTCTCTATCAGTGTTATAGAGGGCGAACAATTTATGAGTTTACCCTGTACAAGCTTTATACAGGGTAAAACGGATTTATTTGGGTTTAGACCCCATTGTGAGTTTGGCATCTGTGTCCTAAAGACAAGCACACTTCTATGAGCTGTTTTCCGGTAAACCTGCAGCTTTGGGGCAAGTAATTCAGACCCTGGGTCTGTGTTGGAGCAGACGGGAGTGTCTGGCTCAGCAAGACAGTGTGCTGGAGTCCTGAACTGGCAGGGAAAACAGGGATAGAAATAGTTTTGGCACATCAGGTGGCAGCTCTCAGGGGGGTTTCTGTGATCCAACCCGTCACACTTTGGATACCACTGTAAAAGAATTCTTGGCAGAGAATGGCATTGGTCCGCTGAATGCCATGAATAAAGTTGCAGCGCTGTAAAGCGCCAGTGTAGCCATAGCCTAAGTGTCAGCAGTGCCCTTAGTCTGCAGGAGAAACAACACTGAACTCAGGTCTTAACACATTTTAAAACAAAAAACCCAGATAATTTTCAGTTCACCTTTTTAAATATACTTGTAATGACTCTTGCTTTCTTCTTCTTTCCCTTCTCCCACCCTTCCCCCTGCCTTGGATTGGTAATGGCAGGGTTTTGGAGCCATAGTACTGTTCCAGAATTCCAACAGGAGTAAACAGTCTAGTAGTGAGGTCTCTGTTGCTTGCCCCACTATACACAGTTATTCCCTGGCAGAGCAGTGTCAAAGGACAAGTTCAGGTGTGGGAAGCACAGCTGAGGCCTGTCTGTGAAACACTATCACCAATTAGCTAAGAGAAAAAGCAGAGGAAGAAAGCTTGAAGGAATTTAACACACACACACACACACACACACCACAATCAGTGGTGCAAGTAGAAATCATTTCTTGCTGGTACAGTAACTCCTCACTTAAAGTCATCCCGGTTAACGTTGTTTCGTTGCTGATCAATTAGGGAACATGCTCGTTTAAAGTTGTGCAATGCTTCCTGTATTTATAGCAGATTTCACACTTCACTTCACTTTTGATAGCAACGCTCAAGTCTGGACAAAGAAAAACCTCTCTGGCTTGGTTCTTATACTTCTCAATACCCAGATGGGCACCAGACTGTGGTCAGCATTTCTGACTTGAGATTCTATACAAAGGAAATTGTCATACCCCACTCCATCATCATATACAACAGACATCTCAGACATCCCAAAGCATTTTTATGCCTGGTAGTGCCAACGCTTTTTCTGTTAGCCATTCATATTTAATTACTCTGATATTTTTGTAAGGTTGGAACATCTTGTGTTTTTCCATTTCAGCTTGTACATTGTTTTGGAAATGCACATCATTTGAGTCATATGTACTGTACTTCAAACTTATTGTCTGGTGCTCTTGAAAGCATGTCCACTATGAGAAGCTCTTTATGGAACCTGTGTTTCACATTCAACTAGTGCTTTTGCAACTTCATGATCATTTCCTGAATTCTAGAACCCTGCTTTCCACCTGGCTTCTGTAATTTTACTTCCACAGGTGTACAGTCTGTTTCTACTTCTCAATTTCTGCCCATAAATAAATTCATGAAGCTGCTTTCAACCAAAACCAACTGTCAACACTTGTGTTTCAATCTGAACACAGTTCTGTTTTCAGTCCCTCTGGAAGCGTACACCACTAGACATTTAACACAGGAGTGCTGGTAAAAGATGGCTCTCTCTCACCTGGTTCCTGTCACATCGCACCGGCCAGAGCTACACAAGGTTGTGCCCTTGGCAGAGTTCAGTATCCACTGATTCCTCTAGCTGCTCTTAGTCAGATCTTGGTTTATCCAAACTAACCCACTCCTGTCTAGTTAAAGCCCCAATAGTCTTTTCCCAGCAAGGATGATTCCCGGGATATTTCTGTGTACACACAGGGAGCCAGCCCCTGTTCTCAGTAAGGTCAAAGACAAAAGACTTAGTGACGTCAACAATGGCAGAACTGGGCCCAATTTATCCAATCACAGCCAAGGATCTTCTGGCCCCAACATATAGCTCAAGCAGCTGGGCTGTATGCTGGGGAATTCTGTGTGACGCTATGTACCTTGGGGGAGCACCCTATAACCCCCATATTCCTCATTTATATATTATTGTGATCTTACATATAAAGCCTGAAGGTATCAGGGAAAAAGTTATGATCTGCTGAAAGTCATTTCTCTATCCATACATGTACATCATTAATGCATATGAAGTTATGAGAATTGTGTTGTATGGTTGTCACTAAAACATGCTGTAAGTTGGGGAATCAGCCAGATACTAGCTCCCCAGAGGCAACAGCTAGGAAAGTAACCAACACCCGGGTGGGGTATGTCCAGCAAGGGAGCTACAATGCAATGACTCACCTGCATGAGGCCACACCAGGGGAATTGCTCAACCTTGCCTGGAGACTCAGCAATACACCCAGAAATGCCTGGACTTGCGTTTTCCAAGCACCTGGACTGAGGGTATAAAACCGAACACACGGGGCCCACGCGGGGCCTTTCTCCTTCACCCAACAACAGTGCAAGCAACAAAGAAAGACAAGACTCCAACAGAGGAGACTGGCCCAGGTTTAAGGGACAAACCTGTATATTAAGGACTGCAATATCCAGTGGGGTGAGAAAACCTGCTTAATTTAGATGTTACCCAGTTTAATAGGGTTGAGAGTTTAGACTCCGTGCTTATATTTTATTTTAATTTTATTTTATTTTGGTAACTAACTCTGACTTTTTGCCTATCACTTAAAAACTGTCTTTTGTAGTCAATAAATTTGTTTTACTGTTTATATTTACCAGTGAGTTTGCCTGAAGTGTGTGGTAAATCTGCTCAGGTTTTGCAAAAGCTGGTGTATGTCCACTATCCATTGATGAAGTGGTGAACCAATTAATAAATTTGCACTGCTCGTCTTGAGCAGTGTAAGACAGTATATTCCTGGGGTACAGTGCTGGGAGCTGGTGGGGGATTCAGCTGGTGCCTTTCTCTGTGTGATTCATTAGTGGCTCTGGGAGCATTCATGCAATATAGCTGGGTGTGGGTCTCCACAGGTGGTTGTACTGAGTGATAGCAGCACCTGGAGGGGTTTGCTGCTGGTCACTAGCAAGGCATTGTGAGAGAGAGCCCAGGCTGGAGAGAGTTTAGGGGGCACAGCGGTCCCACAGTCCCAGGCTGCACCCCGGGGATCCTGTTACATTCTCAAGCAGCTGGAGGAAGGAGTCCTGACTCCTCATCACCAGCAGAGCCTTCTTTGCAGCCAACCCTCCAGCCCACAGCATGTATGTCCTTTGTAGGATAAATATAAAATTGGAAGATTAAAGTTAATTTAAGTTTGGTTAAAGAAATGTGTGTTGTAAAGAAAGGCCCTAAAAGTAATGAGTTATAAGGCCAGAAGGAACGAAGTAGGCAGGACGTCTGATAACATAACTAATGAAATAACGTGAAATTTCTAAAAAAAAAAATTAAAAGCTTCTGACAGGGGTGACTGCAGATGTTTTTCAGTAAGACACTCTGTTTTAGAAAGAGCCAACATGGACCTTCCCACTCCACATACAAGCAAGAAGGAGAGGAAGAGAGAAAAAAGGCCTTGGGGAGAAAGGAGGTTGTAAATCTTATCTGGATTGAGACTGGAAATAGCAGTGAACTGTCTCAAATTGGTGTTTAGATGAAGTCAGTAAGTGGCAATGACATCACTTGTTGTTAAAGGGTATAAAATGGTAAACTCTTAAAGGGTTCATTGCTAATATGTGTCTGACTGAGTTGGAGTTGACTAATGTGGGCCTAAGCACCCCTGGGTTTTGCCCATTTGTAAGCATCTTGATCAAATGCTTATAAATGTTTTGTTACTGTTTGAAGGTAGGCTTTTTAGGCACGTTTAGAGCAACTGTATAAATACCAGATGGCCTTTGGATTTAATAAAGGAATTTATGCTTAGATTAGTATCAAGGTAATACCTTGCATAAATAATAATAATTCCAACTTTCTGGGGACCAGGGCAGGACAAATGACACTAAATTTCAGTAGTTCTAAACCCCCAGGATGAAGGGGCAGCGACCTATCCTCTGGGCCTATGTAGAATTCTCTCCTAAAGAGAAATTGGGTAACATAAGGGGAACAGAGGTAGGTACTTTGTGCAGTCTATATGGTTTTATAAAAATATGATAATTAGTGAATATACTGTAACTGGGATATGCTTCATGCAAAAGGTCTCTTGTAAGGTATCATTACAAAGCTTATAATCTACTGAGTGTGATCATCCTATTTGTATACATGTACCACTCTTGTATCTGAAACTAGGAATATGAAATATAACTCTGAGGGCCTACTGTAATTATGCAAAGTGTGGGTCATTAATGGTGGTTTGGAATCGTGATGACTCCCATTAACCAGGACCATTGTCTGCAAGTGGCTGTGTTTTACCTGTGAGTTTTCCTGTATATGTGTGTGCTGGCAAGTGGGTAATGAAGTCTTCCAGTGACATGTGATCATGTCACCTGAACTGGAATCCATCTTTAACCTGGTGCTTTTCCAGTGAGGGGGGGTGGAAACCCAGAGGGACAAAGGGTTCCCGCCTTATGCAAAAGATATATAAAGGGGTGGAACAGAACAAAGGAGAGAGAGAGGAGCCATAATGAAGAATGCCCTAGCTATCACCTGAGCTGTACCAGGGGAAAGAATTGTGCCCAGGCCTGGGAGGTGTCCAGTCTGAGAAAAAAAACTTACTGAAGTATCTCTAAGGGTGAGATTATCTGTATTCAGTTTGATTAGACATAATTTGCGCATTTTATTTTATTTTGCTTGGTGACTTACTTCGTTCTGTCTGTTACTACTTGGAACCACTTAAATCCTACTTTCTGTATTTAATAAAAATCACTTTTTACTCATTAATTAACTCAGAGCATGTATTAATACCTGGGGGAGCAAACAACTGTGCATATCTCTCTATCAGTGTTATAGAGGGCGAACAATTTATGAGTTTACCCTGTACAAGCTTTATACAGGGTAAAACGGATTTATTTGGGTTTAGACCCCATTGTGAGTTTGGCATCTGTGTCCTAAAGACAAGCACACTTCTATGAGCTGTTTTCCGGTAAACCTGCAGCTTTGGGGCAAGTAATTCAGACCCTGGGTCTGTGTTGGAGCAGACGGGAGTGTCTGGCTCAGCAAGACAGTGTGCTGGAGTCCTGAACTGGCAGGGAAAACAGGGATAGAAATAGTTTTGGCACATCAGGTGGCAGCTCTCAGGGGGGTTTCTGTGATCCAACCCGTCACACTTTGGATACCACTGTAAAAGAATTCTTGGCAGAGAATGGCATTGGTCCGCTGAATGCCATGAATAAATTCCTGGTAGAGTACAACAAACATCTGTTGAATGCCTTAAATGGATAAATTATTGGCAGAGCATGGCAGAGGTCAGTTGAATGCCACTGAAATTTTAAAGACTAAGACCCTTGTGCGACCATGGAGAGAACAGTAATTGTAGCCAAAGAATGAGTGCAAAAAACCATAAAGCTCAGAGCCACGAAGAGACACCGGCTGATAAATGTGTCACTTTGAGAGATAAGTAAGTGATTTAAGGAAAGAATGTTAGAAGTTAAAAGGAGGTTTTGCACAAATTAACACTGCAGAGTTCGAAGAGAATTAAACTGTCGGAGGTTGTGGAAACTTTAAAGAGTGAAAGTATTAAAGAAGATAATGTTTGGTTTGATGATAAAACCCAATTATGGCAATACAACTTGGTACATTACATTCAATGAAACCCCAAGTATTAAAACAAATCATGAAAAAGGGAGGTTAGGTGGTCACAAAATTATTATCAATCTAAAACAGAAGGCTTAATTTTAGGTTGAAATATTGAGTATTCAAACTGGTCTGGGCTCTGACAACCTTCCAACCTCATTTAAACTTTCTGTATTCTATTGCATACACAAAATAACAGGAACATACAGTACCACTCCTAAAATTTCACAGGCCACCAAGCAGTTCTCTTCAGAAAGCATCTTCTTGTCCCCTTTCCCCAGCTGCTAACTAGGGATGCAAATATTGGTTTAAAAAGTTAACTGCTTAAACAATTAAAATTGTTTAACCGGTTAACCGAGGAAGCAGGTGGTCGGGCGAGAGGAGCCTGGCACAGCGGGGCGTGGGGTCCAGCTGCCCAGCTAGGCGAGGCATGGCTGAGGTCCCGCCGGCGCAGACGGGGCTGGGCTCCCACTGGCATGGCTGGGGCCGCTCCGACGTGGAGCCGCCGGGGTTAACGGTTAACTTTGGTTTACTGGTAAGCCTAACGCTTAACCTTTTACATCCCTACTGGTAACATGGTGCAGTTGGGCCTCCCTCTAGGAATATCGTTTTCCTATAATTCTTGCATATGTTGTGTGATATTTAGGCTTTCTAGATGTAGAAACTCTATAGTTGTTCTCTTAAATCATACTGCTAAACATGTGATTCAGTAAAATAAGGGAAATCCCTTCCTGTGCAATAACTTTGGTTCACTTCAGTTTACAGGAAGTAGCAGTCACATTCAGGGAATTTCTGTACAGTCAAGTTTATAAAATACATCTGAACTTAAAAAGTTATTACTAAATTTATTAAATTCCTGATGAAACCCACATAAGGTATATAATATAATCAAGACATTATCTTGTCTCTTTCATGACCAATTCAAAATAATCTAAAATCAGTTACACACTGTTAGTTCATATAAAAGCTCTTATGTAAGTGGAAATAAAACTACTGTTCAAATTACAGGCTGTGATCAATGAAGCGGGGGAGGGGTAGCTCCCTTTTATGGACAGCCAGCCAGCTAGCTATAAAATTCCTCTTAGTAGCTGTTCTCTACTTGCTTTCCCTGTAAAGGGTTAACAAGCCCACAGGTAAAAGAAAGGGAGTGGGCACCTGACCAAAAGAGGCCATATTATTTTATTAGCCAATGGGAGGGCTAGAACTTTATAAAATTGGGGAAAAAATTTCCCTTTGTCTGTTTTTTGTTCTCCGGAGAGTGAAGATACAGAGCAGCAATGCTGTAAGCAGCTTTAAGCCAGGTATGATCATAAATCATCAGCTCATACCTAGAAATACTTATCTGGAACCCCCAAATGTGTAAGTAGATCAGGAATGTTTAAAAAGACACAGTTAGGGTTATTTCTGTTTATTTCTTACGGCTAATGGCCTCCTCTGTGCTAACCCCAGATGCTTTTATTTGCTTGTAACCTTTAAGATGAACCCCCAAGAAAAACTGCTCTTTTAAAATCTAGCAAAAACCTAAGTTCCAGATGTATTCTCTGTCTTTTTTGTTTTTAATAACATTTACCTTTTTAAAGAACAGGATTGGATTTTTGGTGTCCTAAGAGGTTTGTGTATGTTGTTTGATTAACTGGTAGCAACAGCTAATTTTCTTTGTTTTCTTTCTCAGCTCTTCCCTGGGGGGAGGGGAGGGAGGAAGGGAAGGGCTTGAGGGTACCCCACAGGGAGGAATTCCCAAGTGCTCCTTCCTGGGTCCAAGGGGTTTTTTTTGCATTTGGGTGGTGGCAGCGTTTACTGAGCCAAGGTCAGAGAAAAGCTGTAACCTTGGGAGTTTAATACAGGCCTGGAGTGGCACGTATTAATTTTTTAAATCCTTGCGGGCCCCCACCTTCTGCACTCGAAGTGCCAGAGTGGGGATTCAGCCTTGACACAGGCAATGAAGAAACTCCATCTGAGAGAGCCTTCTTGAACAATGTTTGTTGGAAGCACTATGTTACGTATAAGTTTGCTCTTAAATCTCATTGCAGAAAAAAGGTTGAACATAAGTGATTGCATGAAATACACAAGTTAAAGGCCATATTATTTTATTAGCAGTACTATTTGTTATCTGAGAGAACCCAAAAGCATGTTAGGTATTTCAAAGAAACAGCCTTGATCATGCAGAGGTGTGGGTAAACTGTACAAACATGGGTAGTCCCACTGAATACAATGGAATTACTCACATGCATAAAGTTACGCATACTTAGGACTGAGGTAAAGCCCCTGCCCCAAACAGATTATTGTCCACATTCAGGCATAACAAGTGAGTCATAAACCTAAAAAGGGAAGGAGACAAATAGGACAATAATAACAAAAGTAAGACCATGCAATTACTCAGCATGTACATTCTTAACAGTTACGTCAAGTTTCTTTTGGTTTGATTACAACCTTACTTCTTGTGCATGAAAACAACAGAAGTAAATTTGAGGGAACACTTAGGTAAAATAAAACATATTTAAAAAAACACTGAAGTGGAACTTCATTGCCCTCACTACTTCACAGGGCTGTTGGAAATATTAATTAGTTGATATCTGCAGTGAAGTGTTATGGTGCAGAGTACAATGCAAGACCCTGACCCTGCAAGCCAGTCCATGCAGGATCTACTGCTTAATAATAATTTTCCTGCAAGTTATGTGGTACCCACATCAGAAATATTACTTGCTGCGCTCTCCCTTCCTCAGGCAAGTAAAATATCACTAGTTTTTTCAATTGCAATCATCACAATAAACAGTAGGTACATTTTCTGCCTAGAATAGTACATTTCCATGACTCTGAAAAAGCATTTGCTTGCTTTTCGTGACAAACTTAAAAGTGAACAGAAATTTTAAAAATAAATATATACAGACAACTATTTAAGATCCATCATTATTACACAGAAGAGACATTTGTTTTAAAATGTAATTATTTTTCATTCTAAATAGTGTAAAATCATTTCCTTTGTCATTGACCTGACAATCTGAATGTAGGATTTAGAGTTTCTGTATTTCCCCTTTAAGATTTAATGACATCATCACTAATATCAAAGCTAAATGAGCCATACTGGAACATGAGATCCAAACTCCCCTGAACTTTAGGGTGTTTGAATTCTGGATGAAACTTAGCAGTG
This sequence comes from Emys orbicularis, assembly GCF_028017835.1. Taxonomy (NCBI): domain Eukaryota; kingdom Metazoa; phylum Chordata; order Testudines; family Emydidae; genus Emys; species Emys orbicularis. The sequence continues at coordinate 18,947,405 of NC_088690.1, forward strand.
ATGACCCATCTCTACTTAAAATCAGTATCAGGAATGCATCTTCACATACTGATTAAGGGCATGGCTACACTCGGAACTCCAAAGCACTGCCCTGGGAGCGCTTTGAAGTGCGAGTGTGGTCGCGGCGCCAGCGCTGGGAGAGAGCTCTCCCAGTGCACCGCAAGTACTCCACCTCCCCGAGGGGATTAGCTTACAGCGCTGGGAGCGCGGCTGGGAAGCGCGGCTCCCAGCGCTGGGGCACTGTTTACACTGGTTCTTTACAGCGCTGTAACTTGCTGCGCTCAGGGGGGTGTTTTTTCACATTCCCTGAGCGAGAAAGTTGCAGCGCTGTAAAGCGCCAGTGTAGCCATAGCCTAAGTGTCAGCAGTGCCCTTAGTCTGCAGGAGAAACAACACTGAACTCAGGTCTTAACACATTTTAAAACAAAAAACCCAGATAATTTTCAGTTCACCTTTTTAAATATACTTGTAATGACTCTTGCTTTCTTCTTCTTTCCCTTCTCCCACCCTTCCCCCTGCCTTGGATTGGTAATGGCAGGGTTTTGGAGCCATAGTACTGTTCCAGAATTCCAACAGGAGTAAACAGTCTAGTAGTGAGGTCTCTGTTGCTTGCCCCACTATACACAGTTATTCCCTGGCAGAGCAGTGTCAAAGGACAAGTTCAGGTGTGGGAAGCACAGCTGAGGCCTGTCTGTGAAACACTATCACCAATTAGCTAAGAGAAAAAGCAGAGGAAGAAAGCTTGAAGGAATTTAACACACACACACACACACACACACCACAATCAGTGGTGCAAGTAGAAATCATTTCTTGCTGGTACAGTAACTCCTCACTTAAAGTCATCCCGGTTAACGTTGTTTCGTTGCTGATCAATTAGGGAACATGCTCGTTTAAAGTTGTGCAATGCTCCCTTATAACGTTGTTTGGCAGCCACCTGCTTTGTCGACTGCTTGCAGGAAGAGCAGCCTGTTGCAGCTAGCTGGTGGGGGCTTGGAACCAGGGTGGACCGGCAGCCCCCCTATCAGCTCCCCACTCCCCTAAGTTCCCTGTGCAGCCGCCGTCTAGCAGGCTACCAATTGCCGGCAGTTCAGCTGTCCCTCCCCCCACTGCCATGTGCTGCTCCTGCCCTCTGCCTTGGAGCTGCTCCCAGAGACTCCTGCTTGCTGTGCAGGGGAGGGGGGAACAGGGGAACTAATGTCAGGGTGTCCCCCTCCCCCCTACTCATGCCCCCCGCTTACCCCTTCTCCATATAGAGCAGGGTGGGGACAGGGCTCAGGACAGAGAGAGCTTGCTGGCCGCAGCTGCTGTCTCAACTTCCTGATTTTTTTAAAGGCAATGTACTTAGAGTGCCGTCAGCATACTTAAAGGGGCAATGCGCATCTCTCTCACAAGCAGGGTGTGTGCCTCTGTCTGCCATGCTGTCTCCCCTACCTCCATTCGTGCTGCCTTGTAGAGTGTGAGGCTACATTAACAATGTGTTAACCCTTGAGGGCTCAGCCGAATGCTAGTTCATCATTTAGCAGTAAGGCATTCCCTGGGAAATATCCCACCCTCTTCCACCCTCTCACTTCACCACCTCAACCAAGCTTCACAATCATCATTGCTGTGTACAGTATTAAATTGTTTGTTTAAAACTTAAACTCTGTGTATGTGTGTGTATATATATAGTTTTTTGTCTGGTGAAAAAAAATTTCCCTGGAACCTAACCCCCACTATTTACATTAATTCTTATGGGGAAATTGTATTCGCTTAACATCGTTTTGCTTAAAGTCACATTTTTCAGCAACATAACTACAATGTTAAGCGAGGAGTTACTGTACTGCACTCATGGGAGGGACACAAGGAGGGGGCACGTGACCTCCCCACGTGACCCTCCATCTCATTCCTCCCCACTCCCATCCCAGAGCCTCCACGCGCTCCCTGTCCCCTCCTACAACCCCCTTTGTATATACAAACATCAACAGGCATAACTACTCACTTTCCCCCCAAATATGTAGTATTCAGTCTGTTTATATGGAATATGGAAGTCGGGTGAGGAGTCATTTCAGTATATGTATGACTTATTAAAAGACAAATTTTAAGTAGAACTACATCCTAAACTGCTTTATGGTATTGTATTCAAACATTGCATTTCAATGGTGGATTCAACTTCCTTATAGGAACAGACTCCTGAAACTATTACCAGTCCACAAAAGTGGTCCAGACTAGACGATCATAATGGTCCCTTCTGACCTTAAAGTCTATGATTCTATGATAATCATGTACCAGAGGGGTAGCCGTGTTAGTCTGAATCTGTAAAAAGCAACAGAGAGTCCTGTGGCACCTTTAAGACTAACAGAAGTATTGGAGCATAAGCTTTCGTGGGTGAATGCCCACGCAATACTTGCATCTGATGAAGTGGGCATTCACCCACGAAAGCTTATGCTCCAATACTTCTGTTAGTCTTAAAGGTGCCACAGGACCCTCTGTTGCTATGATAATCATGTAAATAGTCCCATTGTCTTCAATGGGATTGATCAAATTATTAAGGGTTTACAGGATTAGGTTCCAAGTTTATAAATTGTTCTGGATGAAACTCACAATGCCTGAGCTGTTGGATCAGAAGGAGCTTCATTCGAATAAAGGTGGGCAGATGTGTGATAAGTCTTAGCTCCGTTGCTAAGATGAGGAACATATTTTCAGCAAAGTTCTTGGCAGATTCCTGAGGCAGCTGATTTAAGGCTGTCAGTGTCCAGCATTATAATCTTCACTTATAGTTCTCTCACCCACAAAGCTGGAAAATGAGGCATTTGTTTTCTTTGTTTTGCTGCTCCAGTTAACAAAATGCATGTTAGACTAGTTTGGCTGCAAAGAAGAATTCTATGTACACTGGGAACAACACCTGATTCCTATAAGGCTGCAGAACTGGGCTGACATCAGAATCCAAATATCCTCTGGTCAGTGCAAGCAGAGGCATTCCTCTAATGATTTGGACTTGATGTGATGCCGTATGAATGTCATGGATAATTCAGACCAATGGGGAGAAACAGAATCAAACACTATTTAAACACCTTATGTCCCCCCCACCCTTACCCTCCCCCTATTGAGGACTCCTGACCAAACGGCACAATACATATGCTAACAAACTTAAACAAAACCTTTGTTTAAGTTTGTTAGCATATGTATTGTGCTGTTAAAGCCATTTAAAGAATGAATGCCCTCCCTAGCTGCGTTCTGCTGCCCCTGCAGGAGAGCGGATGGGGGCTAGCCCCAAGTCCTCTGGTACCTCGTACCCGCTAAAAAATCTCCTGCCGGTACTGCGTACCGGAGGGTACCACCCTACTTGCACACCTGACCACAATACAACTAAATACTCTGTAGCTGTGAGTTCAAAATGGTATGAAGGAAACAAGATTTTTAAGCAAAAAGAATGAGGAGTACTTGTGGCACCTTAGAGACTAAAAGCTTATGCTCAAATAAATTTGTTAGACTCTAAGGCCTGGTCTACACTAACCCCCAAATTCGAACTAAGGTACGCAACTTCAGCTACGTGAATAATGTAGCTGAAGTCGACATACCTTAGTTCGAACTTACCGCGGTTCAGACGCGGTCCACACGCGGCAGGCAGGCTCCCCGTCGACTCCGCGGTACTCCTCTCGCCGAGCTGGAGTACCGCAGTCGACGGCGAGCGCTTCCGGGATCGATATATCGCGTCCAGACCAGACGCGATAAATCGAACCCGGAAGTTTGATTGCCAGCTGTCGAACTACCGCGGTAGTGTAGACCTGGCCTAAGATGCCACAAGTACTCCTCGTTCTTTTTGCTGATACAGACTAACACGGCTACCACTCTGAAACCTATCACCATGCAAGATTTTTAAGAACTGTCTGAAGCATCACAGAGTTTGCAACCAAGTCTGTGACTGTGTGATGGAACTATATAGTGGAACTATTCTGAGACATGAACATTGAATAAAATTATACTTAAGTGGGTTTTTATTAAAATAAACACTTGTAAAGTGCAGCAGGTCCAGGAAGCATGTCTGTCAGCCAATATCCAAGCATTTCTACAGTAATACATAAGTTGTATAGCTGCAGAACATGTTCCCTGGCTGGTTACTGCTTGCTTATATAAATATAGTGCTTTAAAATGGCTAAATTGGTCCTAGCCCCAAATATAAGTTAACCATAAAAATGGGTTCTAAGTGCTCTTAAAACAACCCAGAAATGTGTCAATAAAGTAGGTTAGTTACAGCTATTGCACATTAATTTACAAACAAAATGGGTTTCAGATTTGAATTTTATTCTTTGCCTTTTTTTTACCATACAGACATCTTCAGCCTGAAACTGTTCAGGACTCATATACAGAGCGCCATTCAAGTTACATAAGGAGTTAAAAAGTTCCCAAACATCCACAGAAACATGATGGGTCAAGAGTAGACTTTACAGTTCCTTGAACACAACATACTCCTGACAGAATTCTCCGCCGCTGTGGGGGCGCAGAATTTATATGGCCTGCATATTTCTGTGCTCCCTGTGCAGAAAAATGCAAAAGAAATCTGCGGGGGGAAACACGTCTCTTCCCCAGCAGTCCAGGCAATGTGTCTGTTCCACCATGCCTGGATCAACTTCAGAGACGCAAATCACTGCGGGGGGCTCGGCGTGCGTGCCTGCGGGGGAGATGCTGATCACTGTCAGGGGGCGGGGCTGGCCAACAAGCGAGAGAGACTCTGTTCCTCTCTCTTGATACTGCAGCTCAAGGGGCGTGGAGGAGGGTAGGTCTTTTTGTTATGCAGGAGGAAGGTTCTGTCCCAGAGGCAGAAGTGTAGCAGCCTGCCTGCCTAGTAAAATGTAACTTCTTGAGAACTGAAAAAACACTTAAATATTAGTATCGTATTACTGAAAATTGTTTGTTTTTAAGTTAAAGAAAATAGCTTCTGTAAAAAAAAAAAAAAAAAAAAAAAAAAAAAAAAAAAACACGTTTTGTTAATGATGTTGTTGATAGAGAATGAGATCAATTAACTGAGGCAGAAATGTAGCAACCTGTCTGCATAATAACATTGTTAATTATTCTATTGTTAATTAACTGTTCCCATTCTCAGTCAATTCCCCCAGGAGCATAAAAATCTGTAGAAGTTTTAAGGCCCCTATATTGTCAGAGTGATGTAAAGCCTTATAAATGACAGTAAGGGAATCAACTAGAAAGATCTATGTGCTTTCTCACTTTTTTCCTGAGCCAAAGTGGCACAATGGGGTTAGATTTTTACTTACCCATTTAAAAAAAAAAAAAAAAAAAAGACTTTTGAGGGTAAATAAAACATTTACCAAGCAGTCAAAAAAAAAAAAAGTCAGGAAAATCAGAACCAAGCACTTCCCAAAGTACCCAGCTAGGTCCAGGACAATGATTAGCAAAGCAGTATGACGTTCATGTGTGAAAGTCTGAGCAATTTAAAATGACATTCTACTTTTTGTGTATGTAATTTAAATGAAAATCCAGGATTATACCTGGAATGCAGGGTATTAGTTACCAAGTATTTGTAACTTAACTTTCATGTATTTAGGAAATGCTGACTAGTTATTGTGACATTTTTCTGTATTGTAGTTTAAATAACTTACCAAAACAATTAAAACTGGTGTGATTATATTGCATTATTTTGACAAATAAAATTTGCAGAATTTTTAATTTTTTGACACAGGATTTTTATTTTTTTGGCGCAGAATCCTCCCAGGAGTAACAACACAGTTATCAAACTAGCCGGTACCAACAATCTAGGGAGTGAAGACGCACTTTTTTGTTGTTGTTTGTTTAAGTTTGTGGGCATTTATTTTCCTTCCCTCCTCCCAGAAGCTGCACTCAATTGGAAAAAAGTCATTCTCAGGCATGATTGAATGTGTGGTCATTTCCCCCCCTGTTGAATGTGACCCTAAAGAAAATAGGAAGAAGGTAGAAGGGGAAACAGATGTACATGGTAAGAAACAGAAGGGTAGGAGGAGGGGAAAGGGAGAGGAAGGTTGAGAAGAAAAATTATGATGAAAAGATGGAGATGCAGAAATTAAGTGGGAAAATGCTGAGCAGTAAACAGCAGAGAAGAGAAAATAGGGTGGGGTAAGGTATTTTCTTATTGTAATTCCATTAACATGGAAATTCTTCATAGATATCAGAAAGGAACCCTTCATATTTCAGTAATGGCCTCTCTTTGATAATCCTGGCACGGTACTAGTTTTGGTTGCTCCCTAGTAAACCTTAGGTTTTAGGGTAGTAGCTGTAAACAGTGCTGTTTTAGGATAAACAGGAATGTTTATTTTATGCAAATATGGTAATTTATTTGATTAAATTCCTAAAAGGCTGTTAATCACATGAACAATCAAGTCAACTTGAAAATGCATAAACATTCAAAAGAACTGTAATTTCCTTCTCTTGGTCTTGAAGTAAAGAGATGGTTAATCTAATATGCCCCCAATTAATTAGATTTTGGATTTTTAATCCCGTTAACTGTAATTGTCTAACTCTAAAAACAAATCCACGTTAAAGAAAAACTTGCCATAAAACTCATTAAAGGACAACTGCAAGGCAAAAATTAGCAACACTAAACAGATTTGTCTGTGGAATATTATATTAACCAGATGGGTATGGGCACAGAGTATTCAACACGGGAACAAGTTTTACTCATTTTTGCAAAAAAAAATTAAAATTCTTTGTAAACTCAATGTAATGGTTTCACTGAGGGGGTCCCAGGGTAATTCATTCTTTCAGAAATAGCTTCAATAAGCAAGATATCATCACAAGATTTCATTGAGGGGGAGGGCAGACATAACTTTCTGAGCCATTCAAAAGTATTTCTGTGTTAAGCGTGCTCCACAATCTAGAAATCTGTGCTTATCTCTTATTATTTTTCTGCTTTGGAGTTCACCTTTAAGTTGAAGAATAAGAGTTTAATTTTTAAAAAATGATTGGCTGCACATGCATTGAAGTTTCAGAACAGTAAGAAGATAATTTTTTTTCAGCATGTGGTCTGCGTGCACATGCAATGGTTAAATCTAATCTCCAAGTTCGCACGCTCAAATGGAAAAAAAATCTAACTATATTTCTCTATACAATACTCTTTTGACTACATGTAAAACAGAGTTCTTCCCTTTTTTAAAAGGGAAATTAACATAGTTTACGCTCAGCTCTCTAGGTCCTAAATCCCAGTCTAGTGCTCTAGCTACTAAGCCACATGTAGGACATGTAATGCAGTAGTCAGCAGTCCTCTACCTGTCAGCCCTGTTTCCTCACACTGCAATGATGTTCACAGCACCTTGTCTTAGTGGGCACCAAAGCTGTGATGAAATTCTGTGCAGCATCTCTAAAGAAAGGCAGAACTCACAACCTAGTGGCAGGCTTGGCGGCCCATTGTCATTTTAAGCTACTTTGCATCCTGATCTGGGCTGGGACTGGAGAGACCCCACATGTAACTTAACCAGCACTGAGGGCCTCTCTAAATTAAGACAGCTTTCCAGGCTGTCCTATGGGCTGCAGCAATGCCCAGAATCTAGGCACTGCTGAGGCCCACCCCAACAAACCGCTCCTCTCCTAGTCCCACCCCATCCCCGAACATTCCTTATATGTGAGGTTAGGAGGGGTCCTCTGAGGGCAACATTATTGTTATCTTTCACAGCTTCTGTGGCAATGGAATCCTCACCTACTTGGAATCAGAATATTTTGGGCCTCTTGTACAGCTCCAACCCTTCTTCTCAGCATAAAGTATCCAAAGCAGGAGTGAAGATCTCATTCCAGACTTTATTTCAAAAGAGCTCTGGGCCAGATTTTCAAGTGCCCAACACCTAAGATTGTTGTCAGATTTTCAAAAGAGTCCAGAACACAATGTAACTATCTATTTTGAAGATAAATATCAGAGGGGTAGCTGTGTTAGTCTGTATCCACAAAAACAACGAGGATTCCGGTGGCACCTTAAAGGCTAACAGATTTATCTGGGCATGAAAATTACATGCTGTAATTTTCACTCCATGCATCTGAAGAAGTGGGTTTTTTTACCCACAAAAGCTTATGCCCAAATAAATCTGTTAGTCTTTAAGGTGCCACCGGACTCCTCGTTATTTTGAAGATCTAGCCCTAAGAGCCTAGAGGAGAAAGCTAGGGATTGGATCTGACAAAATAAAAGGCATTCAAAAAACCATTTGAATGGATAACCAAAATACCCAGATTTGAGAAAAATGCAAAACTTTTCCCACAATACCCCCCCGCCACACACACACACACACACACACAGAGTCCAATCCCTGAAGGCTGAAGGGATGAGAGAAAAATATATCTTTATGCATACACTTTATTTTGTGACATGCTTAAATACCACTGTGATTAATGCTGTACAAGAACCTAGATAGATACCTTCAAAGATTTAAGATGACCTTCAAATGAAAAAATTCTCTGCACTTTTTTTCTTCTCTATAATGTATTTAAAGGCCTGCCTTATTTTGTTTTAAACACATGAAAAATATAGGCTTTTTTTTTTTTTTTTTCCGGCTGAAGATCTCAAACTAATGGATTGTGACATCAAGACACTGAAACCATGGCAAATAAGACAGGAACAAAGTTTAGTCAGACTGTTTAAAACTTAGTTTTTTTATTAGCTTTTGTTAACATCTAATTAACTAACTCACACACAGGAGAAAATTTTTCTTTGTGAAAGACTCAACCCCCTACCTGTCCACCTAAGAACTTAGGCCTTGGCTACACTCGGGAATTCACAGCGCTGCCGCGGCAGCGCTGTGAAGCGCGAGTGTAGTCGCGCCGCCAGCGCTGCGAGAGAGCTCTCGCAGCGCTGTATGTACTCCACCTCTCCGAGGGGAGTAGCTTGCAGCGCTGCGAGCGAGCGTGCAGCGCTGCAGGCTCTGATTACATTCGCGCTTCACAGCGCTGTACTCGCTGCGCTCGGGGGGAGTGGGGGGCGTTTTCACACCCCTGAGCGCAGCAAGTTGCAGCGCTGTGCAGCGCCAGTGTAGCCAAGGCCTAAGAAACTCCCACTGAATTTCTCTAGTTCTTCCAGGAGCACTTCAACAACAACAACAACAACAAAGCAGGAAAAAAACAAAACAACACAACTCCTTCCAAGCCTTCTTTATCCAGACTGAAGAAGAGAAAAAGTAGCAAATATCCAGAAAACATGATATTCCTTAGCTACTAGTTTCCCCTTTGGCCTAGATGTTGAAGGAATCAAACATAAAATTCTTTGCTTTTCTTAAAAGGGCCTGTCTACATATCCAGTTACAAGAATAAGAGCTCAATTATCTTGAACTAAATACAATTCTATCTTGAAAAGTGAATACAAATAGTATCTTGAGGTCCTACTTTAGTTGTGCTTTAATTACTTCTATATCAAATTTGCTTAGTGTACAAAGTTAAAATTTTATTTCTAGTTCTCCTCTATACAAATACTACCCTATGATCTGAGAGTCAAGCTAGATTCTCTCCTCCTTTCACATCACCAATAAAAAAAAGTTCTGGGGGCCAAATTATGCTTCATTTACACCTGTGTAGTGCTATTGGCTTTTACAGGGATTGTGTTTCTATAACAGAATATAATTTGAAGAAACTAGGACAGCCCAGGTGTACTGAGAACTTAATCTGGCTTTGCCACTTTTTTCCTTTATTACTAACAACTATGCATGAAGAAAAAAGGATCATTTATTTTTCAGATCACAGGTTGTGGGGCTGAATGAGGTTATTTGCAGATCTAGCAGTTAGAAAGAGACCTCCTTTTACCTGTAAACTAAGAAAACTTGATATGCAAATCAGTGAACCACAATCAACACAGAGTTTCATGATACCATTTTTAGAGAATCACCTTTTAGATTTTAAAGAATGCCAATGTTCCTATAAGTACTTCCAATCAGGCCAAATTCTTAATAAAAATGTATCACCATATAAAAGGCCTTAAAAGTCTTCTTACAACTCCTCCCCAATTATGGGGCGGGGGGGGTGTGATTAAGGGAGCTTTAAGAGTGGAAACAATCATGTAGGCTGCCTGATCCCTAAATAGCTTTTATAAAAGGGTATTTGTCCTCTCCAACAGGCATACAAATTAACAGTTACAAACTCTTATAATGAGGTTTCCCTGTCCAGTACTTTGTTCCACAGATGTGCACTACAACATAAACCATCTTTGTAAGGTAAGTCTATGCAATTAAGTTCTACCAGTACTTAGCTTTTTCTTAAACTTCTCTCACTGAGCCTATGTTTGGCTCATTTAGTCCTGCAATCTTATGTGAATATGTATTCAATGAGAAGTTCCACTGAAATCAACAGGAGCAAAATTATTCATATGCGTGTTTACAGAACTGGGGCCATAGTCTGAACTGTCTCATATATTTTCATTAAACAAACCCTTGCTTTTTCAGTATGAGTAAGGATTTGCATAACTTTGGCAAGCCAGTTAGGACAAAATTAAGGTAACAAAAATGCAAAACCCTCAGTCTTTCAAACTTACAAGAGAGTATAAATGTGTATATTTTCAGTATGCTCAAAGGCCAGTTAGGGATCATTCACAGGTAGTGTAGGGCTTATGCCTTAAACTTGCAAAGTTACACCAAAATCCTATCTGACACTGCAATTTGTCTGCAGGGATATTTGCTGGTCCTGAACAGCTCAATTATATATTCTGAAAAGCAACTAATGCATATAGTTGTGGCTTCTTGTTAATTTTTTAAGTCTTATCAAAAAGGGGGCCAAATCTTGAAAGTTTCTTTAAACTACATCTAGTTTACCAACCAATTCAGTAAAATCAGTAATGATCTTCTGCCCATGCTTCAAACTGTATGGGCAATTAATAGTTTTAAATGGAGGGAGGAGCTTGCTAGTTAGTTCTGGTAACATGATGGGCTATGCTTTAGGGTTTTCTAAAAATAAGATCATACTGGTCCAAACTGTTAATATTGCTAACAAATTACACATGGACTGTGAAGCAAATATAAGGTAACAGGCCCATTTTAAAAAGTAAATTAGGCAGTTCAGCTCCTATGTCTTATTGAACGCCAATAGCACATAAGCCCCTAAATGCCTATATCATTTGAAAATGGGACTTAGACTGCTAAATCTTTTATGCCTTGCAATGCTGAGCAACACCTAAATACCTGTAAAAATCTGATTCCAAGTGCCTAGCAAACCTATTTCCTCTTAATTCTTTTCCCAGAAGAGAGCAAAAAAATCATTTTTTCTTAAATTCCCTTTTCAAACACACTAACCTACTTCAATTAAACTTCAGAAAAAAGACTCAACCCTTTGACAGATATTTCTACCTCAGAACCATTTTACAAAAGCCTAAGCTGCCTGACAAGGGTTTAATGGAAAGGCCAATGAAACATAACCTAAAATCTAATGTTGTTAAGAAATATTAGTCAACTTCTATAACTGATTTCAGTATTCGTATTTGTCTGATGAACCATTAACTAAACTTAGCTGGTGACTTAATATCAAAACATGAGTTAAACTCTATCCACGTGCATATAGGTGCAAGCGTCCCAGCATAGGTTAACCGCTGAATAGTATATGTATATCTTATGAATCAGTTACATGTTATAGTTAGGGTGACCAGACAGCAAATGTGAAAAATCTGGGGGGGGGGGGTGTAATAGGAGCTTATGTAAGAAAAAGTCCCCAAAATTGGGACTCTCCTTATAAAATCGGGACATCTGGTTACCCAAGTTGTAGTAGACGTTGTTGGCGAAAAAGGATCTATTTCCACAACGCTGACAATGTTATGTATAAATTGAGCCTTACCAATTTCATAGCTGTGAAAAATGTGTCAAAGACCATGAAATAAGCCCTTCCCCATGAAGTCTGATCTCCCCCTTGCTGCTGGGAGCACCCCAGTGATGGGGCTCCTAGCTGCAAGTCCCACCTGGGCTAGGGAGGGAGAGGACTTGTCCTTCCCCTGCACACCCACTCTCGAGGAGATCAAACCCACCTTGGAGTGCCTTCCCCCTGCTGCAGGAAGATCCCTGCCCAGCCTCAGAGGTTCTTGCAGCTGGAGGTGACTTGTGGAGGTGGGTCAGATATCCCCCTGCTCCTGGGAGGGCCCCAGCTAGGGGAGCTCCTAGGTGCGAGTCCCTGCTGGGCTGGGAAGGGATAGCACTTGTCCTTCCCTTGCATGGTGGTGGGGGGGGGGGGGGAGAGAAGAGAGAGATCAGACCCACTTCCAGCTACTTTTTGGGTTGGGATCCCCCATGGATACAACACCCTGAAATTTTAGATGTAAACTGCTGAAAATGTGAAATTAACCAATTTTAAAACCCTCTGGCTGTGAAATTGATCAAAATGGACCATGAATTTGGTAGGGCCCTATGCATAAGGGATGAAGAAGTCCTAATAACAGCCTGGCTGCACATAAATGTAAAATATTTACCAGAGAAAATTTAAGAATTCTATTTCATGCTATCATTATGAAGGGAGATCCTGTCAACAGGTTGGCAGGGAAGGGATTAACACACCATTTTGTGAGAGGGAAGACCACAAGTACTGGACCTGTGTGAAGAGCTTTACCAGTTAGTAGGGCGGGGTTAGCTTTGTGGAACCAGTTCTGCCTAAGCACACAGAGAGTTAGAGGGTTGCAGTCTTGTCTATATAAAGAAATGCCAGATTAATTTGTCATGGTTTTGCAGCTATTTAGCTAAATGCAATGCAACTTTGTGTGGACATGTACATCTGTTTAAACTTAGCATACATCAGTTCAACTTGCCTTGTTCTGAAAACTAGACTTACGTGATGTAAATGTCCACACATAAAGTTTGCATAGTTAGCTAAATCAGTGCAAAACAACACCTTTAGCTAACCAGTGCAACTTCTGTATTTAGCCCAGGACCTAGTGTAGTAATGAGGAAGGATCTTTAGGAAGAGGACTGGAGCTGATGAAAAGTACTGTATAGGGATTCCTCCACTTCTTTAGAACTTAGCTAAAGCAAGCCACACCTTTAGCTGAGGGAAGCCCTGTTGTAGCTGTATTTGATCAGTAAAGAGACAGGACAGACTCAATATTTACCTTTCTGTTTCACAGTAAAGTTCACTGCAAAGGTGTATAAACTCCCCCCCCCCCCCCCGCACTTCTTGCTCTAACCACCCTGTCATACGTTGTGTATTTAGTGTCAAATAGCTATGGAACCATTTTAATTGCACATATAGTGCCAGATGTCTTACAGACAAGCATGAAGGCAAAACAAAGATAACTGAATGAGAGAGCTTACAGTGTAAATCATGGTGTTGTATATTACTCCTGGGAGCATTCTGCACCAAAAAATTAAAAATTCTGCACACAATATTTTAAAATTCTGCAAATTTTGTCAAAATAACACTACATAATCACACCACCTTCAATTATTTCAAAATAGCTGTCAGCAAGTATGTCTGTAACAATACGGACACACACATTTCCCCAGGAGTATAGAGGAACTGGGTTGTCGTAGGGGTTTCTTTAACTGTTTCTCTGTCCCCTTCCCCCACCAGAGCCCAGCCGGGTGGGCCAGACACCTGCAACCCCTCCCCCATGAGCTCACCTGTGGTGCCCCCCAAGCCAATACACCCACACACAAAAAACCCTCCCCAGAGCCCAACAGCTGCCCCCCAGTCCAGATACCTGCACCCTCCCCCCCCAGAGCCCAGCTGTGGGGGGCCCCCTTGCCCAGATACCATCCTCCCCCCCCCCCGAGCCCAGGGATCCAGAGGGAGAAACAGCTAGATGCTCAGTCCCAGGCTTGCAAGGAGTTTCCTGAGCCCCGCCCTCTCCTTCCCTCAGGGCATGCTGGGAACTGCAGCTGCCAGGAACCCTCTAGCTCCCTCCCCCTCCCCCAACCGTGTCTTCTATGTGCAAGCTGGGCTCTGCTGAGTCCAGTGGCCCCTAGCAGCACTGCGGGGGGGGGGGGAGAAATTCTGCGTGCATGTTAATTTCTGCAAAATTCTGCATTGCACAGTGGTGCAGAATTCCCCCAAGAGTAGTATATTTATTCCTCTCAGGACATCCAGTTCAAATTTGCTTTGTCAAGAGACTTTTTTCAAATTGCCAAAACAAAAGAAGTCAAACTGTGTTCCACTGTCTCTTGGTATATAAACACAAGCAGATTCACTAACTGGAATATAGAGGAGCATTTTATTGATCTATGAACCAAAACAGAATTTTCCTCTTTCTAAGTGTATTGGCTCAGCAGTAGCAACAGGAGCAAAAATTCCTCTTTGTCAATAAACAGATATGACCCTAAGGCAAACAGGGATCAGGGAGATGTTGAATAGGAATATGTTGGTTTTTAGTGTCATTTTTCTGACCACAGCCGCACTTTCTGGAAGACGTGAACTTTGAGTATCCTCTAGTGTCAAGATTTTTTTTAGATATTAAGAGACTTTTAAAAATTAAATATTGATTTTTTTATTTTTTTTAGAAAGTCAAATAAAAGGCAATTAAGCCATCCTTTGTCTGGGGGAGTCAGGGATTTTTGTCTTAGAGAGAGATTTAGTTATGAAGGCCATGAAGTCATAAGATCACATCAGAAGAATCTGAGTCCATTAGGAATGTAAACCACTCTAATGGAACTCCTCATCACAGGGAGGGAGGGGAAGAAGTGTCATGCTATAGTTCTAGAACCATAGGTCTATTTTTAACAATAAAATCAAATGCTTATACCTATGTTACTCCATCTACAATCCTCAGGCCACCATACCAGGAAAAAAAATGCCACAGAGAAAGTGGAGAAGTTGGGAAGGCTTATATGTTGAGTGAGAGTTAGAGAACAAGTTGTTGTCAATGGGAACAATCATGGAACGAGTGTGTTTTTAGTGGGGTTCTGCAGAGATCGGTACTAGGTCCGATGCTATTCAACACTTTCATCAGTGATTGGGAAGTAAATATACAAACTGCTGATAAAACTTTGCAGATGACAGACTGGTGGAATGGTAAATGAGGACAGGGTAATCATACCTTGATAAGTAAGGCTCATGCAAAAAAAAAAATGCATTTTAATACAACCAAATGCAAAGTTATACACCTAGGTAAGAACAAGGAATGCAGGCCATACCTACAGAATTCTGAAATAGCCTCTCATTCCTGACATAGTTCAGTATTTCTACCACTTCCTGAGTAAACATGAAAGACAAGGAGCATGTACAAAATTTATAACTTGGATTGAACAAATGCCTGCCTATAATCATAGCTGATTCAAATATATTTGAGGGTTGAGTTTTCCTTTTTCTCATCGTGTAAGAGGCAATCCACGTGAGTAAAGGCATATACCAGAGAAACTATTACAGTGTAAGTGGCTACATGACACGTATGTGGCTTGGCAACACTGCGCAAACAGCAAACAGTGCAAACAAACAGACCTCAATATGAAGCAATCCAGCGTCACGTAAAAGGGGACACATCTAGCTTAAGCACCTGACTAATGCCTGGTAAACAAATATGGCTTAGTCCAAACAAACATTTTCAGTATGATCTTAAACTCTGCTGAAAAGGGGAAACTGGACATAAGTGACTGATGGATGCCAAGCAACAGCAAGTTGTTAGAATCATACAGGTGCCCAAGTTCTTGAGTTGCTATTTTAGTTTTATGGTGTTTCTATGTGCTGCAAAATGTCTCTAAAAATGTGAGACTAAACCAGTTAGTCCTGTGAGTTTCACCTCCTTACAAACTCTGCACAGAGTCTAGGTTTGAATATCAGGACAAGCTAACTCAAAGGAAACAAAAGTTAAATTTTAAAGTGTCAAATTTGTCTCAAATGACTTTTTCAATCACAAATCCATTTGTTCCACATTGACAAAACTGGATATGGATTTTCAAAAGTTCCATCTGGGAGGATGTACCAACACAACATCACCATTTCCCTGAATGATACTTAAAATTAGAATTACTAGCAGTGAAGAAACCGAAGCAGCAAATGAAATGTCAATAATGAAACAATTTTGTGTACATGATCTTAATTCTCACCTATGGCCCCATATATGCCTTTATGGAAAGTAAGTAACAGTACGTAACCATGGCATGTTATGCAACAAGTTGTAGAACTATTGATTTTTCAATCACTTATTAAGATGAGTTAAGGGAAAGATTTGGATCTTAACTCCTCTGGTTAGTAAACACTGAAATGATAATTTCCAGGCCTGCACTTGAGCACACAACCAAATTTTATAAACAGATGATTACTATAACATTCATAATTGGCTGAAAAGCTATGAATAACCATTTAAAGGTAACAAGCAAAGGGAGAGAAAAAAAATTTTTTTTTTTAAGCAAGCCCTGATACATGCTTTCTCTAGCAACACTCTGACACACACTCTCTAGCAACACTACATTATTTTCCTACAGTTCCCCCCAAATTGCTATGATGTCACAGTTCAGGGCAACTGTAACACTACAGCATCCACCTTGTCACACTGTGGTTGTTACCATGCATGGGAGGTAGCCACAGTGGAAAAATCTTAGTGGGGGGAGGAAAAAGGCCTTTGGTGACTAGAGAACTAGTGAAACTGACCAACAGGCAAGAAAGTACAAACTAAGCGAGTAGGAAGGTCTTTTAGTCAAGACTGTTTAAAACTTTGATACCTACTGAGTATTGAACAGCCAATATTAGGTTGGCATAATTACAACACTCAGGAGTGTGAAAAATCCACACCTGGCACGAGGTAGTTAAACTGACCCAAGTCCCCATGCAGACAGCACTAGGTTAATGGAAGAATTCGTCCATCAACTTAGTTACCGCCTCTCGGGGAGGTGGATGACCTATGCCGACGTAGTGTCTACACTCAAGCACTGCAGCATTGTAGCTGAGCCCCTGTAGCATTTCAAGCATAGACAAGTTCCAAGTCTCAGAGGGTTTATCTACACAGCAAGCAGTATCCCGCAGCAGCAAGACTCAGGCTCACGCTATAGCACTAAAAATAGGTGTTTAAATGTTTGGTTTGGGCTTGGCTGCTGAAGCCCATCCCCCTCCTTAGACTTCAGAGTCTGAGCTCTAGTCCAAACCCAAATGTCTACATAGCTATTTTTAGTGCCATACTGTGAGCCTGTGTCCGCAGACCCAGGTTCTGAGGCTCGCTGCTGCAGGGTCCTGCTTGTTATCTAGACGTATCCCAAGAAGCCCAGCTGTCAGATCTGAAACGTCAAAGGTTATGTACAGGTATTTAGTTTCTGTCCTTCTATCCTACTCTGCTGTATCCAACTCAAGACAGGTTAAATAAAATAAGCTTAGCCAGAGAACTTTAGTGTGAGAGAAAATCAGCACAACCAACCCAATAGCTCATGCCAACCCTTGGTTTTACGTAGTGGGAGAAGAGAGCTGGGAAGTATACTGCTGTTATAGACCTCCTTATATCACCTGTTCAGGTTAGGTTTCAGGATAACAAAGCATAGACACTGACTCCGTGAGTGCTCCGAAGCTGGAGCACCCACAGAAAAAAACTAATGGGTACTCAGCACCCACCAGCCACCAGATCAGTTGTTCAGCAGCTCCTCCCTCTTCCCCCCCACGCCTCCTGGAGGGGCGGGAAGAGGCAGAGCGAAGGGGGAGTGTGCTCAGAGGAGGGGGTGGAGCTGGGATGGGAAAAGGCTGGGTGGGGGAGGAGCAGGGGCAAGAAAAGGCGGGGCTAGGGTGGGGTCTTGGCGGGGGAG
Organism: Emys orbicularis; assembly: GCF_028017835.1. NCBI lineage: Eukaryota > Metazoa > Chordata > Testudines > Emydidae > Emys > Emys orbicularis. The sequence goes on from NC_088690.1 coordinate 18,965,025, forward strand.
AGGAGGGGCGGAGCAGGGTGGAGTACCTCGGGGGGGGGAAAGCTGAAAGTCAGCACCTGTGTCACAAGGAATCTAAAATATTAACTTTTTAAGAATTACCACACGGTAGCAAGGGGACTTTTTTTTTTATTATTTCAAAATTAAAATATAAATCAACTTTCTATTCCTTTTTTGCAACAGGATGAGTCTGATTCATCCTATGTGACTCAATCAAAAAACAATACAATTACAGTGGGACAGAGATTGTTTTCCTGTTTGCTACAGTGGAAATGGGTATGGGTTCATTCTAAGTATTTCCAGCTAATAAAAGTGAAGCAGTTTGAAAAATATTGTTTCACTTGGAACATTAGCAAGTTAGTTTTCACCAATTTGGATGATGATTAATAGAGGATGATGGTTAATGACTACCACTAATAACTCATTTTAATAAAAGATCTCAATTCCCTGTAAATTCCTACTATGCCAGTTGTCACAATGGGTGAACAATTGGTACTACCCTCTACAATCCCAAATGCCATTCATTCTCAGAATATTTCTCAGAATGGTTCTGCTAAAGTGATCAACAATGAAAAGGTAGTGATACTTCAGTTGTCATTAGGGTTCAGAGTCACTAATCATTTGTATAACAGTAGCTGTTAGAGGCTACAACAGTTCAGGGTTCTACTGTAGTAGACACTGTACAGACATGTATAGAGCCCTACCAAATTAACGGCCATGAAAAACGCACCACGGACCGTGAAATCTGGTCCCTTCCCCATGAAATCTGGTCTTTTACCCTATACTACACAAATTTCATGGGGAGACCAGCATTTCTCAAATTGGGGGTCCTGACTCAAAAGGCTGTTGCAGGGGGGTCACAAGGTTTTATGGGGGGGGGTCACAGTATTGCCACCCTTACTTCGCTGCTTCAGAGCTGGGGGCTGGAAAGCGGCAGTTGTTGGCCAGGTGCTCAACTCTGGAGGCAGCAGCGCAGAAGTAAGGGTAGCAGTACTGCAACCCTCCCTACAATAACCTTGCAAACCCCCACCCATTCTTTTTTGGGTCAGGACCCCTACAATTACAACACTGAAATCTCAGATTTAAATAGCTGAAATAATGAAATTTACTATTTTTAAAATTCTATGAACGTGAAATTGGTAGGGCCCAAAACATAGTATGAGACAGTCCCTGCCCCTAAGAGCTTCCCAGTGTTAAAGCTCCCAGGGGGAGCTTTTCAACATCAATTACAGTCAAGCACCTAGCTCCCACTGGAAACAAATACAGGAGAAAGGTGCCTAAGGCCTGTCAGATAGTCAGAATGCAAGGAGAAACAGGCACAGAGAAGTGACTTGCCCAAGGTCAGACAGCAGATAAGTTGCAGAGCCAAGATCAGAACACAGGTCTTTCGACTCCCCCTCAAGAATTAACACCCCATTGGTAAGCAGAGGATGCCGTATACACCTGTTTCAGGTGTTTCAGTCAGTATGCAGACCCAGGGAGACCAGAACTACATCTGTTCATATTCTTAAGCTTAGTTAGAAATTTAACTTAAATAGGTCAGAAGCCAGACACATGTCAGTATGACATACCATTGAGTACTGGACAAGCCAAGTCCAACAGCTGACACCTCCCTCCCCTTTAAGTAAATCACCACATTAAAGTGAGTAAGATTCCAAATACTTAAAGCACAAAGCTATCAACTCTCAGTACCTGTTGTGGTTTTGTTAGCCTGCTATGGAGTATTACTTGTTTAACACCTAGTTAACATTAGGCTGTTCTTGCTATTTTTGGAGCTCAGCAGCAGCAGAGCTGGATTAGAACTGTGACCTGTTATTCTGGATCACTGGGGCTTCTCTGTTACTCACTTTTGCTAAAAATCCTTATCGCTCATATCAACATGGAAAAACTAATATCCAGTTAGGTGAAAGAAAATATAACGTTCTTATCCTTCAATGGGCATTAGAGTTACCAGATCCTGTGTAAACATTCCCTTTGAATCTAAGGGCCAGTTTCAAATATGTTCCTATCAAATAAAAAACTGCAGTCAGTACCCACTCATTTGTTGTCACTGACTTCTCAGCCACTTCATAGAATCATAGAATATCAGGGTTGGAAGGGACCTCAGGAGGTCATCTAGTCCAACCCCCTGCTCAAAGCAGGACCAATTCCCAACTAAATCATCCCAGCCAGGGCTTTGTCAAGCCTGACCTTAAAAACCTCTAAGGAAGGAGATTCCACCACTTCCTCCCTTAGTTCAGCATAACTTGAACTTTGTCTGTTAACTCGATCCTATAACTTCCCACCCTTTCCTTTCCCCCATTTTATCTGCAGAAAAATGAACAGTCCAGCAAAAGACACCTATTAAAAAGATTAACAAGTGTTAACAGATTACTTATGATACAACTCCTATGAATAAAGAGATGTATATTCATGTCAATGTTGGCATCCGAAATATCCAGACAAGTGCCAACTGTGACAAAAAACAAGCTATTATAATGAGGATGACAAAAGCAAGATATGAAAAGTGTCTCATTTTTGTATTGCTCTAAATGGAATTTGTTCTTCCAATTATTTCCTCCAGCTTACTATTTTTTTTCTATTAGTTATTTATTAGATAGCTTACTACCCTACTTAACCAATCAGAGAAAGCATGCTATGTGAAACACCACTTACTTATTTGGTGAACTTCTGTAAAGCACTCAGAGATTGTGATGAGGAGCAAGGAATAAATGTCTTGATAGATTCCTTAGAAATCCATCTGGCCTCTGAGGGACACAGCCCTCTTGAAAACCAGTAATTCCCTCCTGCAAACCTGCCTATGAGACACCCTGTCAATCTGTGATTATTTTTTTTGTCACTTTCCTAGTTATTCTACAAAATTCTCCTAGTCTGTGAAAGACTCATATAAATGGACAAACAGAAGGAAATGTTGACAGTGACCATACAAAAACTACTGTCAAAACCACAAAGTAATTTAATGGAATAATTTTTCCTCTAATTTTTCATGTCTAATAACTGTAGGTATTGTAACAGCAAGTTTAAAAATAAAAGTGTGTGTGGGGTTTGTGGTGTGTGTTTTTTTTTTTTTTTTTTTTTTTAATCTTGTCACTTTATGACTATTTTACTCCTGAGTTCTCAAAATCCTACCTCTTGAGGTTCAGGTACCTCTTCTTTTGTTTGTTCTATTCTCCTAGTAAGATGGATTTTGGTATCCTTCAGCCCTTTAAAAAGCTTTATTGCTGAACAGAGCAAGCAGAAAGCATTATAACTGTCTGAATCATATGTTCAAAACACTGAAAGCAATTTGCTATAAATGCAGCAAGTGTTTGTTTGCTATTACCCAGACCTGAAAAATCTTAACTGCATCCTGAGTACTCTAGAGATTTTATGGTTGTGTTTACATCCTGAATACACCAAGGATTTTATTATTGCATTAAAGCTTATATTGTTCCTGTAAGGAACTGCAACTTTTGGAGAGGAAAGGGAAGAAAAGCTCAAATGCTGCCAATTTATCATTCAAAAGATTATCTTCTCCTCCACATGCATACAGCTCTTTAATACTGAAGGGCAAATATACTTCCAACTGTTCATTAACTTCCAATAGATGAGATATGGGGCCAGAACCAAGACCATGGGTCCAAACTCCTTTGAGATCAGCATCTAAACTTTGCAGCCTAGGCTCCTCTCTATAAACTAAAACTCTTTTAGTTTATAAACCTGCTTTTTAGCTCACTGGTATTCTTCATGAAGCCTAAGACCTATTTTGTCATGTTTTCAGTGTAAAATATGTCTATCCCCTCCAGCTCAGGCTGGATATATGATCAAACTCTGATCCTTACTTACAGATATAAATTTCTTGCCCCTCTGTATATTTTTTTACCTGCACTTATCAAAATAATCCAAACACCTTGCCAGGGCCATAGCAACAAAGAACATGGCCCACTCCGAACATATGTCCGGGCGGGGCCCCTTACAATGCAGAAACTGGAATGCGGTATTTATTTTGCCACTTTTAGGGGCCCCCTTCCTTGCGGGGCCCCCTCCGGTCGGAGGGTACGGAGGGCGCTCGCTACGCCTCTGCACCTTGCTGTTTAGAAAAACTCAGAATAAACTCTGAGGTAGAATGTCTGAGGACTCTCTTATGGAGTTTCTCCAAGATTCTGTGGAAGGGGTGGGGTAGTACTATCACCAATAAGTTGGAGAGCCCACCCTCAAACTTGGCAGATCCCCAAAGACCTGCATGGATTCTAGAGGATTTGGTTCAACACTGGATCTGACCCATGGCACCCTTCATGCATCACCACCAAACTGTGGCAGCATGGTGATCCAGGAATCCCTTTGGATTGCTCTGAGGAAAAAAGAATACAGCTTAAAAGGGTAGGTAGGGGGATATGTGCATCCCTCCTACTCTTCCCTCTGTGTACACCTCTGATTCCAGAATCTCCCTATAAGGTCTTGAAGAGAGTATTGTGGTGGTGGCTTATACTTCCACACAGGAAGGGGGAAGCCTGCACGTGGATTTGAGAGAGATCCAGGCACTGGTTTGCAACTCTATAAAATGCACTAACATTTCTATAGCTTTTACAAATTACTGTTGATCACAGCACAAACATGCGCAGGCCCCGCGGGACAGCCTGGGACTGAGGGAAACTGTCAACTGTTCCAAAAATCTGTTAATATTCCTAATTTCAGAATCAGATTGTCTTTTAGAACCATATTTTAATATGAATCCTCTGAGATTTCTTAAATTTAATGAAATTAGAGATTCTTTCCAGTTTTAAACACGTTTATATTCTTCAGTAAGTAATTTAAACTGTTTAACACTTTGATTGTTTAAGCACAGTATAGTAAGTTTTTTCTAACCCCTACTAACAAAAACTCTGATGTTTGTGGACTTGCTCTGTACAAGATTAGCAAATTCTTCTTACTGGAATTAGATGAAATGCCTTGCAAACAGGGTGGATAAAAATCCAATGATTTTTTTTCAATCAAAAATTGATTTTTTTTATTTAAATCGGATTTTTTTTTTTTTGATAAAATGCTTTTTGAGGAAAAAAAACTATCTAAAGATAGTTTTTACTTAAGATACATTATAGCTCAAAGATATCTCATTATGGAATAGGGATTATAAATTCTAATTCTATAGTATGAGACAATATATTCATGTAATGTTTACGAAAAATTTTGTAAATCAGTTCCAATAGTTCATAGATTAGGGACCCAATCTTAAGCGGTTCCACAGGCTTCTGTATAGATTATTTAGATTAATCTTTCTACTACCCAATGGGACTCAGTGCTCAGTCTAGAAGATACCATCAGAGATGCTTAGTTTTGCAGTTCTCAAACTGTGGATTTGTGTCTCCAGAGGTAACATGTTTGTTAACAGCAAAAATGTTTTTAATATATAGAGGTGAGAAATAACAGACCTCAACTCTATTGTCCCTCTGCAAATTTGTGTACACAGAGTCAATCCCTTACCTCTCTCTAAAAGTGAAAAGTTTCAAAAAGTTCAATGAATAGAAGATTGTTGGGGGCGGAATAGATCTGGACAAGGAGAAAAAGTCTGGAGGTAAATGTGAGAAGCGAGAGACATATGCTTGTTTTGTTAAAATATTATATGTTTGCTGTTGAAGAAAACTATCTAGAATACTTAATGTTGTTGTTTTAGTTAAATAAAACAATTTATAAATAAAATAAATTAATGGAGATATCCTATCTCCTATGACTGGAAGGGACCTTGAAAGGTCATTGAATCCAGCCCCCTGCCTTCACTAGCAGGACCAAGTACTGATTTTGTCCCAGATCCCTAAGTGGCCCCCTCAAGGATTAAACTCACAACCCTGGGCTTAGCAGGCCAATGCTCAAACCACTGAGCTATCCCCCCAATTTTAATTTAAATGTCTGTCTGGTGATGTTCTCCTCCTAATACAGCATGGCAAGAAAATCCTCCAAAATTAATGATTAACCTGTTGAATTGGAGATGGTTCACCTCCCAATGACTTCATAAATATCTGCTTCAAAATGAAATAACCAAACAATCATTCATTTTCTGATATAGCTGTAAAACTAATCTGAAAAGTATACATTTTTAAACAGTGTTTTATTTTGAAAAGTGTGTACCTTCTAAAAATGAAACCTACATCTATCTCTGAGTTGTGAAGATATGTATTAAGGTTGTAACGACCAACAATAATGCACTTTTATGTAGAAATTCATGATTAAATTGAGTTTTCCTGACTAGTGATTTAAATCATGATTTAAATCAATTTCATTAAATCAAATCCACCCTGCTTGCAAGTATTGTGAATCCCAACTGGAAAGTAGATGGCATTTGCAAAATAGAAAGGGAACTGTGGGAATATGTGTGCAAATGATATTTTAATATTCCACATTTGATACCAGTCTAATCTCGTTTATGACACAAGAACCATAAATTCTTTTTCTAATCTTCCAAAGTTATTTGAATGAATGTACTGCTCCAGACTAGGTAATCTGCTTTGTATTTATTGGCACCTGCCATGTAATGCCATGTAGTACAAACTAAGCTCAAGATGCAATTTCCTGCACACTTAAAAGTGTGTGGAGGAAGTGCCTACCACTCCCCATATATGGTCACAATAGAACTTAGTGCACATTGTACACTAGTGATTAAGCACCATCTAAGATATGTCATGGTACTCAACCAGAGTCAGGGAACTTGTACTTTGATTTTGCCCCAAAGCAGAAGAGACTGTATGAAGTCTCTTGTACAGAAAATGTAACTTGTCCAAGCAAGCCTCTGGAGTTAAAATTACAAAAAAGTTGAAAAACTCAGTCAAAATACCTGGTCAAATGTAATACATAGCTCAGTGTAAACCCAACTCTTAGTTGTAGATTGGGTAATAAGGAGATTCAGTCCTGCATAGCTTATAGATGCCTTGAAATAGTTCTTCAGGCACTGAAAATGTGGAGGATACAACCAAACACCCAATTTTTCAAATAAAGGATTCTAATGTACGCTTAAACCTTCATAAGATTGGTGCTATTTGTAACCAGACTGAGTTTAAGCATTTTTCATATTGAAAGACAGCTATGTAGTCTCTGTTCTAATCCCCATATACTTAAGCATGGGGATTGACATTTTACAATTTTTTTAATTTTACAATTAATCATTTTCTACATCTATAGTCTACTCCTAGACCCTTAGTACATGCATTTTTAAAATAGTGTCCTCCTAACTTGACTGTAGTGTTTATACTGCTAACACTGATAGTTCATTCTGTTAGATGTTTCGGGTGCAGGTACGTGGATGGGGCTGAAGATCAGATGTGATGTGCCAGTTAGGCAACTCAGCCATTCTGTCTCAATGCTTGCCCAACAAGAGCTAATTCAGACACTTTATAGTTACTGACTTTAAAATGCACAATAAACTAGAGATTATGAAGGGTGCCAGGAGAGAGCATCTTCTCTTTAACCAAAAAAAGGTACACTGGCAGTGACAATGCTAACTAGGGCCCAATCCTGCAAACATTTTGTAATAGGATTTGCCAGATCTGGCCCTTAGTCTGTATAGGTCAAACCAAAACTAAGAGTAATTAGTTGTGGAAGACTTGTGATCTTGAAATTAGTTAATGTGGGTCCTTTCTGGTTTGTGCATCTCCACCAAGAAATTCTTGCATTTGTAAAATTCTACTCCAGCTCGCATCAACAGGCATTTTTATCTTTTTCATAGCTTTGTTTCAGCTAACAGATTTTTTAAAAATTATTTTAAAAAAATATTCAGCTATTGCACTATAAATTCACCTAATCTAAAATTAATCTAAATTAACTTTCAAGTGTAGACAAGCCCTGAGTATCACAAGGGACAGGTTTTGTGAGCAAAAAGATGCCATTTTTTACACATCTTTCCTAGTACTAATGAGCACTTATCAAGATTGCACTATTTTGTATCTTCCAGTGACACTAACTGTGCTGATACTTTAGCAGGATATAACTTTGCTCTCTAGTGTAATGATTTGATTGTTCCTATGGACTGAGGAGATAAACTGTTTTCTTAAATGGAATTTCGACACTTTCAACTATCACAACCTGTAACACGAAGTAGCAAATTTAACAGGTTTTTCTAACATCAATACACATGGCATCAAACAGAAAATTAACTGAGTATGAAGGGTGTAAACATCTCAGAGATGGGAAAACTTAGGTATTGTCAACACTACCAAGATTCCTGCCCACAAGAGTTTAGAGATATAGACCTTAATAGGTTGCATTCTTATCTAAACTTCTCAACTAAATGTTAAAATGTCACTTTTTAGGGTGCTTTACAGTCAGTCAAGCGTTGAGCCCCTTGTGAGCTTCTACCTGGACCACACCTATTCCTTTCTGCAAAGAACAGTTCCTTTTTCCTACTTTATGCCTAACGTTGCAACTTGTATACTTCCTTATTCTGATGCATCCTGCCCTTATTACGATGGCTTGTCTTCCAAGCCAATATTTCCCACGAGTTACAGCTTACTTGCCCCTCCAACCACCCAAAATGTTCCCTAAAGTACACATCTGCAGGTATCACGTCTAGTCCAGATCAACTGCATTAATACGAATAACTGCAATAAGTACCGAACACCCAGCACTAATTATCCCTATATGTTTATGCATATCACACAGAAGTGGGGCAGGGGCGAAGTTTGATCCTTCTGGCTGCATTCTGGTTACTGGGATGTGTGAAAACTAGCCCGACTAAAGGGCGGGGGGGGCGGGAGGCTTGCCTCAAATACAACCGCCTGGAGAACACAGGATGTTCTTGCATGATATAAACAGGATGTCAGCCATATCGCTTCTGGCTGGGCTGTGAAAATCCAAATTGCAAAGGCAGCTTTTTTTTAGGGAGGGGGAGATATTTAACTCTTGATCTCCCATCTGAAAGTCAAGGCCACACCGAAGCCCCTCTGCCACCCAACGCAGCCCCACTCCTGCGCCCCCCGCTCTGCGGACCCCTAGCTGGAGGCTCGCTCTGTCCTGGGAGCCCCCCTACGCCGCCCTGCCTGGGCTTCCAGGGGCAGCCCGCGCCATGGGGCAGCGAGCGCGGCCCGGGGGGGGCGCCCGGCCTCAGTCGCGCTCCGAGTCCCGGGCTCACTCACCGCTTCCGCGTGCGGCTTCCAGGCGGCGGCGGCGACGACGGGAGAGTGAGGGGGGAGCCCGGCCGCCCCGCTTCGCTCACTCGCTGCCCCGCATGGCCCCGGGCCCGAGGGGCTCCCTGTGCGCGCGCGGGGCGCCCCGGGTACGTCGGCGCGCGAGGCGAGTCAGGCAGGCGAGGGGAAGATCGAGCAGCGCTGGCTCCGTAGCACCCTCGTCTCCTCCTGGCTCAGCGCAGACAGTTTCCCTCAGTCCCAGGCTGTCCCGCGGGGCCTGCGCATGCGCACGGCGTGTCCCCGCTGCCTTAAGGTGGACTTGTCCTTTCCTCCTGTCCCCCCGCCCCTTGTCACCTTCAGCCGGGGGAAAGACCCTCAGCCCCCACGCTCAGCCTGTGGGGAGGGACACCCCCCCCCTCCAGGATCGCCCGCTGCGAGGAGGGGCGGAGCCCGGAGCCCCAGCCGGGACACTCCCGCAGATGGCGGTCCCCTGGCGGTCCGGCTTTCGGGTCAAGAGGCCGCCGAAGCAGCTATAAGGAGCCCACGGGCGATTGCCGAGGGCTGACAGGGTGCTCAGCGCTGAGCACAGCCTGGGCGCTGCCCTGGTGGGCTTTGCAAGGGAAGGCTGGTCCCCACTGGTTCCCCAGAGACCAAAGAGCCTTGCACAGCAGCACACAAGAGGAGCAGGGAGATTTTTGAGCTCTAGGGTTGAGTATTTCCCGCACAGGAGGTTGGTTCATCAGGTGCACCAATGAGTCACTAATGAACAATATGTCACTCCATATAATTCAGCCTGAAATGCTCTGGCAGGGAGCCTTCCAGCGACATCCTACTTCAAGATGGAAAGACGGGAGGTGGAAAATGAGGGTTGGTAAAGGTCTGAAGGTAACAGGACAGGAAGATCTGACAAAGAGAGGTTGCTAAAAATAGCTTATTACAAAATAGCCGTAACTAATAACAATTATGGAAGCAGGGCTGGAAGGGACCTGGAGAGGTCATCTAGTCCAGCCACCTGAAGTGAGGCAGGACCATATAAACCCAGACCACCCTGACAGGTGTTTGTCCAACCTGTTCTTAAAAACCTTCAGCGATGGGGATTCCACACCCTCTCTTAGAAGCCTATTCCAGTGCTTAACTATCCTTTTAGTTAGATAGTTTTCCCCTAATATTTAACCTAAATCTCCCTTGCTGGTGCTGCAGATTCAACCCCATTGCTTTACCTTCAGTGGACATGGAGAACCAGTGACCATTTTAAAAATGGAAATACATCCCAAGTGGTGTTTTACTATCTGGGCCTTTTTCACCATCCCAAGTGGTGTTAATAGGATAAAACACAAACTCTGACAAGTAAGATGGAGGATAAAGTGACATTTAAAAAATCAATATGCAAAGATACAAAGCAAAAAAAAAGAAGTAAATAAAAAACAAGAAACTCATAAGCAAGTCTGTGCATTTGCTAGACCACCAGGTGACATAGAGGACAACTATGAGTATAAAGTCTTTACTATAGCCAATGATGAGGAAATGTTGCTGTTTTCACAATTACAGAAGTGTAGACACTAGTAGAGATAGATTTATCAAGGTGATCAAAGAGCATAATGAGAAATTAAATGGCCTAAAGCACCTAGGCTAGATGGATTGATCCAAAAGTTCTTGAAGGAACCTCCTAAGGTCCCTTCCAACCCTGAGATTCTATGATTCTATGTAATAATCTGAGCTTCTGAAAAAAAGCTCTTGAAGGAACTGAAGAATATAACAGCTGAGCTTTTGAAGAAAAAAACCCCTATCATTAGAGACCAGGACTGAGAAGGACCAACATTGTACTCCTAACAATCCCCAAATCCTGAAAACTAAGCTGTTAAAGAAAATCAGAACAAATTCAACAAGCACAGAGTTGAGTGTAACTGTAGGGATTTGAACCAGCAGCAGAGAATGCTGTAGACCCAGCTCACTGTTGGAGCCCCATTTAAGTTAGCCCCCACAAGACTTTGATATAGTGTGTGGGGGCTTGTGGGAGAGACAGGGCTAATCTTAAAAGGCCACCCTCTTTTCATCTTGAAGGGAGGGGCTCAGACTAGGTGAGGTTCACACACCCCTTTTACTCTCACTTCACAGAAACTGGGGGAATTACTATATCCTCCATCTTCATTGGGGTAGGGACTGGGATCCCAAAGATCAGCCAGTGAGAAGTCCCTAGTTAGATTAGGGAGACAGGATGAGGCTATAAGAAGACACCCATGTTTCACTCCCTCCATTGGAGATGGGGCAAAAGATGCCTCTCAGAACAATGGAGGGAGCAGGGCGGATGGCAACTCTTAGGAAGAATGCATAGGATTGGGAACTAGACGGGGGGGCAAAGCGAACATCTCAGAAATGGGCACGGGAAACTACGCATGGAGAGGGTCATTTTGAATGGGGAGAAGGTGTCTATATTTTGGGGGAAAGCTCATGGAGGTGGAATACTAGGATTTCTAAATGGAAGACAGGGCCACCATTATCTTCTATTCTCCAGAGAGGAATGTAAGAAATGGCCATTAGTAGTCCCCTCTTATATATCCCCCCCAAAGTAGAGTTAGATGGTGCATGCTTCTTTTGGTGTACCTTATAAATAAGTAGCTATAAGCAGTTCTTCAGTTCTCACCTTACTGAGAGTGAGATAGTCACTCAATTATATAATCTTTGCAACTCCAAATTAAACATATTTTTAGCATACACAGGATGGTAGTTTTGCATCCTCTTTTAGGAGTATTATTTTGTCTCTCATTACACAAGAGTTAGGCACGTAGGTTTCATTAACATTAGTGGGAGTTGTGTGTTCATTTGTGTCCCAAAGAGATAATTTAGTATACCTCTTAATTTAATTAATCTCTTCATTGGAGGGTCAAACTATCTCATACTCAGATGAAACAGCATCCATGGAAGTAATACATTTGAATAAGGAAAACCTTGAAGCCCCGGTTTAATCAAACGGGGTTTTTGTTGGTTTTTTGTTTTTGTTTTTGCTAGTCTTACATAAAGCCACAAACTGCTGTTTATTTTTGTGTTGGTTTCCTTGGTTCATACACGTGACATTTTGAAAAATCTGCCCAAAGCCGATGCCATGATAAGACTGATTTCTTTCAAATGTGATGGATCTCCACAGCAGGGGACTAAAACTCCCAGCACTCCACTGTACATCCCCCTTTCTCTTGGCTAAACAGGAACTACATTTCCCATTAGCCATGTCCCTGGCCAGGTAAGGGGAAAGGTCCTGATTCTGAACCAAGAAGTAGCTGGGCTCTATTTGGGAGAGGGAGCAGCATGGCAGCAGGGAGCTGGAGAGACGCCCCAGGATCTGTGTACAGAGCCGCATGTGGAATGGGCTGTGACTGCTGAACATCACAGCTGGGTGCAGATCTGTGTGAGATTTATGGGGGAACAACAGTTTATGGACAGGGAACCAGTGCTCTGGGGTCCCAATGAGAGCCACTAACTGAGCCTGGATTGGAAACCTGCAAATGCTTATTTGCTGGAATAGAGACTGTACTGGAGAGGAAATCCCAGGCACTAGGACTGAAGAGCCTTGGCTCTCAATTGGTCTGCCCCAGAGACCCGAACAGAACCACTATTGCTCACTTGAACTGTAACTGTTTAAGCCTCTCTACCTAGAGCATTTGCAACTTTTCCTCTTTCCTGCCAGATGTAGTAAAAACCTTTTCCTTAGCCATGTATCTGAGTGGATATTGGGACCCACCAATATCCTGCTGAAACATCTACTGGGCATGCTACTGGCACCCCAGGGGTTTGGGCTACAGTAACTCCAAACATTAAACAAGTTTGGTGGTAATTTCATGTAATTTATTTTAGTTTAACCAGACTGTAGTGATAAAATATCTTTGTCAAGGTCCTCTCATGTTAAAGAGAGCACTTTTATGTACCGGTATTTCAACAGAACATGCTTTAGTGACAAAGATTCACTACTCTAAAGTGGATGCCAAATATATCTGACTGATAATAAATGTAACATATCTTTCTCATGCCTCAGCTTTCTCTCTTTGATTCTGATCTGTTACTTTTGTAAATGACCCAAAGTCCTTAATCTACCAAAGGGTATACTCTGTAGAATAGACTTCCTTTATATAACTGTATTGCAGAAGAATTACTGGAAGATTACTCAATTATAAGGGAAACATCACTGCACATTGGAGCAGTCATATTTTATATTCCAGTAATCAATATATATATTTTTAATTGGAACCATACTGTTCATGAACTAAGAAGCACTTAATTCTGACATCATTCCTATGTGTCTTTTATTGCAATCTTAAAAAAACCCCAAACAAACTAATTTTGACTGTATGTTTTAAATCCCCAAATTAGGGGAATTTGTATTTCTATCTGTATCAGGGGTCTAATTCTGTTTGTCTTCCTCTCTATTTAATCAGTTATGCTAAATAAATTTAATTACAAGTCTTCTCATAACATCCTTGTTTATTTCGCAACAAAAGGAGGAAAAGATTTTAACATCTGACTGACATCAGCTTAAGGTGGATTCAATATCTACCCTGCATATAGTTTTTTCTGATCTCAGATGTTACTGATTGACTTGCATGTATTTTTTCTTCTCCACAAAGATTCTGAATCCTGGGTGCATTGAAGTATGGCAGATAACTTTGAAAATGTAGGTCTACATTCCCACATATTGTAGATCACACCTTAACTCTGTAAAGAAAATTGTGATGTGTAATAAGTTTGGCCTTTGCTGTACAAGACAAACACTTCTATCTTTCAGTAAACCAAGTCACCCTGGCTTACCTTTCAGATATCCCTAATTCTGATGGATGTTGCTACACAAATTTGGTGAAATAATCATAAAGGTGACTTTCCAGAAGAGTTGTTTACACTACAATACATTCTACAGCGTTTGAAGTTCCCTGCAGGAATAATTTATTTTTATGCCTCCCACATTTGGGCCTTAGCATGGTGAGAGGAATGAACCTGCCGTGCCCACCGCCCGAATTCTTTTGTATTGGATCCAGAATTGTAGAAGTGCCCCCTCTCTTGGCTAACCAGCAAATACAATTCTGGTGGTATAAAAATCCCAGCTCCAGGCGTGAACCCTTTGAACAGTAGGACCCAGCGGCTGCAGCAGTCCAATCACCAGGCGGTTCCCGGCTGTCGTGAGCAGTAGGCTGTGTTAAAAGGCTACGTAACTGCCAGAAAGTGTGTGTGGGGGCAGCTGCAGAGAAGGACGGGCTTTACCGAAAGCGGAATCCTGCTGGCTGTGACCTAAGAGCTTGGAATTCCCATCAAGTATCGATTTGGTACAGATGAACAGATCAGGTTTCATACGTGCCACGGACTTCGTTCTATGCTCGAGGTTTTGCGGGGTGATAGAAGTTCAAGCTAGAACTAAATGTCAAACGGAGGACTGAACGTCTGCCCCCCCCCCCCCAGAAGTCCCAGCAATGTTTAGCCGCGTCTGCCATCGCTGGGGTGCTTAAAGATAGCCTCAAATCTAAGACTATGAAGAATTATGTAGGTGAAGCTGTTCCCCATTCTATTTACATCCCCTAAAGTGCTAGTTTATTCCCTCTAAAATCTGTGCTCCCCGGCCTCACCAGTTAATCAGCTGCCTCCACTTCAGAGCCGAGTGACCGGTGGTGCGTTGCATGCCCACTGTTTTCAGAGCCGCAATTTCAGGGACTGACCCTGTAAATACAGCAGTAGTAGTTTCTTTGCCTGGTAGTAAGTGTTTGCAGGAATGGATCTTAAATTAGTAATCACGGTGTGATTCTTCGTGGTAAATGGCAGCGGGGGATGTAAGAATAATTTAAATTAACTTTTTATATTGTGGCGTCCGGTGGCACTTTAAAGACTAACAGATTTATTTGGGCATAAGCTTTTGTGAGTAAAAAAACCTACTTCTTCAGTTGCATCTGAAGAAGTGGTGTGATTTTTTTTTTCTTCAACCCACAAAGTTTATGCCCAAATAAAAATGTTAGTCTTTAAGATGCCACTGGAGTCCTCTGTTGTTTTTGTGGATACAGACTAACACGGCTACCCCCTCTGATTCTTTATATTGTATCTACTTTGGCCTCAGAAGGCTTATCTCATTTTTACTATTGCTAATTTTCTACATGATGATTAATTTGACCTGGATGGGGGGGAAAAATAGTTGGTTTGGGGGAGAGAATCTGGAAATTTCAACAAATCTGAAAACACTTTTCATCCCGTTGTGTTTTGCAATGGCCTGGTTTTAATTTTCTGTGTTTCTGAACATTGAATATTTCAACTAAAAATACTTATTTTAAATGAAAGAACCATTAAAAAAATAAAAATAAACCTACCGTGTGCCTAAGCTGACCAGTCAGATGTTCTATGGGGGCAATATAGTGAAACGGAAATGGAAGACAACATTTCTTAGAAATACCAATAGGTTACATATTATTTTTTCATTAAACAAATTTCCAATGAAATAATTTAGTAACTGAAAATTTTGAAAAAAATTGAGATTTTTTCCAAAAAATCTGCTTTTGAAAAAAGGCCAAATTTTGATTGAAAAAAAAAGTATTTAAAAAAATTCTGACCAGGTCTGGGAATAATAACGAATCAAATTATAGAAAATGTATATTTTAAAATAAATTATTCCCACTCTGACTTCCTGGATCTTTGTTCCATATCTGATCCACCAAGCACTTCATGTATTTGCCACTGTGAAATACCAAATAGAAACTGAATCTAATACTCCAATTATGCACATCACTTCTCTATTGGATTTATTACTTGTATGTTTTGTGCTGCAAACAATGGCAGTCACCGCTCCATAGCTATCACAAAGTAAGGTTTCAATTCAGTGTTCCTTTTGCAGTCAAAATGCCCGTTGGTTTCAATATAAATAAATTATTGGAGATATCCTAGAACTGGAAGGGACCTTGGTCATCAAGTCCAGCCCCCTGCTTTCACTAGCAGGACCAAGTATTGATTTTGCCCCAGATTCCTGGGTGTCCACCTCAAGGATTGAACTCACAACCCTGGGTTTAGCAAGCTAATGCTCAAACCACTGAGCTATCCCTCCCTCAAGCTTAGGGGTGTGAGACCAGGCATGCAAGAATAGGCCCAAAAACTCACTCCCAGTGTAAAAAACCAGAAATATGTATGCTATTACCCAATACTCCCTCCATCTGTATGAGCTGACACTACTTAAGTCAGTTAGTGAGATTAGCACATCCACATCTTCTGGTGTGACTTTTGTGGTTTTGTTTTTGTCAATGATCAGCCCTCTGCCAAGTATTCACAGAATCCACTTCTCCATTCCATCATTCTTCCTTGAGCTGCTTCGCTTACCTTCTTACCAAACTTAATCTTTATCCCGGGCAACTAAATCCTCACTTTCCCCCGGGCCCTAAACTAGAAGGTGAAGGAAGATGACTGATTTCTGGCACAGTTAAGGCTATGTAAATTGCAATTTACAAGCCAGATGTAAGTGTTTTACTTTCTGCAGTGCTCATTTATTCTTATGAAAATAATGAAGAATACTTATTAAAAACTACCCTTCCTCCCACCTGTGAGAATGAGCCAGAAAATGTCACTTTTGCGCCTTTTAAAAATATTATTGATATTTTTCTTAGATATATAGCATTATTGTAGTTTGATCACTTTTCTTTATTGCTGTGTGGGAACTGTACAATTGATGCATTTAAAGGGCCAGAGTCTCCATCCTTTTAAATGGGCATGACAGTATGGGGACTTTAATCACTGATGTGTTAGAGGGGACTCCTGACCCTCCACTTCAAGAGAAGATTGGATAATGTCACTGCCCTGATGGAGTTTATTCCTTCTTTGATATTGATTGCTTGTTACTGTCAGAAATGATTTATAAAAACTTTTGATAACTTGTTTTTAACCTTCAGAATAATCTATATTGCACAAAGCAGGCATTTTCAAAAAGTTCCCTGGGAGAGGATACCCCCTCTCTCCTGGGATCTTCATCCCAACCTCCATCTTCAGGTTATACAAGCTGAACAACATGCTGTGCTATGCTATTAATATGTTGTTGATGATACTGCTATTAAAGTGCAGCTTCATCTGAGCATGTTTCCTCATTTCCTGATTATGGCCATTAGAAATATGTTTTGTTTTCAACAAGAGATGCCCCACATTAATCCCTGGTGTGTGGAGTTGAATCAGTGGCAGTGAGGGAAATCTTTTGCTTGGTACACATGTTAAATATCAGCCTGACATCACTGGGACTGAAACTTTTAAATCGGTGATACTCAGCCTGTGCTCTTAAAAAAATGTGTGATTCCTTAAGGCCTTGCTTGTAGCTCCTATGGAGACCTTTGATCCAACAAGGATTTCTATATCTTTGGTTGCGTGTGAGAGGAAAATCGTTGAGCTCCTGGGATTAATCCCCATTTCTCCCAGAAGCTAGGAAGGGATAGGGAGAAAGGGTAAGTGAAACATTTTCAACACAGGCACATCTTATAAACACAGCCCTACAGGGTTTGCAGCCCAAAGATTGCCACCTTATGCTACCTAATGAAAAAGGCCCAGATAGTAAAACTGACTAGTCTACCTCCATTTTCAAATCGTATAAATAATAACACTGGTCTACAATTTTTGAGACGTCGTCTGCTTCAGAGATAAAATGTGCTATTTATTATGTATTTTGATGTGCTGAAGTCAAATATGACAATTAAAACAACTGATTGGCTACTGTTTCTAAGATATTTAAGTTTTTACATTTTATGTCTATGTATATTGTGTAGATAGTAGAGTTTTAATCATAAATTGTAAACCTAGGTCTTTTCATGTGTTTATGGTTGCTTTACATGATAATATTTCACCTGTCCTGTTTATGTAACACTTTAAAAATCAGCAAAAGGGTTAGATAAATAAAATTTATTATGAAACAAAAGGCAAAAAACTATTATGTACATAGTTTAGTCCTATTCAGTGTCTACTCGGCGCTTCTTGGCTTGTCTCTTGTATTCATTAAATGGAGCATCTCTTGTCACTGTCCAGCAATAGTCTGCAAGCATTGATGGGCTCCATTTGCCCTGATAGCGTTTCTCCATTGTTGCAGTGTCCTGGTGAAATCGCTCGCCGTGCTCGTTGCTCACTGCTCCGCAGTTCGGTGGAAAAAAATCTAGATGAGAGTGCAAAAAATGTTTCTTTAGTGACATGTTGCAACCAAGGCTTTGTATTCCTTGAGGAGGTTTTCCACCAACAACCTGTAGTTGTCTGCCTTGTTGTTTCTGAGAAAACTTATTGCCACTAACTGGAAGGCTTTCCATGCCGTCTTTTCCTTGCCACGCAGTGCATGGTCAAATGCATCATCTCGAAGAAGTTCACGAATCTGATGACCAACAAAGACACCTTCCTTTATCTTAGCTTCACTTAACCTTGGAAATTTTCCACGGAGGTACTTGAAAGCTGCTTGTGTTTTGTCAATGGCCTTGACAAAGTTCTTCATCAGACCCAGCTTGATGTGTAAGGGTGGTAACAAAATCTTCCTTGATTCAACAAGTGGTGGATGCTGAACACTTTTCCTCCCAGGCTCCAATGACTGTCAGAGTGGCCAATCTTTCTTGATGTAGTGGGAATCTCTAGCACGACTATCCCATTTACAGAGAAAACAGCAGTACTTTGTGTATCCAGTCTGCAGACCAAGCAAGAGAGCAACAACCTTCAAATCGCCACAAAGCTGCCACTGATCTTGGTCATAGTTTATGCACCTCAAAAGTTGTTTCATGTTGTCCTAGGTTTCCTTCATATGGACTGCATGACCAACTGGAATTGATGGCAAAACATTGCCATTATGCAGTAAAACAGCTTTAAGACTAGTCTTCGATGAATCAATGAACAGTCTCCACTCATCTGGATCGTGAACGATGTTGAGGGCTGCCATCACACCATCGATGTTGTTGCAGGCTACAAGATCACCTTCCATGAAGAAGAATGGGACAAGATCCTTTTGACGGTCACGGAACATGGAAACCCTAACATCACCTGCCAGGAGATTCCACTGCTGTAGTCTGGAGCCCAACAGCTCTGCCTTACTCTTGGGTAGTTCCAAATCCCTGACAAGGTCATTCAGTTCACCTTGTGTTATGAGGTGTGGTTCAGAGGAAGAGGATGGGAGAAAATGTGGGTCCTGTGACATTGATGGTTCAGGACCACAAGTTTCATCCTCTTCCGACTCAAATGAGAATGGTTCTGGTGCATCAGGAACCAGCAGTCTTTCTCCGTGGGGTACTGGGCGTATAGCTGATGGAATGTTTGGATAATGCACAGTCCACTTTTTCTTCTTTGACACACCTTTCCCAACTGGAGGCACCATGCAGAAGTAACAATTGCTGGTATGATCTGTTGGCTGTCTCCAAATCATTGGCACTGCAAAAGGCATAGATTTCCTTTTCCTGTTCAACCACTGGCAAAGATTTGTTGCATAAGTGTTGCAGCATATGTGTGGGGCCCACCTCTTGTCCTGATCTCCAATTTTGCAGCCAAAATAAAGGTGATAGGCTTTCTTAACCATAGTGGTTATACTGCGCTTTTGTGATGCAAAAG
Organism: Emys orbicularis; assembly: GCF_028017835.1. Taxonomy (NCBI): domain Eukaryota; kingdom Metazoa; phylum Chordata; order Testudines; family Emydidae; genus Emys; species Emys orbicularis. Next base: position 18,984,665 of record NC_088690.1, read on the forward strand.
TCACTTCACCACAAACATAGCAGAAGTTATCTGCACTGTTCACACAAGTACGAGGCATCTCTGCTCACTTTGGCTAAACAGAAATGTGTCCCTTTGCAAAATCAAACACCGACAAATAAGAGAGCACGACACTGTATGATTTCTAGAGCTGATATAGGGCAATTTGTTCAGCAGAGTGATGTAAGCTTCGTTATGATTGCATCATCCATGACTTCTAGGAATAACATGATGCAATTCATATCATGTATGACGCAATACCAGCTTCAGATTGCATCATTCATTGTTTTGCCTAAAAAGCAAGTACTGTCCAAACCCAGTCATAGATTTATTCATAGATCCAGTCAAAGATGTATTTTAGTCATTTTTGGTTTAAATTGAGATCCCTTCCCTTTATAACTCACTTATCCTCCGCCATTCCCAAGTCAAGGGTCATATATACTGACCCAATAGCATATCTTGAAAACTAGACCCAATCAACAATTTTAAGCATCATTTTCGTTCTCAGTGACCCAGAATTAATAAAGTTTGACTACATTTATTTCAGAAGCATTTTGGCTGTAGAGCAGTGTAATTAGTATTTGTACAGTGCTTTTCATGTTGAAAGCACTTTCCAAATATTATGTAATTAATGCTCACAACACTGCTGAAGAGCAGGTCAGAAATATTATTCCAGTTTTATTAGTAGGGAAACTGAGGTAGAGATGTTATGACACACAAATCCACAGATGTTCTGTAAGGTTTACAATTAGAACTCAGTCCCTGTTTCCAGTTAAGGCCATAACACCACATCTCTTTAGCTCTCTTCCTATAGTCAGACTCACTCCTGTATCATCTGACTGCACTGCTGATGCTTTCACTGCTCATCCTTTTGTTCCTGCCAATCTTTGCTACTACTTTTCATGTTGGTGATGAGACCAGTCTTCCTAGGTTGTCTTCTGTGCTTATTAACATTTGGACTTATTATTCACGCTTTGCAGTCAGTGGTTGTTTCTAGTACACAGCCAATGAAGCTGGAAATATTTCTATCTGCCCCTGAACTCTGAAGGTACAAAAAAGGAGCTTTGAATGCCAAATGGAAGGTGAACAGCTGACAAAAACAGAATATTATTCCAATGGAAAGAATGCATAATGGGCTTCAACTAGAATTTATCTGTATAGCTAGTGCCCAAGAGAGACCAGGTGTAACAATGCCTAGAATTCTAGGGTAAAATTATCAAAAGCATCTAAGTGATGTAGGATCCTAAATCTATTTTAAAAAGTGACTTAGGAGCCCAAGTCTTTCAATTAAACTTAGGCCCAGATCCTCAAAGCCCTTTAAGAATGATTTCAATGGGAGTTAGGCCCTTGTATACTTTGAGAATATGGGCCTAAGTGCCTAAATCATTTTTGAAAATAGGACTTGTGCTTCTAAATTACTTAGGTGCTTTTGAAAATTTTATCCATAGGCTCTCTCTTTGGCCTTGTACAAGGTGAGATTCTTTTGTTCAGGTCTTTGGTGCCTTCTGGATTTGTATCTTACTCTATGGAATATAATTGGAATGAAACCAATAGGGTTTTATAGAAATTATTCTAAGAAACTACAGAATTTAATAGAAAATGCTATTCTTTCTATATGTTTATAATAATATATAGAATTCAGGGATATACAATATTATAGGATTTTCTGTAAGAGTATCACAACATATATTTGCAGCTAAGCATACTTTCATATTTATAGTGTAGAATGGCCTATAAACAGCTGGAAGAATAGCTCATTTGTTTAAAACACATTCTCCTTGCCCAATCCTCCAGGAAGACCTCTTACAAAATAGGGAAAACCAGATCTGACATTCCTGATATTTCTAAGTTAAAAATCCAGCAGAAATTTTAAGAGAGACAAATTATTTCTCCCAGGCTTCCTTAAAGGAGGAAAAACAGTACAAAATCCATCCGCCCCTCCTCCCCCAGCCTCTTTTGCAAGTCATCTTTAAGGTTGTCAGAAGCCAAACTGCACCACCTTCATCACTGTTAATCTCAAAATAAGGCTGTCTTCAGGCTGTTCAGACAATATAAATGTTTAGAATGCTTCCTTTTATAGCACTGCAAATTAGAGTAGGGTGAGTGGTCTTGTATGCTGTAAGTGCTTTAAATCACTGATACCATCAGTTTAGAATTGATTGGGCTTTTACATAAATGTAATTTAAGACTAGTTAAGTGGTTGACATTTGTAATGGATTTGTAACCAACTAGATTTCTGGACCCTGATTCTGATCTCTGGTGTAAATCAGGAGTATCTCTGAAAGTCAATGGAGTTGCATCCAAATAAAAATTAGAATAAATCTCTGTACCCTTACTACCTTTTCATCTCATGAAGAAGCAGATAAGTGGAAGGTTATTAGAGTGCTGTCAGCATGTGTTCAGTGCTGTTCAAATCAGAGATGGTAGAAAAATTTCATACAATTTTTTGAATGAAAAATGGGTTTTTGAGCAGAATAAAAATGTTCACAAAACATTTTTGGTCAACATGTTTAGCTTTAATAAGAAAAACCCTTTTCTCCCTAACTTTCCCCAGCTTTGTTTCACTGCAATAAAAGGGTGGGAGTTAAAAAGTGAGAGAAAATGTGTGTGCGAGGGGGTGGTAGCTCTCACTGGAACTTCTTGAAAAATTCATTTGGAATGTTTTTGCCAGAAAGCGGAATATTTAACACCCTGCCCCCCATTGTAGTTAGTTTAATTGATTAATTTTTATTTAGCAAAATACACTATTTTTGACCATGCCTGTTTGCCTATCATAGGCAAACAGGCATATAATGGGCCAAACCCATCTGTGATGTAACACCATTCATTTCAGTGGTGTTATACCAGAGATGAATTTGGTCCAGTGATTTTTTACCCGTGTCCCTGTTCGTCCAGCCCGTCTCTCCTCAAAAAAAAAAAAAAAAATTACAATGCAAAAAGCAAGAGGGGGGTATGCTGGGGTAGTCTGCCCCTTGAAGGTGGTGGTGCCTAGGGTCATCCCACCTCCATCATGTGGCAGAGCCCTTTAAGATTTTGGGAGATTTAATGTATTCAAAGACCTAGAAAATAAGAGATACTGGTGGGTAGAAGCACTCCTGGCAATATGCACTGTTTGAGAGAAAGTCAGTTACTATTTCTTTAAGGTCTGGGACCAGGAGTGTTGCAGAGTGGGTGGGACAATGATCCCCTCTCACCCAGCCAATTGGGGATGAGAAGGGGAACTAGCATATGTGCTGCCTCCTCCCTCATACTAGGGAAGCCTCCAGCAGGAAAAGGTTTACTTGCTGAGTCCTCTGAGCCTGAGAGTGATTGTGGAAAAGGGACCAGCTGAGGAAGAATCTGGTTAAACCCCTACTGCTGGTTTAAGTTACATCCCAGTTCAGGGAGGAGAGCTGGGGACTGCTGATTTAAGTGATACAAAGGGACTGCCTAAGTTACACCTTGTAGCATTGAGGAGAACTGGGAACTCCAGGGCTAAGAAAGAACAGCTGTATAAAATATAACTCTGGTTCCAGGAATGGGGCTCTGGGGGCTTCCTGAACAGGGTTAAGGAAGCTGTCCAGGACTCTCATATGGACCCAGAGTGGGGTGCACTGGGGCAACTAATGAAGTGAGTTACATTCCATAGAAAGAACAGGAGTACTTGTGGCACCTTAGAGACTAACACATTTATTTGAGCATAAGCTTTCGTGGGCTACAGCCCACTTCATCGGATGCATGCAGTGGAAAATACAGTAGGAAGATAGATATATACACAGAGAAGATGAAACAATGGGTGTTACCATACACACTATAACGAGAGTGATCAGTTAAGGTGAGCTATTATCAGCAGAAGAGAAAAAGAACTGTTTGTAGTGGTAATGAAAATGGCCCATTTCCAGCAATTGACAAGAAGATATGAGGAACTGGGGGGGGAGGGGGCAAATAAGCATGAGGAAATATGTCTCCGCCTCCCACCAAAACACCCCCCCAAGCGCCGCGCCACCCAAACACCCCCCCAAGCGCCGTGCCGCTGAAACATCTCCCCCGAGCACCGCCCCGCCCTGCCAAAACACCACCCTCCGGGCACACTAACCCAGGAACCTATCCTTTCAACAAAGCCCGTTGCCAACTCTGTCCACATATCTATTCAGGGGACACCATCATAGGACCTAATCACATCAGCCACACTATCAGAGGCTCGTTCACCTGCATATCTACCAATGTGATATATGCCATCATGTGCCAGCAATGCCCCTCTGCCATGTACATTGTACCGGACAGTCTCTACGTAAAAGAATAAATGGATACAAATCAGACGTCAAGAATTATAACATTCAAAAACCAGTTGGAGAACACTTCAATCTCCCTGGCCACTCGATTACAGACCTAAAAGTCGCAATATTACAACAAAAAAACTTCAGAAACAGACTCCAACGAGAGACTGCTGAATTGGAATTAATTTGCAAATTGGACACCATTAAATTAGGCTTCAACAAAGACTGGGAGTGGATGGGTCATTACACAAAGTAAAACTATTTCCCATGCTTCCACCCCCACCCCCCCCACACACAGTTCCTCATATCTTCTTGTCAATTGCTGGAAATGGGCCATTTTCATTACCACTACAAACAGTTCTTTTTCTCTTCGGCTGATAATAGCTCACCTTAACTGATCACTCTCGTTATAGTGTGTATGGTAACACCCATTGTTTCATCTTCTCTGTGTATATATCTATCTTCCTACTGTATTTTCCACTGCATGCATCTGATGAAGTGGGCTGTAGCCCACGAAAGCTTATGCTCAAATAAATGTGTTAGTCTCTAAGGTGCCACAAGTACTCCTGTTCTTTTTGCGGATACAGACTAACACGACTGCTACTCTGAAACATTCCATAGAAAGCATTTAAATTAGACTCCAGGAAAGGTTTGTGTGTGTTTTAAACCAGTCTAGTTTGGATAATTGATTGAAATAACACAAGGGGGATGCTGAGGGTAGGGCCCCTGCTGGGCCACCAAGAAGGGCCCCAAGGGGGTATGCTGGAGGGCAGTACCCAATTAAGGGGTGGAGGATAGGGTCACCAGTAAACTTACTGGGCCAAATTAATCTCTGGTGTAACTCCAGTGAAGGAAAAGAAGATCATACAATGGTTAGGGCACTAGCATAGGATTTAGGAGACATAGTTTCAAGTCCTTGCTCTGCCATGGGCTTCCTGGGTGACTTTGGGCAAGTCACCTAGCTTCTCTGTGCCTCAGTTCCCCATCTGTGAAATTGGGATGTGAGGGTAAAGACACTAAAGATTGCCAGGTGCTCAGGTATTACGGGGCCATGTGAGTAGCATAGGTAGAAAAGTCAGTGCGTCACTGCTTCTATGTGATGTGTTGATGCATTTATCTTAAGACTCCTGTGTATGTTTATGTTGGAATATGAGATATGATAATATATTTATGACTATCTTAGCAGCATTTGGCTCTTACTGAGGATAAGGAAACTCAAAAGTTGTGTCTGGAGACCTTGAGAACTTTGAAAAGTTATTCTATAACTTTTATTTATATATCTTTGAAATTTCTGGAATTTACAAATCTCTTCTTCAGAGCTGAAAGCTTCTAAGTATTGCTTTTTGGAATCTGTTTCTAGATAACAAAGTTTCTCCAAATCTAAGTTCAACAGGGAGAAAGAAAACTGACTCTGCACTTTGGTCTAGTTTAAATAATAATAATAAACAATATTTTTTTCTTTGTTTAAAGGCTGTTTCACAGTGTCATATGTGGCCACTGCTTTGTTATGACAATTGCTGAAGATAAAGGCCAAGCTGGTGGATTAGCTCCTGATCCACACAGATGTGCTGACAGAACTGCATGTGAGGGAAGTAAGTCATGTGGTTGCATTTCTTTCCCCTAAAGTCCCTTGTGTCATGAGCATGAAAATTCACCTATTTCACTCAGGTTTAGGAGCCCAGAGATGCTGTTGCATTGTCTCAGTTCTGATCTGAAAGCATTACTCTGTGTTGCTGCTGCAGTGCCATGATTGATTTACACAAGTCAAGGATCTGGCCCACCAGAGGAGAAAGCAATGTATATTTTTTCAGTGGAGAAAGTCAGAAATTGCTCGTTCTCCTTTCCGGGTGTGCAAAGAGGACCATAAAAAGCAGAGGACAGTAAAAAGGCAGACCGCAATAAAGCAATTTGGTACTACTGAAATGACCAGTTTTCATGGGCTGAAGATCTGACTCCGATATCTTTGTGTTTATGATAAGACTATATATATCCCATTTCTCTTCTCCAGCATCTGCTATTCTGAGCATTCTTTTAGGGTTTTAGCTAAGTAGTATGGTATTTTCAGTAGCTATTTTTATGTCCCACCCAAAGGATATCCACAGACTACTTCTGTCATTGCTGTTTTCTTGAGCGTTTGCATCAAGTGGCCTAACAAAATATGCTGCAGTATATCACATTCTCCAGTACTTTCAGAGGTGTTCTTCCAACAGACCTGCCTTTCAGCTGCTAACATCCCCCAGGTGATGTGTTAGAAATTAGAGGGATTATTTCTGCCTTATAGCTATTCTGCAGACCATCTGTATCTGTAGAATTTAACAATATGTTGAAGATCAGCTTTCTCTACTGAGTGGGGGAAAACATATTGGTGTCTGTGCCAACCGGTGTATACCATGAGCTCAGCCAGCTAGTAAGTACAGAGCAAACCGGTGAAGTTGGTATTTCCTATTCAATACAGTTTCACTTACCATTGGGTACTTTCCAGTCTTAGCAGCTCCATCGTGATGTGGTGAAAACTTGTCTTACCTCTGCACAGATCTGTATGCAAAGTGAGCCTAGGGCTCTCTTTCTGAATGCATCCTAGTGGGGTATGTACTGATATTCCCTGGTGCACTGTCTAGTGTGGTACAAGGGTGACAAGGAATTTAATGATTGTGTGGTCTTTGGGGTGTGTGGGGGGGTTACTTCTCTGATATGTCACCCCCAAAACACTGAAATGAACAGCTCAACCTCTAGTAAGTAGAGATAGTAAACACTGAACAATTGTTCACTGTTTAAAAAATAAAACCAAGAACGATCACACAGGAGCAAATCCTGCTTGTCTCCAGTTAGGCAATGGAACCAAGAAATACAGGATGTGGGTAATCTGCATTCTGAGCCACAGACCACTGTGGAGATGAATTGATAAATGAGGATGCCCTCGGCTTAAAATCTGGCCTGTCAAATCATCTCGTTGCTTTTTCCCCCCCTCACTTCATCTGCAGGCTGACTTTTATTTGCTGGTATCGTCACGAACCCCCAGCATTATAGTACTGCTTTAGATTAATATTTGAAAACTCAGATGAGTGCTCTGAGATGGTGTAGAATGTTGGTTCTAGCTCTAACAGCTCTTCCAATTAAGTGGGAACTGAAGGGTGCGTTGTGTGGAAAGGCAGAACAGTGATCCAAATGATGTGAATTTAAAGTCCAGTGTCTCATAAGCCACCAGGACTAGGAATATCTAAGGTATGTCGCTGGAAGGCTAGGATTGCCAGTGGTGTACAGAATGAGTTCACAGTACTGGTGGTTCATGAGGACACTGTTCCTTGAAATGGTCAATGGTCCTTCAGAGCAGGTAAAAATCTTCAAGTTATTAGCAATTGCTAATATTAACCCTTGTTTTGGACAAATTCCAAAGCAGGTAAATTCTGCTTACTGATGTTATGCCTGCAGTTTAAACTGCAAGATGTTTTCTATCCTTAGTCCCAAATTATAGCGTAACATTAGCTGTTTAATCACGCACAGCATCAGGGCTGGATTTACACCTTGCGTGCCCGTAGGCATCCACGGTGGCTGGGCAGCTGTGGGGGCCCTGGCTCCAAGCTCCCTACCCCCATGCCCGCAGGGGCTCCGAGCTCCAGGGTCCCATGCCACCTGCGGCGGCTTGGAGCCCCAGGGGGCCCGGCTGCCCGGAAGCTGCAGGGTCTGCCCGCGGTGGCTCAGAGCCCCCGAGGTGGCCGGAAGCTGCGGGGTATCCCCAATACCTGTGGCAGCTCAGAGCTCCGAATCACAGTGGGCAGTAGGGGTACCCCACCACTTCTTTAACTTTTAGTTGCCCCGCTGCACAGTCCCACCACCACAACTTCCCCCTGCCCTGTCTAGACCTCCCCCACTGCCCAGCACCCCAACACATAGACCTCCCCCCGACCCCTTCACTCCCCAGAGCTCCCCCTACTGCCTCCCTAGAGACCCACTCTCCCACACCCTGTCCCCTGGCTGAACGCACCGGTCCCACTGGGAAGTGACTGTGTCTGCCAGGCTGAGCTGGCAGCGTGGCCAGGGCCGGTCAGGGATCATGATCAGCCAGGCTGGAGCAGGAGCGGGGCTTGCCCAGGCCAGGCTCCCTGGACCCACTTGCCCGGCAGGGCCCCCTGCGTTAGACTGCTGAGCTTTTCCCCTGCCACAGGGGGCTGCTTCACCTTCCTTGCTGGCAGGAGCGCTCCAGCAGGGCTGCATGGCACTGTCCCCCACCCTCAGCCGGCCCTGCTCTCTGCTGGGACCCAGGAGCAGCAAACTTTGAATTTTTAGGCGCCCTAGAACGCCGGCGCCCCTAGGCATGTGCCTAATTAGGAATCCGAACCTGCACAGCACTATATTCCACCCCAGTGCAGTATGGAAATGGGAAGAGGCTAGGTTTCAGGAAGGCTTTGTGGATAATGCAGAACGCAAGCTGGGCCCAGGTTGCCAGTATTTGAGACTTTAGCATGTACTGGCCACCCAGCATACTCAATAAAGATCTCTTGCCTGTGACTCGTAGAGCGCTCGGTCATAGTTCAGGCATCTGCACCTGTATTTCCCCTTAGTGGTTGAGTGAGGACACTTGCTCTCAGGCTTCTAGCTCCCTAGTCTTTGTCTTTCTTGGGTGGAGACCTACATCTCCCACTCTCCTGACTGGAATATTCCCAAGATGAACAATTCCCTGTCTTCATTGCAGTGTTCCCATCAAAAGACAGTCTGCCTAAGCAGACCTGCTTGCTCTGTCTTCAGAGACTGATAACTGTGGCAGTTGCCATAGTTATTAGTTACCACACAGCACTTTCTATGCAAGCCTATTTATTCTTAGGGTATGAGCACTACAGAGAAAACATTTTTAAAACAACAAAAGAACCTACACGCATGCTAATGATCTTACCAGAGATGAAAAAATAACAGAGATGGCCTCCTTCCCCCAACTGTCTCCAACATGGGTTCTGGCAGGGAGTCCTTCAGACCCCCCAAAGGTGACTCTCTTGTGGTCACAAGTTCATAAAAGCCTCAGCTCAGAACAAGCATCCTCATGAACCATTTAGCCCAGCCTTTATATGGCTGGGCTAAATGGTTCATGAGGATGCTTGTAAGCCTTTATAGCCTTTATAAACTTTGATCTGAAGTTTTCAGGAGCTGGTAATTAGGAGACAATGGGTCTCTTCCCAGGGCGTAGCTTCAAAAGGTTGGCTTTGGAGGAGAGAATTACTAGGAAATCCATTTCAGAGATGTTGTCGCCAAAAGTTCTTTGACGTTCCTAATGTTTTCTTGGAGACTGACTAATGCAGTCTCTGGAGGAAGTTACATACAATTCCACAAAAAACACATACACAACTGCATCTTTAAACAATCGACCCCAAAGATATTAACCTTAATTCAGTAACTTCTCTTTAATTCTGTAAGGTTTGTACAGGATATTGTCAATCTGGCACAAACTCTGTTCTGATAGCATAGGCCACTAACCTCTTTGTTCAAATCCCTCCATAAGGACCACTTCTGTTGTCATTTTTTGTAACCATCACCCCAAAAGGTACTTGCATTTACCTTATTGATATTTATTTTTAATTTTAAAATGTTCACCATTATCCCTTGCTAAGTAGCTGCATAGGGACAGATCTTCAAATGATGGTATGACTTCAACTGAGCTTTGCTGACTTATGCTCCCTGATTTTTCTAGCCCATTACTTGATTGATCTTGCTCCATTATTCCTCCACCAACCCTCCTCCCATTTGTTGTGTCAAGATTGAAATTGAATTGTAAATTCCTTAGGACAAGGGGCACTGTTGTATTCTCTGTGATAAGGTGCCTAATGTGGTTTGGGTGCAGTAAGCTAAATGATGATGATAAAATAGAGAGGAATGTTGTTGGCATCTGTCATAACTATAAAGGGAAGGGTAACAGCTCTCCTGTGTACAGTACTATAAAATCCCTCCTGGCCAGAGACTCCAAAATCCTTTTACCTGTAAAGGGTTAAGAAGCTCAGGTAACCTGGCTGACACCTGACCCAAAGGACCAATAAGGGGACAAGATACTTTCAAATCTTGGGGGGGGGGAAAGGCTTTTGTTTGTGCTCTTTGTTTTGGGGGTTGTTCGCTCTTGGGACTGAGAGGGACCAGACATCAATCCAGGTTCTCCACATCTTTCTGAACAAGTCTCTCATATTTCAAACTTGTAAGTAAACAGCCAGGCAAGGCGTGTTAGTTTATCTTTGTTTTCTCAACTTATAAATGTACCTTTTACTAGAGTGTTTATCTCTGTTTGCTGTACTTTGAACCTAAGGCTAGAGGGGGGTCCTCTGAGCTCTTTAAGTTTGATTACCCTGTAAAGTTATTTTCCATCCTGATTTTACAGACAGAGATGATTTTTACCTTTTTCTTTAATTAAAAGCCTTCTTTTTAAGAACCTGATTGATTTTTCCTTGTTTTTAGATCCAAGGGGGTTGGATCTTGATCCACCAGGAGTTGGTGGGAGGAAGGAGGGGGGATGGTTAATTTCTCCTTGTTTTAAGATCCAAGGGGTTTGGATCTGTATTCACCAGGGAATTGGTGAAAAGTTTCTCAAGGCTTCCCAGGGAAGGGAATTAGCTTTGGGAATGGTGGCAGCGGACCAGATCTAAGCTGGTAGTTAAGCTTAGAAGTTTTCATGCAGGCCCCCACATTTGTACCCTAAAGTTCAGAGTGGGGAAGCAGCCTTGACAGCATCTGACAGCTGTTTGACTTAAATGAAACAAGTTGGTGGCTTCAGTCCAGTTTCTACTGAACACATGTTGTCATTGTAATATTAAACACCACCACAGTTATTAATTGGCCAAGAACTAAATATGTAGTACATGTGGGCCTTGGCTTATTTCTCTAAAACTTCCCCGTTGTTGCCACCAGCTCAGCCCTGCTGGTAGTAATAGTGATGGGAATGCTAGTGTAGACAAGATCTGCGCCTGATCATCTCAGCATCGTCATGCAGGCATACAGGGTTAGACATGGTGCTTATAATGATAAGGAAGGGGGGCAGCAGGCACTTGTCCACAGCAGCACACCCCCACCAGTGGTAGTGACAGCGGGGAAACCTTTGGGATAAAAAGCCTAACGTAGACACCAAGGCTGAACTCTTCCCAGAGGTGGTGCCTTCTGGGTCAGGGCTGAAGCGAGTGGCAGATTTAGAGTTAGTGGGGCCCTGTGTACAGCTTCATTTTTGCCTCCTCCCCCCCTCGGGACCCAGCCAAGAAAAAGAACATTCTCTCTTCTCTTCCCCCCTCCCTTTTTCATTCTTTTTTTCTTCATCCTCCTCCTATATTATAAGTAATAGGAAGTAAATGAAAATAAAGTGAGGTACCTTGATTGGGGGCCGGGGCAGGGGATTGGGCTCGGGGAGGGAGCTTGGGTGCAGGCTCTGGGCTGGGGCAGGGGGTTGGGGTGGGGGAGAGAGTGAGGGGTGCGGGCTCTGGGCAGAAGTTTGGGTGCAGGCTCTGGGCTGGGGCAGGGGTGTGGGGTGTGGGAGGGAGTGAGGGGTGCGGGCTCTGGGAGGAAGTTTGGGTGCAGGCTCTGGGCTGGGGCAGGGGTATGGGATGTGGGAAGGGTCAGGGGGGCAGCGCTTACCTTGGGAGGCGCGGTTCCCAAAGTGACCCACACCCCTCGGGCACCGGCTCGTAGGTGGGGGGCCCCCAGGGGGTCTCTGTGTGCCACTGCTTGCAGACGCCGCCCTGCAGCTCCCACTGGCTGCAGTTCCCAGCCAATGGTAGCTGTGGAGTCAGCGCTTGTGGGGGGGGGGGGGGGAGGCAACATGTGGAGACACACACACACACTCCCAGGGGCCGAAGGGACATTTTGGCTGCTTCCGGCAGCGGCGCGGAGGGAGGGAGGCAACGCGGGCAGGGAGCCGCCTTAACCCTGCTGCGCTGCTGCTGGCACGTCTCTGCGCGCCCCTTGGGGGAGAGGGGCAGCAGGTCTCTGTGTGCTGCCTGGGATGGGGGCAGTGCGTGGAGCTGCCTCCCCCCAGCCAGGGGCATGCAGAGACATGCCAGCAGCTGCCTGCTTCCGGGCGCGGCATGGGGCCACCAGCCATGGTAAGCAGGCAGCCTGCCTGCCTGAGCCCTGCTGTGCCGGGATTCAGGGGCAGGTTGTCAGATGAGATTTGTCCTGCATTTTGGGAGCCCTCTCTCCCCCTGTCATTGGGGCTCCGTGCCACCACACTGTTTGTTTCATGGTAAATCTGCCTCTGGCTGAAGCACATGTAATGGATGAGCAGGTGGTCCCTGCCAATGCTGTACCCCTTATGGATAAATTGGGGACTTGAGTTTCTCTTACTGCTGTTGTGGCATTCTTCTTAAGCACTAGACTCACTTCAAGCAGGTGGTCTGAATGAATACAAATTCTTCAAGCTCCCCTGTTTCTGAAGGCCATGATATATGCAAGGCAAGCTGTCGTGAATCATTTACTTTTGTGCTGACTTTTTTTAAATAGGAGGAATCTGAAGCTTGTGTAAATGTTTAAACATACATCCTTTTTGAATTATTCAGTATATTCTGCCTGCTTCTATAGTTAATTAAAACAGAGGGCATGAGCTTTCATCCTAGGGAAGGGATGAGTGGTAGGAAGGGAGATAACTGAAAACCACCTGACCTTTGTCCTTCTAGAAATGCTGTAAGCTTGATGGATTGTAATTGATGGGCTCCCTTAGCAGTGCTGACAAGCAAGTACAAAACAGAGGGATCATAACAAGCTTGTCTTAATGCAAGGAGACTGCTGTGTGTACACGGTGAAGAACCAACACATCCCAAGCTAATTTTCCTCAGGAAGGTACATTTTGTAGACTAAAAGATGCAGCGAGTCATCACAAATACAAGATTTATTTCCCTGCTAAGAATATCCACAGGCATGGTAGCTCCCTAATAAAGAAGTTCACAGTCTTTGGCCACTGGGCGTTGGAAAAGTATGGGGACTCTACAAATATAATCAAACTGAGCACTAGAGTGTGGCCTAGTAGAATGAGCCTGGGCCTAAAAGCACAGCACTTCTGAGTGCTAACCTTACTCTGACCCTCACTCTAGGTATCCTCTTCAGCAAGTCACTTAAGATTCTGTGCTTACATATCTCTTATTTTTTACAATCTATTGGGTAATGCACTTGGGGGCAGGGGGGAGCAGCAGACCTGGATTCTAGTCCCAACCCTGTCTGTGACTAATTGTCGGACCTTGGTCAAGCTGCTTAACGTTTCTGCCTTCATTTTCCCATCTGTCAAATGGGGATAGTGATACCTTAATTACCTTGTAAGTACTTCAATATCTATGGAGGAAATATGCCATGTAAGTGCACGTTGTTAACATTTCTAACAGAATTTAAAAATTGAGGGGGCCCAATGAAAGGGTGAGACGTGGCACATGCAGAACACTGTCTTTGAAGATGTATTGTGGTGTGACTTCTAATAGCATTGACAATGTTTCCTGTTGTGCCAAGGATACCACAAAAAGTTCATTCTTCCGTCAGTAGTGTGTTTCCTCATTTTTTCTTTCTTATAGTTAGGAGTGGCTTTGATTTTTACAAACACAATCTTGGCAGTGTTTATAATACGCTGGTTTAGAGCTTTGAGTCTAAAAACCAAAACACAATTCCGAGATTTAAAAATAGATCTTTGAACAAAATCCTGAGTGGTGCATATTGCTTGGGTGCTGCAGGAGTTTAGGGGGAAAATCCTATCTCTTAGGCTGTGGAATGCTCCTGGGATTCTCTGCTAGCTCAAAGGCTGAAATAGGGCTCTGCAGGCCTAGTGTACCTTCCCCACATGTGGAGGAGGGCCAGTGCATTGAGGCAATGGCAGATCCTCTAGCCCAGTGGTCTCCAATTTTTTTACGCACAAGATCACTTTTTGAATTTAAGATCAACCCAGGATCTACTCCACCCCTTCCCCGAGGACCTGCCCCCACTCACTCCATTCCCCCCTCCCTCTGTCACTCACTCTCCCACACCCTCACTCACTTTCACCGGGATGGGGCAAGGGGTTGGGGTGCGGGAGGAGGTGCAGGCTCTGGGCTGGGGCTGAGGGGTTCCGAGTGTGGGAGGGGGCTCTGGGCTGAGCTTGGGGCAGAGGGTTGGGGTGCAGGAGTGAGGGGTGCAAGCTCTGGGAGGGAGTTTGGGTGCAGGGGTCATATGGTCACACTGCACCTAATCTCATAGAATCCACTGGACATTTCATGAGTTTTACTTTTTATTAGGGTCATTTGTGGTTTATAGATCCAAAATCCTTCAGGGATTGTCACAAATCAGTGTAAAATTCTCAATTGTGGGGTGTGCATTGGTTGAGCCTGGGGCAGGGGGTTGGGGTGCAAACTCTGGAAGGGAGTTTGGGTGCAGGAGGGGGCTCCAGGCTGGGGCAGAGTGTTGGAGTACAGGAGAGCGTGAGGGGTGCGGGCTCTGAGAGGGAGTTTGGTGCAGAAGGGGGCTCTGGGCTGGTGCAGAGGATTGGGGTGCAGGAGGGGGCAAGGGGTGTGGGCTCTGGGAGGGAGTTTGGGTGCAGGAGGGGGTGCCGGGCTGGGGCAGGGGGTTGGAGTGCAGGAGAGAGTGAGGGGTGCAGGCTCCGAGAGGGAGTTTGGTGCAGGAGGGGGTGCTGGGCTGGGGCAGGTGGTTGGGAGATGCAGGGATGGTGCTGGGGCCGGGAGCAGCACACAGAGCTGCCTCCCCACTCCCCCATGGGTCGCAGAGACGTGCCAGCAGCCAGCTGCTTCCAGGAGCAGCATGGGGCCACGGCAGGCAGGCAGCCTGCCTGAGCCCCGCTGTACCGCCAGACTTTTAGCCTCCCGGAGATCGAGATCGACTGGCAGAGGTTCCAGGATCGACCAGTCAATTATGATCGACGGATTGGTGACCACGGTTCTAGCCCTTTCTACCCCCTATGCACTGTCATAGTAACAGCCACATTCAGCAGTAATACCATTAACCCCTCCCCCCTTTCCTTAATTCCTTGTATACTGGAACTGGACCTTTATCAATACCAAAAGGACCCTGGACTAACTTTATGCATCTGAAAATATTAGGTGAAATCCTGGTCCCATTGAAGTCAATGGGAGTTTTGCCACTGAATTGAATGGACCAGAATTCTACCCTGCCCATAGTATGAAAAAGAGAGTAAGAATCTGATCCAAAGCCCATTCAAGTCAATAAGAGTCTTTCTATTGGTTTCAGTGGTCTTTGGAGCAGGCCTTGTATCAATAATTCCTCCTCTATAATGTATTGAGGGCATAATGTGATTGACTTGTAAATTTAACAATCTTTTGGTGACATTAAACCCCACCAGCGACCAGGATTTCACCTAATAATGTAAAATCTATTTCTGAGTTTTTAAGGTTCAGTGCTAACAAACAGTAAGTGTTCTATCATAATAACCAGAAATGGGCCAGGTGGCACATGATAGAAATTGCTTCCTTTGAAAGGGTAATTATGTGAGTTAACCAATTGGAACAGGAGTTCTCAACCTGGGCCTCATGGTTCTGAGCAGGTACAATGGGGCGGTGTGTCCCAGCTGTGGGGTGAGGGTAGAGGGGTGTCTTGGTATGGAAAAAGGAGGCCCTAGTGGGGAAAGGGCTGAGAATCACTGGAGTACAGCAACATGGAAAATGAGTTTGGACCTACAGCCAAACTGTGTGTCAGAAAGGCATGATTTTAACTCTGTATCGGGATCACAATGAGGGAGATAACCAGAATAGTGGAGGTGCTGGAGGGCTTGTTTCTACATGGAAAATAAAACGACATATCAGTGTGCATGCAGTGGTTTTTTGGTTTTTTTTGCTAAATGTGGCACATAGGAGGAAGGAAGTGTTTCTCTCCCTCCCCCCCAAAAAACTTTTTTCTTGCGGTGTTTGTGTTTGGCAATATATATACAGCAGTATAGATTTATTAAAATACTATCATCTGGTATGGGATCAACATTAAGATATGGGAGGAGGAGGGGATCCGAAGGCTAGTTCTTTTGAGCTAGAAGGAATACAACCGATCTGTTCGTTCTGACATTGCATAGGGTTTTCAGGCTCAGATAACATTCTCAGTTCCTGCCCTGCCTTGGTAGCCTCCGCTCTTTCTAAACAGGAAATGAGAACCAGTGTCTGTGGAGGTGCCCCCACTGCTCTGAGTTTAAACAGGCAGCTTTGCTGTGTCTTCATCCATACGTGAAATATGCAATACATGATGACTAACTGTAGTTAGCTGGGTCTGATTACGTAGTCTGGTAGGTTGTAATAAAATGGATGCTTAAGCAGCGTTAGGGAAGTCCTCATCTGAGGCCTGATCTAAAGCTCATTGAAGTCAATGGGAGTCTTGTCCTGTGGATCAGGCCTCTAATGAAAACTGTAACAGGCTGTGGGCATTCAGCCTATTTACCCTGGCTGGGGAGGATAATCTTTTTAGAAGTCTTTTTTTGGGGGGAGGGATAGCTCAGTGGTTTGAGCATTAGCCTGCTAAACCCAGGGTTGTGAGTTCAATCCTTGAGGGGGCCACTTAGGGATCTGGGGCAAAATCAGTACTTGGTCCTGCTAGTGAAGGCAGGGGGCTGGACTCAATGACTTTTCAAGGTCCCTTCCAGTTCTAGGAGATAGGATATCTCCATTAATTATAAGTCCCCTTTCAATGTCTAGTGTGATTGTCTAAAATAACTCTCTGGACAGCAAAACTCTTCCTCATTGCAGAGACTTAGACTGCATGGCTGCATTTCCAATCTCAAGGGCCCTGCATGATCATGAGCTTTCCTTTGACCAAGAAAACTGGGTGCATGTTCCACAAACATCTGTCAGCTCCCAAAATGGCCTCAGAAGTAGCTGAAGAGAAAAATAAGGTGCTCCAATCTCACAAGGGCTAAAGGGGCTGTTTTCTCAGCACCCCCATCTTGTGCTGGCCTAATTTGGTAACAAAGGACTAATACCATCTATGGTGACCCATTGATAGTTGGACTCAGAGGACTGTAATACAATATTTCTTTAAATAATACTTTAGTTGTCCTATGTAAAAATAATACACACACACACAAATATCAAATGATTTCTAAATCTACACTCACTGAGAAGAGGAAACTTGATGGTTAATGTACTTACATTCTAAATAGAGATAAGTAAACTCTTTGGGGGATGAACTGTCTTTTTATTCTATGCATGTACAGCACCTATCATGATGGGGTCCTGGTGCCTGAGTGGTGCTCCTAAGGTGTTACTTTAATAGTACTACACCACCATAACTTCCTTTAAGCAATTAAAACCAGCTAGATGTTCAATAATAGCTATATAGCACTAAGGTAAATACAGACTCAGATATGTCCAGCCCCAGAGCTGTGGTAGTGCCTGTCTATATTAAAGGATTAGAGAAGTAAAACAAAGCAGGAATTACCATACTGGGTCATAGCAGGGGTGCATCAAACCCACTGTTCTGTCTCTAGGGCCAGTATCTAGTGCTTTGGAGGAAGGTGCAGGACACTCTGCCTATATGGAAATATTTTCTTAACCCATCTGAGGTAGCAATAGCAGTACAGAGAACAAAGGGAGATCACTGCTGATTGATCACCTGTCCAATGAAACCTTCACAGGTAACGAGAAGGGTGCTGCGTCACACGTGTACACTTCCTTAGGAGGTATGCAGAGCTGGGAATGGACACCATGTTGATATGTGCAGGTGTCTGTTCATCTATGAAACAGTTACTTTGAAACTTCACCACTTCCAAAAGAGAACTGATCCAATGGTCCCCTCTGGTGTTAATTTTCCAGCATTGCAGCTTCCTATCTATAACAACATTTGGACAGGACAGAGGCTCCACACAATAGTCTTTGCTGAGGAAAACACCAAAAGATGGGAGTATTGAAAATCTCAGCTTTAAAAAAGCCCAAACATATTTTAAAGTTAATGCTCAGAAAAATAAGAGACTTTGGCTTCAATCAGGAGCAGATACTCTACCACCTCCTCTCCAATTCCTTTATAGTCCTTTTATCAAATCACCTAGCTGTGTGTGGTCTTTCAGTCTTCATCTAATTACATTTTGGAGAGGCAAGGATAAAATAGTTGATTGAACATGAGACGGGGCCAGGATCTCCTGAGTCCTAATCCTAGCTTTACCACCAGTTTGACAGGGGGCCTAGTGCACACTCCTGTAGCTCTATGGTCTAGCTCCCAATTAGTAAAATGAGGATACTGGCCCACCACTTATTTACCTAAATGGAAAGATGTTGAGGCTGAATTAGTCTTTTGTAAGTATGTAAATATTTATAAACAGGAGGGATTATAGATCCATGAAGAAAGGAAGGTACACCTCTACCCCGTTATAATGCCACCCGATATAACACGAATTCGGATATAACACAGTAAGCAGCGCTCCGGCGGATCAAAGCAAGTTCGATATAATGCGGTTTCACCTATAATGCGGTAAGATTTTTTGGCTCCCGAGGACAGCGTTATATCGAGGTAGAGGTGTATGAATGTCGTAACTACTACTTGCATTAAGAACTTGCCTCGTTTTCTATTGATCCATCCGGGTACCTATGTGATCCTCGTCACCACAGTACACAAGCACCTTCCTTTACTTAAAATGTCAGTGTTTTTTCACTACCTTCCCGGCCACCAAGAGGCGGGGTTGGGGAGGGGGTGGTCTTTAATTTGAGAGAGAGCCAGGGTGAAGAGGTGGGCTTTATATTTGGCTCTGAATCTAATCTTAATTCTTGTGGCAATGAGTTCCATAATGGATAGGGACCTCCATCTACTGTTACTTTATGAATAATCATCTTTCAAACTCTATAGCATGCTTCTTCAAAGCCTAGAGTACTCGTTCAAAGCCTATAATTTTTTAAAGAACTTCCAAGTAGAAAAGGTCAGTCAATTAACAGGCAAACTCAACAGATATAAAGTGATTTTTTTTTTATTCCAGTAGAACTAAAGGTCTTTTTTTAAGCCATTTATTCTTTTCTTCAAGGGAGTTAAGATGTACCCTTACAACAAGCATCTTTCTGCTCGAGCACCTGGTCACTTTCATAAACAAAGCATGTCCGGTATCCAGAAAATAAGGACATCTTCTCTGATTTCTGCTCGTTGGGTTCTTGTGAAGCTAAGATGGCTGCCATCCTTCAGTTATCACAGTACTGTACCTTTAGAATAGACAGCATCAGCACTGTGATAACTGAGCCAGGGCAGCCTGTCAGTCATTATGTCTGTTAGTATCATATAGAGAATAGTGCTTAATTTATTGTGTGCTTACATAGTGTTTCCTCTTGTGCATGTTTCAAAAATAAAGATCACATCAAATACTGATGTTCAGCTCTCCGAGGACACGGATGATGGATTTAATGCACGTTTAATAAATACATGTGGAAATGAACAAAGTGTTCTGAAACTTCAGTTAATTTATCCACTCTTTTTGAAAATTACCTGGTTAATTGGTATCAGTGCAGTTAAATTCAATGCAGCTTTAAAGTATTTTTCAGAGCTGTACAATCTTTTACCAATAACAGTCTTAAGAATCCAAATCTACTGATACTGTATTTAACAGGGGGGGAAATAATTTACTCATTCTATGGAGATAATCACTGATGGAATGAGGGTATTTTCCCCTCTCATTATTTTTTTTTCAGTTTCAATCAGCATTTGAAGTAGAGTGCTGTTCCCATACATAAACTACATAGGCAAGATCCTCAACTGGTACAATTGGCATAGTTCCACTTAAGACAATGAAGCTGCACAAATTTACACTGGTGGAGGATCTGGACCCATTATCTAATAGTTTAGCTAATTATGTGGATATAATATCTTTTAAGTTTCAAAGTAGTATGTTCCACACTGAAAGTGCTAGGGCCTTGACACACAAAAAAGACAAGGTTTCTGTCTTGTGGGATTCACAGTACCATCTCATGCCTCCATTCTGCAAACGCTTACAGATGTGCTAAAGTTCCAACAGGTGCGTCTGCAGCACTGGGGTCCTCTGAGGCCCAATCCTACTCCCACTGAAGTTTTGCCATTGATTTCAGTGGGAGCAGGATCAAATCCAAAATAGTAACAAGCACTGGATGTGGAAAGGATCCTGGAGTTTGAAGAAAGAGTTGCTCTCTGACGGGCTTGTTTGTTCAGGCTGTGCGATGGTTGATTTGGGCCATACACTGAGGTCTAAATGAAAACTGCTGAAATCAAGAATTACATTGCAAACAATGAAAGACGTTTATCAAAATATTTTCTCTGGTTTATGTTTGAAGTACTGCTGAAAAAGTCATGGTAGTTTTTCTCTTTGAATAAAGGCATCTAATCTAGCGAATCAGTTCTGTAATGATCAGCATATTAAAATAAATGTTTCATCAGGTTTCACAATGGAAAGGAATTGATAAATAGATTTTACATTTCACATAATGTTCCATTTAAGAATTTGATGGACTTAATTGGTGTAAGTGGTACTTAAATATTTCTAATAGGGTAGAGCAAGAACTTTATGGATAACATAATAAATAACCAACTAAACTGACAATGTATTTCCTTAAGTTAAATAAAATGCTTTTAAAATTCAGAAATGCTTAACATTCAGCTGGGCCCAAGTACTACCAAAATGGTCTCTTACATATTTTTAACACAAGAGGGCAATAAAGAGACAAATGTGAAACACAGCTTCCTGGAAAAAATATTTGTGCATTTTAAAAACAAATTACAAACATATGTTTCATAAACAAGGGACCAGTCAATATGTTATACAATATTGTTCCAGGATGCAAATATGAATGGGCAAATATGTACAAAAATATTAGGATATATATTTGCCATCAACTGCAAATTTATCAGCATCCTTAGAATAAACTGCCATTTTCTGAAAATAGTAACCGTAAGGTAACCTAGGAGCACACATTTATTAAGGATTTATATAAAAAATAAGTGTTTCCTGGCTTTCAAAAATGTGAACAATATAAAGGTACAAAAATGTCATTAGAGCATTCTATTAGCATCACAAAGGCTGGACACTTTAGATGTATTTACATTTTGCTGATGATAAGGGGATCTATTTACTCTGCCTTCTCACCTTTTAACACTCACCTTCTTTTCTAGAATAAAAAGAAAGCTTTCCTCAATGGTCAGGTAACATAGGTCCGAATCCTGAAAACATACAGGAGTAGTCCCTCTGATCTCAATGTGGCACACATAAATTTACTCAAGTGCATTTTTCGGTGTGTATTTTTGTTCAGCTTATTTCTAAGGCATTGCAAATACTTTAACTTGATTTTAAAATTTTCAAATCCATGTTCTGTTTTTTGCTGTCAGATTTTGCGTTTGAAAAAAAATCTATTCACATTGTTTTTATTTTTGCTTGTTTTCCGTGTGTGTCCCCCCCCCCCCGCCCCCCCCGTTTCCACTACTCTCTTCTTTCAGGGTTGATAACTTACCAAGTTTCTTGAGTGTTTTGAATTACACAACACTCCTTTTGATTAGAGTCTAAAAACTAAATTGGCTATTTACCCTCCCCCTACAAATACAACTTTTCTTTCTTTTCTCCTAGCATGTAGCTTGGAATTAGAGCTCTGATTTTTATAGGCCAACTCTGACACTGACTAGGAAGAGATCTGTCTTATCCAAAGCTAGGAAAAGTGGGGAAAAAATCCACCTTTATTACAAATATTTTACTTTGTGTGTGATCTTAAGAGCAGAAAACTGCAGTTACAGGGATCTAATTGATCTTTTGGCTACTGGGTAAGTGACTTTACTCCTTAAGAAAGTTAGTGGAATTTTAATATGGCAGGAGCTCCTCCCTACAGTGCAGTTTACAGCACCTAGAAGTGAAAGACTCTAGTGTGCTAGGACAGTTATTAAAGCAATATTTTCTATAGCTTTAAATTCTTCTTTATTAGTTTTTAAAGATTTGCTTCTTCACTTGTAAGTGAGGTAGGAGACAGGTACATTCAACAATATGAGACTCTCCCATCAAGGAAACTTACGTAATGGGAATTGTTTATAAAATCTTCTCCATTCTTTATCTACGTTCTGCTTGATTCCTTCCGCCAACACTTACCTTTTAGTCTTTTTGACTCCCTTCCCCTCTTAAACATTGATTAGTGGTTGAGTTAACGGTCTGATAGATGAATTCTAACTGCTGCTGTTGGTGTACCAAATGTATGAATAATTAAATAAATAAATCTCTAAAACATGATTAATCATTCATCAGCTACGGTCTGTGGGCAAGTATTCAGTCACTTTTCTGGAAACAAGAGCTCCTAGAGGCCCCTTCCTGAAAAATACACGAAAATATTCAAACAAATTTAACACCAGCAACCTGACTGGATCCCCCAGCATTCTCTTCCTCGGAACCCCCCTCCCTCACACACACATACACCCATTATTAGAACACAGCTCAAGATGGACCAACATCTCCCATGTAAGGGGAGCTCAATATAGTGATGGGAGGGGGGGGCAGGGATGCTCTTTGTTTTCAGCTCATGCTGCACTGAAAACATCTGCTAACAATCACAGAGGCTGGCATGGCAGGAACCAGGGCCATGGACTTGGCCTTTGTCACTTATTAGCCAATGGGAAGAAAATGTCCCTACGCTTTGTTAAAGAATAACTTACTAGGTCAGGAAACAAGTTGGTGATCTAGGATCTGGCCCTGTACCTGCCCCCTTTGTCCAGCTGAACTTGCCCTGAGGCCCTCTCTTTGCAATAAATAAGAAAATACCCTGCTATGTAAGTGAAAGCTAGAGGGAACTGGAGGTGTGGCTCCAAAGGGGGTGAGGGGCATGAGCAGGAGCACAGAGACTAGGAAAAGCCCCTCTGGCATTCTCCCTTGCTGATCTCAGCCAGCGAGTGCCAGTGCCCGCCACTGTGGGAACAAAAGCACCATCAAACAAGTTTTTGCCGCTTGTCTGGGAGAGGAGAGAGCACCGCTGTCCTGCAGCCATAGCTTGGTACCCAGCTCCCAAGGGCTGCTGATGTGAAGCTCTGCCTGGCGGTGGTCGGGGGCAGGGGGAGCGAATCTGAAACTGACAAGCCCACGTACCAGGCAGCTTCCAGGCTGCTTGAGGGAGACTCCAGCCCCGTCTTGGCTCCTCCTCCGTTTGGGAAGCTCACCCCAGCGAGCCATGGAGACTCCTCCATCTTCCTCCTCCTCCTCCTCCTCCTCCTCCCAGGCTCCTCCCGCTGGATGCTTCATGTAAACAAGATCCAGGCTATATTTACAATCGCTTGACGGAAAGGAACCAGTGCCAGGATCCCGAAGGAAAATAACAGTGCGCAACATTAAAAACCGCACACACACATCCCGAAAGGCCAGGGGCTGGGAGACCTACAGGGCTTCAGCCCTGCTCCCCATCAGCATGCAAAACAACCCCGCAAAGGCAATCGGACAGCGGTGCGCCGGTACCCCACCCTCCCTCTATAACCGTCCCCACCGAAATCAGCCCCCCGGTCCGCGGAGCGCCTGTCAGCGTGCGAGGCAGAGCGGGTTACAACGCATCCAGCTGTTGGGAGGAGCACCACGCGTGCGAGGAAGAACAGCTGCCTGCGATCCAGGGAGAGCGCTGTAAAGAAAACAACATTCCCAACCAAAACTCCTCTTCCTTTCTCGCCCCCCCCCCCGCAGCAAGATAACTCCTGCCTATCCTCCATCCCGCTCACACCCGCAAAAAATAGGTCCCCTCCCCCAAAACATAAACAAACCTCTGGCTTTCGTTTCCAGCGCTGCCTAAAGGTGAATTATGAGAGGACAGCACAGGACTTGTGATGCCAAGATTGCAACGCCCTGCAATACCCCCGCTCCCCGCCCCCCGAGCTGCAAAAGGGTGCGCTGCTCCCGATCGCAGCCCGTGCACCCCCTATTCCCTGCCCTCTGCTCACCCACCTTTGCGGCCGGGGCTCCTTTCCCCTCTTCTCTTTGTTCTTTGCGATCTTTGCATGAAGATTATCTAATGACGCAGCATAGACTCGCCACAACGTGACTGTCGCCATTTTTCTGTTTTTATTATATCTCTCTGCCATGTGATTAAAAAAAAAAAACTTCCGGGTCTCATGACCAGAAAAGAGCAAAACAAAAACGGAGACAAGACACAACTTCACACACACACACACACACACACACACACGCGCGCAAGTGTCTCGTCTCTCCTTGTCTCCAGCGATGCGTCCCAACTGTCAGAAAATAAGCAACCAGAGGGCACCGCTTCTTGCATTGTGGGATTTAACCGTCTGGTAGAGAAAGTCACCCCTCACTCACATTCTGCCCCAGATTTACAATCAGGAGATCAGAAGCAGTTAAGATGAGACCAGACCCTGTTCTGCTTGATCAAATGCCTCCGATTTCCACGCCGCTTTCTGCTGAGCTATACCAACTTTGAGCTCTGTTCACTCGTCATAATAAAAAAAGTTAACGATGTTAAAGCATTTTTAATCATTCTTAAAATGACTTGTCTGCTCCACGTTGATATCAAAGATTTGGACGTGTGACACTGAAATCTGTTTTCTCATTGAATTGATCCTCTTCACACAAATACATACACTGGTTTGTTATGTTGGGTTATTCATAAGCTACTGGCAGAAGTTGCTATGACAGGAAAAAAGGTTAAAACATTTTTTAAAATAGTTTCACATGTGAAGCATTGTACAGACTGCAAATGGCTGTAAGAGCAAGGTAGATAAAACTGGGGGTCTACCAACCAGCCATGACAGGTTCCCACGCAGACATTTACAAAATAAAAACAATGGGCAACACCATGTTGTCTTTTGTCTGGCAAATCTCCCATTGAAGTCAAGGAACCACATTACTATAAAACCTGTTAGGTCTTTTACTAACATCACCTTAGATTAGTAAAACCAGGATTTATAAGAGTGGGGAGGAGCAGGGCTAGCCCTAAACCAAATGGCACCTCCCGCTTGTTAAACTTTGAATACTTTATTGCATTTGTAGCTTATTTCACAACTTTGATGCATGATTTATCCCTGTCATATAAGATGATAAATTTGCACGCTAGGATCTGTAAATCTGTATTTATTCATGCCATATATAAGCAAATAAAAATCATTTCCTCTAAGCATATAGAAACTTTTTAATTTTAAGAATAACTGAAATGTACTAACATCAAGAAATTGAACTGTGCACCAACATTGGGTGGACCAGTATTAAATAGTGTTACGGTAAGTGACAACCTTAGAATGTTAACCTTAAGTCCTTTAGTTCAAAAGGTCACTTTTCTTGCCTTTGCCCTCCCGAACTGAAGCACAACATCAGCGAGATCCAAAGACTGGCCAATAGCATTTTCAAGCAATAAATAGCAAGCAATGTCAGTCTCTCGTCAGCCATCGTCAATCAAAGATATGTTTTAATGAGCCTGAGCTTTGAAAAACTGCGCTCACCAATCGCAACTGTGACTGGCAACATGAGCGGACTCTTGAAAGCTTTCCAGACATTAGAAAAAGTGTCCTTCAGCTCTTCATCATGAATTAATCGGAGAACTTGGAGTGGAAAGTGCTTCCCGTGTTGCAAAATGTGACGGATGTTGTCCATTTTGACATAGAGGTCTTTATCATTGACCTCTGAATGTTCCTCTTGTGTCAGCGTCAGGTGAAGGTCTGTACAATTGTTCAAGAGTGTTTCCCTGTCAGCCGGCAGGTCATTACCCCCCCTCCCCCCAGGTCTTTTTGTGGTGATTCATTTGTCCAAATATTTCTTCGATGGACACTCAAGCAGTGTCAACCAGCGAGCAAAAAAGCTCCCCCTTGAATTTTTCTTCCAAGCTTCCCATCACCTCATCTCCGCCCTCATAACCAAACTGTCACTTCTTCCAATTAATACAAATTTCCTTAAAGACAGGCTCAACTCCTAAGCTTTCCGCCATTTCTTTGGCAGCAGTGATGGCATCTTCAAATCCGTTGTCTCTGTAGGCCACAACGAAATCAAGCAGCTTCTCATCAGAGTAGTAGCAGCCGCAATGTCCATTGACTGGTTTGTAATGCCTTGCTTACAATATTTACTTGGAACAGGATATGCCAAATCACAACTGAGACCAGAAATTTGAAGTCAGTGATCTGGTTTGCCAGGTTTTGCAGTCAGATTCCGGCCTCGGCTTTACTCAACTGCGCCAGTTCCATCAGGGTGTCATAAACCTCAGTCACTTAGTACCTCACTGGCCTTACGCTGTCAATGCAGCTCTCCCAGCAAGTGTCCCTTAATGCCTTCAGGGTCAAATATGTAACACTGCCTGTGAGGATCTTCCACGTTCCACCTGATAGTTGATGCTGAAAACAGAACGTACATCCTTTGTAGTAATCCAAAGAGAGATACTGAATCTAAAGAAGATGACGCGGCATCTTACACAACCACGTTGAGGGAATGGCAGCTACAAGGCACGAAGAAAGCTCTTGGATTCAGCGCAAGGATCCTTGCGTGGATGCCACGGTTTCTTCTCTTCATGTTCGCACGGTTGTCAAAGCCTTGGCCATGGCAGTCCTGAAGCTTTATTTTATTCTCATTCAAAACATTCATAAACAGTTCTGTTAGGCCTTTTACAGTAGAGTCGCCCATAGATTGGAAACAGATAAAGTGTTCCTTTACTTGGATACAGCCATCCTCGTCGTCAACAAATCTTACTGTAAATGACATCTTTTCACTGTGACTTACGTTGGGAGTGCAGTCCAGTATTATGGCATAGTTCTTGGCTTTGCCAAGCCGCATCAATATGTTATCAAGCACTTTCCTTGACATAAGGTCAATCAATTTGTTTTGAATTGTTCTGCTGGAGTAATGTCCCATATAGCTTCTTTACAAACTACTCAATGTAGGTGCTCACGCAAGACATTGTGGTATTTCCCAAGTGTCGGAGACACTTTGGTTGGGTACAGCAAAATCAGATAATTTATTCTCTTAAATAGCTACATAAAGGGAGAGAGTGCACTAGGACACAGGGTCTCCCCCTCCTAGGCAGGTCGTTCAACAGGTAAACAATTACAGCAAACATTTATACCTTTTGTTACAGACAAAGAAAAGCAACAGCTGCATTTTGTTTATACATAGGTCATTCTGATATCTTGTTTTTCTCACTAATGTAGACTCTTAGTCTACATTCCATATTGTTTGCACATTATCTACACAAGGTCACAACAACTTCTTACACAGTTCTTTCCCACTCGCCTCACACAATCCTCGCTTCTACAAATCTCGCGTTATTAGGGTTACAGTTAGCCTGACTCTTGCTAACAAACTGTCATGTATTGCAATCCCCTTCTTGTCAGCTCTTTCTCTGCTTCCACACAAGGAACTCTACCAAACCAAGGAAATGACTGTTATGTTCAGTGAACAACTTATCCATCAAACCCTGGAAAGCCAAATTATTCTTTGCAAGGAAGAGGGTAATTGAGATCAGATGCTCGAGCAAGATCCTCCAATGCTAGGTTTCTACATTAATAATGCGCTGGCTTTCTGTGTCTATGCATTTATTCGGCTTGAGCCTGGACTCGACCTCCATCCATTTAGAGTAGGACATAAAATGGCCAGGTGACTTTTCATGTTGCTTAAGAGCATCAGCTAAGTTATGCCAATAATTGTACTCGGAAAGCGCAAGCAACAATTTGGCATTCTTATGAAATATTTTGCAACAAAAAACCGAACACTTCGTCAGTTGATTTTGAGTAAACTAGCCAATGCCAATTTAGTTTCTCACCATTCTTGCATACTCTTTTGCAGTGTGACCTTGAGAAGTGTCACTTCTGCTCATTTAAGGGAAACATCATATCCTTGATTTTGCCTAGCCCATTCAAAATTGTACGATCAATATTGGCAGAGTTTAGGATTGCTGGACATAAAGTGGGATCTGATGTATAGATCTGTGGTGTGCAATTTTTGTCACTGCTGTTTCTGTCATCATGCGAGACTGATTCTTCTTTATTGTTTCTCTTTTCATGTAAACCAGATTTTTTTTGTCATCACTCTCCTTTTCATGTGAACCACATTCTTCTTTATTACCACTCTCCTTTACACCGCCACGAAAACTGGATGATTCTCCATCACTTTCCTCATATTTCCATTCCTGATCTTCAGGTAAATCTGCTAATTCCTTAGTAATAGGACTTCCATCATTTATGCTTTGCTCCTCTATTTCTTCTGCGCTGGGATGATGCCTAAAGCCCAGTCTGTGTTGTTCTGTTTCAGATATTTCCCATCAAATGTGCCTGTAGCGGGATGGACACCTGCTCCTGCCCTGAGGGGTTGGAAAACCCCTGCAGAGGGCTTGGCAAGGTAAAACCCGTTTTTTTTGTTTGTTTGTTTTGTTAAATGGAGATATCCCATCTCCTAGAACTGGAAGGGACCTTGAAAGGTCATCGAGTCCAGCCCCCTGCCTTCACTAGCAGGACCAAATACTGATTTTGCCCCAGATCCCCAAGTGGCCCCCTCAAGGATTGAACTCACAACCCTGGGTTTAGCAGGCCAATGCTCAAACCACTGAGCTATCCCTCCCCCCTGGCTGATTGGGGGAAGTGGCTGCAGCTGGGCCACACCCTAATCAGAGCCCAGATGGCCTGTATAAAGAGGCTGGGAGCCAAGAGCCCAACAGTCTCTCTCTGCCTTTAGAGAGAGAAGGGCCTGGCTGCAGGGAGCTAGACAGAGTACCTGGGTGGAGCAGGGCTGGGGAAAGGCTGAGGAGCTCCAGCCTGGATAGCCCCAGGCTGCGGCCTGGTAATAGGCCAAGGGGTACTGGGGGTTGCAGAGGGCAGCCCAGGGCTAAGCCAAGGCAGCAGGTCCAAACCCAACCTTGCCAGTGATGAGTGGCCTATACTGCAGTCTGCCCCAGAGAGTGGGGGCTAGATGGTGACTGGCAGTGGCCTTATCCTGAGGCGAGGTGGGGTTAGTGGGTGGGGGTTCCCCTGGGAGGGGAGACCTAGCGTGTCTGTGGGTATTGCCAGGGGGCAGCACCCAGAGCAAGGGGCACCGGGGTCCTGGGAGGGACATGGGGCCAGTGCAGAGGACAAGGCAGATCACCAGCCTGCAGAGGGCGCTCCAGAGGCTGGTGAGCTAATTCCCTGGACGACGAGCAGGAGGCGCCGCAGGGGTGAGTCCGCTCCTGTTACAGTGCCCTTTGCTGCAAACTAGATTGCAACTGAGTTTTTTGGTTCCTATACTGGGCTCCTGAAGGCTTCTTCAGGGGCATCTTTTATTTTCTACGGGGGAAAACAGACAGTATTATGGAAAGCAAAAGTTTATGTTCCGCAGTCTTAGAAAGTCATCCATCATTACATGTTAAGCATGGCAAAAGAAATAACAGTATTTCTTTTATATTGTTGCATAGACAGGGATTCGATAGATATCTCTGGCATCTCATTAAGTATGTCCTTTATTAGTTGCTAGTTACACTCTTCAAGTCTTAAAACACAAATACACTTTCACAGTTACACAATAAAACAAGGTTCACAATACTGTAGGTGTGCTCTCACGTCTTCTGATATCTCACTGGTGATACCCCGCCCCTTATATACCTATGATGGCATGGCTGACAATATTCTAAGAGGTTCAAGGAATATGTCATTCTCAAAAAGTCGGGAAGGTTCTACGAGATTCTGCAATGGTCCAGAACATTCTAGGAGGTTAGTGAAAAATGAATCCACATATGGAATAACGGAAACATTTTTACTTCAAATATTCTATTAACAACAGAAACACCACTCCAAGGCTGCCACCCCAGATGGTCACCTGCCCCTAGATCCAGCCCTGGGGAGGAGGCAGGGAGAACACAGCTCTCCCTTTTCTGTTAAAAGCCAAGAGCTCCCCCTCCTTTCTTTTTGGTCAGTGAGAGATCGCTCCTCCCCTTTCAATTTACTTTAACCACTGATTTAAAACTGAAAACGTTAAATATCTGATTGACTTCTCACCATTTATGCTATCTATTAACTTGGATAGACACCTTTTTGGCTCTGATGTACAAGCACAATGCTCTTTGAGTTTCCATCCATTGACTGAAAGGTTAAACTTTAAGAAACCTGTTTTGCAGTTATTAATTTGCTAAAAATCCTGAAATATTAAATTAATTGGAGGATTTCCAAAACTTTAGACAAAATCTTAAAATTGTGACCAAAATTACTTGATTGAGTCAGTTAACATTTGAGACTTACCCTCCTACACCCGATGTTAATTCATGACAGCAGTCAATGGAGGAAAGCATATACCAGCAGTCAGAGTGGCAAGGGGATTGAACTAGCTATGTAAAACCTTCATGGCAAAGTCATGTTTCCGATTCCATGGAAACCTGTTCATCCCAACATAATAGGGAGCTAAGTGATGGGGGAATATAAAGCTGTTGACCATGGGCATGTCTGCATTCCTTTCTCACTCCATTAGAGGACCTGCTACCACCAAAATTTTCATGACACCATTTGAAAAACTGGTAGTTTCCCCAGTACATGCTGTATTAATTGTTCTTGGGGACAGCCAGTTTTATAAGGCAAATAAACAAACAAAACACCCTACTAGGATCCCTACCAGATTCCATCTGTGCTGTTCAACCAAAACTATTATGAGACATTGTGTATCAGCAAAAATAGGATCTGCAGGAAATGCTTTATCATAATATACATACCATAATCATTTCACAACACCATGCCACTGGAATCTACCTTTCCCGCTCTGAAAGGCATGAGTTCAGGGCTCATGTGTGGTCAAACAGAATTCTGGGTGAGGCAGAATTCTATGCTCACATCAGGAATACTAAGGAGATAGGAATGAACATTTTCCTAAGTATAACTATGATGACACCCCTTACTTAAACTTTCTAGAAGCCTACTTGAGTTACCCCCTAAAGCCAGCCTTGCTTTGGTTGGCTGCCCCTGGGTGTGAAAAAAGAGATGCTTCTTGTTTTCTTTAGTAAAGGAGGAAAACAATGCAGTGCACTCTCTTCATAAAAGCCAAGCATTTTTATTCCTATGCATGCTGGGAATTGACAACAGAATTTAATAGAGCTGAAGCTCTGTATTATTGAGATTCCTTGTGTGATGAACTTTGTATATACTTTCTTGCTTTGGACTCTAGTCACAAGTAGCTGAATAGGGTGACCAGACAGCAAGTGTGAAAAATCGGGACAGGGGATGGGGGGTAATAGGAGCCTATATAAGAAAAAGACCCAAAAATCAGGACTGTCCCTATAAAATCGGGACATCTGGTCACCCTATGGCTGAAAGAAGCAAATGAGACTCCTTTTCAAGGAGTAGGCACCAGCTAAGGATAATTAATCCTTTACTGCTTCTGCTTCATTTAGTCTGGACTCTTGATTTGTCCCACAGACCAGAACATCTCCCATTCCTAACCTTTGCCATGAAATCTCACACTGGACCTTGTCAGCTATGGGTGAATAGCTTTTATTATTCCCCATCTTGTTAGCATTCAGTGCTGTTGTAGCACTTTCTGTATCTCTCTTCTCCTCTCTATTGCTAGGTGACCTTTTAAATAAAGAGACCACACAGGCCAAGGATTCAGCAGTTTGTAGATTTCAATACTTTCTGCTCCCTCTGCCCCTGCAGACGGGGTTCTTGGTGGGTAGATAGGAGCTTTAGGTTGGGCATCTCACCTGCTCCAGCTATGTGATCTGGGAGATGGACTCATTGCAAGTGTGGGGATTTCAGACCCATATCACTTTTCCATTTGTAGGCCTCCAAGCACTTTACAAAGGTGGGTAAGTATTAATTTCCCATTTACAAATGAGAAAACTAAGGCCCCAGGTCACAGAGCAAGTCCACGACAAAGCCAGGGATAGAAGCCAGATCCCATGATTCCCAGAGAGGAGAGGACACTGGGAGAGCTAGGGAGATATGAACATTTTCACCCTCGTGTTAGGATTTATCCACACTTTTAACAAGAGTAGTGGTGGCATTAATTAGAGCTCAGAAACTATTTCCCTGATTCCTTGAGCCTGCAAAATAAATCCACATCAATACATATTGAAATCAAAAGCTGCATGTGCACAGAGGTGAAAGTAAGCCGGTACGTCCCGGTACGGTGTACCGGCAAGAGTCAGTGCGCTGTACCGGGGCGGATCGGCTTCCCCTGGCGGAAATTTAAAGGGCCTGGGGCTCTAAAGGCCCTGCCTCTTCCGGTAGAGGCCCCAGCCCCTCATAAGGACTCCGGAGTACCGGTAAGTCCTTTAAGTTACTTTCACCCCTGCATGTGCAGCATTATTTGTACAGGTAAGTGGCTTAACTCCATGCAGAAAGTAGACCAGACATGTCACCTAAGCATTGACCTGTGCACTATGGGACAGTAGTGGCAGGGCCGGCTCCAGGGTATTGGCCGCCCCAAGCAGCCACCAAAAAAAAAAAAAAAAAAAAAAAAAAAAGCCGCGATCGCGATCTGCGGCGGAAGGTCCTTCGCTCCGAGCCGGAGTGAGGGACTGTCCGCCGAATAGCTGGACGTGCCGCCCCTCTCCGGAGTGGCCGCCCCAAGCACCTGCTTGACAAGCTGGTGCCTAGAGCCGGCACTGAGTAGTGGGAAGACTATTTGTGCTCTTGGGGTTATTACACTAATAATTCCTGTCTTCAGTGGCACTGTACTGATGGAGATTGGCAGAGTGGAGAACCACATGATGGTTGGTCTGGCTTGAAGGAAGTCTACTACAGATATTTATAACACTTGCACAATGTTGAGAACATTTCTGTGTGTGAACATGAAGCATGTTACCAGATACTGCAGCATTATGCTAGTGCATCAAACCAGAAAGTCACCTGACTAGTCGGTTTTCATTGTCCAAGCAGAAGGAGGAATCAACAAGTAGCAAAGGTGGGAAAGGTTATATTTAAAAATATCCTTCAGTTTTAACCATACAGTTATTAGTAACACTAGTAAGATATTTGTTTTTAAAAAGTGTAATTTTGGAACTTGTCAGTTTCCCTTTATAAACCATTCAAAACAAGGGAGTATCTCTCCCAACTGAATGAGACTTGGCAAGTCTGCTACATTATAAATATTTTGTGTGTGCGCACATGTTCTACACACACAATAACCATAGTCTGCAAAATCACTTTTGTAACAGCTATTTTCATAATAGCCCCTGTGGTAACATGCCATTCCAGTGTAACATATCTACTAGCTTTCAATGATGAAGTGTGTGAATGAATCCTCTCTTTTGAGTTCTGTACTTTAAGAGACATCCCCTAATTTGGTGCCTAATGTCTCATGGCCTGGAGTTGCTAAAAAGCATTTGATTCAGAAAAAAATTATGTTTTGAAAGAGTAACCATAAGCAAGTTTACACATTGTAAGGCAAATGCATGATTTTGGGCCACTTACACAACATTGTGGGAGTGGTACCCTTTAAAAATGGTCTTTAAATGTAGGATCCCCCCACCGCAGACTCCTCCTCTGAGTTTCTATGGGTTAATGACTACCCCACGGGCACCCAATTAAGAGTTATTAAATAGGCAGCAGGTAAGTATTAAATAGGCAATATAAGGAAGTATTTCTTCACATAACACACAATCAACCTGTGTAACTCATTGCCAGGAGATGGTGTGAAGGACAAAAGTGAGTTCAAAAAAGAAATAGGTAAGTTCATGGAGGGCAGGTCCATCAATGGCTCTTAGCCAAGGTGGTCAATGATGCCAACTTAGCTCCAGTATCCTAAAGCCTCTGACAGTCAGAAGCTGGGATTGGACATCAGGGGATGGGTCAGTCAATAAATTGCCCTGTTCTCTTCATTCCCTCTGAAACATCTGGCACTGGCCACTGTCAGAAGACAGGATGCTGGGCTAGATGGACCATAGATGATCCAGCATGGCCATTCTTATGGTTTTAAGTGTTGCTCCTAGACCAGTGGTTCTCAAACTTTTGTACTGGTGACTCCTTTCACAGAGCAAGCCTCTGAGTGCGACCCCCTCGTATACATTAAAAACACTTTTTAATATATTTAACACCATTATAAATGCTGGAGGCAAAGCGGGGTTTGGGGTGGAGGCTGATGCTGCAACCCCCCATGTAATAACCTCACGACCCCCTGAGGGTCCCAAACCCCAGTTTGAGAACCCCTGCCGTAGCCCCAAGAGATTCATACAGGGAGCTGGGAGGGTGTGGTTGTCTGGGATTTGTAGTCCTTGTGGGCGGTTCAGTTTGCTGTTGGGCGTGGGAGAGACGCACCAATAGGACTACAAATCCCATTGCGCCAGGCCCTCTGGGGGCGGGGCTGGGTCTGTGACGGCTTGTCACTGGCCGCCGTCTTCCCTGCTGTTGTGAGTGCTGGGGCTGGCGAACGCGAGCGCCCGAAGCGAGCTAGCGCGCGCGGCTGCTCCCGCTCCCGGGGCTGGGGCTTGCATTTGCCAAGGGACCCAGCCGCCACGCTTTCGCTTAAAGGCACAGGCGGAGGCGAGGCGGAGGGGCAGCCTGCTGTGTGCTATGTTGGGTCAGTAGCGTGTTATGGGACAACCCCTCGCACATTTTTTAAACGCCATATTGCAGGAGTTTCCCCCGTCCCCTCCCCAATCCCCCTAAGAATTAGTGAGTTGAGTTTCCCTCTCGAGGAAGGTGGCTCTTTGGAAGCGCCGTGGGTGCAATCAGGGTGGGTGGGAAGGAGGATCCCCGTCCCCCTTGCAAGCAGTACCGACATCGGCGGGGGTCCCTAAGGAGCCCCAGGAACTCAGTGACTCGGCGGGTTGGAGGCTAATCCCGCAGGCAGCTGGGGAGAATTGCCCACGTGCAAAGAGCCCCCGCTCCCCCCGCACGATTTGCGAGCGTCTCCGCTGTAACTTCGGGGTTGCTGGGTGGAGATGTCGGGCCTGGCGCTGGCGGGGTTCGGCGGTCTCTGCCCCAGCCCGCTCTGATCGGGAAGGGGTGCGGGGGACCTGCTCCTTCCCAGGCCACTGCTGCTCTGTAACTTTGTCGGGGTCGCTGTCGCTCCGTAGGGATCAGCGGGGAGCTCTGAGTGCGTGAGCGGCTGCGATGGCTTCCAAACTCCTGCGAGCCGTCGTGCTGGGTCCCCCCGGCTCTGGCAAAGGGACCGTGTGCCAGAGAATTGCCGAGAGCTTCGGGCTTCAGCACCTTTCCAGCGGGCACTTCTTACGGGAGAACATCAGGGCAAAGAGCGGTAAGTGAATGCCCAGCTGTTGAGGATCTGCTCACCCAGGGGCGCCTACGTGTTTCCTTGCATGCAGGAGGCGCCGTATGTTGCAGACCATCTGGGCTAGCGAACCGCAAGGCGGAATGGCTCAGGGATCAATCGGGGCAGATGATCCTAAACGCTGTTTGTCCCGAGAGGGGAATTGTGCCATGAAATTGGGCCCTTTGCAAAATGATCTCGCCGCTGGCTAGCAACCGTCTCTCAAGAAGCCAGTCGACACAGCCTTGTGTGTGTGTTGCTCAGTGCATTGCATAACCCACTTGTACCATGTAATCTGGAGTGAAGAGAAACAGCACCTAACAACAAATTCTTTACGTTTGTTAGATTGTAATGCAGTCTTTGTCCATTAATATGGTGCGTGATGAGGCTGACCAATCTTTAATCTAGTTAGGACGCCAACCTCTATAACATTATGGATCTCGTTAAAAAAAAAAACCTACAAAAACAATAGAGTTCTTGGTTAATGAAAACTGCAACAAATTATCCATAACAGGAGGCAACTGTGCCTCCTTGCACAATTTGCAATACACAGGCGTTAAGTTCACTCACTGTTTTTTCCTGCCGTAGTAAGTACAGCTGTGCAGTTTAAAGGGATGCTTCTCTTATCAGTGTTACAAATATCAGTGAATACAATTAAAACTTTAAAAATGTACTTTTCACCATGTATGCTGCCTGTTTTTTTTTCCATGGTGTGAAAAATTGTAACTTCCTGGTTTTCATGTTTAAATCCACACAATTCCCTTTTTTTAAAATAGTTTTCTCTGAAAAGTTAACAGTGATTCTTGCATACATAGTAATTGAGGTTCAGAAGAAGCCAGTATAAATAATTAGTATGTGCCCATTCATCCACTATTAGCTGTGGTTTTGGGGAAATATTGCACACTAGCTTTATCTGAGTATAAATATTATGTATCCTCAATTCATAATTCATTGTGAAAAATAGCTCCCTACTCATGTAGTGTTACAAATATCTCAGCTGGGTTGTCTGCTTAGTTTTAAATGCTAAAGCTTAAATCTCATCATCCCCTCTACAGGCACATATGGCTTAAAAGGCAGTGGAACCAGTGCAGTTCTGCTGCATGGGGGCAGGTTATGGCACATCTGTGCAGTGAAGTGTACTGGACTGTGGAGCTGTGCTGTAGAGTGGGCTCCATCTGTGGCAGCAGAGACTTCTCTCTGGTTGTTTTTTCAGGGTGGAGGATGGTGCTGGGGTATGACCAGTAGCTGCGACCACATGAACCTGTCAGCTTATCTCCTATGTAGTGGAGTGAGTTAGTTCATACTAACAGAAAAGTCTGCAGTGAAACATGGGCTGCAGGGCAACTAGAGGCATGGGAAAAGATCTTGACAGTCCCATGCCCCTCATAGTTCTCCCAGCTCTAGGCAGGGGAAATAATTTGGGCTTCTTAGAGCTAGGCATTATGAAACTGGCTCAAACTTGGTTGCTTCTGGAAGTATTTTTATTTTTTCTAAAATAAAAACTTGTGCCATTTCTTCCTCTAACATATAAATGGTAAACTGGCATTGTAACTTATAAAAGAAAATATTCACTTTAGGAATGAAGCCTTTTATATGCCGTTTCATCTCAGAGCCAGTGTTTATGGCCAAGTTGTGAACCCTTCAGAAACAGGCTTCATAATGAAAAGACTAACAGAGCCAGGGGTTGAATTTCAGTGGTGTCTGTTTGGGGGAGTTCATTTCCCCCTCACTAACAGAGCAGTGGAGTATGCTCAGTGTACGCAAGCTAGGGGCTACTTATCACCCCTGTATAGAATTTTCAGTGAAGATCCCAGAATCTATTTCCTTTGTGTATCAATATTAGCTATTCACGTTCAGGTGTGAAGGTGGGTAATTATGTAAATACCACTTGAATTAGCAATAGCACTCTCTTATTCCTCTATCTCTTCCTTCTTTCTCTTGCCTCGCTTCTCTAGGGCTAGATCTACACTCAGGGCCGGCTCTGGCTTTTTGGCCGCCCCAAGCCAAAAAAAAAAACAAAACAAAAAACCCTGTGGCGCAGCCGGAGCGCGGGTGCAGGGGGACTGGCTGGGGGGGTAGGGGGAGGGAGCAGGCGGGAGAGAGAGAGAAGGGGGCGGCCAGGGCTACAGCAGGGGCGCTGCCACGCGGCCCCTCCCGCTGCGCTGCCGCCTGCCGCGAGGGCTCCGCTCCGGTTGTCGGGGAGGGAAGGAAGAGGACTGTCCTGCAGGGCGCTCTGGTTCTCCGCGCCGCCGTCCCCTACAGGGCGGCCGGAGCGGAACAAGAACAACAACAAAAAAAAGGGGGCCGTGCCGCCCTAGGATTGGGCAGAATGCCGCCTCCAACAATCTGCCGCCCCAAGCACCAGCTTGCTCAGCTGGTGCCTGGAGCTGGCCCTGTCTACACTAGAAGAGGTTTTCTGGTACCTGTGCAGGCAAACCCTCCTAGCATTAACACTGCTTATACTGGCAAAAATGCTTTTGCCGGTATAGCTTAATTGTACCAGTTTCCTGAGCATAATTAGCTATACTGGCACAAGCATCTTTATGCAGCTATAATTGCATCTGCACTAGGGCTTTGGTGGTGCAGAAAACACTGCAGACCTAACCAACGTTGATATACTAGCAAAAGTTTCTACTGTAGGCCTTGCCTAGATATCAGTATTTTTCCTCTTACGGTAGACTGTTCACGTCCCTTTCCCACTTCCTCTTATTTTTGCCTATCTTTCCCTCTACCACCTTATTCTCCCCCCCCCCCCTTCCCATTTTGAGTTTCTGTTCCTTCTTCAATCCAGTCTCCTTTCCTTCTTCCGTTGTCACACTCCTTCCCTTTCAATGTGAGTTTCTTCTCCTCCCTCAAGAGGTTCACACTGGAGCTCCTGCACAACAGCACAGATCTTGTGGTGCCCAGGAACCGTTTGGAATGGATAAGTGGGCAGCAGATCTTGTTGGGTTTCAATCTGGAACTGCTGGCCTCACTGGAGATGTAATTCTGTGCAGGAGCAGAGGTGTGAGTTTCCCCTGAAGTATTCTTACTGAGGTAACTAAAAATTAGAGGGACAGGAAGATGTGAGATGCCTGCAGTTTCCATGTCCAGTTTACATTCCTGAGAGCTTTGACTTCATTGGCATTAAAAGAGGTCTTGTGCTAGTTGTAATTTAAATGGATACAGCCAACTTCGGCATCTTATATGCTAAGACTGCTGCCTGTTACACTAAGGGCATGGCTACACTTGCAGATGTAGAGTGCTGTGAGTTAAACCAGCCCTTGGAGAGCGTAGTATGGAAATTGCTGCAGTGTGTCCACACTGACAGCTGCAAGTGCACTGGCGTGGCCACATTTGCGGCACTTGCAGCGGCATTGGGAGCGGTGCATTATGGGCAGCTATCCCACAGAGCACCTCTTCCCATTCTGGCACTGTGGCTTGTGGGAAGGGGGCGAGGGGTGCGGGGCATTCTGGCTCCTGTCCCAACACCCCGTGATGCATCGCTTCGCATCCCAGCAATCCGCGTGCTTCCGTCCATATTTGGCGCCATCTTTCAACTTTTTTGTATTGCGCGCTCTGTCTTCCCTTTCAGTCTGCGGGAATGGAGCCCGAAGTGCTGAGGAATATGCTGATGGGTCTCGCCAGCATGTCATGTTTGGCAGTCAAGTTACTCCTTAAGATTCAAACTCGGAGTGAGGAGTCCGAAGATATCGTCTCGCGTAACGCATATGACACGAGATTGCTTGTGGCATTCACGGACATGCTCACCACCATGGAAAGCCGCTTTTGGGGGAAACAAGCACTGAGTGGTGGGATCACATCATCATGCAAGTCTGGGATGACGAGTAGTGGCTGCAGAACTTTCGGGATGAGAAAAGCCACTTCCATGGGACTGTGTGATATGCTTGTCCCCACCCTGCGGTGCAAGGACACGACATTGAGAGCTGCCCTGCCAGTGGAGAAGCGGGTGGCTATTGCAATCTGGAAGCTGGCAACACCAGACAGCTACCGATCAGTTGCTAACCAGTTTGGAGTGGGAAAGTCGACTGTTGGAATCGTGTTGATGCAAGTTTGCAGGGCCATTAATCGCATCCTGCTCAGAAGACCCATGACGCCGGGTAACGTGCATGACATTGTGGCTGGCTTTGCACAAATGGGTTTCCCTAACTGTGGAGGAGCGATAGATGGCATGCATATTCCAATTCTGGCACCAGCCCACCTAGCCTCTGAATACGTTAACCAAAAGCGGTATTTCTCCATGGTTCTCCAGGCGCTTGTGGATCACCGTGGGCATTTCATTGACATTAACGTAGGCTGCCCGGAAAGGTGCATGATGCACGCATCTTTCGGAAGACTGTCCTGTTCAGGAAGCTGCAAGATGGGACATTTTTTCCCAGATCACCGTAGGAGAAGTCGAAATGCCCATTGTGATCCTTGGAGACCCTGCTTACCCTTTAATGCCATGGCTCATGAAACCCTGCACAGGGAGCCTTGACAGCAGCAAGGCGCAGTTCAACAACAGGCTGAGCTGATGCAGAATGACTGTGGAGTGTGTTTTTGGCCATTTAAAGGGTTGCTGGTGCGCACTGTATGGGAAGCTGGACTTGGCTGATGACCGCATCACCGTGGTTATCCGCATGCTGTACTTTCCATAACATTTGTGAAGGGAAGGGTGAAAGATTCACTCAGGCATGGAACTCGGAGGTTCAACATCTGGAGGCTGAATTTGAACAGCCAGAGAGCAGGGCTATTAGAATCCCAGCACGGGGCTGCAAGGATTAGGGATGCCTTGAGGGAGCAATTTGAGGCTGAAAGCCACCAGTAATGTTTGGTGCCCTGCACGGGAGCGAAGTGCAGTGGTTCCAATGTTAGTATGAATCTGTGTTTGCTCCGCTGACTTGCAGTGTCTGTTGCTTTCCTGGGCTAAGGTATCTTTTACTTAATGCAATAATAAATAATGTTTTCAGAGCCAAAAAAGCCATTTATTTAAAAGAACATTTATTGAAAAGAAACACACTGTTGAGAAACAGAAAGGGCAAGGGGGTGGGGTGGGGAACGGTACAATCACAGATTTGCGTATGTCCTGTTATCATACTCAGCCTTCCTGTCTGGAGTGCTGTGCAATGAGTGCTGCGCTTCAGGTTGACTATACTGCATGGTGATAGGGGTTGAGTGCAGTGGGTAAGGGTCATAGTTTGCAGGGCTGGGTGGTGAAGCTACAGGTGTTGGAGGCAGCTGGTGGTGATAAGAACCCGGATGTTGGGGAAAGTGGGTTGGAGGTGACATGGGGGCACAAGGGAAAGAGTTTTGGGACAAGGGCTGCAGGGCGGGGTGGGCGTGGTAGTGCTCCGCCTGCATGGCTACGAGCGCCTGGATCGAGTCCGCTTGGCGCTCCATGATGCTTATCAGCCGCTCCCTGCTTTGGTGCCGGTGCACTGTGCTTTGCTGCCGGCACTCCGCATTCTGCTGGCGGAACTTCCTTTCACTCTCCCTCCACTCCTGAGCTTTTTGATTTTCATGAAGGGACTTCTGCATTACTTCATGCAGCATGTCTTCTTTGCTTCTACATGGCCTCTTCCTAATTCTTTGGAGTCTCTCTGCTGGTGATAACACGGACGGCTGAGATCTCAAGGTTGCATCTGTAAAGGCAAAATGCAACACTTAACAGAGGCAGCATTGTTCACACCAGACCGAGCAATGATTTCCCTGTACTTAAAGACAAGCACAGTCTACACAATAGCAGAATTTGCCTGTCTCAGAGCGAGAGCACATAACTCACAGGAGCCCCAAAATGGTGAATAAGCACAGGGTCGAGGGGGGACTGATTGTTTCACTGCTGTACTGTCCTCTGGAGCTCTGCACTTTGGGGAGAGCCAACAGCTGCAGGGGGCTCCTATACTGAACACTGTCCCCACATTTTCCACAGGAGTTCATCCTGGAAGATCTCTCGCTGCTGAGGGTGACCTGGGAAGCAAGGGAGGGTCTTCAATGCGGCTTCCGCCCTGACCCATATGCAGCTTGCCTGTGTGCAGCAATGGTCCCCCCACCCCTCACGGCACAGTGGCATGGACATATTAGCCTGACTGGGACAAGGACCACAGTAGCGCTCCCAAGGATCCTGCGCAAGCACATTGCACAGCTTCTGCATGACACCTTTGAAGAGATCACTGAGGCCGATTACCGCGATGTGAGAGAGCACATCAATGCCCTATTCCGGATCTAGGCATGCATGCAGCCCTAACCCTCCTCACCCCAAGAGCCCGCACCGAACAACTTCCTTTCCAAAATAAAAGCCGCTTACTGAGAACCTCCTCTGGTGTTTGTCCTTCCCCAAGCACTGGCCGCTGCGACTGGCTACCTTCCTGCTGGCTTGAAAACAGCTCCTGGCTGCATGCATCTAGGGATGTCGGGGTGTCTTCCTCCTCCTCAGCACTCTCGCTCCCACTTTCCTCCTCCTCCTCCTCCTGCATTGTTGCACTGGGCTCTGAAGCGTCCATGGTGGTACTCGGAGTGGCGGTGGGGTCACCCCCAAGTATTGCGTCCAGCTCTTTGTAGAAATGGCAGGTCATGGGGGCAGCACCGGAGTGGCGGTTTGCCTCATGGGCTTTGGGGTAGGCATTCCACAGCTCCTTCACTTTAACCCTGCACTGCAGTGCGTCCTGGTCATGGCCCATTTCCATCATGTCCCTTGATATCTGCCCAAAGGTATTGTAATTCCTACGGCTGGAGCGCAGCTGGGACTGGACAGCTTCCTCCCCCCAAACACTGATGGGGTCCAGCACCTTGCCATTGCTCCCTACTGGGGATTGCCTGGCGCATGGAGGCATGGTCACCTGGAAAGATGCACTGAGAGCACTCCACGCCTGGTTGAGCAAACAGGAAGGGGATTTTCAAAATTCCCAGAGAATTTAAGGGGCGGGTCTGTTGGTTGGTCACCTGAGGGCAGGACGTTAGAGTTCAGAGTGATGACCAGGCATTGTGGGACACTTCTGGAGGCCGATCAGAGCGCATTAACAGACCAGGGTGTCCACACTGCCGCTGCGGCACTCCAGTCAGGGCGCACCAAGCGTTATGCCTCTTGTGGAGGTGGATTACCAGGAGCACTCCAGCCGCGGAGTCCGGGCGCTCTACATGCCTTGCCAGTGTGGACACGTCGTGAGTTAGGGCGCCCGGGGCTGCTTTAATGCGCTCTAACTCGCAAGTGTAGCCATGCCCTAATTAGTATTCTCACTGTTTCCTTGTGCTTCCCTGGCCCGTTGCATC
Source organism: Emys orbicularis (assembly GCF_028017835.1). NCBI lineage: Eukaryota > Metazoa > Chordata > Testudines > Emydidae > Emys > Emys orbicularis. The sequence continues at coordinate 19,027,193 of NC_088690.1, forward strand.
CATCTGTCGTGTTATAAGTAGACTGAGTCTAAGCTCTTTGGAGCATGGCCAGCGTTTTGGTTCTGTGTTTTGTACTGCTCCTAGCACAGTGGGGCCCTGGTCCATGACTGGTGCTGTGACAGTACAATGAACTTTAAGAAATGAATTGAAAAATACCTTACATTGGCCCCCAAATTACTCTGTTGACTTTTATGGTTAGGCAATCAGTTCTTTTTCCCCAAAATGTTGTTTTCTCCTCTTACTCTGAAAGTCCTACCCAGAGAGGAAACTGACTCACTGTACAGAGGGAACAGTGAAACTGAATATACACAACCATTAAGTGCACAAAATAAACGGAAACAGAGAAATGTTTTGCCCCTCAACTTTCAGTTGTTTTGTAACAAAAGTAGGTATAACATTCAGACAGCAGTGTGAACTTTTTTCAGTTGAGTATTTTTTTAATATGTGACCTACAGGCTGTGCTGTAGTTGTTAGATAATAAGGACACGTCTTCACTACCCGCCGGATCGGCAGGTAGCAATCGATCTATTGGGGATCGACTTATCGCGTCTAGTGAAGACGCGATAAAATCGATCCCCGATGGTTCTGCCGTCGACTCCGGAAATCCACCACGGCAAGAGGCGGAAGCGGAGTCGATGGCGGCGCGGCAGCGGTCGACTTGCCGCCATCCTCACAGCCAGGTAAGTCGACCTAAAATACGCAACTTCAGCTACGCTATTCACGTAGCTGAAGTTGCGTATCTTAGGCTAGGTCTACACTACAGCGGGGGTCCGACCTAAGATACGCAACTTCAGCTACGTGAATACCGTAGCTGAAGTTGCGTATTTTAGGTCGGCTTACCTGGCTGTGAGGACGGGGGAAAGTCGACCGCTGCCGCCGACTCCGCTGCCGCCTCTTGCCGTGGTGGATTTCCGGAGTCGACGGCAGAGCGATCAGGGATCGATTTTATCGCGTCTTCACTAGACGCGGTAAGTCGATCCCCAATAGACCGATTGCTACCCGCCGGATCGGCGGGTAGTGAAGACAAGCCCTTAGGTGTCGTCCCCCCCCGTCCCGTCGTCCCCGTCCCCCCCCATAGTGTAGACCTAGCCTTAGTGCTGCCCCTTACATTGATAGGAAGGATTAATTCCTCAAATCGGAGAAATACTCATATAGCTGGATTGTCATCAAAGTACTATTTTAAAGATGGCTAGATTTCAAAACCAGGGAAATCCAGGTCAGATAAACATACTGTTGCAACACTAAGGGTGTGTGGGGGGGGGGGGGGAAGGGGACTCAAGTGTGTGAGGGTAGGGAGGGAATAGTAGAGGGGGAGATTTAAAAATTATGAATCACTAGTGACTTGCCCACTTGATGGGGTGAGTGTGCAGCAAGCCAGGGAATAACTCAGTGTGCCATCTTGCTGTATGCTAACTGGCCATGTGGACTCTGCTGCCACATAGTAAAAGTTCCATAACTCAAAAGTTCTGTGGCACTCTTAGTGTGCATAGCAGGGTCCACGTGGTCTGTTAGTGTGTGGAATTCAGGCGTGCTGTAGATTCACACTCTGGCTTGCTGTGCAGACAAACCCTAATGCACAAGAATTTGTGGCCTGTCATGATCTAATTGTTCCTTCTAGCCTTCAACTCTATGAAGAAATACATTTTTCCTATGGTTGGGTCTTTTAAGGCCAAGTTCTTAATGACTTTAATCCAGCAAAGCCAAATTGTCTATTTTAAAAGTTTAACTGCAATTTTTTTTTTAAAAAGGAAAAGTACCTGCATACAAACGAACTGTTTCTGTGGAGGCTTACAAAAGGGGATGGGACAATACTACAGCAAACGAAAAGCACTGCTGCTCTCTATGCATTACTAGTTCAATGGGACTACTCATTTGCATAAATCTTGGCAAGATTGGGGCCTAAATTATTAGCCTTTCCTGAACTATGTTTCAGTTCTTACCTTTTCCTTTACACGAATACCATGTGCTAGCTAAAGCCATCCCTAGAGTAAGCTAGTCTGAACTTGGCCCTGTGTATTCCCATTCTGAATCTTTATTCGGTACTACTTGGTTCATGTTTTAGGTGGTGACAATCTTTCTTGCTTCCAAGAAACCTTTCAATGTTGTGCTCCTATAGGAATTTTAATCCAAGGATCTCCTACAACTACTATGCAATGCAGGTAAGGTGTTTGTTCCACCTACCATTGAAATGCAGCCGCTTCTGGGTGTCGAGCAGCAGCTGTTAAAGTGCATGACACTATACAGTTCAGGAAATGAAGACTAATACAACAACTAGGGGGAGCTTGACCAGCACACTGGAGATGGCACTCCTATTTTTACCCAAAGTACTGTGATTATATTTTACTTCTCCACAAGAGGAGCTAGGTCTCAATCAAAAGGCCGAGTGCGCTGTTGTGTCAGAACTACACGGTGTTGAAGTTGAACTATAACATCTCTGATGGCACACCTGCCAGCACTGGTTTAGGTATACATGTTAATCAACATCCTGCTTACTAAATGGTTGTGCTATTGAAAGAAAACTCAGCTTTAAGAGTAAAGAGACTCTTAAATCTGTTCTGTCCGATATGTTGAGAAGCCTGACAGGCAACGCAGCACCCTATCTTGTTGTGTATTACCTTAGTCTTGCTTGATCTGGATAGAAACTCTTTCCAAACAACAACATTTCTAGTCCTGCTTTTAAAACTGGAGGGGATGGTTCTACCCATGCTAATAATCTGACGCCATCTGGATTTCTAACTGTTCAATTATCTGTCCAATAAAGAACCTGCAGTGCAAGGAGATGGAGCTCAGCTGGAACTATCCTGTGATCTGAAGTAGCTATAGGAAAAAGCCAGAATATTTTTTATATCTGTAATGTTTACTGGCCACTCTGTTAGAACTGTTGTTCTTAGTCATCTTTGAGGCCTTCATATCCTCAGTTAGTCAATAAAGATCAGATCCTGCAAAGTGCTGAACATAATGAACATTGAGAGTGAAAATGCATCTATATTGAAGAAGACATCCTTACAACAGCAAGGAGCTGGGGGAGTAGAGACATGGCTACAAGTGTTGCTGATCACCCTCCATTCCTCTTGACTTCAGATGGTACTTAATTATGCAGGATTGAGCCCTTTCCATCCAATGAAAGGCTTGAACATTGTAATAGACACCGATCTGTGGAAGAATGCAGAATCATGAGTCCTTCACAGGTTATTTGTATAATGGGATTATTAAAACTCAAGTTTAATTTTCTGCCAAAAGGCTGCATGTTTCTGAATTTTTCTGGTTTGTGTGAGTCAAATATCCTCCAAGTGAGTGGCTTGTCTATGTCTCTTACTTTAATTGCATCATTCAACTCACTGCTTCTGCTTTCTATGTCTAGCTATGCGTGATCTCTTTAAAACGTTATTTGTCTTAAAAGGTAACAAGCTTACTGACAATAGACAACATTAATGAACATGCTTCTGTCAGCTATCTCTGTTCAGGTGCTTGGTTAAATAGAGTAGAACCCAGGTTCTGTGTCATAAAGATACATTACAAAGCTGCTGGGATTGTTTTTTTTTTTTTTTTTTTTTTTAAAACAGTACTGAATTAACAGTCAAGTTAGCAATAGTACAACATGAGAAGTTGGAGTATGTTATCTGAGTATGTTGGAGAACAATAAATCTTGACATAAAAGAGGAGCCTGAGTCATCCAGTTTGGGTTTGAGGCAGTTTAGTCAGATTCCGTTCCAGAGTTCACAGGTGTGGTTTATACTTGCTCTTCAGGTTTGGGGCCCACTGCTAATTAGGGTGGGAAAAATATACTCAAATAGTTACTAGTGACCTGAGCCATCCACCCTCGAGTACGGGCTGCTGATTCTTTCATCAGTTAGTCACTGGTTTGAATGTGGCTCAGATTACTCATCTCTTCTCATTCTCAAAGTTCTCCACAATCCTTAATCCTTTCTACACTCTTGTGAGGTAGATAGTGACTTGCCATGGAACAGTTGTGATTAGACTAGGAGTCTTTTACTCCCAGTTGTGTCCACCAGCTACATGGCCACACTTCCCCCTCTGAGGGGGAAGAAAGGCATAAAAGATCGGGCCTCAGCCAAAATTCCTTGTCCAGATCTCTCTTTCATCTTTGTATGACTGGGTAAACCAATGTAGGGATTCAAAATCCAAACTTCAGGCAGTTAGGAATCCAATGTCTGACTTTGACCCATTTCAGATTTAAGCTGCAAGCTCTCTGAGCCTGGAGCTGTGGCTTGTCTTAGACTTTCCTCGAGAAGGGACTGAAAGTAGTTAGCTGTCAGTGGTGTTTTGGCTTGTGTGACATAAATTGGTTTCAGCCCAATGCCTAATATGTGGGTGTCTACTTTACAAGCCCCTCATAGGTGGTCTCCTCAGAGAAATTAAGGTTTGAATGAGCATGGATCCCAAATGACTGTCTTGCATCTAGGGGTGATCATAACCCCAGTGCTGAGCCACACTGGTATGGCAGTTCAGGAGAAACCTTTCACTATTACTGCCCATGCTTTGCTTGTTTAGTGGATTGAAAAGATAATTAATCCTCCAGGGCAGGCAAGCTGGTACCTCTCATCACTGTAAATTCAACTGTTTTGCCCTTTACAAACAACCCTTGTGTAGTTGTAAATAACCAGCTTCTAATACTTCTCTGGCTCTTTTGAACTCTCAGTCTCCTCATAATTAACTTTACCTGTGTAAAAGGGAAGTTTGGGATGTTCTTTCCTTCTCTCTGATGGAGCTTGTGTTCTGCTCTGGATGTTTATGGATGATCTCTGCAAGTCATGAGTTATCCTTTTGACCTAGAAAAGATCGTGCCAAGTGTAGGTGAAACTGGCTGTATAAGGAAGCCACCCTGAGCGCCACAAGTTTTGAGGTCAGAGAATGTAATCTGGTAACTTGGTTCTCTTAAAGGTAGCAAGTATTATAGACTTTAAGGCAAGAAGGGACCACCATGATAATCTAATCTGACCTCCTGCACATTGCAGGCCACAGAACCTTGCCCACCCACTCCTAAAAATAGACATACAATCTCTGGCTGAGTTACTGAAGTCTTTAAATCATGATTTGAGAGTAAACAGTTTTATATAAACCTTATTGGTCTGACTGTTGTACTAGATAACACTTATTAACACAGAAAATGTGTAACTAGTTGTTCACTGGCTTGTAAACTTGTTTATAAAGTCCACTTACGAGTTTAGAAAATATCCTATGTATGAAAGAGGATATGCTTCCTGCATCACGAATCTGGTTAACTGTCTTTGTGCTGTGACTCTGCAGTAGTTCATAAACCTCAGTTAAGTTAGTAATACTTTACTTGTGGCATTTGCTGGAGAAATTAATGACCACGGAGCCAAGATTTTTAAAAATACAAACCGATAGTTTGCCTCCTAAAAGAAGTGGTGCTTTTTTTTAGTGCTGAGCATTCATCCACTTGAGAGGGACTGTTCATGTGCTTAAAGTTAAGACTAGAGCTATCATCTGTCATCTCAAACCTAGGGTGCTACTGAATGTCTTTCCCACTGTCTTGATGAGAGCAAGTAGGCTGAGGATTAATTTACATAAAGCTGAACTGACTATGGTGAGATGAAGGCGGCAGCTTGGGTATTTAGTTGAGATAGTTGCCCACTACCAAGGCTTTCAATTTGGGCAGTAGAAGAAGGGGTGGCTTGGTTAGGTTCCGAGTTCATGGCAACTATGTCAGTAAACCCGCATCTGGCAAGAACGCTGGCCGGCTCCTTTCCTGTTGGACACTGTAGTGAGGCGGCCTGGCTCCCAGCCGCCCCAGAGAGGGACGAGCCCCTCTGAATGCCAAAGTGGGCGGAGCCACTGGAGCCTGCACCCACCCCCCCAAAGGTCAAAGCGCAGGACAGGAAGTATAAAAGCCCCACCCCAGGTCTCAGAAGCTGCCTGGTCGCCGGAGAAGCCAGACGCTGGGGGCCTAGCTCCCGCTGGGGAGACTCCTGCAGCCTGTGACCGACCTGAGGACTGGCCATACCAGTTAAGGCCTGATGACGACCAGACCCCGGAGAAGCTGTTAAGCCTACCGGAGAGAAGCGACCCAGAGGAGCTGCCAAGCCTACCGCTCGCCGAGTACCCTGAGGAGCCCATGGTGCTTGATTCCGTGGAGGACACCGACCAGACGCAGGTACTGCTAGAGGGGGAGGTAGGAAGTAGCCCGGGGGCAGCCAACCCTAGTCTGGCTGGGGCACACCCAGAGCCAATGTCAGTGTGTTGCGGCCAGGATCCCCACTGACACAGCAGCAGGCTGCCTGCCGCTGTTAGGGCCCTGGGCTGGGATGCAGTGGAGTGGGCGGGCCTGCGTCCACCCTGCCACCCCAGTCACGGGTGGCGGTCTCCCCCTCGCCCCAGATACTCAGAACCAGGAGCCTGGGCTTGTTATTGAACTATTTGCTCAGCCCCTGCCTGAGGGCCTGAGCTCCTGCTTGTTGCTGTCCCGCCCTGACCCAGGGCCTGGGCTTGTTCCTGAACTATTTGCTCAGCTCCTGCCTGAGGGCCTGAGCTCCTGCTTGTTGCTGTCCTGCCCTGACCCAGGGCCTGGGCTTGTTATTGAACTATTTGCTCTGCCCCTGCCTGAGGGCCTGAGCCCTTGACTGTTTCCTACCTCACCAGGCTAATTCCCCGACTCCCTGGACCTAAGTAGGGAGGCGGCCTGGCTCCCAGCCGCCCCAGAGAGAGGCGACCCCAACCGAACCCTTCTACAGACATGGACCTTACTAATAGTATCCAGGCCTCTCCCACCCTTCCAGTTGGACTGTGTAGTATGTGCCATATAGGGTTACACTTTAAATCTCTTTGAAATTGAAGCTTGTGCAGAATGCATCGGCTCACTTTTAAAAGCAGAGCATCTTGCCTTGAGCCTCTGACGCTAGAATTCTGGGATCCCACTGACAGCCCACTTGTTTCTGGGAATGATATAAGCTGTTGTGTTCGACTTACAAAGAACGAAATGGTCTGGGAGCATCCTACCCGAGGGACTGCCCCTCTTCCCCATGTGATGTTGCTGCAGGAGAGATCAGCAGAGGCACCTGAGCTGAGTCTCCCCCTCTACAGAAGTGAGGGACCTGGTAACAGGATGTGCTCTGTGAGGGGCCCCTCAAATATAGAATTCACTTCCCCTGGTCTGAAATAGCTGGAACTTGTTGACATTGAGGGTGTTGTACAAAGTCCCATCTAGTTGACCAGGCTTTGGGTGGAGGGCTGAGAGGGTTGGGGGTGGGATTTGCTTTAGGAATCTGAGATGGGAGATCTTGAGTTGATCATGTAAGTCCAGGCAGCAAAACCTGTCCTATAGGTGGGAATGTGCTACTAATGTAGCTTTAACTTGTGGCAAGGGCACCTGAGCTGGGGCACAGGCATTCCTTTATCTGTGTCATTTTAAATCTGAACAGATAGAGTTGTACAGCCTGAGTCCTCATAACCTCCTGGGAGGATGATAAATAAATACCTTCATTCTACTAATCTCTGACTCAGGGATGAAGATGATGTGGATTTCGTAAATTGACATTGGTTTGGTCAATTCTCACCCCCAGGGTTTTTTGTTTTACTGGTATTAAAAAACAAACAAGCAATATCCGAACTGTGTGAAGTGCCTGACTCTGTATCTCAGGCCTTGGCTACACTGGCGCTGTAGAGCGCTGCAACTTGCTGCGCTCAGGGGTGTGAAAACGCCCCACCCCCCCGAGCACAGCGAGTGCAGCGCTGTGAAGTGCGAATGTAATCAGCGCTGCACGCTCGCACGCAGCGCTGCAAGCTACTCCCCTCGGAGAGGTGGAGTACATACAGCGCTGCGAGAGCTCTCTCGCAGTGCTGGCGGCGCGACTACACTCGCGCTTCGCAGCGCTGCCGCGGCAGCGCTGTGAATTCCCAAGTGTAGCCAAGGCCTCAGTATCAAAGACATTCAGGTCAAAGGCAGAAACTCTGGGCTAGAGTCTCGGCTCAGGCTGAGCTGTATTTGACACAGGACCTGGAAGGGGTGGGTGGCTCTAGACCGCTTTTGTGTTTTCTTGATCCCTGGATCACTCTTACTTAGGGAGCTGGAGACTCCAGCAGGTAGGAGCAGAAGCAGCCAAAGCAGGGACGTTTGGACATTCGGAGAACTTTCTACAGCGTTGACTGGACTTTCTCTACTCTGTGCTGATTGGCTGTTTGCCCAACCCTCTCCCATCTTCCCTTATAGTTTCCTCACTTTGACTTCACTCCACACCTGCCCCTCTTACCCTCTTCTATCCTGTCCCCATACACCCTTCCCTTGAATGTCTCCGCTCCCTTTGCTTTTCTTTCTGTTTAGCTTATCCACGCTAAACCCACCCAAAAAGAAATAACCGTGGAATTAACATGACATTTGCTGCCCTCACATGGTTAACTGTGCTTGTGCATGCTATCCCTTATCCCAAACCTGCATCTGTCTGTTTTTAGACTGTAAGCTCTTTGGGGTAGGGGTTGGCTGCTCCTATGTTGGTACAGCGCCGAGCACAATAGGGCCTCATTCTTGATTGGTCTATAGGCACTGCTGTAATAAACATGACTGAGACTACTTAGTGGATCATCTGTGTGGAGCTTTCTGGGGGTTTAGAAGAATCTGGTAGCCTGCCATGGCAATGGTTCCAGAACACACAAGTCTGTGCTTTCCTCTGTGTCCATAGGAGGAGGGGAGCATAGGCCCTTGGGGTAGATGACTTCAGGTGTCTTTAAAATCCTAAGCACAACTTCTGGCCTCAGAAGGTTGGCCATCATTGTTGTAACTTAACCATCTTAGTACACAGTTAACTGTTGCTAGTGTTAAATTAACTGTCTCTTTTCTTCATTAACGTTAGATAATTTAGATGAAGTATAAACAAGAAATCGTGTAAAAGGTTACTTTGTACAGGGGAAAGTATGAGCTTATCTTGAGAAATCTGGCCATGGGAAGGTAACTGGAGGGCGGTTGAAAAATTAAAACCCTTCCCATTTGGCTTTTCTTTGAGGACTTTTGTGCTGCATTTTTTTTCATCCATGCCAGTTTCTTAGCAGCCGGGCACTCCAGAACTTTGCAGCAGCTGTGCCGTGAAGATCACACTTTCTTAGAGTCTATGTGTTTGGAAATATATTCTCCATGAGCCAATACAGCAGTAACTTTCTCACTCTCTTGTCTTGTTTTCATTTAAATACCAGCAGGCTTGGCTGGAAACCCAAGATCTAATGGCAAGAAATGTAGCAAACCTGTAACCACAGCCCTGGCTTTGACAAATGTGTGATCTGGTTGGGGGAGGGGGAGGAGGCTGGCTTGTGAATGGAGGAGGGAGATGGGGCAGTGACACTGAGGAAATCATGAGGGAAGAATCTTAATTTTTATGCATTGCTTAGGTTTTGTTAATCCTCTTAAGGATTGGCCATTCCACAGGAAGACTAGCATGGCCAGCCTCATGCTACTGCTGCCTGCCCCTTCCCTTTTAAGGCAATCTGACCAATGACTAAAAAGTGGCTCATGCAACTCGCTTCTGAACACATGAATGTGCAAGTTGCACATTATTACAGGCCACAGCTTCTCTAACGAGGCAAATCCCAAATTGTCACATGGGAGGCTCAGTTATGGAGCCTGGACTCTTCGGTCAGTTGGCATGCGCTGAAAGTGCTGGGGAAGGGAGTCCCTTCCATTGTTTAAAACGGCCCCGAAGGTAGCTAAGGAGCTATGCTGAGGGATACCGTTTTCAAGGGCAAAGATTACTTTAACATAGTGCCATTACTTGAAAGCATCACTGGAGTCTCTGGCTACACCTACAGTGCAAGTTAAATTGTAATTGCAGTGTAGGAAGCTATACCTATTGTAGCTTTAATGTGGTTAGTGCGGGTAATGGTAGTAGTGAAGATGTAGCAGCATGGGCTACCAACCTGAGTATGTACCCAGGGTCCCCGGCTGGCTTGTACTGGGGCGGCAAAGCCAACGCAGTCCTTGCTGCTACTGTTACCTGTGCTAGCTAGAGTAAAGCTAGCACAGGTGTGCCTACCTGCATTACAATTCTATCTTAATTTGTGATATAGATGTACCCTGTAGCAACTGAATGAATGGAGAGAAAAACATAGTGGAATGGTATTTTCTATTTCCTACTTTTGGAAAATGAAATCTGCATTTCTGTATACTTGCTAAGGATGAGTTGTTTATGTGAGCAGTGTGAAACTTACAATGTCCTTCACTATTCATTTCAAGAGCTTGGGTTTTGTAAATTAGATCTTGGGTAATTACATTGTTCTCATGCCGCCTTAACAAGGTTTTGAAACACTTTTTTGGCTTTGGACTAGTACTGAACCATTAGATCAGTATTCGCAGCAGCTGTATAGTCCAGAGTCAAATGATAAGAACATAAGAACGGCCATACTGGGTCAGACCAAAGGTCCATCTAGCCCAGTATCCTGTCTTCCAATAGTGGCCAGTGCCAGGTGCCCCAGAGGGAATGAACAGAACAGGTAATCATCAAGTGATCTTTTCCCTGTCGCTCATTCCCAGCTTCTGGCAAATGGAGGCTAGGGGCACCATCCCTGCCCAGCCTGGCTAATAGGTTCTTCAATGGCTATCTTCCATGAATTTATCTAGTTCTTTTTTGAACCTGTTATAGTCTTGGCCTTCACAACATCCTCTGGCAAAGAGTTCCACAGGTTGACTGTGCGTCGTGTGAAGAAATACTTCCTTTTGTTTGTTTTAAACCTGCTGCCTATTCATTTAATTTGGTGATCCCTAGTTCTTGTGTTATGAGACAGAGTAAATAACACTTCCTTATTTACTTTCTCAACACCCATCATGATTTTATAGACTTCAATCATATCACCCCTTAGTCATCTCTTTTCCAAGCTGAAAAGTCCCAGTCTTATTAATCTCTCCTCATATGGGAGCTGTTCCCTACCCCTAATAATTTTTGTTGCCTTTTTCTGAACCTTTTCTAATGCCAATATATCCTTTTTGAGATGGGGCAACCATATCTGCACGCAGTATTCAAGATATGGGCGTACCAGGGATTTATATAGAGGCAATATATGATATTATATTTTATCTTATTATCTATCCCTTTCTTAATGATGCCCAACATTCTGTTTGCTTTTTTGGCTGCTGCTGCACATTGAGTGGATGTTTTCAGAGAACTATCCACAATGACTCCAAGATTGAGTGGTAACAGCTAATTTAGACCCCCATCATTTTATATGTATAGTTGGGATTATGCTTTCCAATGTGCATTACTTTTGCATTTATCAACACTGAATTTCATCTGCCATTTTGTTGCCCAGTCACCCAGTTTTAGAGCGATCCTTTTGTAGCTCTTCGCAGTCTGCCTGGAACTTAACTATCTTGAGTAGTTTTGTATCATCTCCAAATGTTGCCACCTCACTGTTTACCCCTTTCTCCAGATCATTTATTAATATGTTGAATAGGACTGGTCCCAGTACAGACCCCTGGGGGACACCACTATTTACCTTTCTCCATTCTGAAAACTGACCATTTATATCTACCCTTTGTTTCCTATCTTTTAACCAGTTACCAGTCCATGAGAGGACCTTCCCTCTTATCCCATGACAGCTTACTTTGCTTAAGTGCCTTTGGTGAGGGACCTTGTCAAAGGCTTTCTGAAAATCTAAGAACACTATATCCACTGGATTCCCCCTTGTCCACATGCTTGTTGACCCCCTCAAAGAATTCTAGTAGATTGGTGAGGCATGATTTCCCTTTACAAAAACCGTGTTGACTCTTCCCCAACAAATTATGTTCATCTATGTGCCTGACAATTTTGTTCTTAACTATAGTTTCAGCCCAGTTTGCCCGGTACTGAAGTCAGGCTTATCAGCCTGTAATTGTTGGATCACCTCTGGAGCCCTTTTTAAAAATTGGCATCACATTAGCTATCCTCCAGTCTTTTGGTACAGAAGCTGATTTAAATGATAGGTTACAGACTACAGTTAATAGTTCTGCAATTTCACATTTGAGTTCCTTCAGAACTCTTGGGTGAATACCATCTGGTCCTGGTGACTTATTGCTGTTTAGTTTATCAATTTGTTCCAAAACCTCTTCTAATGACACCTCAGTCTAGGACAGTTCCTCAGATTTGTCACCTAAATAGAATGGCTCAAGTTTGGGAATCTCTCTCACATCCTCAGCCATGAAGACTGATGGAAAGAATTCATTTAGTTTCTCTGCAATGGCCTTATCGTCCTTGAGTGCTCCTTTAGCATCTCGTCCAGTGGCCCCACGGGTTGTTTAGCAGGCTTCCTGCTTCTGATGTACTTAAAGCTTTTTTGCTATTATTTTTTGAGTCTTTGGCTAGCTGTTCTTCAAATTCTTTTTTGGCTGTCCTAGTTATATTTTTATACTTCATTTGCCAGAGTTTATGCTTCTTTCTATTTTCCTCACTAGGATTTAACTTCCATTTTTTAAAGGATGCCTTTTGGCCTCTCACTGCTGCTTTTACTTTGTTGTTTAGCCATAGTGGCACTTTTTTAGTTCTCTTACTATGTTTTTTAATTTGGGGCATACATTTAAGTTGAGTATTTTATTTTAATAGCCTCTCTAATCTCCCTGAGCATTTCACAGTCACTTATCACCGTCCTGGTCAGGTGGTCGGTAATATATCCCTACTGCTATATTCTTATTATTAGAGCATGATTATCTCTTAGTATACGTGGAGGGATCATCTTTTTGTTCTGTGTTCGTACATCACCTATTACAATGAGGTCCTGATCTGTTGATGCTCTAGTAATACAAATAATAAGTTCCATTTTAGATATTTAGAGCATGGGGACGGTGGTTTGAAATGAGAAACTTAACTTTGAGACTTTCTCAGTGGGAGTATAAAGCTGACATTTCAGGCAATATATTGTATCGGAGGGCTGTATTTACACATGTGGCTTCAATCAGCAAATCTCTGTATGCTGTAATAAACCTAGAAAAGCTCTATTTAAACCGAAAAAGGAGAGGAAGTTACTGGCTCCTTCCAGGGATCTGTCCTTGGAGGTGGAGTTTGGGGACTTTCGGAGATCAGACCAGCAGTTCCTTACAGATGTATTAATCAGTTATGTGAGATGTGGTTTTGTAAGTCATTGGGGGTTGGGGGTGGGGAGGAGGAGGGAGGAGAAGAGGAAGGTTCAGGCACTGGAATGGGACTCTGGAGACCTGAATTAAGTTCCTAGCTCTGCTACAGACTCCTTGTGTGATCTTGGCTAAGTCACTTAATTACTGTGCTTCCGTTTTCCCCATCTGTAAAATGGAGTAATAAAGTTCCATTTCTCCAGTCATTGTCTGCTTAGCTTATAAACTCTTTAGGGATTGGACTCTTACTATATATTTGTACAACACCTAGCATAATGGGGCCTCAATCTCAGATGTTACTGTAATGCAAATAATACAAATATTACAGAGATGGGGGAATCACATAAATACCTCATAGGAGCTCTTAGCACTTCAGGATGAGGTTTGTTCTGTGACAAGTAGTAATTCATCCCAACCTCTGTCAGGTGAAGGTTCAGTTACTGCAACAGTTTTCCCTGGGTTAACTTTGAAGATCACTATGGGAATATATTAATTTTTCCTCTTTAAAGAAAATGCTTTCTCATGACCTGGAAAGGAGAGAATACTACTTGGCAAATTAACCTCATTTTAAGTGAACTTCCCTGGAAATGTATAAACTTCATTCCTGAAAAATATGCCGCTTTTTAGAGCGAGACTAATCAATTGACATAATTCAGAGGAGGCTGGGATGAAGACTTTGTAGAGAAGTCTATATAAAATACCTGGCACCCAGCACAATGTGGGTTCATTCCAAAGGTAAAAACCTTTGCTTTTCAGAAGGAATTTTATGAATCCCAGGGGTAAGCCCTATCTGGTAGGGATGACTTAGCAATGTCTAGAGAGGAAGAGCAGTCCATTAGTGGCAAGGAAATCATCCTAACCATCCCTTCACAGAGGAAATGGTGGTGATGGAATTTTAACAAGGGGCCTCCAGAACTTCACTAGACTATGAATCAGCTGCAGTATGTTGCAGCGTCTTCTAGGTCCCTGGATGTGCTCCAGGTACAAGAATGTGACCACGGCATCAGTGTTGAGTGAAGGATGTACAGGTTTTGCATGTCTGATCTGGCCTATTTTTGAGAAACTGACCTAGACCCCAGTCCAGCAACTGCTTCTGTGGGGGCAGGTTGCCACTGAAGTCAATGGGGATCTGTATAGAAAACTTCCCCTTGTGGCTAAGTAAGTAAACATAGTTATGAACACCAGTTCATATTAGGAATTGCAATGCTTTGAATCTGGGAGTGTCTCTCCCTAGCAACAAGTGCATTCTTGCCAAGCCCTTGGCTTAGTGCAGACCATGTGAACAGGTAACAAAAAATGTGCATGCAGAAGGGTGTGATAAAAGTTCATGCCTGTGCACAGGTTGCATAAGACACATGTTTTTCCCTCTGATGTGTTTAGAGACCTAAGAAGCAGGAGAAAAGTGAACGACAGTGCAGTAATGGTGGCAATGTGCATTCATGACAGCTGGTGACTATTCCAGTACAGAAATGGATTGCCTTCAATTGTAAAAGTCACTCCTGGTCATCTCTCTGTATTTACACAGGCTCACCCTATTACTACAACAACAGGCAAATAGCTGACTTCCCCATGCTATTTTAAATTTATCCGTAGAAAGAGAAGTACCCCATTAATCTCAATCCAGTGGCTCATCTTTGCAGTCCATCTTTTGCCTTACAGTGTTCCCCAGTGTTTCTTTAAAGACTACATTCTCACATGCCGGAATTGGACATCCATGTAGTCTTTTAATGTTCCTTGGGCCCTAGAAATATCCTAGAACTGAGATTATTGCTGCCAATCTTATTTTGTTTTATCCTACTTCCTGGGGTTGTAAAGTTGTGCACTGATTCTTACTCAGTCTCGGTTTTAACCTTACAATTGGTCCTAATTAACTAGTTGTTCTTTGGAGAGCTTTTGAGGCTGGCTTGCATTCCCCCTGTTTATTAGTTAATGTGTATCCTCGAAAACACGCTGCTATCCTATGGGGGTAAGAATATTGAGGCAAAATGAGTGAATTGCTTTACTCTGTGTACCAGACATAGTGTTTAGGTTTTAATAATGCTTCAGCTAGTTAATGGGAAAACACATTCTGTTCATGTGAATAAACTTTTTTTTGTAAAAGCTACAGAAGACTAAAAGATGAAGAGACTTGGTAAAAAGACAGAAGGAAACCATGGTGAAGCACTTCATTCATACCGTGGTGCTGTGGAGGGCGAGTGTGTATGTGAGACATTGCCCTCTAGAGGGCTGAAAGATAGGATACAGGACTTGCTGCTGCTACAATCATCAGCTAAACAAGTGTCAGGGTACGTCTTCACTACCCGCCGTATCGGCGGGTAGCAATCGATTTATCCGGGATCGATATATCGCGTCTCGTTAAGACGCGATATATTGATCCCCGAACGCGCTCACCGTCGACTCTGGAACTCCACCAGAGCGAGCGGCGGTAGCGCAGTCGACGGGGGAGCCGCGGCCATCGATCCCGTGCCGTCTGGACCCCAGGTAATTCGATCCAAGATACTTCGACTTCAGCTACGCGAATAGCGTAGCTGAAGTTGCGTATCTTGGATCGATCCCCCCCAGTGTAGACCAGCCCTCATTCTCTCTCTCTCTCCCTCTTTTCCTGACCCCCCCATTAGTTCTGAGTCCTGTGTAAATGGAACTGAAGGAGCAGAATTCTAGTCCTAGCTCTGTTGTGAGATTTATAGATGGACTGACTGCAGCACATCTGTTTGTTCCAGCAGTCGATGAGAGCAACCTTTTCCATAATGAGCCCATTCTCCTGCAAGTACAGGACATAGTTCCCAGTGGAGGTCTTATTGGACAGTATTAAATACATTTGCATTAGCCAAATGTCTTCATCCACCCAAGCCTGTGTATGCTACCCAAAGCAAGTGATAAAAATAGATTGAGTATTGTATTCACTGGTTAAAAATCTTTAACCTGTGCCCTATTTTCGATTATAAGATGAAATGTGTTGCTCATTGAGACATTACTCTGTCTGTTTTAAATAAGTCCGGTTTTAAGCTCTCTAAGTGCATAGGATTTAAAAAATATGGAGCTCTTGAAATGATTGCACTTAATTCTCAGTAAGATTCAAGCTGTGTTTGAGCTCGCGTGTGGTTGGTTTTGGGGCATAGTATTTTGCCACAATTAGGAAAGTGAAGTTTCTGGAGAACCATCTGCAACACTGGTGGTGGAATCTGGTGGAGATGATTTGTGTTTCCAGAGGCAGCTGTTGGCAGATGAATTAATTCTGCAGCCCGTCCGTGACAGAGAACTGTGTGGTATACTCCTTCTCCTACCCAGTAAAAGGTAAAAACTTCATAGGTCCAAACAGGGCCGGCTCCAGGCACCAGGCAACCAAGCTGGTGCTTGGGGCGGCACCTGGAGGGGGGCGGCGCGGCGCTCGGGCCGCCGGGGAGAGCGGGGCCACAGCCGGGCTCGCCGCCCTCCCCCCGGCGCTCTGGCCGCCCTCCCCCCCCGCGCCCTCTCCCCGGCTGCCGGGGGGAGAGCGGCGAGCCCCTGCTGGGGCTCGCCACCCTGTACTCTGGCCGCCGGGGGGAGAGCCGAGCCCCAGCCGGGGCTCGCCGCCCTCTCGCCGCCCTGCCCCCTGCGCTCTGGCCGCCGGGGGGAGAGCCGAGCCCCAGCCGGGGCTCGCCGCCCTCTCGCCGCCCTGCCCCCGGCGCTCTGGCCGCCGGGGGGGGGGAGAGCGGAGCCCCCGCCGGGGCTCGCCGCCCTCCTCCCAGGGCTCCGGCCGCCCTCCCCTCCGGCGCCCTTCCCCCGGCCGCCAGGGGGAGAGCGGAGCCCCCGCCGGGGCTCGCCGCCCCCCCTCCGCCCCCCCCCCCCCGCGGGGGGGGGGGGGGGGCGGCCGGAGGCTTTTTTGCCTGGGGCGGCAAAAAAGCCAGAGCCGGCCCTGGGTCCAAACTCCTGCAAGGACACAATGTTGCAACTCTAGGCTGGTAAGGGCACCTCCTTTAAAAGGAACACTTGAATTGTGATAGTTACACTAGTACTGAAGTCAAGGGATAGCTTTTCACCTCGCATGTACTTCACATCATTTAAAAAAAAAACTAGTTAAGGACCTTTGAGCATGGTTATTGTAAATTTTCCAGTGAGGCAAGTGCGTACAAGTGAGTTGATCAAAAGTTGGTAGAAATTCCAGAAAATATTAGCTTAAGGTGGCAACTGTTGCTTAGGCAGTTCAAGCCCATGAAATATGGGTTAGGAGGAGATGCACTTTTATTCTAATTATGAAATTCCTGTTACAAGAAGTGATACTTTTTCCAGTTCTTAATATTGTATAACTGCCAGCACCCTGTGACTTAAGGGATATTATTCACATGGGGAACTGAATCAGAGAAATTAGGTGACTAGGCCAAGGCTGCACAGGAAGTCTGTAGCAGAGCTAGAGTTAAACTTAGACATTTGGGGTCCCACTCTGGTGCCTTAACCGCCCTCTATTCCATCTGATGCTGACATTTCCTATGAGGCTGTGATACTTGGTTGAAAAAACAGCATTCCCTATTGAAGCAGAAAATGTTATACTCAAATTTGCAATGACAACAGTAATAACAAGTTCTTGTTATAGATCTAATTGTATGTAGGTGATGGCTGTTTGAGTGACTTTGGCTATTGCAAGACTGTTTTAAGATTTAATTATCCTAACTACACTGAGTTTTGCACTGGTACAACAATGGACTTTGAAAATGAACACTGGATTTAAGAAAAATTAAGCTAACTCTTGAGATTTCTGAAGCGTATAACAGTAAGTTTGCAAAAGTATTTAAAATTATTCATTCCTGGGTATATATATTCAACCAGAGAAGAAATACACATTCCAAGTTCAAGCTTTTGGTCTAGAAAAGCGTAGCTAGAAAGCAATGTTCTGTATTCAGTAACAATAACAAAATGCTTTGTGTAAAAGCTCAAGCGTGGGTTCAGGTTTTTGATGAACCGTGTTTAACTTTGTTAGTGTTTTGTGTGCAGACTTTGTGAGAATTCCTATCTCTAAAGTCCTATGTAAAGGATGGTGCACATTTTTTACACTACTTTAACCCTTAATATTTTTTCGGGGGGGGGGGGAGGGAGAGAGGGGGAAGAATAGGATTAGAGAAACTCTCAGGCAAGTTTAACCCTACTAAATTACCAGCACTGTTCAGAATGTCTGTGCAGTGTTCCAGTGCTCTAATTATTTTTCACACTCATGGGAGCCTCTGCTATCATCCCTGTAGTACTCTGTTGAAAATCCATTCTCTGAGGGATTGCAATGGTTATGCATAAACTTGTGCCTATAGAAAAAGGTTTAAATTCATAGTCTACTTGCACAGCGCCTAGCACAATAGGGCCCTGATCTGGTTAGCCTTTGCACCACCATAACATAAATGTTGAATAGTAACTTTTAAATGTCGCTACCTGTGTTGTTAATAACTTAACATTATTAAAACAGAGTTTTAAACATTTTAGTCTTATTTTTGGCTTATTACTAGTCTGATTTCACTGAGCCTTGATGACTCAACAGAATCATTTAACTTATGCCCATTTTTGTTTTCTGGTTCTTACATTGTTAACTTGTACGCTGCAGATGCAGTGGGAAGGATACTATTCCTTCAGAAAAAAACTCTTTTAGAGAGGGGGTCATTTGTAAAATAAAATAAATATGTAATATTTAAGTTTTTGGAGTCAACATTGGCAGAGTGTCCCTCTTAAAATTCTGCGTATACATCCAGCATTGCAAAAATTAGCACAAATGCACTTCTGTGTTCTGCTGTCCATTAATCAAGAATCTATACAGCATCCTTTCACCCAATCAATTGAAGAAAAGGCTGCCAACAATCACTTGGCATTTTCCTGGCCGCTTTTGCGCCTCAAGGCAGCCTCACTCTTTTATTCCCTAGCCTACAACTTCGCAGCTGGCAAATTAGGTTTTCCCACAGCACTGTTAAATGTCCCTGGACACCAATAACAAGGAAGTGTTCCCAACAAAGCTAATGAACAAAAAGGAGGCTAGGGAGGGGTTTCTGGATTAGTGTTATCAAGGAGAAATTTTAAGGTGTGGTGTTTTTCAATTAAAAACAAAACCCAAAAATTCTGTTTTGTTTTCTTTAATAGAAGTTGGTGTCTTGGCAAAGCAGTATTTAGAGCGAGGCCTTTTGGTACCGGATCATGTCATCACCAGTGTCATGATGATGGAGCTGGAGAAAAAGCAGTCTCAGCATTGGCTACTTGACGGTAAGTAAACTGATGTGCCTGATTTTGGTATCCTGGGTGCAATAATCTTGTATCCCTCTGCTCTGGTAGCTCGTTGTGGATTAAAAATCCCAGTCCGCTTCAACCTCTTGAAGCCTATTTCTTTGAATAAGACATTACTTTACCAGGAACGATTTCACAGGAAAAGAAATAAAACCAAGCACAGCTTTTCAATATTTTTAGCAGCTAGGGAGGGGTGAAGGAGAAAGCAAAAACACTTCGGAGCGCTTTTAAGGACAGAGCTGTTCAGAGCTGGTCTCCTCTTAAAGACTCATGCTTCCGAAAATGAAACTCAGATCCTACTTGCAAGAGATCACAGGTACTGAGGAAAGATTTTGTTAATTTAAGCAAGAGGTCAGAAGCTCCACTCAACATACTGTCACTCTAATGGAAGGGGTTTTACATCACCATCATGGTAGTCGTACAGCATGGAACAGTGCCTAGTATAATGCGCATGGGGCTCTCCAGACCTCGTACTCCCCGGCGCGTACTTCAGGAGGTGAGGGCCGCTTTGCCGCCCGCTGCTCGGATCTATCTCGACCGGGTCCTGTGAGAGGGCACGCCCCGCCCACCCTCCACTCCGAGCCCTCCAGACTTTTTCATCGGGCCCCTGCCCCATGGACCCAACCGCCCCGCCCCTTCGCCATGAGCCGGCTGCACGATCTGCAGCCGGTCCGTTTCCAGACCGCGCCAAGGAAACATCTATACACGCTCGTGCTCCATACCCTTCATGTCCTCACCCTCGTGTCCTGCCCCGACACGAAGTGGCGGGACCTCCTGCCACCTCTGGAGGGTGAGGAGCCCCGGTGGGCCAGCCTTTACTCTACCCTGATCCTGAGGCCCGCCGGGGACATCAGTTGGCGGCTCCTTCACGGGGCCGTGAGCACTGGCGTGTACTTGGCGCGGTTTACCCCTATCCCAGACACCTGCCCCTTCTGCGGCGTGAGGGAGACCCTGGCACATGTTTACCTGGAGTGCTCCAGGCTGCAGCCCCTATTCCGGCTCCTCACAGATATTTTGTTAAGATTTTGGTTGCACTTTTCCCCTCACCTTTTTATTTATGCACTCCCTATCCGTCGCCCCACAAAGTCACGGGACCTCCTGGTCAACCTCCTCCTGTCCCTGGCGAAAACAACCATCTATAAAACCAGGATGAGGAGGTTGGCCGATGGAGTCTCCTGTGACTGTGGGGCCTATTTCCGATCCTCCATCCGTTCACGTATCCGGGCAGACTTCCTCTGGGCGACGTCCACTGACTCCCTTGACGCCTTCGAGGAGCAGTGGGCGCTGTCCAGGGTTCTCTGCTCGGTGTCCCCGTCTGGTTCACTTCGTTTGTCCCTTTGACCGCACTCCTGTCTCTGTTCTTTCATTAGTTGTCCCCTGTAATTTTTTGGTCTCCAGGTCCTGTGGACCCCCCCCCCCTTAGGCTGGGGGGTGGGGGGATCCCAATAGGATAATGCGTCGTAGAGCGAACTGCTACCGAGGATGTCTGCAGTCACCATTCGCCCTACTGCTCCCTCCTCCCCTGTGGGTTCTTCGTATCCTTAACAGTCAGGTCTCTGTAGCCCAGTATCAGCAGTTTTCAGACTATGGGCTATGGCCACCAGAAATTCTGTGAACCTTGAGGGGCTCTGTGTCACAGTTCTCTTAGCTCAAGGGGAGAGAGAAGTCACTGCTGGTGACCCTCTGTGCAGAGGAAGGGGGGAGGGTGAAGGGAAGATGTACAAGCCCCTGGCTTGTTCCCCCTCCTTTCCACTCCTGTGAGGAGCAGTGCACATATGTCTGGCCAGTCTCCCCTGGGAAGGTATGTCAGAATCCTTGACTTAGACCAGCTTTATGCAGCAGACAATCTCTCTCACACTGCCGTTCCAAATCATGACATGAAGCAACTGGTGCATGGGAGTGACTGGACACAAGCCAAGATAAATCACTTCTTGTTTCTTGTTCAGAGACATGTGAAGTATCAACCATGCATCGTGTATGCTAATCAGAAGCCTTAAAAACACTTTGAACACAATTAGCTTTGTTTTTTTATAGCCATCTTGGTTGTGAAGATGAATTTTTGTTCCTGCAAATAATTGAGCCCCCAATTTTACATCCAGAATCAATTGTGGGAGCACTCAAGTAGTGGGATGTCTAAATGCGACAAAATTGGAGCTCAGATAGAGGCCTTTTGTAAATATCAGGCCTGAAATATGAATTGTTTTATCAGAGTGAGTGTAGTTTTAAAATCTGTGATGCCCCTAGTCTCCACTGTTGCTTGCATTTAGTCTTTCGTATGTTGCACTAAATATTTGATTTTACTTAGTAGTAGAGCAGTGGGCTTGAGTTTAAGTGGATGTGAGGGGGTAAAATGAACATGTTTTGCAAAAGTTCCATTTCTTTCAATGAAACTTAGAAGAAACATTTCTGAGCATCTCTAATTAACTTAAAGGTAAAAACTGACTAATGGAGAAGCATTCAGACACCATGGTAATGAACACAATATAAGCAACCACTTGTTCATTTACATTCTAATTAGCTGTTTGTTTATAAATGCATACGCTGGAGATTAGGGCCCACACTAGAACTGAACTCTGTTCAGAGCATTCCCTAGAGAGGTGACCTTTTCCGGTGGGCATAATCATTCAAACCCTCTGGTAGTTCCTTAATCTGGGAATCCCAGAATTTGGCCATCATTAAACTAGAACTCAGACCTACGCCTCATTAATACAAGGGTTTATCATTTCTGTACTGAAATGTTGCTGTTCATGGAAAAGCAAATAAAGTGTTGCCAGAGCTCTTTGGGTTTTGATGCGTTCCTGTCTCTCCAAATAAAGCAACCAGTGTTGGCCCGTGTTGCCATGAGGTGACTGGAATGGTTTGTGGTACTTGTGTAAATGATCATCTTGTTTCCTCATGAAGGACACCAACGCTCTGAACTGCAGGCTCTTGTTTCTCTTGCAGTGGCTTTGATTGACACCTAGAGAATTTAAGGACCCAGTCAAGGCTGCCGTACAAACATAAATTTAACTTTTTTAAATGCGTATTTCTGAGTCTCTTCTAGCTGCCTTCGGTGTCTTTCCTCTGCTGCTACCTTGTCTCTGCTGCTTCCCTTTCTTGTGCTCCTTCTCTGCTTGCATTAGCTGCACCACAGAGAGATTGACTTCAATCTCAAGTTCTTGTGCTGATGCTCCTGGCACTGAAATCCTGCTGTGTTGCTGGTGCAAACAAGTGACTGGAGGACAGATATGAGCGTGATCAAATCAATAAGAATACCTGGATGGCTAGATCAAGCAACGCTGCTGCAAGTGGAGGTGCAAAACTGTCCTATTGCCAGGTCCAGGCAGGAAAGAATGGGGGATGTATGTCTCCAGTATCCCATGTTGTTTCTGGCCTGGGGGATGCTAGAAAGTCTTGAGGCCCCTTAACAAAATCCCTATGTTCCCATTCTCTCCTTCTTCCTTTTCTCCGCTTTCTGCCTTTGTTGCTTTTTCACTTCCTCCGTTAAAACAAACACACACACACACACACGCACACCTGTGTGTCACCCACTTGCACAAGTCAGAAAAGAGAGCATTTAAAGAGTCCACTGTTCCCCTGGAGGGAGTAAATACATTGACAAGTGAACAGGTCTTCCTGGGGTTTTAACTACCAATATAGCTTTCCAGGGAAGTGGGGACCAAGAGCAGTCATGCCATTGGTATGAGTATTGTGCTCACAAGGAGACTCCTCCTGAATGATGAAGTTCAGGCAGTAAGCTTTACGAAGACTGCAGTACACTGTGCAGCATATAGCTAACCTGTGGAACCCCTCGCCACAGGAACTAGTGGGGGCAAAATAATGGGAAGAATTAAAGGGCTTAAACATATACATGAATTAATATAACTGAGTCAGCTCAGCCTATGACATCACAAAGGCCTTCAAACAGCAGGGCTGAGATCCTTGCTTCCTTCCCTTTCGTGCCTGTCCTTGGCACAAGTGCATTCTGGGGAGTGGACTCTTCTTGCCCTGTTGCATAAGGTCACTGTACTCTAGGTAATCTGTCGTACTGGTGTTCTAGAGTCGTCGCAGCTCCTGGCTTTAAATACAGGTGTAGAGAGTAAGGGTGTGCACACCATATTTATTTCGGTGTAGCCTAGGGTACTTCTGGGCTCCTGACTTTCACCACTTTGCCACAATGCGACGTTTTGGCTTCCCTAGTCTGTGCTGTTGTGAGGGACCAAACAGCTGACTTGACTGTTAGGCTTAGGATGACCAGACAGCAAATGTGAAAAATCGGGACAGGGGGTTGGGGGTAATAGGAGCCTATATAAGAAAAAGATCCAAAAATTGGGACTGTCCCTATAAAATTGGGACATCTGGTCACCCTAGTTAGGCTCAAAATGCCATCCTGGAGCAAATCACAAAACCAGACTTTCTTTTGGACTGTCTTCATTGGTTCTGATGCTGCAAAACAGCCCTTAAGGTCTGAATGACCTTGTCCGTGGGATTTAACATGCCCAGTCCCTGTCTCTCTGCCTCCCACAAAAAGAAAGGAGCTAGCGATGAAAATGTGCTCTACAAAGCAGAAAAAATAGCTGGCGTTGGAGCAGGTGCCGGGAGCCATTCTCCAAAGTGAATTGTAGTAAAGGTGCACTATTTTGTGTGTGTTTATTTAATAAAAACTGACTGGAGTAAATGTCACTCTGTACCTGGAGAATACAAGCTCCAGGATGACATGTAGCTGTGCAAATTTGTTGCAGATCTGAGGTGCCCAGGGAGATAGATATTTATAATCGTTTTTTACTGGAGCATATCATTGCTGCTGAGTGGTGAGAGTAGCAGGCTTTAGCATTCCCTCTGGCTGGGAGGGATAGCGCTAGAGAATTCCCTCTGAGCTTGAGCAGGGAGGGATACAGAGTATTCCTTTGGGTTACCGGCAGAGATACAAGATGAGGAGCAGCTGACTCCTTGTACATGTGGGAAGGCTTCTAGATGTGATGCATCCAGGTTCGGGTGTCAATGGCTGACCTCTCTGTAAATGTTGGGAGTAGTGGGGGGTTATAATCTCAAATCATCCAGTGCTTGGTAACGGCTGCAGCACAGTACATAACTGTTTTTGGGGTTTTTTTGGAGGTACTTACACTCTTGCTGTGCCATGAGGCAGTGAGTGTCTGTGGTGGTACTGAGCTTGGAGAAAACAATAAGAAATTATCCCTCTGTGAGCAGGTGGGTGAAAGCCTGGCCTGGAATGACTGGGCTTATTGACACCAACGTTGGAGGTAATTTTGCATTATACACAGTTTGCCCTCGCTAGATACCATTATACTGGACACTTGATTATTCTAAGCAAAATATGGCACCCCACACTGCTCATCCTAAACTGCTTGAAAAGCCCCATTTGCCCTTCAGAAATGTTTTCTCGCTGTTGGTGTCTGATATCACAAAGGAGGGGGCAAGGTATCTTTTGTAAGAATATGGGATGGGAGTAGGGATTTCAGGGAGTTGGTGATGGCTGTAGAAACCATCTCACTATAGTATCCTCCACACCCCTTGTGCAAAACTAAGCAGCATGTATATTTTAAACACTTGATTAAGCCCTGAAGTATGGGATCAGACACTGTGCATGCAACAAAGTGGGCTGTCTAAGGCATGGAGTGTAAATTCTTGTGTTTGTGTTAGTTTGTTTTAAGTGTACATCTATTCAAAGCCTCGGATACTTATTGCTTTTGCTGTAACAGAGGACTGGCGTTTTTTCAACACCAGCGCTGATATTGTGAAACTGTTCTTCACCATCCAATAAATATTAGTGTCCTGTGTTAGTTCATGTGGCATTTTTTTTCTCTCTCTCTTCCCCTCCACCCCCCATTCAGGTTTTCCTAGGACACTGGTGCAAGCTGAAGCACTTGACAGAATCTGTGAACTGGATCTAGTGATCAATTTAAATATCCCATTCGAGACGCTAAAAGATCGTCTAAGCGCTCGTTGGATTCACCCAGCTAGTGGAAGAGTGTATAATATGGAGTTCAACCCACCTCATGTACATGTAAGAGAATTTACCACATTAAAGACTAATTTTAACTGGAAAAAATTTAAATCTACTTCTAGATCAGTGAAGATGTCTCCACTCAAGAATGGCTTATTAGTCTTTTTAAAAACATTAGGGGGAGAAATCCTGTTCTACTCTAATAAGTACTGAATGCATGGGAGTTGAATTCTTCTTGCTAGATAAGTTTTAGAAAACTAGTTAGGTTTTTCATGCTTGGGGGCCTTAAGAGGACAGCTGAAGATTGTGTGCTAGGCTGTTTCCAATCAGACAAGATTTATTTAGGAAAATAAGATTTATGTTAATCATGGTGTAAGAAAATGTCCTACTATAATTACTGTGATCCAGAATACCACAGTGTTTTATTGTGCAGTCATGGCACAAATGATTATCCTGGGAGTTATGCAAGCTAGCACACAGATGCCATTGTTATCAAGGGAAAATACAAGGTGTTTTACAGTAACTGGTACGAGTGTCATAGATCAATGTTAATTATCCCTTTGCCTCAGATTTTTATCTACTATATATATTGTAGTAAGTAAAGTGTCTTTCAGTGATATCATCTTACATGAATGCAAGTTCTTTATAGCTGGCCAAATTCTATCCTCCGTTACACCCATGCAACCCCCATGGCTCACTGTGTGGCACTGGTTTAATCTGGCACAGTGTTCATGATGTATTGTTTGTCTTGTACACAGGGGATCGATGACATCACGGGTGAACCATTAATCCAACGGGAAGATGATAAACCTGATGCTGTTGCTGCTAGGCTAAGAAAATACAAAGATGCTGCAAAGCCAGTAATAGAATTATATAAGTGAGTTTGAACGCACACAAGTAATACGGACCGTGCCTGTAAAAATAAGTGCTAAGTTTTCATCTCCACAAGTCTGTTCTTGGCTTGCTCAGGGATATCTTGAGGTGGCCTCTCCCAAGTAAAATTGCGTATGTGTTAAGATTTTTGCCTGGCTGTAATCAGCAGCCATATGCTATACCTTTTGGGGCTGGATTCAGGGCCCCACTCGAGTGGCATATGGCAAGCGTAAAGAGCTGCAGTGGGCCAAAGAACTCTCCCAGGGCAGGAGCAGTGTAGGGGTAGTGGAAGAGGTGAGGCCGGGAGCAGAAATACCTGTTGTGCTCGCTGCTACGGGGATTCTGGGCTGCAGAGCAGCCCTGGTGAAGCTGCCTTAAATTAGAACACACCCCAGGGCTGCTGTACCTTATGCCAAGGCCTGTTTCAAGCCCTACAGTAGCCCAGACCTCAGGCAGTGAGATGTGATTCCTTTGCCTTTCTTTCTCCTCTGCTGCCACTGGTTAGCTAGATTCTGTGCTCTCTCCTCTTTCTTTTCAGCCCAAAGCAGAGCCTTCCTTGGGTTCAGCTCAGGGGATGAGGCTAATTTTGCTGTTAAATTTAATTATAGGGGGATTCACCATTTCTCTGTTATGCTTAATCTGCTGTGTAAGGACAGTTGACTCTTTTAAGTGTACATAGTGTTGTGTTTAGAAAGTGCAGTGTAAATGATAAAGAATACAAATTATTACGCATGTGCCTCTAAGAGAATAGAATTGTATGTGTGGTTTTTAATCTAGATTTTTTTTTTTTTTTTTTAAAGGAGCTTTCTGTCTAGCTCCCCCTTTTTTTTTTTTTTTTTTTAATCACCTCAGCTGTCAGCTTTAGATTGTGCTGGTGGAATCGCATGATTGAAATAGCCGTGTATCTGTAAGCAGGTGTTTATGAGAGGAATTGTGATCTATTGACTGGAGCACAGAGATGGAGCCATCTGTAAAATGGAAAGATCCCCACCTGTCTCTTAAGGATGCTGTGTGTTTGATTGAAGCTGGAAGATTTTAAAATTAACATTTCTGATTCTTTTAACTTCTTTAGGTAGAGCCTCTCAAAGCACTGGACAGTGAGAAAGAGAAAAGCTTAGAGACACAACAAAACAAAACCTGTGCATAAAAGTGTAGCAGAAAATCAGTTTTAAGACTCCAGATAAATGGAGGTTAGTTACTTACTGGCAGCATGTTCCAGGCACAAAGACCACAACAGCTTTCTTTAAGAGTTAAAACAGACTCATGAATTATTTGTATTGTGGTAGTGCCTCGGAGCCCCAGTCATGGGCCAGGACGCCTTTGTGCTAGGCGCTGTACAAACACAACAAAGATGGTCTCTTGTCCCAAGGAGCTTACAATCTAAGTATAAGATGAGAAACAACAGATGGGTATGGTGTCAGCATGCTAGGCAGTGTTCTCAGCACACCAGCTGCCTTCAAATGCAGTTTTATCTCGTGAACAACAGGGGAAAGTGGAAAGGACTCTCTCAACCCTCCATATTTATACGTGCACTAGCAAACCAGATATTGGTGTACAGCGTACTAAAAAAAGTCTCTCAAGAAGTTTGAAAGAACTTACCCCACTAAAATTTTGAATGTGACTCACCAGGTACAGCTTCCTTCCCTGTAATTTTTTTCATTTTATTGTTCTGTACCAGTAAACATTTGGAGCCTGATGTAATAGGGCTAATCACACGAGTCAGATTATTCACATGCTTAAATATTTGTAGGACTGGCTCTTAAGAGAATGTGTTCATGTTCTTGCCTATGCTGTGATTATTTTGGGGCATGTTTTGTTGTAATAGCCGTGCCTTGCTTTCAGCTCTGTGCTAACGATCTAGTGATTGAGACTGAACATTTTAAAGCAATGCAGCATTCAGTAACATTTTAAAAGTTGAAATAGTCATGTGGAATGAAAGGGACATGAAATACAAGGGACTGAGGCCCTAAGTCACCCAGGACCTTAAGCGTGTGAGTAGTCCCACTGAAGCTTGTAAAACACGTAAAGTTAAGCCCATGCATTGATAAGTTTGAGGCTAAGGCTTTTACCTTGCAGTTGTTCTTCTGATGACACATCCATTGTAATGTGCTTGGAGATATACTGTAATGAGCAAAGCTGCACTGCAGAGGGACAGACTGGATAAGTCTCTTGTATATAAAATGTAGTACACCCCTGTCCAAGATCCTAGGTACATCCTTGGGCAGGTAGCCCAAACTGCCGCCCTTCCCGCTGCAGCCACCCTGCTCTTTGTAGCACATGTACATCTACCTGAGCTGGGAATTACACCTCCCAGCTGCAATGTAGACATACCCTAAGTAGTGAAGAATCAATGAGTAGATTAGATGAACATTAAGCATAATTGGCTTTTTGTCTCTACTGTAAATTACACAGCGCTTAGCAAAAATTTGACCCGAAACTTGACCTGCAATCCAGAATGGTTATTCGAGAGCTTAGGCTACATTCATTTTCGTTGGTTTTGCTCCTTTGCATGTGAAGGCAAGGGATCATAGACACTGCATAGTCCTAATGTGTTCCAGAATTTTCAATCCATTATACTGATTTCTAATCTTAATTATATTTTTCAGGAGCAGAGGTGTCCTACACGCATTTTCTGGGACAGAGACCAACAAAATCTGGCCTTATGTTTACACTCTGGTTTCCAGCAAGATCCGGCCTGTCAATTCCAAAGAAGCTGATTAACCATCTTATGTAGAGGATCAAGAATTTAATATGGTGGTTCATTTTGTTTCTCTGTGCTGTATTGGTGCTATGCCCAGTTAGAGGATAGTACAATGTCTAGAACAACTTCTTGGGTTTACTGGAGTTTACAGTTCTGGAAATGCAGTTACAGCCCGCGTCAGGGTGGAAAAGAACTCTTTCTGTAAAAGGTGAAGTCTGCTGGAATAAATTTTAGTTTTCATGCTATAAAGTATTGCTGATGTGATCCGGGAACCCTAATCAATGATGCAGACTTAGATATACTCTTTGTCAAAAGCGACAGAGTCCCGTGGCACCTTATAGACTAACAGACGTATTGGAGCACAAGCTTTCGTGGGTGAATACCCACTTTGTCAGATTCTCAAACTTCACATGCGTCTGACGAAGTGGGTATTCACTCACGAAAGCTTATGCTCCAATAAGTCTGTTAGTCTATAAGGTGCCACGGGACTCTTTGTCGATTTTACAGATCCAGACTAACACGGCTACCCCTCTGATACTCTTTGTCAAGTCTCTCTAACCTGTCACGGTTCCCTCCAACCTACTCCCAAATCCATGTACATATGCAACGTGCTGCTCCATTGCTCCACAACACCCTTTTCCTTGGGATAACGCTACATGGCAACTTTTTTATTTTCTCTAAGAAATAAAAACCTTAAATGCAGACTTTGACCCCATGGGGAATCAGTGAGTAACGTGGAAAATATTTACACTGAAAAGCTCAAATGTGAAGACAACATTTCCAGTATTAATAAACGTAGAAGAAAAAAAAATCCTGGGGGTTAAATATATACTTGTGCTGTCCTCCAAAAAAAAAAAAAAAAAAAAAAAATGCTGCTATACGATCTAATT
Source organism: Emys orbicularis (assembly GCF_028017835.1). Classification (NCBI taxonomy): domain Eukaryota; kingdom Metazoa; phylum Chordata; order Testudines; family Emydidae; genus Emys; species Emys orbicularis. The sequence goes on from NC_088690.1 coordinate 19,056,889, forward strand.
TTCGCTAAGTGGTATGATATATGCCCACCAATAGACCAGGAAACTGAGTAGGCCTAAGTTTGTCCATGAGAAATGAGTTGCACTAGTTTGTGCGTTGGTTGTTTATAACTTTAACACTACAAGATATGGGCATAGCATATTAGTTTGTCCCAAAGATTTATTCTAATGTCTCTCTTTTTTTTGGGGGGGGGGGTAATTTTCTCTGGAAAAAGTTCATTGTATCTATTCTGCCTTATAACTGAGGTTCTTTCTTTTCTCAGTATACAGGGGCTATTCTGGGGGGAAATACCCTTAGCAGGGGATTACTTTTTCACATAATAATGGAACACTTTAGGGTCTGGTCCTTCAGGTCTTACACAGACACAATTCTCATTGACATCTGTGAGAGTTATGCACGTGTGTTGGATGGCAAGAGTGGCAACCAATTGGTGGTATTTAAGCACTTTGTGAATCAAAAGCAAATTGTTTGTTCTTGTATATTCCTCGATAGGCAAAACTGACTCTGTTACTTTCTGTACGCATTGTTGTTGTAACTGTGTTGGTCTCAGGAGATTAGAGAGACAAGGTGGGCGAGGTAATATCTTTTATTGAAAGTTGATCCACTAAAAGATAATGCTTCATCCGCCACCTTGTCTCTGTTACTTTATGCTCAGTCTAGTCTTGTGCTTGAGGTTATGTACAGTTAAGCATGCAGCTAATCTAAAAACACTGCCCAGCTTCTTGCCAGAAACCTTTCCAAGCACTGAATAAAAACACTGCATTTTTCTGGAGGCGTCTCGATTTTAATATAGGCTTTTTTCTCTGTTCAGATTTTTAGTTTCTGGTTACAGCTAATGGAAGGGGAAAGCTTTACTGTATATTTTTTTTTTTGTCCTCTGTAGACATTCATTTCCAGTTTACAGCTACAGCTGCAGTGATCTGAAACACTTTGAACTACTAGTGATTCTTTTTTTTAATTTGTGGGGGGAAATATAAGTGTTCCTGGATTGACAATATTACATGTGCATGAATTGTTGTGAACAAACACCTTTAAGGTGTATGAAATCTCTTCCTCAGTTTCCTTTGTTCCTATTTTCATGTGTTGAGTCATGAAGCTAGGTGTAGTGGTGGCTTTTCTAAACTGGAATTCCTGTAAATTTGTTTGACTTGATCTTGAATACTTACAGTACCTAATTAACAGAGGGTGTGATTTACCTCGTAAGGCCATGTCTCCTCAAGTTGCCTTATTTTATAAGCTATTTAAGAAAAACCAAGATGTGTATTTTTGAGAAATAAGAAGCTGAATTTTACAGAATAGCCTTTAGAGAACTCTTTACCAAGCTGTTTCAGTCGCATAGCTTGCTACAGTCCACATTATTATCAGTAACCAACTAGAAGAGCTACCTCCATATTACAATAGACCAGTGGTTTTCAAACTTTTTTTTTTTCCTGCAGACCATTTGAAAATTGCTGAGGGTCTCGGCGGACCACTTAATGATCTTTCCAAATGTTTTGTACCGTTCGCTAACTATTGTAACGCGCTTTGGATAGAAGCGCTATTTAAAAAAAAACCTTAATAATAATTTAACGTTTTTTATTCTATAAATAAAAGCACACAACTCCTATTTTAATATCAGTAGTCTTACCTTTCTAATGTGATGGATGTGCCCTCTCTCACTTGCTGTGGCAGCCCCCGAGCTGGGGCTGGAAAGGAGGGCCATCTCTCCCTGGCAGCCACAGCCCTGGAGCTGGGGAAAGTCGCCTCTTTCTCTGGCCACCGCAGCCCTAAATTCCCCCCCACTGCCCCCTCTTCTCACCCCACTGCCCCCTCCCAACTACCCCCTATTCCCCCCCAAGGCCACCACCTCACCTTTCATGTGCGTCCTCTCCAGGGTCCAGGCACCTAATTAGTGAAGCCATGCCTGCGTGGCTCTGCTAATTAGGTGCGTGGCCCTTCATTTTCTCATGTGCGGCTGCCAAGGCGCGCACCATAGAGGGAACTATCCACGGACCACCTGAATGGAGCTCGTGGGCCACTGGTGGTCCGCGGACCACAGTTTGAGAACCTCTGCAATAGACAATTTGATTAATTACAACAGTTAACAAGCAGGGCAAGCGTCTGCTGCTGAAATGTCATAGTTCCTGCTTTTTGCTCTTGAAAATACACTCCTGAAGAGTGGCTATAAATCTGTAGGGGGAGGATTCTTAGGTGGAACTTACTTTGGCTTTCTGAGGCCTGGGGCGATTCGTTTGAGTAGAACATTTTTTTATTTTAAAGCACCGAAAGAATTGTCATCCTACTGCTTTTCCCAGCCAGGAAGATGCTAATGTTTGTCTTGGCATTCTTTTGGGATGGGAAGACAGTGGGTTATTGGTATGTTTGCACCCTCCCTTCTTTCATACCACTCACATTACATTGGCCCAGTAGTGCACTAGATTTCCACCAGCCTTATTCTGGATTCCATTTTCTTCCCTATAAATCGTGGCCCCCTCCTGCTCCTGGCAGTAGAAGGCACACTCCGGTAGTCCCAGAGTATTGCAACCAGTTGGCCATTGTCATCACTAGCCCATCAGACAGGCAGGCATCCTGTGACCCATTTGCGTCTTAGCCATGATGAGACTGAGCAGTATTGCACAGTACGATCTCTCACTGAGGACCGTGACTGTTGCATTCACAGTAGTATAACTAGGAAGTTGGACCCTATTTTGATTACAGAACCACTGTGAAATGTGGTGAGGTCAGTGCCTCCCTAGCTGGAATGCTTGGCTTTGGACTGGGATCAGACAGCTTTCTAAATGTCATTACTGTCCCTTTCTAAGTGAGACAAAGCAGAATTGGTATTTGTACTGCTGTGGTATGAAAAGGCTGAGTGGAAAAACCCCAATGGCCTGAACCGATCTCTCCACTAGTGTATGGGGCAGGGTTTTGAGGTGCGTGGAGGGAACAACCTAGAGGACATGAAGAGGTGTGTGCAACCCTTCCTGGGAACCCATGTTGTGCACCAGGGTACATATCAATCCATAGGGTTTTGGGGGTAGGGCCAAGAATGGGAGGTGTAGCACCAGTTATGGATCTGCTGGGTTGGGAGGCCTGGTTCTCAGCTGCCTATCCATTCTCCCCTAGTTGCCTTCTTCTGAGGGTAATTATATAAAGGAGGCATTGAGGTGTTCTAAGGCCTGCTCTCAATGGGAGACTTCCCACTGACTTGAATGGAGCAGAATTGAATTACAGCGCTAACAAGGTTCTCTCTTGTGGGAGGACAGGGAGCAGCCGCAGAGCATGTGGGAGATCTGTGCTAACTGTATGGATGGGGAGCTCCTAAAAGGGATCTACCATCCATCTAGTTAAAACATACTTGTAATGATTGGTCCTTTCCACTAGCAGGACTGTACTCTAAACAAAAGAAATGGCTTAAATTCATAATACATGTTAGCAACAAAAGGGGTTATTTGAAAGTAAAACTGCTGCTTGAAGAAACAAATGAGGCTCCTGGAAAACCTCTTCTTTCACAAAGGGGTTAGGTAAAGGGTATTTAAATTATTTAAAAACATAGGGACAGTGGGAGGTGCTTGTGTGCACATCTCTGACCTTGAATGCTGGTGTGCTCCACTCACTGCACGGGACAGACCACTGCTGCATTTCTAGCCATCTGAGGAATCGCATATGCTGTAGTAGTTACTGTTTGTTGCCATGAGTGTCTGTTCTGTGGGATGAGGGTTGCCAGAAGAGAAGGCGCTAGGGCAGGAGTCTTCAGAGCACTCACATTCCCACATGCTATTGAGAAGTGTGATGGAGGGAATGCCGAGTCTGGGAGATGTCTGGATGGAGCCCTTGGAAAGTGACTGCTGTACGGGGTGGCGAAGAGAATAAATGTGACACCTAACTAAAAATTCCTAATATCTAAAATATATGGGGTTAAATTTATCAAAGTTGCTAAACTGATGCAACTGCGGAGTAGGAGGAAAACACTTACTGGTGGAAAAATAAGTGTGGGAAGGGATGCATTTGAGAATATTTTCTGTTTGCCAATAGGTGTTAAACTCCTGCTGGAAATGCTGTGTAATCTCCATTTTAAGCAAGCATTCAAATCCAGGGTCTCATTTCCCTGCCTTTACTGTCCTGCCCTCCAGTGCCGTTCAGGGGGATATATTTGAACACTGTCATTTGGGGCTTTCCTTTGTATCCATTATTTTTATTTGCTTTTTGTCTCTGTATTGAACACATTAAATGTTTTAAGCGTCTTCCTTGAGATCATTCTCCTTATCTTTATCCAAACCTACGAAAGAGCAAATGCTGCTGTTTCCATTGTTTTTCAGGCTGTTGTATTTCATAAGACCAGAGGCTCTTTTGGGCATCCCATGCTGCATCTTAGGGAAATTATTCTTCTAGTTATGCAAGATGAATGGCTTAGAACAACATTTGGACGTGCTAGAGCCACAACAATTCCTAGATGGATGTAGACCTGCACCTTTGAGCTGTAGCTAGAACACCTTTCACTTTATTATGCCTCTCTCTCTGTCCATTAGTAGCCTTAGCCTTTTTTACATGCATGTATAATATTTCATATTGGGCTTTCTAAACATTAATTAGTTCTCAGGCAGTGCATGCTACCCCTATTTTGCAGATGGAGTATGTGACTTGCCCGAGATCACTTGCTGACTCTGAGCGTGGGGCTGTAATCCTGTGCACAGTGCATTGGACTGCGTGTGTGTAACATTCTGCTGAAGAAGTGACAAAACTACCTGTTGGAGACACGTCCATACCCCGTTCCCACACAGTAACTGCAAACGCCATTCTTGGTTGCCTTTCTCCTGCAACTGTTTTTAATTGTTAGGTTTCCCTTAAAGTTACCATATTTAGAAGATGATGGTTGCATGTCCAGGTTGTTTTGAATGAGAGAACGTTGTGCATTAATCATAGGACTGGAAGGGACCTCAAGAGGTCATCTAGTCCAGTCCCCTGCACTCATGGCAGGACAAAGTATTATCTAGACCATTCCTGACAGGTGTTTGTCTGACCTGCTCTTAAAAATCTCCAATGATGGAGATTCCATAACCTCCCTAGGCAATTTATTCCAGTGCTTAACCACCCTGACAGGAAGATTTTCCTAATGTCCAACCTAAACCTCCCTTGCTGCAATTTAAGCCCATTGCTTCTTGTCCTATCCTCAGAGGTTAAGAAGAACAATTTTTCTCCCTCCTCCTTGTAACAACCTTTTATGTACTTCAAAACTGTTCTCACATCCCCTCTCAGTCTTCTCTTAATGTTCTTAGATTTTAAATTCACTGATACTGTCTCCACTGCTGGCAGTTTTCAAATTTAGATTGGATGTTTTTCTTAAAAATATAATCTGTGAATTATTTGGGCGAAGTTCTATGGCCTGTGTTATACAGGAGGCCACACTAGATGATCACAATGGTCTCTTCTGACCTTGGAATCTATGAAAATAGCAATCGCTATTCTTTGTGGCATTTACAAACTTTTTTAATGTCAATTTTTTAAAGAGGTGTAAATTCTTTACATCAATTTGACACCTGATCACCTTGGGGATAATACTATATTTACATACCACAGCAGGGCATTGGTGGCTCGACATAAAGCACTGTATAAGTATGAAGTGTTGTTTATTTCAAAGAGTTGGCACTCACAGCATGTGCATTCCTCAGGGTTTAATGATGCTATGGATTGGAGTGGTAGCGATTGACTTCAGGAAGTATACTAACACTAATACACTACACATGGTTGCACTGTCATTTCAGCACTGGGTTTTTAATTTTGAGTTTGTAAGATGGCTGCCACACCTGTTCTTTAGTGCAAGCAGAATCCAGGAGACCCTGAATTGGGGTAGGAACCCCAAACCTCACTTGAAACTGGGTACAACCTGGCAATCTGTGTCAAATCCAACAATTTATGATGATTCCGCTCATCCCAGAGTCCAGCTCTACCTTTTTAGTTGTCTATGCTGTGTGCAAAGGGGTGGGGGGTTTTGAGTGTACAGTTAAAGGGATGGAATGGATGGGTGTGTATTTACCTTAGAACAGCTATGGGGGGGCTTGTTAGAGGTTTTAGGCCCTAAATTGACTTTTTTTTTAAGGAGAGGAACAGGTCTAGTTTTACAAGGCATGCACTAATTAAATATTGCTGTGCAAATTATCTACAGATACTTGTACTGTGTTCTTAAAGGATGGATCCAATCATTGCAGAGATAAACATCTTCAGTTTGAACTGCATACCATCCCACAGCACTTGAGTCACAGAACCTACCTAAGTTAGTTACACCTCTACCCCGATATAACGTGACCCGATATAACACGAATTCGGATATAACGCGGTAAAGCAGTGCTCCGGGGGGGGGGGAGGGGGGGGAACTGCATACTCTGGCGGATCAAAACAAGTTTGATATAACGTGGAAAGATTTTTTGGCTCCTGAGGACAGCGTTATATTGGGGTAGAGGTGTATTTTACTTCAGCTTTCTCCTACAGTCTGAATCCTCCTGTCAGAACACAACACAATTCCTCACTCCATCCCCTGACTTTGGTACTTTACTGTGAATCTTATGCTTTTTTTTTTTAAAATAAAGTGGTGACAGTTCTGTAATAAATCAAAGTCGGGAGGAGGAGGTTTCCTCTGTCTGTCCTCTCGCCTAGGGAACCATTTGGTACTTGTATGTTTGCTGATGGCTGTAAATATAACCGCGGGTTTATTCTTGGATGGTCTCGTCCCTGGAGAATCACTACAGCTATATTGCCATTTGATATATGTAAATAAATGTTTTCCCCCTGCTTCTACCTGTTTTACGTGGTGTTTAATTTGTGGCAAGACCTGGCACTAAGATCACCCTCTTTGGTGAGCACCAGCTGTGTACTTGCTCCTGTGTGTGCAGAAGGAGACAGTCCCTGCCTCTGGGATCTTGCAATCTACGGCCTCTGTCCTGCAAACTTCTCTACATGGCACTTTTGATTTTTAATTTTCCGCTGGGGATTTAAGGAGCTTAGCTTTGCAGTTTGGAGACGCAAACACCTGGATCAGTGCAGAGATGTATTCATGCTTTTGGCAGGATGAGTTTACAGGGACTACTTTGGGAAGGTAATGCTGTCAGCAAAGGAAGAACTTGCTTTTTGGGTAACTCCTTCCTCTGCCCCTCTAATAGTAATGCATCCTTCTGCTCCTGGGGTTATTGTGTCTCTGGTTGCTTAATTATTTTTCCCAATGAAGGAATTTGCATATAGTGTAATGTACATGAATGCAACTGAATCACATTAGGGAACTTTTTTGTGTAAATTGTCCAGAAATCCAGGTACATTTTTGCATCTCTGCAGAATGTAACAATTGAAAGAATAACAAAATTGATTACCCCCCATTTATCTTGAGCACCCCTCTCTCTACGTATGTGTGAAAGTTTGGGCTGGGCATCCTGGTGACTGAGTCCCTATCAAGCCCCGTTTTAAAGCTTTTCAAACAGGAGTCTTCATTAATCAAGGAGACAAGAAATCAGTGTGTAGCAGTAAGAAGTCTAGCCACTTCTCCCCACGGCTCCCTGTCTCTGCTTTGTTCCTCCCCACACCAGGCCTCCTAATTGGGAGGTCATCTGTCTGTGTGGTACCCCACTGTACTGCCTCTCTGCTGTCTCTTGAACTCTCAGTGCGTCACTTTTAATGCAAGAGATATTTGACGCATCATTGTGACTGCGAGAAGCCTGGAGGCATCTGCCCAGCTGAAATCTTTTATTGGCAAGACCTGGTTCCTCTTTTAGCTCCACTGGATGACCTTTGTGTCTCTTCCTGGAGTCAATGGGCAGTAGTTCCGTTACTGAATGAACCAGGGCCACTCTGTCACGAAGACCACATAGCCACCATTACGACCATTCAACAGGTTCAATGCACTTGGAAGAGCAATGATTGAAGAGATGTGAACAGATTTAGTTACTCTAGTGGCACAAGTAGGCATCTGTCGTTCTAGTCTGATGCTGACCCACAACACTGGAAAGGACTTAGATCAAAAAAGGATCTGGAATTGCAGTGAGACTGTAGTGAAATCTGAATTTTAGTCAGTCCTGACGTCAGCTTGCTAAGCTTTAGAGCTCTCCCTTACATCATAAACCAAACAGCACACTAAGGGTTTTCTTTGCCTATTATAACAATTTATTTCTCCGCAAAGGCAAGTTTACACTGCAGTAACCAAATATGGGGTAATATGGAATTATAACAAAATGTTCCAGGAGTGGGAAGCAACATTTAATAAGATGATTGTATTTGTCCTAAGGAAAATACCAAGGAAAAGAATACTCCTTTCTGTTCAGCTGTTAGATACAACAGAGAGTGCACATTAGCTGAGTCATCTGTTCCTAAATAAGTTGCCTAACTACATAGAAACCAACACCTGATAAACAGGCACTTTATTCTTATGATAAACTTTGCATTTACATCTAGCATTTTGTATCCAAGAATGTGAAAGCATTTCACAAACATTTAATTAAATCTCTCAATTCCTGTGAAGGAGGGAAGTGTTCTTATCCCCATTTTACAAATGGGTAAATGGAGACGCATACTTATAAGTGACTTATCCAAGGCCCCAGAGTCTATTAGTGGCATGGGTGTGACCTGGAATCCCGTTTCCTAGTTCTAGGTTCTCTCCACTAGACCATAAAACTGTCACTTGTCAAGATACCGTTTGTGATAATTGTGACAATTTACCTTAAGTCCACATAACTCCCTTGATACTAGGAAGCCTGTTGACTTGTTACTGTTTGTTAAAACTCTTGCTATGTGTATGAGTTGGGCTATTGTTTCATGTGGGGAGGCAATCAGTTTATAAGCCTCTTCCTTTCTCCCCAGTACCTCCTACTGGTAGGAAAGGGCTAAATTCTAGCACTACTGTACTTTTCTGTGTCATTACTAGAAAGTTACTGATGTTACCAATATTACAGTAAATGATTAGCACTTATTTTTCAGAGAATCTACTGTTGAGAGTGGAGCACACCTGCTTCAAGATTCTCTTTCCATCACTTATTGGTGGAGGTTTTAACTGCTTTTATCTTTGGTAATCTACCATCAGGATGTCTGTCTTGGTGCTAATCTTGTACACTAGTTTCTGTTCAGAGCCAATAGCCTGAACCTGATTCTTCCCTGCCACTTGTGTAAATCACAGGGTAATACTTTACACAGTTGTAAATGATGACATAAGGCTCAAGGCAATGCAGAACCAGGCCCACTATGAGAAAATGATCTTGAACATGCCTTTGCCAGATCATATGCTATGAATGCTCCAAATGATTGTAGTCAGCGCTCAGCAGTCTTGAACTCAGGGAAGAACCTCCAACATTCCTAGCTTTTGGTTTCGCTTTCAGCCAATAATTCAAATATGACCTCTTTCCAAAGCCAGAAACTCTAAAGGGCTTGTATGGTGAGCAAAGAATGGCTATGCCAGGCACTTCCTAATAGATTAGATCACATTTCTTCAGTGCATGAAGGGGATCTAGGACTTTATTGATAACATCCATGGGGACAGGTTATTTTTCTATTAGAGTAGACAGAGTGAGCAAGAGCAGTGCATGGTTGGTTTTATGGATTTTTTTTAATGGCGGTAGTAATAGGAGGAGGCATCTTGAGTTTAAAAAGCCTGTACAAAAGAAGAATTGGGTTACCAATTGTTTACTTTCCCATTTATTTGTAAATGCCCCTTTCCTTACAGGAACAAACACTCACCCAAATGCTTTCTTCACCTATCCCCTTCAGCAAGGCTGTCTGTGCTCAACCAGTTCTCACTGGTGTGGTCATTAAATTCCAAGCCTGGATAGTACAAGTTCTGGGTTACATTTTTGCCTTATTAAAACCTGTCCCCCAATTCCTACCATGTTACCTCCCATTCCATTTAATGTATAAAACATGCCATGGATGTAGGGCTCTTCTCTGGCCAGCAGGCATTACCATAGAGCATTTCACCAGAGGTCTGATTTTCAGAGGTGCTGACCATCCACATTCTCCATTGACATCAGTGGGAATTTCTGGTGCCTGGAACCTCTGAAATTCATCTGGGTGACCTTAATTTCAGAAGCAACAGCCTAATATTTCAACATGCATCTGCTCACTTCCTGGTGCTTAGCACTCTCATACTCACCAAGATTGCTTAAAGTAGTGTCTTTTGTTTGTTCAGTTGAACCAGATTTGTATGAATCCTTGCTGTTTGTGGAATACTGTGGTTCAGCTCTCCTCCCCTGTGAATTCCATGTGTACAACCATGCTGCATGAAAAGCAAATATTTAGTAATTTAGCTTCACTGCTTGTATTCTACTTAGTTCATTGTTCCTTTTGGCTGTGATGTTTCTCAGAGCTGGGTCTTTGGGCCCCTCTAAAAGCCCATGAGCTTCTCAGATTTGGGAGAACTGGAGATGTAAAGGACATTCCAGTTACAGACAAAGTATCTAGCCCGTTTTCCTTTGCACATGTAAAGACATAAATTGAAAGGAAACTTCACTTTCATTTCTGCAGCTGGGAGCTGGAAGGCGTCTGATTAGCATAACATACTTTTATGTAAAAAATTAGTCAAATTTGGGATGTATCTAAGTGAGTCCTCTTTCAAAACCACTCTTAAATCCTTCTGTTATCCCTGTGCAAACTGGGATAAAGTTGCACAGAGAGAATTGTTTTGCAAATCTGTGCAAAATATTAAGGCCAACTGTGAATCAAATAAGCTAAAGAGGAGCTGGCCTGTTCTGTATTTGGACGGTATAACATCAACCATCTCCAGGACATTGTGGACTTAGCACCTGGAAAGATTGGGGTGGGGTACTGGGGGGACAATTTTCCAGGAAGGAAAGAGATAGGAGGAATCAGCAGAGTTCTACTCCCCCCCCCAATTTGAGTTATGGTATGTTCCTCCAGGCTTCTGCAATGAAAATATTGTGAATAAAACACCTTTCTTAATCGCCATTGCTGTATTCAATGTTATGGAAACTGTGACTCATCAAGCTTCAGTTCACCAGCCTGATTCATGAGGAAAGTGAGTCAATATTTAACAGGAGATTTGGCAAAATAGGGAGATATGACTTGTGTCTGTGGTGCTCTGTCCAAAGTTTCACTGGGAACTGAGTACATTGTGTAGGAGCAAAGATGATCCTTGAAAACAAACAGAGAACAAGTTCATGCCATTTCTATCACTCTGGACTATTTGTTTAAGAACATGCCTGAAATTGTTCTTTATGTACATTGAAACCTGTAGTGGGCCTGAGTTAAACTTGATTTAACGGTGAAAAATAAGCATAGGAATTGCAAAGGTCACTGTTGTAGTATCTGATTCATCCTGGAGCATGAGATGCTTGGGTTTATTTTTATCAGAATATTCAAAGTGTCTAATACTTACAAGCAACCTCCTGTGTACAATGGCCTTTAGATGGGCGGGACAAGGAGGAGAGCTCTGTGAAGCTGGGCTGTTCCAGGAGGACAAACAACTATACAACTAAATCGACTTAGAGTCAAGTAACCTATGGCTAGGCCTGAGAGCACTTCAGGGCCTCATTCTCAGAAGTAACCCGAACGTACTAGCGTAGCGGCCTGGAGCAGACTGAGTAATGTACAGTAGGAAAAATGCTTTGTGGCATCATTTCCCTGCCGCAGCCAACACCAGGATCCTTCACACTTTTCTTCTCTATGTCCCTCTCAGTCCTTTCCTCTTGCTACTCTCTCTGGTCTTGCCTACGCTAGATTATCGGGGGAAGTGTCCCAGGACTTCCTTACAGTCTGTCGGAGTGTTAGTGAAGAGAGGACACTGGTGGTGTTACCATGGTGTCATCTCCCCCTGTTCAGAGCAGGTCTAGATGACATGATGGTAAAAAAGGCAGTGCCCTATCCATTCAAGTGCTCCCACCGGTGCTGGTGAGACTTCCCCTGCAAAAGACTAGTGTAGCCGCACAGCCTTCGTTTCCTTCACATGCACTCTCCGCTTCCCACCTTCAGTATGGCTGCCCTGTGCTTGGAACAAGCTCCCACTTCTCCAGCAAGTGCCCCTTCTTCTACATCCCACTCTATTGTTTGCAGTGTTGTTGTAGCTGTGTTGGTCCCAGGCTATGAGAGAGAGAAGGTGGGTGAGGTAATATCTTTTATTGGACCAATTTCTGTTGGTGAAGAGCCAACTTTTGAGTTTACACAGAACTGAAGAGGAGCTCTGTGAAAGCGTGTTTCTTTCGCCAGAAGAAGTTGGTCCAATAGAAGATATCTCACCTACCATATTGCTCTGTTGATCATCTTGGATTAAGCAAGCTCCTTAGGGCTGGGAGTGTGATTCACTAAATTTGTAATTATTTATGGCCTCAGGCACACATGGGGGCAGATTTTCAGCTGCTCAGTACTCACAGTTGGGCCAGATTTTCAAAAGAATTTAGCACCCACAAGCTCCCACTTGGACACTTCAGGCCAGATTTTCAAAAGAACTCAGTATCCAGTGAAAGTGAGGTCTTCTTCTGCAACTCTGGTTCTTCAGGTCCTATATAAATACTTAGGGGCAATATCTGGAAAAAACCCACATATAATGATGTACATTCCATATCTAACGCTGGCAAATATACTGGGCCTTTGTTCTTATGAATCTTAATCTGGCTGGTGTATGTGTATCTTGTAATGGACGGACTCAAAATTTCTCAACTGTGTGTCACAGGCCTGATACTGCTAAAAGGTAAAGAAGATTCCCCATGGTGCAAGCAAGAGTGGTTGTACTTTTGGAGCAGGTGGTCCAGATTTTATATAATCTGCCACTTTACAGTTGCAAGTGGGCAGCATGAGTGACAATGACAAAGCCTTAGGTACCAATATAGATAAACAGACATTTAAAAAAACAATAACTATGAAATGAATCTTAAAAAAAGAAAAAAAATCTATTATCAAAACTGAATAAGAGTCTTCTCAAGTTTTATTTTGAAGAGTGCTTCCCAGTGATACTTCTAGGCTAATCTTAGTTGGAGTCCTACAAAATGTATTAGTTACCCATATGCTAATTAACTAAGGCTGGTTGTCACCACAAGGGACCATAGTTTTTTTTTAGGCTTCTGTTTCATAGATTGTGGGCTGTTCCATGACTTGTGGATTTCACTCCTGCTGCTTTCAGGCACACTACCTAGATGAGCACTGCTACAATGCACCTTGAAGTGCTCCCCCACTCACTGGCTAGGTAAAACTATCACTGGAACTAGTTTGAAAACGTCATGCTTAGAAGAAACAGAATGCATAGTTCATAATCCTGCTGCAGCCATAGTTGCACTGTGTTAAGGATTATGGGATGAATAGTAATCAAGTTATACTAATAATTAGCTAGGGCATTTATAGATCCACATAACATGGGTCATGCTTCAAGTCCACTACAATATAGTCTCTTTAATCCATAATATTTTTTGGATTTACACTGATTGTTTAATGCAAGAAGGGATTAGAATTGTTATGATCTGTAGCCACAAGTGTCATTCCCCAGGGGAATGACAAAACATAGAAATGAATGTATCTGCATTTCTAAGCCATCTCACTTGCTTATTAGATGCCTTCTGATTTCAAGGTTCTCTACAAAGAACGCCTTTTGGATGCTGTTTTGTCTACATGCTCCTTTACCACTGATTTTTTCCAAACGATTTAGATTTTTTTTTAAATGAAACTTGATTCAGAACTGAATTAAGGGAAAATCCTTTGACTCCAGATCCTACTCCATGCCACATTTTAGAAAATGTGTTATGTCTGCTTACATCCTCATCCTTCTCTGCTTCTGTATAATTCTAACTATAACCCAATACCAGACACAGTTGCATACAATTATCACACATCAGTGCCCTGGCTTGATGGACATAGCCTCCATGACCTATGACTGGCCGTGAATGACAAATCAAAAGTCAGCATTTCACAAATCAGCTAGGCTTCCTGCTGATCTGCAGCAAGAGGAGGAAGAGGAGAATGAAAGAATCTGAAAATAAAGGTAAGAAAAGACCATAAAGGGAATTGCATACAATAGATGAAAAATGAGATGGTGCATAGTTAAATAAGTGGGACTGTTTACAGTATATTCAGCTGAGTAACCATTTTAAAAATGCATCCTGCATCTTTGATGCAAAGATCCCAGTTAAAAAAAAATGCAGTTATATAATATGCTGAGGGAAAGATTTTGCATCAACATCTGCTTCTGATTTCAATATATCACATATTACCATTTGATGGCAAGTTAAGATGCTGAATTTAGCAAGTGCATAGCTGAGTATTTAGCATTTGAATAAATGAAAAAAATCCCCTTTTCCACATACCTAGCTAATTATGTATAGATCATTAAAGCTTTGTTTGACTATCTAAATGTATATTTAACATTATGTTATCATCTGAGCATATTACCTTCAATAGAGAAAAATAATGTGATGTTTCCAGGTTAAAATAATAATGGCATGGTGTGATTAGTAGCTGAGTGCATCTCTGCTTCTGAGGGAAAGATTAACCAGGTATATGTTTAAGAATAAAATATTTAATATAAAGAAATACAGGCATTCAGTCTTTTCAGGATATATGGTCAAACTGACCTTCATAGCTAGAAAATTTTGAAAATTATATTTCAGTTCAGAAAAGACTTTATCACTTTCGGTTAAATGTAATTTGCTTTGACCTTATTAAGACAGATGCAAACAAGACTGCTCTGAGAGGTGAAGGCAGAAACAAATAATAACAGAACGTCAGATATGTTTCTGAGGCTGTGAATTAAACTACCATTTCGAAGGTATATATTCCGTACTGTAGTGTTTCTAGGTTCCTCAGGCTTTAAAACATGAAATGTTTTACTTCTTCCTGATATATTCTTGCCCTATATTGCTGTCCATAGTTTGGATACTATGGGAATGAAAAAGGCCTGCAGCACTGGAAAATTGAACCCTGTATTCAGATATTGAATTTGGATTAGGGCCTCCATCTTCTAACATCCCCTAAACTGAGGGTTTTCTCTGAGTCATAGCATCATTCTAGGGGGGAAAAAATCAAGTAATTTAGATGGTACACACAGCATTAAAACAACACTGGCTGTGCTATATTTAGTCAGCTGTGACAGAGCCTGCTTGTTTGTAGTCCCAGAAATGTTAACAGCTGATACATGCAGTATTTTTGAGCTCTCTGTCTTTTAAGGAGGAATCAAATTTTGCCCTTGAGTACTGGTTTTTACTGCATGTCATTGGTAGTGTGAGCTCAAATGTTCAATTGCTGACTGAACTAATCTGTTTCACATACAGCTTTACCCTGGTGCAGATTAATCCTGGATGTAGCCAGATAGCATAGGCCCCAAGCCTGTTCCGTTGCCTGCTGTATGTTTTTATTTCCCCCCACACACACAATCTTTTTGACAGAGTTGTGTATTTTTTTATAAGAATTTTCTAAAACTGCTTCTACTTGGATGAGGAACTTAACAGGAAACGGTTGTCAAAGGAAGTCCGTTTACTTTGATGGTGGAGAGAGTGTAGCATTGAAATGCCCTGTACAGAGGATTTTTGGATCAACATTAAAGAAACTAGTCCTACAGTCTCAGAGCATATAAATAAATCATGGTGCTTTTAATCTAATATCTAATACACACTCAGGATTGTGTATCCTGACACTATAGGTCTGTTTACATTTCAATTATCAGTGTTCGAGCCTGTGTACTGTAGATAAGGATATAATATCAACACAACTAATGAATACTCTGGAAGTGACTACTGCTCTTGAGCCAATATGCTTTGGAAGCATTCAGAAATGTATTAACTAATGCTAAGGTATTGTGAGAATCTGTTCTTCGTTGTGTGTGTCACACACCTGTTAATGCTAAGGCAAAGAGAGGAGAATAAACCTCTATAAACATGCACAATATATTCTATAAACCACAATTGTAACGCTACAAGATAAATAGGGTGCCATAATTTCCATTCACTTTAAAAATCAGATACAATGAGATGCTGATTCACCTTGGTACTGATGCATAAGCAGCTGTGTAAAGCCGCTTAAATGAAAATACCCATAAATATTACTTTACACACTCTAATTATTTGTATTACAATAGCATGTAAAGGCCCCAGCAGAGCAGACACTGGAGCCTCATTGTGATAGGCTCTGCACATACTCATAGTGAGACACAGTCCCTGTCCTGAAGAGTTTGCAAACTTCATAGACAAAAACATACAAAGGGTGGGAGAAGAGATGCAATCCCTGTGTTGTAGTTGGGGCACGGACACGGAAAGATTAAGGGAGTTGCACAAGGTCATACAGGAAGGCTGTGGCAAAATTAGGAATTAGACCCAGATCTCCTGAAACTGGTTTTCAATTAGAAATTGAGGTTTTGGTGAAACTAAATGTCTGCAATCCATGGGATTTTTTTTCATAAAAAAACAGAACACCCAAACATTAAAAAAACTTTTGGCTGAATGTTTTATTATTATTATTTGAATTTCTGCCAAAAATATATATTTTTTCCTATGGAAAATTTAGATAAAATATTTTTTTTCTGTTTTAAAACATTTTGCACAATATTCCCCCCCCCCAAACAGCCCTATTCCTGAGTCCCAGTCCAATGCCATAAGCAGACCATCCTGCCCCATAAGGAACCCTGGAGGTGTGCCAATAATATAGGTAGAAATTATTTTTTAAAATAGAAATTTCACTTACTTTAATTCAGAATGTCCACAGTTACCATTCTTGGAGCTGTGGGGACCTTAAAAATATGTCCCCTACAGTAGGCACCATTAACAACTCATTCGCCACTCCACACTGAGTACCACAGCATCTTTTCATTTAAGTTACTGCAGGGCCTGTGGAGGTGAATGTTAGGATTTTAATGGCAGAGCATCATCCCACTTCTGGGTAAAGTTCATCTGACTCTTGCACCAACAAATTGCAACTGAGGGAATTCCCTAAGTGACCTTACCCTCTGACTCCAGTCCAGGAGAGTTGTGCTTCGACTCTTGGCCTCCCTGTTAATATGTGTATGTGGCTGTGACTCCTTGAACATGTGCTGGAGATTTAGCAACATCCTGGAGATGAAGGGACACAGAGGTGGGAGGGAACTGTTTGAGGCCAAATATGTTTATTTAACTAGAACTTTCGAAAACCTACCGCTGGTCCCTGTTTTGCTATTAGCTAAGACAAGGTCACATGACCTTATCGGAAAAGAGACACCTCAGATGATGGTAACTAATGTTGCTGAAATTTTAAGGCAAGGTCACTTTTAAAACATATAAGAAATCAGGTAATGTGGTATATAGGGCAGGAGACCATCTTTTTTACACCCTGATCCCATGGGATTTCCTGTAGTTGAAAAATTTAAGCATGTGCATAAATATTTGCAGGATTGGGACCTTAGATTTCAAACTCTATGTTCATGAACATAAAAGACTGTCTCAGCTAGTTGTGTGAACTAGGCTCCTCAAAGTTAACTTTCAGGATTGATCTGAGTGATTGTAAATTAAATGTTTCTCATCCCAACTGATAGCAAAGAACATGAAGTGTATTTATCTGGAGAACTGGATTTTCTGAGAGATTCAAGCCTTTTATTCAGCCCTGTTCTTCACCATATCAGTCACACTTTCAGGGAGAGGCAAAGTCAAATCCTGTGGCTCAACAAAATTTTCGTTGATTCACTTAACCAGGTGCGAAAGGCAGACGTGACTTCATATCTTTGTGAAAAGTGAATCTCTTCTGCTGGACAAAGCCTACTTTCATTTAAATGGTCTTGATGTTCTTTTATTGTACAACATCCAAATACATCTCAGGAATGCAAGCCAAGACAGATCACAGGGCAGACTCCAAATCTTTGTAATCCACAAAAGGATCATTTAAACACGAACAGTGAGCTCAGTGCTGAACAAAACAGAGGATGATGTGAGTCCTGGTTTTCATTTACACTAAGGCAGGGGTGGGCAAACTACAGCCCGTAGGCCGGATCCAGCCTGCCAGCCGTTTTAATCTGGCCCTTGAGCTCCCGCAGGGGAGCGGGTTCTGGAGCTTGCCCTGCTCTGGTGCTCCAGCTGGGGAGCAGGGTTAGGGGCCGCTCCATGCGGCTCCCAGAAGCAGCTGCATGGCCCCATTCTGGCACCTATGCGTAGGGGCAGCCAGGGGGCTCCACTCTGTGCGCTGCCCCTGCCCCAAGCACTGCCCCTGCAGCTCTCATTGGCCAGGAACTGCAGCCAATGGGAGCTGCAGGGGCGGGGCCTGCGGACGGGGCAGCACGCAGAGCCGCCTGCCCGCGGCTCCACGTAGGAAACGAAGCAGGGACATGCTGCTGCTTCCAGGAGCCGCTTGAGATAAGCACCGCCTGGAGCCTGCACCCCCTGAGCCTCTCCCCGCGCTCAACCCCCGCCCCAGCCCTGATCCCCCTCCAACCCTCCAAATCCCTCGATTCCAGCCTGGTGCACCCTCCTGCACCCCAAACCCCTCATCCCCAGCCCCACCCTGGAGCCCGCACCCCAAACCAGAGACCTCACCCCCTCCCACATCCCAGCCCCAATTTTGTGAGCATTCATTGCCTGCCATATAATTTCTATTCCCAGATGTGGTCCTTGGGCCAAAAAGTTTGCCCACCCCTGCACTAAGGTCTCTGTACTCCACTTTGGCAATATAAAGGGGCCTCGAAGTGTGCACAAATGACATTTACATCCATCTGAATGCCCTTTACACTACCACAGGGGGATAAAGGGGTCTCCGATTGCAGTGTAGGTAGGTATTAGCTTTAATCTAGCTAGCACTGGTAACAGTGATAGTGAGAAAGAGGCAGAGTGGACTACTACCTACTCCAATACAAGTTCGCTGAGAACTCTGGCTATGTATTTGGATTGCTGATCCATGCTGGGATCCATGCTACTGCGTCTTCACTACTACCGTTACCTGTGCTAGCTAGACTAAAACTAGCACCAGTGTGCCTACCTGCCCTACAATTACACCTTAATTTGCGGCGAAGGCATACCCTCTTTGTGACTGTGAATCAGGCCCGAGGTCCCTGCACCAGTGAATTTACAGATCTAACTTCATGAGGGTTCATCTTGCGATGCCAAAAGTTGTTCCCATTCCAATGAGCGAAAATGTTTCTTCATTAGATTTGCACGAGTTATTCTTCCACAACTACATGCTACTCTGTATTTTGTCAGCAACAGATTGGGAGTGGGCGCAACCCAAACAGCAGCACAGGGGTGTACAGGTGAATAACTACTTTGGAGGTAGTGGAGAGAAGAGTAACAATTTTGAACCCCAAAATTCCATCCACGAGAGCAGATGCATGGCATGTCTATGAGTGCTGCAGATTTGGGGTAGGGACCATCTTTGTTCTGTGTTTGTACAACATGCTGCACAAGGGGGCCCTGGGCACTGCCACAGTAAGCAATGGAATCCTATAAAGGAGCAGAGAAACGTTCACGAAGAAAACAGTGATAGGGTGGGTTACTACAGATGGCAAATCTTGAAATGTTTGGTCCAGCTACAGTCACACTATAGCTCATGGGCCAGACTTAAAGGAAAACTGTCAGATTAGAAATCATATTGAGGGAACTCCATGAAATTTTCTTACTTGCATTAGGATCTAAGGCCCCACAGTCCTGTAAGCTGATCCCCTCTCAGGAGGACCCAGGCACCTGCACAGAGACTCACTGAAATCAATTATCAGAAGGGTAGCCATGTTAGTCTGTATCCACAAAAACAATGAGGAGTCCGGTGGCACCTTAAAGACTAACAGATTTATTTGGGCATAAGCTTTTGTGGGTAAAAAACCCACTTCTTGAGAAAAAGTGGGATTTTTACTCACAAAAGCTTATGCCCAAATAAATCTGTTGGTCATTAAGGTGCCATCGGACTCCTCGTTGTTTTACTGAAATCAATGAGACTTCATGTAGGCACAGGGATCCACCTTCACAAATAATCCCCCAGGATTAGCACCTCAGCCTGTGAAAACAGAACTGTTTACAAAGGAATTTTAAAGTTTTGCTTTGCTCTTTTTACTGTGAATGCAGATTGTTTCCTTTGCATTTCACTCAGGTTGGAAAATGAAAATAGACTACAGTAACTCCTCACTTAAAGTCATCCTGGTTAATGTTGTTACGTTGCTGATCAATTAGGGAACATGCTCATTGAAAGTTGTGCAATGCTCCCTTCTAACGTCGAAGAGCAGCCCGTTGCAGCTAGCTGGTGAGAGCTTGAAACCAGGGTGGACCGGCAGCCCCCCATCAGCTCCCTGCTCCCCTAAGTTCCCTGTGCAGCAGCTGCCCAGCAGGCTATCAATTGCAGCTGTCCCTCCCCCCACTGCCATGTGCTGCTCCTGCCCTCTGCCTTGGAGCTGCTCCCCGAGACTCCTGCTTGCTGTGTGGGGGGGAGGGGACGAAGAGGGGGGCTGTCAGGGTGTCCCCCTCGCCCCCTGCTCCTGCACCCTGCTTACCCCATCTTCCATAGAGCAGGGGGGATACACGACAGGGCTCAGGACAGAGGGAGCTTGCTGGCAGCAGCAGCTGCGGTCTCAACACGCTGATCTAATTAACAAGGCAGTGTACTTAAAGGGGAAATGTGCATCTCTCTTTCACACACACAGTGTGTGTCTGTGTCTCTGTCTCTGTCTGCGATGCTCTCTCCCCTCCCTCCATTCCTGTTGCCTTGTAGACTGTGAGAGTTAACCCTTGAGGGCTCAGCCAATTGCTAGTTCATCATTTAGCAGTAAGGCATTCCTGGGAAATATCCCACCCTCTGACTCCTCCACCTCAACCAAGCTTCACAATCATCATCACTGTGTACCAGTATTAAATTGTTTGTTTAAAACTTATACTGTGTGTGTGTGTGTCTGTGTGTGTGTATATACAGACACACACACACACACACACACACACACACACACAGAGTATAAGTTTTGTCTGGTGAAAAAAAATTCCCTGCAACCTAACCCCCTCATTTACATTACATCTTATGGGGAAATTGGATTCACTTAACATCATTTCGCTTAAAGTCCCATTTTTCAGGAACATAACTACAACGTTAAGTGAGGAGTTACTGTAGTCCGTTTTACTTTGATTTTCCTTTTCTATGGCACTGCAGCAAAGGGGGTTTTATACACCCTGCAGGGAAACATTTAAAACCAACTAAATGAAAAAAACCCATTTCACTGAAATAGGCATTTTAAAAAGCAATGGAAGTTTTTGACCTTTAGGTTTTCCAAAACCTTGATTTCACACAACCTAAACATGGAGGCTAAATTGATCTGAAGATGCCCCTTTGAATGTGGCCTGCATGCTGGAGGGAGCATCAGTGGCTCTAAGAACTTGCTTCTTCCCCACCATTGGGAGTTTAAAAGACATAAGGAATATAAACAGCTTCTCCACATGTGTTCCTTCCCTGTATGAAGCAAAAGGGAGAGAGTGGAAAGAGAGATGGAACAAAAGGTGGGAGAAAGAAAGTGTCAGGAGAAAGACAAAATAGAAGAAAAGGAAATTTTACTAAGAAAGATGTAGCCTGGTATGTGTGTATAGGTACATTTGTAACACAACTAGTGGATTAACTGCCATTGCCTTCCAGCCCCGTTGCTGGTTACTACTTCTACTTCTATTTTTCTGTCTTTTTTTTCTAACACTCCTAGTTGTGTTGTCGCCTCTTCCCTGCTCTGTGTCTTTCTTTGGAGGTAAAGGAAATGTGCTTCTTGGGACATTCCCTATTAGACTTTTTGACCCACATTTAATCATTTCTGGCCTACTGCTGAATATGATCAGGTACCATCACCATTTGGGACAGTTCTGCAAGGTCAACTAAGTGAATGAGGCAATGAAGCCGATGAAATGAAGGGGTAAGGAAGGATCCTCAACTTGCCCCCTCATGTACAGCTTCGCATAGTTATTGCAGACTGAGATGCAGTGTGATTCAGTGGGTAGGACACCAGATTGGGAGTCAGGAGACCTGAGTTGTGTTACCAGCTGTGCCACTGACCTGCTGTGCAACCTTAGGCAAGTCATTTCAACTCTTTATGCTTCTATGTTCCCTTTGACTCCTTGTCTGTTTCAAGTGTAAGTCTTTGGGGGTATGGACTGTCTCTTACTCTGGGTTTTATAGTGCCTAGCACTATGAGGTTCTGATCTCAGCTGAGGCCTCTCGGTACCACCTCACCATACAAATAATGATAGGCTAGGTGTAATATGGGTTAATATCAGCCATTGGCAACTGCCAGGGTGGTAGGATATAAAACTTGATGGAATAATAATCTGATACATTTCTCTAATTTTTCATTAAAACATTTTATAGACCAAGGAGAAAAACTCTTAATTTCATCATAGCTAGTGGGGAGCAGATGGCCTGATTTCTTTTCACAGATACTGAGTAATAAAGCCAATGAGACCTGAAAGTTCCTAACACCTCTGAAAATCAGGTCATGAGGATTTCTGGACATACAGTGCTGACTGCATCAAATGACATTTGAACTGGATTTGAACAAATATGCTCAGGGATCTCAAATATCTACGAAAGGAAATCTATTAGGTTCTTGGTTTTTAAGCTTTTCTTTAAAAAAGAAATTACTTTCTTTAAATAAAAAAATTGGGTTTTATTTATGTTTAAATATTTTTCTCTTAAATGAACCAAAACTCTTTCAATAATTTTTGTGCCCTAAACTGAACATTACAGCAGCAGGAATTGAAATTATCCAGTGGCAAGTCATTTGCTTATATTTCTAAAAGGCAGTCTGATGTTTTTAATCTTTATTTTAGCTAGTTGCACTGTTTCATCGAGAATGATCCCTTTTAAAAAAGAAATTCAAGCGCTGCAAAGTTATACTTTTTTGCAAAAACTGATTCCCAAATTCTTGCATTGTTGAGGTTGCACTTTTAAGCACAACTGAAAAACCCTATAATGCAACGTGCAGCTACAGACCTTACTTATACACAAAATGGCTAATTAATCTTTGTGACTCACTGCTGCACAATACTGAGGCAAACAGCTGAGTAAGTTGAATTGGAATTTTCCAAAGCACTCCGCATTGACCTAATTCTGCTCATGTTAAAATCAATGGGAAAACTCCCACTGACTTTAATGGGAACAACGGCGAGTGCTTCTAAAATTCTCACCCTCCACAAATCTAGTCGGTTAGTTTGGGTGCTTTAAAATATACATTTTTCAGATGTGCAAACAGGCACAAAGAGGTTAAGTGATGTGACCAAGGAGTCACAGTCTGTAGAACAAAATGCATATCTTCTAATTCTACATCTTGTACTTAGACCAGCAGGTCATACCTCCTCTCCAATGTTTTAACAAGATTAAAATATGACTACAACTCTTCAAAATTCAGACAAACAAAACCCATTAATGAGGTCTAATATCAGAACAAGGAAAGAAAGGGTTGGGGAGGAAGATTATAATAATTATGGGGCCAACACTGGTCATAGTACAAAACCTTGGTCATAAGAATGTTGAGGAATTTTTTTTAGCAGGAAATGAGGAAGGAAGCTATGTCAAGGGGATAGCTCTGCATATGGTAAAGCCTTCCATAGTGAAGGTAAGACCTAATGATGGTACTGTCTGAGGGCAGATAACAATTGAGACAAGGCTCAAGGAGGCCCATAGGGAAAGAGAACTGGAAGAGTTTCAGATTCAGATGTATTGTTTTAAAGATTCTTAGTAGAGCTGGGCCAACTATTCAGAATGCGATTTTTTTATTAAACTAGCCCTTTGCTCTTTTCATGACTCATTCTTGTTTAGATGTAGATTTTTACAAACTTGTTCAAAATTATTTGACAGATAGTTTAGACAAACATTTCTCTCTGTAGATTACTTGTGAACTACTTGCCAAGAAAGGCTTAAGTGAGCAACCTCCTAGCACAAACACCATAAGTCACATGGGAATGAATCTGCTCCCTGACTGACTCACTCTCAAACCACAAAATACTTTCAGGATGGCTGAATGAACACTTCTGGTGCAAGTATTTGAATGAGTACAATTGCAAATGTGTTTGTGACTTTCTTTCTTTCGCTGAATATTCTTGCTAACCCAAGATCAGATACAAATGTTTGTGGAAAACTATAAGAAGGGCCTTGAATAGTCACCAAAGTGACTTCATGGTTTAAATGTTTGTAAATATTTTTGAGGTATTTGATCTGCTCCAATAAACATCAACAAGGCTTTTGAGATCCCTGTTTGTTTTATACTTTGCTACAGTAGCACTCCTGGCTTCATCTGACATGGGAAAACAAATGTTTAATGCCTGAATCAAATGTCTCAATGTTCAAAGGCAAATCTGAAACATTTCTCACCTCTGCATTTACCTTTCACTAGAGATGGGCGAAACAGGAACAGCAATTCAAATTGTTTTGAATTTCAGCAGGAGAGGAACAAGGATTCAGATCACCAGATCCTACCTAGCCCTTATTGTTTGGTACTAGATTGGAACCAAAAGAAAAAGGGACCTATTTTCCAGTGACAAACTTTCCAAAATTTAAAATTTTCCTGAAAACACTATTCATGTACTAAGCCTGGGAGTAGTGTATCGGCATAAATATTATTGGCCAATGCATAGCCTCTCCCCAGTGATTAATGAAGCCTCTGATCACCACACAAAGGAGGAGCGTATCAGCCCTGTTTTACAGATGAGGAAACTGAGGTACAGAGAAGTTAACTGAGTCATCCAGCGTCACACACATACTCTGTGTCAGAATCAGGAACAGAATCCAGGTAGACTGACTCCTGCTTCTATACTTTAACCATGAGACTCTGCTTCTTCATATTATGTATGACTAAATATAGCTTCTACCACAAGAGTGTTAGGTGTCCATTCAGATAGGATGGTGCCTGTATCCGTATTTTATCAGTTAGCTGCATGTCTACAGGAGCATAGTTAGTGTTGCAATCTCTTGGCAAGACTGAGACCCCGCTCCCCTCATACAAAGTTCCTGTTTACCTCAATGAAAGGTCACTGAAGGTGTGGATTGGACATCAGAATTCTGGGTAAGGCTCCTAGAAGATATATATTGGAGACATCTGCAGCTGATCTAGAAGGCTATATGCTCTCCAGAATCCACCTGTGTCTGACTAGTTTTGAAGAAAAGTTATCAAAGGCCAGCTCCTGAGAGACTGCTAAAAATGCAGGCAGCTGCTGGAGCCTATGCTAGAGCTCCCACTGGTGGACTGGCACTGGTGGTACACCTCTACCCCGATATAACGCTGTCCTCTGGAGCCAAAAAATCTTACCGCGTTATAGGTGAAACCGCGTTATATCGAACTTGCTTTGATCCACCAGAGTGCGCAGCCCCCCCCCCCAGCACTGCTTTACCGCGTTGATGGCAATTTTGTTACCCATAAAATGTCATAAATGGGCATAGCTCCTTGTACCACCGAACTCATAATCTAAGGCCTTGGCCATGTGATCAGATCTTTGTGGGAGGAGCTCTCTACAGCCCACTGAAATCAATAGAACTCTGCGTAGGCCTAGGGTCTGCCCACATTAAACGGTTTGCAGGCTCGGAGCCTGAGTTTAGACAGAGTAAAATTTTCTAACACGCCTAACTGACTTTGGAGCCTAAGCCCCATTTTCAAGCATGACTTGTCAATGCAACTTAGGCACTTTTGAAAATGTTTCCGATAGTACAATGGATAAGGGTGACACAAATGTGGGTTAGGTAGAGCTGGCCAGGAATTTTCCAGGGAAACATTTGTTGGAAAATGCGAATTCATGTAAACCAACAGTTTGATTTCAACAATCTTCTGCCAAACACAGGCAGCTTTCTACTAGAAACCTGCCTGGTTTCCTCCCAGCTCACCTGGTAGGTTGCTGGTGAGCCTGGACTGCCAGAGTCCGCAGCTTCTGGCAGCCGCAGACTGTCTTAGGGCTAGGGCTTCCAGCTTCCTGCTATGCAGCTAAGAGCCTGGGAGTCCTAGCGCAAGCCATCAAATAATAATTCAAATAGAGGCACATCTTACTACTACCGCAAAGGGCTACATAATATGCAGGTGATGGAGCTCAAGTCCCATGCAGCAGCGGTACATCTCTGAGATGGATGCATATAAAATATATGTGCTATTCAAGCATTCAGATAGGGCCTTGAGAAACGGAACTGATGTGCATGAGTGGAACTAATATGTCCAGTTGGGAGGTTTTAATTTTATTTTTAAATTTAAAAAAATAGTATTTTTCTAGTGTTCAAGGGTCATCCAACTGTTTGTATAACAATGAAGTTATCTACAGTGCTAAATTATAGCTGAAGAAGAAAACTGTCATGCTTTTTTATATATTTTTTTAAAGGGTGTAAAAAAAAATGGTCGCTTCAGTAATGACCACTACTAGAGACAGTGTTTTTGAAATAGTCTGAAAGAGAATGTAAACCCAGTCTTGGACTCTAATTCTGTAAGGTATCAAGAACTGGCAGCCAGTGTCTCAGCAGATTGGACCTTTAACATGTAAATGATGCAGTGCAGATACCAAAGAGATGAATGTGGTATTAGAGTAAAAAGGTTAGATTAGGTAGCCTTATTAATGCTAGTAAGGATTCTGCTAGCTTTCCAAAAATTATGAATCTTAACTATGCTAAATTCTTGCAGTCTAACTACGCTAAACATCAAAATAACAAAATGGGAATCGAAGGAATACAATCCCTCCCTATCTAATATGTACTAGCTACTATGCTATAGATTCTAAGTACCTTAAACATTTAACAAGGGGAAAGCTATCTTTGCCACTCTCCTCTTACATTTATTAAACTAATTATTTTCACTAAGGGGAGTTCTCTTCCTTGGAGGATGGCACAGATCTTACACGCTTAAAACCACTAGACTATAATAACTGCATGCTGCATGGCATGGGTTGCCAGATTAAGGGCATCATCCGTCAAACCTTTACTCATGTGGGTAAGTCCTATTGAGTTCAATGTGACTTCTTGCTTGAGCTGGGACTTCTCACTGAATAAGCATTTCCAGGGATGAGTTCCAAGTACAGCCACTGAGCACTTCAGAATCTCAAAATTTGAGTCACAGGTATCCAAGGGCAGAATTGCTGTAGGGATTCTACCTTTTGACATCTGCCTTCTACATTCTTTGCTCTCCTGGGCCTTGCCTCTTAAAGCTGCAGACACTAATTCCTTTAGTGGTTTGGGCAACCCTTGGGGTGCAGCAGTTTGCCATAAAAAGGGCTGCTTTAATGACCACCAATTTGCTTATTCCCTTTTTGCTCATATGTCCTCAAATAAAAAATGCTGTGACACAAGAAATCCACGGAAAGAGCCTCATTAGGCCTCATTGACTGAACTGAAATAGGATTAGTAGCTGGAGCCACTTCAGATGCTGAATGAAAAATCTGAATGTACTTTAATGAGCTTCATTCACGGGGCATTGATAGCACATATTTCTATCTGTTGGAATAACCAGAGAGGGTCATATCAGTGGAAACTGAGGACATATAATATGGAAAAGCTGCATTCTTTGTATAGACTACATTCCACAAAACACAGGTATATTAAACATCAATGTAAATCCAGCCTCATTTGGGACCTGATCCAGTGCCCACTGAAGTCAGTGGAAAGGTTTTTGCTTTGGATGAGGCTATCAGGACCTGATTCTTCTCCAATCAAAGGGAGTTTTTCTATTGGCTTCAATGGGAGCAGGATCAGCCCCTTAATGCGTAGAACAACATTTGGTGACTAGCCCAAAATGTTTTGAAATATGTGAATATTTCAACAGTGCCCCCAAAAGTTCACTAACTTGGTTTCACTATGGTAAAACAGAATAATGAATAAAATATACTTTTCAAAGGAACTGAATGTAGTAATCAAAGCAACAATTAGTTCATGATTTAGGATGCAAAATTATTTTCCTTAAATTACACACCTTTTGTTCAACTGTCTTTTCTAAATATAAAATTTAGTCACAAACTTCAACCATAAATTTTTGTAGCTAGGGTGAAGTTGGCTTTGTTCTGATTCTCAGTTCCTATTGCATGTGTATTATTGTTCTGAACTACATTGATGAAAGAAACAAAAACATATCTTAAACAGCATTTAGAGCCAATTTAATTAACTAATTGAGACTACAAATGAGTTACACTTTCAGGAAAACTTTCTTGTTCATTACAGAATAGACTAATAAAAGGGAATGAATAAAAGGGAATGAATATCCTATGTAAATACTATATTGATACAGGCAATTTTTTGTATATTTAAAGGGGATAGAGATCAGTGAAATATTCAGATATGAAATTAGCTAGCCTTATTTAGAGTTGCCATAGACTTTAATCCGTTCTCCTCAGGTGTAGCTCACAGCCGTCACCTCTGTAAACCAGAGAGAGTGACCTGTTTATCAGACATTAGGATATTGGGTTAGTCATGAAGCTGTTATACTATGATGAGTGATACTTATAGGCGTTGTTCATGATCAATGTTACTAGTTAAGTGTATGGGTAATATCCTATTTTAAGGCAAGATGGAAGGAAATTACATAGCATGGTTAACTAAGTTCTTCCAAATGCAGGCTTTTAGCTAAAGGCACAGGAGAATGTTATTAGCAGTAGCCAATTACTTCATTTTTATCATTCATTTACTGTGTGATGTTGTGATTAACTAATATGTCATGTTATACATAATCATTGTATGCTAAATAAAGTTTAGTTGTAGGATTATAGAAGTATAAGATTGATTAGTAGTTAGAAGGGATAAGTATGTATTAGGTATCTAAGTACATAGAGCTAAAATGCAAGGCTTACACGCTGAGGCCTGTAAGATTTTAACTTAACCTTACTAGGCCATAAGCTTAAGAAATGCTTGCCATAAGTAAGTGACCAAAGAATGACCCTATGCCACAAAATTACAGGAACAGATGTACCAATGGGTGGTATTGGGAAAAATTAGCAGTAAGATTAATTTTAGATCCCAAAATGCCCTAGAGGCACATTTTTTTCCTAACACAGGCCCTAATCACAGGGTGCCCTATGTGTGTTGATGCTAATGAGAATAAAAGGGTCTACAAACAACCTATTAAAAATGGGGTACCCTGATATTCTTGGGGAACACAATACAAATGAGGAAAAAGAGTGTGGACACCGTCACGTACATGCGCAGAGTGTTAGGTGTAGTCAGCAAGACAAGATAAAAGAGAGCTCCCAGATTGGGTAAAATGAGTTCCCTATGGGAAAACTCCAGCAGGAACCATCCCTCTACTGATGATCAATTGGCAAGGCATCCATCAGACTCTAAGAATATCGTTAAGGATGTGAGCATGACTATATTTGTAACTTGAGCATAGGTCTTTATAGGATTTCTATATGTATGGGTAATCATAACTTTAATTGTAACTTTAATAAAACTTTTGTAAAACAGACTAGACCTTGTACTTGTACATATATGTGTGGTCACTGTCCTTGGCTTTATGTGTTGCTAGAGGCTCTAAATCTGAAGCAAGTAGCAGAAGTGACGTTCACTCTGTAGAGCTTGAAACTATAGCCATCAGAGCCTAACCCCCGGTGGTGTAATACAACATTACTAAATTCACTTTAAATAAAATAAAAGGCTATATAGCTGAACTTTTATGTTACATATTTGAGAACGATGAGTTAAAAAGTTGGGGCAAATGTTTAGTGAAATAAGAAAAAAAGATTTGGGGTTGCATTTAATTGTTTTACTCTGTAAAAAGATTTATTTTTCTTAAAGAACTGGAGCTGGCCTCCTATGAAATAGCACATCTATCACTCTTCTGTGTCCAACAATTCAAAACACACCACTACTTTTCCACCTATGTACATCTCTGAAAGGAGTCAGTTACAGTTCATGTACTCGCTTCAGAAACCTCTGGTCTGTGGAAGCCTTTATGCAATGTGATGTGTTAGCACTGTTCATAATGGAATAACTTTTGAGCTGATAAATATTTTCTATGGATAAAATTTACTTTGTAAAGGAATCGTTTAAGATATCAAACTAACTTTCAAGTTATACTTGTACCTTCGTTAAATTGAGTCATACTTTTCTTAGCAATGTACAGCTGAAATATATCAGTGAAGAAATATATCAGTGAATAGAATTTAGTTCTATTGCCTAAAGCTTCCAGTGGAGATTCGGCCTCACTGTACGAGGCACTGTATAAACACAACACAAAAACCAGTGGTCACCCGATGAAATTAATAGGCAGCAGGTTTAAAACAAACATAAGGAAGTACTTATTCACATAATGCACAGTCAACGTATGGAACTCATTGCGAGGGGATGTTGTGAAGGCTAAAACTATAACTGGGTTAAAAAAAGAATTAGATAAGTTCATGATGGATAAGTCCATCAATGGCTATGAGCCAAGATGGTCAGGGATGCAACCCCATGCTTTGGGTATACCTAAGGGTATGTCTACACCGCAATTAAAAATCCACGGCTGGCCTGTGCCAGCTGACTCAGGCTTGTGGGGCTCGGGCTACAGGACTATTTAATTGCAGTGTAGATGTTCAGGTTCAGGTGGGAGCTTGGGCTCTAGGACCCTGAGAGGTGGGATGGTCCCGGAGCTTGGTCTGCAGCCGAAGCCCAAGTCTGTAGCCCAAGTCTACACTTAAATAAAACAGCCCCTTATCCTGAGCCCCACGAGCCTGAGTTGGCTGGCATGGGCCAGCCACTGGTGTCTAACTGCAGTGTAGACATACCTTAAGTCTCTGACTGCCAGAGGCTGGGACTGGATGACAGGGGATGGATCACTTAATAAATGCCCTGTTCTGTTCATTCCCTTTGAAGTCTGTGGCACCAGCCACTGTCGGAAGACAGGATACTGGTCAAGATGGACATAGGTCTGACCCAGTATAGCCGTTCTCATATTCTTATGCAACACATAAGTCTCTGCTCTAAAGAGCTTGCAGTTGGCAAGACGAAGAATTGGAGGCACATAAAGGTGAATTGACTTGCCCAAGGCCACATAGCATGTCAGCGACAGAGCAGGGAATAGAGGCCATTTCTTATGACTCTCAGTCCAATGTCCTAGCTACTGGAGCATGCTGCCTCCCTAGGTCTCTACCAACTCCCATACTATTTATGGCACCTTATGGTGTTTGTGTTCAAACATGAATATACTATCTATCTCAAAGTTTTAATATCACTAGCTATTTGACACTTTTATGAGTTTCTCTAGCGTGCTCTGTTTCTCTTGTGTACAGTTTTTGGGAATTCTGCATGATGTAGATAATTATACTTAAACCTTATATGGCATTCTTGATCTTATATAGACCTCAAGGGAGGACAAATATCCTTCTGCTTTTCCCCTGGAATTATGATACCAAGGACCAGTTATGGCTCCTCCTTCTGCACTCCATCTTATAGGGGATCTCTGGGAAAATAAATTATATGGCCCTAGACTGCACTATCTCTTCATTTAAGTTGTCCACAGGGCATGATGCATATCCCTGTGTCCAGGCCTCACCAAACATGGGGCTACCATCACCCTGGTCAAATCCCACCCTGTGAAGGGGCCTTTGCAGAAAAGTGAGGGAACTAAAGGTGGCAACATAGGTGACCGCAAGCAATTTGGGGAAGGGACTGTCTTTTTGTTCTGTGTTTGTACAGTGCCTCTCACAATGGGATCCTGGTCCATGACTAGGATTCCTAGGCTCTACGGTAATAAAAAAATCAATAATAATAATAATTAATTAATACAAGGGGGGGATCCATGCATGGAGGATGGATCCCTCTGTGGATTCCCCACCCTCATTTACAAAATGTGAAGGAAAGAACTGATAGAAAAATCATGGATTAAGCTTTGTCTAATATAAGTACAACATGCCTGTAAAATACTGGAAATGTAAATGTTGGGCCAGAAAAACATGTGCTGCAGATTTCAATGGAACCTGATAACAAACTTGAATATAGGGAAACTCCATTTCTAATGATGTCTAAAGCAAATATCAAATTGTTTCAGTGCATAGTGAAGTGTAAGCTACAATTCCAGCTACAGTGAACCTCTGCTTGCAGTGAAACTGTTTAATGAAAAATGACTTCAAAGTAAGGTTCCCACTGCACTTTATAACAGGAAAGGCTGTGTATTGGAGTGTCCAGTAGAGACTCTCAGTATTTACTTGTCCAGGATGAGTTAAGATTTAGGGTCTGGCTCCACCTTTACTGATGCTCTTGTGCTACGACTGGACAAAGATAACAGAAAACAGATCAGTAAGTGCACTAGGCAACAGTCTGCTTAAACAAGGCAGATGTCCCTCCCCTTGGAGTGGGGCAGCTGGCACTATGGCTATTCCACTCCAACTTGGGCTAGGCTTTACTCAAGGACTAAGGCCTAGTCTGGTCTACACTGGGAGAGGGGGGGAGATCGATCTAAGTTACGCAACTTCAGCTACCTGAATAACGTAGCTGAAGTCGACGTACTTAGATCAACTTACCGTGGTGTCTTCACCGCGGTGAGTCGACTGCTGCCGCTCCCCCATCGACTCCACCTGCACCTCTCGTGGCGATGGAGTACAGGAGTCGACGGGAGAGCGTTCGGGGATCGATTTATTGTGTCTAGACTAGACATGATAAATCGACCCCCGCTGGATCAATCGCTGCCCGCCAATCCAGCGGGTAGTGTAGACATACCCTAACAGGACCATGAACTCTTTCAGAAAACACTGCAAAAATTGAATAGTCGCACTTTGAGCAGGGACACCAGTTTGGTATTTTTGAATAAAGAAAACAGAAATAAATTCACTCTGACTGATTGTACAAACATTCACAGCTTGCATAAGGGCAGCATAGGAATCATTCAGGATTTACCGGCTGCCTCATGTGAGGTGTGTCTCTCAACACTGCACGGATCCAGTCAAGATTAATTGAAAAAAATACATGAGTTTTGCTCTACTGGATATTCAGATTGGTTTCTTGTCAACATATTTCTCACATGAAGCATATTGGCGAGATTTGCTCTCTGCATTTTACTTCATACAGTATTTTAACACAATATAACGAAGGGGCAGAACTTATGCAAACCTACTGCAGAATTAGTTTTGATTTTCATTCCAAATTACATATCTTTGGAGATGGTGTCCTTTATTTTGTCACTTTCAAACTCGTGTGTTCTCCTTGCATAGGTGCATCTGTGGCCTAGAATCTTCTGTACCCAGCAATATAGAATTTGAGTTATATAATCAATAGTACATGACGAGTTATGATTGTACCAGCTGCCCACTCTCATGACGTGTTAAGCATAAGGTTGAAAGCCAAGTGTCTTTAATACCTCAAATTGTGGGAATTGCAATAGAATTTCATCTTGGCATTACTGCTTTCATGACTACTGCTTTACAGGAAAACACAATTTGTTTTAATTTGTTTTGCTATGTCCAAATGGTGATGAAACAACAAGTAGGGCAGGATGTGGGGAGGCCCACATGTAAAGCAATAACATTGCTTGGTTGCTTTGGTAGGCTGTGCAAGCTTCATGGTGGCTAAACTTTTTTTTTATTTTTTTTTTTATAGTCTGTATGTCAGATTTTACACTCCTAGATCACTACAAACGGAAATGACTAAAACATGAACTACCTAGGGTGCTTAAAATATAAATGCAGAGTAACATTTGACTATTGTATTATTCAAAGACAATCCTCTGTGTTATACAGTGAGAAATCCACCTATACAAATGTCTAAAAATAAATTGGGCAGAGCAAACAGAAGACAGGCTAGCAATTAATGATAAAAATCAAACATTTCAACTTGACCACCACCCATTCTAACCTAGTCTGGGCTGGCGATCTCTGCATCTAGATACTCACATAGGCTTCAGCACTGTAGTCAGTATCTGAGCACCTCACAGTCATTAATGGATTATATTCAGACAACACCCCTGTGAAGTAGGGAAATGTACCCATTTTTTACAGATAGGGAAGAGAGATTAAGTGATTTGCCCAGGGTCACACCAGAAGTCTGTATCTGAACCAAGAACTGAAGACAGGTCTTCTGAGTCTCAGGGCTTCTACACACCAGCACTTATGTTGGTATAACCTGTTTTACTCAGGGATGTAAAAAAGCCACCCCCGAGTCACGTAAATTACATCGAACTAAGCACCGGTGTGTACAGTGCTATGTCAGCGGGAGAGCGTCTCCCATTGACATAGCTACCACCACTCGCAGAAGTGGATTTATTTTGCCGATGGGAGAGCTCTTGCTGTTGGCATAGAGCATCTGCACTAGCAGCACTACAGTGGCACAGCTGCAGTGATTCTAGTGTAGTCTGACCCCAGTCCATCATGCCAACACTACGCCATCCTTCCTATCCTGCATTGGTCTCATCAGATGGGTTCTTGGTCTATATGAAATCAGCTTGGGTCATCCAATCCACACCACAAAATCCACCATCACAGTAGGCATGAACTAGCTGTTTGTTTGGCAGCCTCAGCACAGAGGCACCTGCATTATGGTAACCCTAAAACTGGGCTAAAGCACACATTCAGGACGGTGGCACTGTCAACATGAAGAGCATAAACTCAGGGATTCGGGATTTCATGGTCCAGGGCTATCAAATAAGCACCTTCCACAAACAAAACAAACTCTCCTAACATTTATTTGGGAGTGGAGAGGAGGGGAAGGAGGAGAGAGCCAACATTTAAAAAAATTGTTTGTGTCTCTGAAAACATCTGCTTCTCTGAAAATGTCGGCTTAATGTGCAGTGGCAGTCAAAAAAGCTAACAGAATGTTGGGAATCATTAAGAAAGGGATAGATAATAAGACAGAAAATATCATATTGTCTCTATATAAATCCATGGTACGCCCACATCTTGAATACTGTGTGCAGACGTGGTCGCCCCATCTCAAAAATGATAGATTGGATTTGGAAAAGGTTCAGAAAAGGGCAACAAAAATATTTAGGATATGGAACAGCAGCCATACGAGGAGAGATTAATAAGACTGGGACTTTTCAGCTTGGAAAAGAGATGACTAAGGGGGGATATGATAGAGGTCTATAAAATCATGACTGGTGTGGAGAAAGTAAATAAGGAAGTGTTATTTACTCCTTCTCAGAACACAAGAACTAGGGGACACCAAATGAAATTAATAGGCAGCAGGTTTAAAACAAACAAAAGGAAGTATTTTTTCCACACAACGCACAGTCAACCTGTGGAACTCCTGCCAGAGGATGTTGTGAAGGCCAAGACTATAACAGCGTTCAAAAAAGAACTAGATACGTTCATGGAGGCAGGGGCGGCCCTAGACTAGCTGCCAGCAACTGGCACCCCAGTTGAACTGTGCAATTGGCACCCCCACCCCCAAACACCAAGGGCAGGTCTAGGGTGAGGTTTTTGGTAAACTGGGAAACATTTTGCCCCTTTTTTCCTTTTGTATTTTAAGCGGGTTTTTTTAAACAGAGGCTTAATTATTCGGTTTGTCCATCCGTCCATCTGTCCAACCAATGTTTCTGAGATCAGATAAAATAGAGACATGAAACTTTCAGAATAGATTTGTAGATGACAGCTAGATGATATTTCAGTCCGATTTCAAATAAAAATGCATTAAAAATGTTAATTATAATTTTTATTATTACAAATCCAAAATCATCCATTACGCTATCCTGCTTTAACTGCCATTACCACCACATCCAATATAGAAAGAAATAAGAAAACTCTTCAATGAAGAATGAATCTGTATTTACAAAACACTCCGAATAAAAAACACTCTGTGCTCTTAAAACATGACTTTTCTTGCTTTAAGTTTTGAAAATTCAGTCACTAGTTCTTTTAGATCCAGTTTTCCAGCTATTTCACGTTCTGTTGACATTGTGGCAAGTCCAACAAGTCTCTCTTGCACCACTGTTGAATGCAGATACGTTTTTATCAATTTTAACTTTGAGAAGCTAAGGCTACATCTACACTACAGGGGGGGGGTCGATTTAAGATACGCAAATTCAGCTACGCGAATAGCGTAGCTGAATTCGACGTATCGCAGCCGACTTACCCCGCTGTGAGGACGGTGGCAAAATCGACCTCCGCGGCTTCCCGTCGACGGCTCTTACTCCCACCTTCGCTGGTGGAGTAAGAGCGTCGATTCGGGGATCGATTGTCGCGTCCTGACGGGACGCGATAAATCGATCCCCGAGAGGTCGATTTCTACCCGCCGATTCAGGCGGGTAGTGTAGACCAGGCCTTAGTTCCCCACTAGCTACAGAAACTGGCAAAGTTAAAAGAATGCGTAGAGCTATACAAATGTTTGGAAAAATGTCTGAGAGTTTATTTTCACAAACAAACTTCAGTACTTCTTCAGGAGTGGAATGTTTCTTAAGTTGTCTTGAAAAAGCCTGAAGCTCACTACACAAATCTGTAGCATCAATGTCTTTTGAATTTTCATGAGTCAATGCTGACTCCAGTTTTATACAAAATTTTCTGATCTGTTTTGCTGTTTTCTTTTGCAAGCTGTGGATATCATATAGAAAGCCAAATATTGACTCTAGCTGCTACACCTGTTGAAATCTTTCATCAACCGAGTGAATAGCAGTATCAAGGACTGCAAAGTAGAAATTCACTTTGGGTTCTGAATGGGTGTGTCTCGTCCTTCATACGAAAACTGCTGTTTCTTTTGCCCAATGCGAACTGGCTCTGGTTCAAATTCTGTTGGAAAGTCTATTTCTTCAGCAAGCTTGAGAGAATCTACCAGTGTTCTTTTGAACACTTCATCACTTCTGAATTCCTCCAGAATATTTTTAGTTTGCTGCAGTTTTTGAATAGCAGAATGTATGTTCAAGTTCTTTTCCTGAAGCTGCTTACTAGTGAGATTAAACTTGAAAAAGATATTATACCACAAAATGAGTGAAGTCACAAATTTGAACTTGGAAAGGCCATTTGCAAGAGCTTCTGCATCTGAACGTGCCATATTGCCAGATGATTCAGTAAAGGTAGTATCATCAGAAATTTCAATTAGGGCATCATAAATGTTTCCAAGTTCATAGCAAAGAGGCTTCAAAGCATCATTTGTTCAACATGACTCACATCTGGTGTACAGTCCAGTATTATTGAAAAGTATTTTGCAGAATGGGCAGCTTCTACAATTTTCTTTTTAATGACATTTGCTAGGATTTGAATCAGTTCATTCTACATATTTTTTTCCTTAGTAATGAACCTATGTTTCATGATCAGTTATTTTATGTAGATGTTACTTCATGACTGGATCAAACAAAGCTAGGTATTCAACAAATTTTAAAAAGTTTCCATTACCTAGAGTGTATAATTTTTCATTTTTACAGCGGCCGCGGAATGCTAAATTTTGCCCACTGAGAACTCTCACTAAAGCAATCAGACACTCTAATATTTGTTGCCAATATTCTTCTTTTTCCTTCATCACACGTAAATTTTCTTCATTGATAGTTTTTCCTTTTTTTCGTAATTCAAGTTATTTCAAATTTTGAAAACATTCCAAATGTTCTGTACTTCTTTCATGTGAAGAGAGAATTGAAGATATGTTTTTCCAGTCCTTCGAACCATTTTCAATAAGTGATGTACCAATTGCTTGATTTTTAAACAACTTGCAGCAAAAGCAAAACACAGAGTCCTTCAACACTGCATATTGTAAC
Organism: Emys orbicularis; assembly: GCF_028017835.1. Classification (NCBI taxonomy): domain Eukaryota; kingdom Metazoa; phylum Chordata; order Testudines; family Emydidae; genus Emys; species Emys orbicularis. Next base: position 19,094,331 of record NC_088690.1, read on the forward strand.
CAGTTTTGATGAATTTCTTCCCCATTAATGAGTTTCCTCTTGTAATGCTGAGCAGAGAATTTTCTTTTATTTCCATCCTTAGGAAGGGAAATTCATGAACTTGTCTGGGTCCATGTTCCATGAGAATTTGCCGCACACTGTCATCACATCTGGGCCATGAAGCTGGGTCGCCATACTGTAACTTGTTTGTAACTTCCTCATCCTTTCTTCCTTCTACTTCATTTACTTCAATGTCTGCATGTGTCTCTGAAGGTGAATAAATTTTCTCCACTTCCATATCAGATGCTGTGAGCTGCCTTCATCTAGAAGTAAGTTTCCATCATCTTGAGTTTCCAAACTGCTTTTTTGTGGATGTGAGCTACCCTCATCTCGAAGTAATATACCTTCATCTTGATGTTCCAAACTGCTTCCATGCGGATGTGAGCTAACCTCCTCTCCAAGTAAAATTCCTTCATCTGGATGCTGTGAACTGCTTCCATCTTTATTTGGATTAAAGAGAAGATATTTCAAGAAGGATCCCTGCTGTTTTGCTTGGTTCTTTTCCTTCTCAGCCTTTTGTTTACGATACTAAGCTCCTGAGGGTTTTCTTTTTCCTCTTTCTATCATGGGGCATTTGAATATTGTTATGTACTATGCTCCCGACTGCAAGCATTATAGCTTTAAGGATGGCTGACACACCCACCACATGGTTGGCGGTTTAAACCACATTGCAGCCATCCCAACATGTCTTTTCACTGCTTAAAGATTCAATGATTAGTAACATACACTCACTTACCTATTTAAACAGTTAGTTACAGTGTTTACATGGAAACAAAATGACCTTTTTCGACGTTATAACCCAACACCGGTTGTTTGGAAAGTAATCCCCTTCCTCACAGTTACCCGCTTGGAGTGTGACATCATCACTTTCATAGTCTATTAAGCGTTAACACTATTACTTTTCTTTTATGGACCTTATTTATTACATGTGAACCAGTTATAACAAAGAAAAGTTCATAATTATACAGCCCGATAATAACGCTAAGGTTTAATAACGCTTAAAGATACTCACATTTTGGATTTATAATGCTGAAAGACGTTATTCTTTATTCTTTGGCACCAAGAAATACAATTTTCCACAGTATTCGCTCGATTCTTAACCATCTACCTGCGATGTGTGTTAAAACGACCGTTTGACATGTATCAACTTGCGATATCTCCGCTCTATATGAATTTCTGGCTATGCGACCTTGATGTATATTCAAGTTAGGTGTCACTAACATTGCAGCTCTTGCTGCTGGCAGATGTGTTTCATTGTGGCTGAGTTATTGCTTATCAAAATTGCGGAGTGGGTCATCTTGACCCTATATTGCAAATTGAATTTTTTTTCGCTAAAATATTATTTATTTTTGCAGTAAATAAAAGATTTGACATATTAATAAATTATCAGAAATGTAGAGAAATGAATTATAATTCATATTCCCTCCGTACACGCACGGGAATTGAAATAATGGCATCATTGTTATTTTATTTGGGTTTTTTTTCGTCTTTTTCGTTTTTTTTTTTTACATTTGATTTTTTTCATCGAATTAGGCGCCCCATTTAACTTGGCACTTTAGGCGACTGCCTAGTTCGCCTATATGGACTGGCCACCCCTGCATGGAGGATAGGTCCATTAATGCCAGGGATGATGTCCCTAGCCTCTGTTTGCCAAAAGCTGGGAATGGGCAACAGGGTCACTTGATGATTTGATGATCACTTGATGACAGGATCACTTGATGATTGCCTGTTCTGTTCTTTCCCTCTGGGGCACCTGGCATTGGCCACTGTCGGAAGACAGGATACTGGGTTAGATGGACCTTTGGTCTGACCCAGTATGGACATTCTTATGTCTCTGCCACTGTCAATTTAGTCTAAGCCCTGTGGCGAGAAAGGTGGCATTGACAGAATTGTCCGGTGTAATTTGTTTGAGGGGGTTTGGTCCAAGTATCCTGGCAGTGCCAGTGACTGCAGTTTGTCTGTGGTTTTACAGTCCTTGGCATGGTTAGATTAGGTGAATTATAGCTCCGAATCAGAGAGACTTTCTCAGTTTTCTTTTTCCTTTTAACTCCTTGACTGCTAAGAGAAAATTGAGTTCAGAATAAAGAGCGGAGAAGACATGAGTCGATAATATATAGGGTGTATGTGCAGGGTGTGTATGGAGATAATACATAGGGTGTATGTGCGGGGTGTGTATGTAGATAATACGCAGGGTGTGTGTAGATAATATAATATATGGGGGGGGGGTGTTACACACGTGAGACAGAATTTTCGAACAGAGGCCGCGAGCACTCTGGCCCTAAGGCTGAAATCACCCCCCTCAAACCCTTTTAAAACGGGGGGGGGGGGGGGGAGGAGAAAGGCTTAAGAGGCTTTTTTAGCCTTAGGCTGAGCCAGGCCGCCATTAGGCCTTTTCACCCCCACCCCCCCACTCCCGCTGAGCGGCCCACCCACTCCCCTGCCCTGCCGGGCGGGGGCCGCTGCCATGCGTGCCCCTCCCCTCCCTGTCGGTGCCGCGCAGCCCAGGCCGCGAGAGGCAGGGCGCGGGCCGGGCCAGACGCCCCCTGGATTGCTTCCGGGCCCGGGCTCCAGACAGGAGCTGGCTCCCGGCCAGGGGCGCCGAGCACCGAGCGCTGGGCTGTGGCGGCCGCCGGGGAGCGCTGTGCTCAGGCCGCGCCGGTGGAGTCCCTGCGCCGAGCCGGGGAGCGGAGCCGGCGGCCCACGCCCAGCACACAGGGCCCTGCTAGGGCTGCTCCTGGCGGCCCTTCTGCCCCCGGGGAAGGCGAGGCGCGTGCGATTTCCCGCCCCTGCCCGCGCAGCCTCCCCCCCTCGGACTCGCCCATGAGCCTGCTCGGGAGCTACCGCAAAAAGCCCAGCAATGACGGGTACGAATCTTTGCAGCTGGTGGAGAGCAACGGTGACTTCTGCGGGGGCAGCAAGGAGCGAGCCGGCGGCAGCAAGCAAGGGGTGATCCCGGCCGTGTTGGCCGCAGCCCGGAGCCCGGCCCGACAGCAGCCGCAGCCGCAGCATCTGGACGGCAGCAGCAGCACCATGGACAGCTCAGGTAAGGGGCCTCCTTTCTCCCGCTTCCCCCCCAAGGGCCGACCGGGAGCGGGGTGGGGATCGTGCTCCTCGCTGGGGCTGACTGAGCTGCCCCGGCCCAGCCAGGCGCTGGCAGGGAGGGGGGATCTGGCTGCACTGGATGTGATCCTCACCCGGTGTCTAGGGAGAGGACACCCGAGATGGCAGGGTCCTGCAAATTTAAAGAGCTCTTCATTACCAGCCAATGAATAAACACAGCCCAGGTGCTGCTGCTCTGTCCTGCTAATGGACGAGGGGGCTGCTGGGGCTGATGTATTGTTCCTGTGGGGGAGGGGTTGCTGACACTTCTTATGGCAGGACATTTTTGAAACCATAGCAAGAAAATGTACGTTCATCGGAATGTAATCTGTGCATTTCCCAGGCATGGTAAATCTTTTGAATGAGCATGCTTAGGAGAGTAGGAGGGAGTTCATTATCTAAATGAGAAATGCATTGTGCTGTTGTGCAGCTAAATATACTGAATAGGAAACAACTATCCTGAAGATGTTGATGCTATTTTGTAAGCATTGATTAACTAAACAATGGTGGAGTTACCTTTGTAAGGCACCATGATCATGAGCCTGTATGGTAAGTGACAACAGAAGTCCTTTGTCCGGGCTAACAGCTTTCATAAGAGTAGGAACAACCTAGGTGGTTTGGGTGGTGGTCAGGTCATTCATAGATTCAATGCAATTTCAGAGAGATGGAAATCAGAAACACTTCTTGATAGTGTAAAATTAAAGGCAAATGACTATCATTGCAACTGATTTCTTTGTAATTTCCCCCAAAGAGAAGAAAAGCTGTTGTGAAACCATGGTAAATGGGAATCAATAAAAGGGGGAGAAATCCTGAATATAGTCTATTGATTTCTTTTGAAGTCATTTGGGAATCATTTTGTTCTAAAAACAACTTGTAGAATTAAATCGGATAAATTTTGATGCATGCTGCATGAACCTTTTTGTGTGTGTGTATGTGTTAAATTTTGCAATGGAGGGACCAGATGGCCCATGTGATTGGTAATAGGATATAGAGCCCTTCACCTCTGGGTCACATATTCAAATTTGCCTGAGTTACTAGTGATTTGAACATACTTATCTGATGATGGCCTTTCAATGTCTGCAGAAATGAATTGGTTTCAGTCCAGTTCCTAGTGGGCCAGGTGGTCACATCCCAATTACTACCCAGAGTCTTTTCAGAGAATTTTAGAGTGGAGACGTATATTGAGTAGTCGTAGAAGTACTCTTTTGAGCTCTATGGGTCCAATTTGATGTCTAAGCACTCTTAGAGGATGATATAGGGAAGTTTGCACTACCACAGTCTCCTTGAATACTTATTCTTTGGATGGGGAAGTTCAGTCCCAAGGCACACCTGTCAAACTAAGTCTGACACTCTACAAGTAATGAAAAGAATTTAATGTTAAAATATATTAAAATTTCTTCCTTGAGGAAAAGAATTCATGGCATAAGAAGTACCATACGGGGAAATAGTTACTTTTACGAACATGTGGGGAAAGTTCAGGTTAAGTACGTTTTTTGCAAATGAATCATGTCTTTCTAGTTTCTAACCGCCTCTCGCTCTGAGAGAACATAGAAATCTACTTTAATACTTGATAGTGTGATGTTGGTGCTAGACTTGCTTGCTAGACTCAGTATGTCAGCTGATGCTTATTCACAGTAGGTTGCTAAGTTCTAGCTATCTAGGTTCTCATATCTAGGCACCCATACGAGACACTTGGAGGCTATGGTCTACTTAACATATATTGTATTTTTGACATATTATTAAAGCAATTGGTCTTGGAGTTTATTAGAATAATAGAAATAGAGGGTAAGTGTGGCAGATGATTATATCTGGCCAGGTCTGGCAAATAGTGTATAGTAAATGTCAAATGGTGACCTTTGCTTAATGTTAGCTTGTACGTTACTTGAGTGTTCTTGCAATTGCTCTGCTGTTTGTTCAATTTTCATTATTTCCTCCCTCGGTAAAAACAAGTGTTCATGGTGGTGTTTACATAGTATTTTTCTATATAAAGGTATTAATGCAATTTTCAGCCATATCAAAAGTTCTACTGCTAAATATCAAGAGTCCCTGTGTGGTTAACTGTATAACTCCTACTATGAACTTCTAGAATTTGCATGCGCAAAATACATTGAATGCTGAAGGGCTGTTTCCAGGACTTCTCCAACACTTCTGCATTACACTTGTGTTGTATTCGATTTTAATGGTTGAGAAATCTGATTAGCCTTTTTCACTTCCTTCCGCTCAGTCAGCTGTTCTCACTGGGAGTATCTTTTGTTGTTGTTACTCTGCCCAGGCCTCCTGGGCGGGTCTGTTCGCCCACCTCTCCCCGTGCTCTGCCAAGTTCCTGCCCCTTTGAATGAGGTGTCTGCTCACCACATCCCCAGTGAAGCTGGAAGATGAGTGCCCCACCAACACCACAAAGGAGTCTTGGGGGAAAAACTGCAGAGAGGAACCAGCCAGACACCCCATCTTTTGGGGGCAGGGACCTTTGGACATTCAGAGAACTTTCCACAGGTTTCACTGGACTTTCTCTGCCATGTGCTGATTGATTTGCTGTGTGCTACAACCCTCTTCCTCTCCTACAGTCTCTTCACCGCAGCTTTATTCCACACCTGCCTCTCTTGTCCTCTTCTTATCTGTCCTGTCCCCCTCTCACCCTTCCTTCCCCTGCCCCCATTTAGATGATTCCCCTGACCTAAACCCCCATCCCTCCCAACAAATCATAGAACATGCAGTTTGGTGCCATCACATTGTTCACTCTGCTTGGGTGTTTTACCTCTTCCCCCACCTTGTGTCTGTCTTGTCTAGTTAGATTGTAAGTGCTTCAGGGCAAGAGTAATTTACTACTCTGTACAGCACCTAGCACATTAGGACCCCATTCTTGGTTGGCCCTTGAGCACTGCTGTAATTAGCATGATTAATAATATCCATTTGATGAATTTCAGAGGTGCTGCAAGCAACTGTGTGTCTAGACAGTGCAACAACAATACTCTGTTTATATGCTATTGAAATTGGCTTATGGGATTTCTTGATAGTGATTTGTCTCTGCTAAAAATGAAACCATTTTTGGATGGATGGAGTATTCTCAGCAAGATCAGGAATACTGGATCAACTGTGATATTCTGCTTAAAACTTGATGTCCATTTCTTCCACCTGGTCTTCCCAATTAAACTTTTTATGCTTACAAATGAAAGATTTTATCAGTTGTAGTCTACAGTAAATACATACATATATAATTTAGCTAATCTGCAGAATAAAACAAGTTTTAAGAGCTGAAACTACCTCTCAGGTGTGCATGTGGTTCCCATTGACTTCCACTGGGGAGTTGCTCATGAATGTAAGGACATAATTTGGTTTTAAAGCTGTACAAATGCGGATGGGTAGGTGGGTGAAATTAGCTAGTCCTACAAGACAAAGACAGTAAACGTAACCTAGTAAAACGTGTTATCAAAGGGAGCACACAGCAAAAGTGTCAAGATAATCTCCTTTCTTGGTAATCTGTATAAAACTTCCAGTTGTGATGTGGTGCAGTGTCACAAGATGGTTAGGGTCAGAACAGGCCAGTGTAGCCGACAGCCAATCCCAGACACCTAAATGCTGCAAGAAGTGATGTTGGTGATTCAGGTTTCTCTCTAAACCAATGCCTTATCATGGTGTTAAGGAAAATTGTTCTGTGCTTTTTTTTTTGGATGAGAGAAAGTGATTCCTGATTTATTTTTTTTATATGGATTACATATTGTATATTCAGAATATACAATATATAATCCATGATGGGGTCTTCTGGCCAGATTATAACTCATTTACTTTCTACCGACATGACTTTCCCCTGGCTTTTCAACAGGATACAATATTCTTCACTTCCCACGTTAAGTTATGTTTAGCGTTAGTGTTGGAAAGCTGGTTCTGGAACAGTTGCCATATTTCTATCACGGAGTTGGCTGTATTTGCGTGGTGGGAAAAGTGATCCCTCGGTGTAGCTTTAAGTTGTCAGGCATCTTGGGACTGTTCAGATTACAAGATGCCAAGAATGCAATGACTTGACATGTTTGGTTGAGACAGTTGTTACTGCACCTCTGTCCTGCATGTCTTTGGCTGCAGTGAAAGACTGGGGACCTGATACTTCACTGCATCACGTCGCTTCTGCACTAGTGGAACTCCACCGAAGAACCATTCTGTAAAACTGGAGTAACAGCGGGGAATCAGGCCCTTCACCTCTTTGCTGTATCAGTACATTTGAAAGAAGTTTCCAGAGTCAAATAGCAACCCCTCCTATTAAGCTAGACTTACACCAGTGGCTGAGGAGAAATCGTTGCTACTCTCCTGCAGGTGTTCCAATGGGGAAAGGCAGCTTTAAAATCTGTCTGGAGCTCCATAGGAGTCTCATTGATGGAGGCTTAATGAGCACATTTTCCAGTTGACCACTCTGGATCCCTCTTAGGCAAGCAATACCCACTTTGGGGGCTGCACTCGCTGGGCCTGGGCACTCAGGAGAGCAGGTGTTACTGGTAGCCTGTACCACCTGCACTCCTGGTGCACTAGGGTGCTGGAGTTTGGGTTCCTCTGGCCGTGAAGTGAACTGGACCCATAATTTTGATGCTGTTATGTTGCTGGTAGTGTTTCTTAGTGTTACATTTAAGAATGCTCTTCACTGTGTCAATAGTACATTAATAAAGTGCCAGTTACATTACACAAGGAAAACTCAGAGGAGAAAATAGTGCCGGAAATTGGGGCATAACCTAGGATTGGCTATATGGTTCCAATGTAAATACCAACACTTCATGACATAGATGGGTTTGGGTTTGATCAAACTCTGGCTTTCACTTGATTTGGGGTTGTTTTAGGTTTGCCAGTTATAACATATTGTCTTCTCAAGTCATATAAGATTAAAGGGACTTGTTTGTGCATAGAAGGAGGAGGAGTGCCCAGAGACCGACAGTGTGAAATATAAACAGATGTACAAAATATATTCCTTTTATTCCAGGTAGGCACTGTATGCTATTTCTGTTCTGTGAAGAAAATGTTGTTTAAGATTCGCATTTTGACAACATTAAATTTAAAGTAGCTTCATTACTCTAGAAGCATAGGAAAGTGTAGATGTAGATACGTTATAAAGTAATTAGGGAACTGAGGGTGGTGAGGGATTATGGTGAAGACATAACATTGGGAATTCTGGATCAGAACCTCAGCTGGTGTAGTAAAGTCAGTGCAGTTGTGCTAACTTATCCCAACTCAAAATATGGCCCTCTAGTTAAAAAACAAAACAAAAAAGATACTAAACCTTTTTTGGATGGTACTTAAAGATTGAAAGTAGGTCTAAACATTGGCTTGCAATCCTATAAATAACTCCTTGCAATAAGAATAACCAAACCTTTAGGCTGTATTCTAACTTCCCAGATACTTATGCAGGTAGAATGAAAGAATACCTTAAAAAAAATTTTTTTTTGAAGGATTAAGTTAACTAAAACCATATTTTGGCATATCTGGGGGGAAAAATCACTTTCAGGCAAATAGATATGGTGTGTGGGTATGTGTGTGTGTGTGTGTATGTATATATATATATATATAAAATTACAAAATGTAATATGACTAGAATGGGAGATTTTAACTAAAGTAAGTCATGTTTTGATCTGAACATCCCCTTCCATTGATTCTGTAGCATGTAAATGTGTTTGGTCCAAGCCCCGCAACATCGTGTTAGCACATGAAAACAAGAGACGACCTGACTGGTCTGTGTCCGTTGTCCAAGCTGAGTGAAATGGAGAAAGTTCCTGTTTGAATAATTTAAGATGTTGGTAATACAAGGTAGGGAATTTGTTTTATTTAAATAATTTGAACTTCGTTTCTCTCTGACACGACATAAGACATGAAATTTTAACATTCTGGTTCAAATTGCAATTGTGTTGACTTTACTTTTTGTTTTGATTAAGTAGGAATGCAAAGGTATAAATGACCCACAGTAATGCTGAACATTTACTGGTAGGATTCATGGATTTAGCTCATAGTTTCATAATTTTTGTTCTCAGTCATTATATTCCAGATAGGGCTGGTATCAGTGCTTATTAAGATTGACCAACATTTTCCATTATGAGACCCTGTGTTCAGTTGCATATAACTTTGCCAAACTTTAATCGTTTCAGCTGAAACTTTCCATGCTGGGTATCTGAATTTTTTCAAGAAAATTTAAGGCAAAATGGTCCAGTTATTGCCAAGAACAAGGCTAGGGGAGAAAACATTGTTTTGCTCATATTTTTAAAAAAATACATCTTGAGCTCTTTTCTTTGACCAGCTCTACCACACCTATGCTTTGGAGCAGGGATTTGAAATATGGCTGGTCTTTGTATCAGGGATATGCCTTTTGCTGTCCCTGTAAAATCTGCCCAAATTTGGCCAATTTATAAGTCTTTGAAAAAAAAATCTTAGTTTGCACATGCTCAGTAGAGAATTGCTAATGCTAAAAGATTCCATCGTCACTGAGCATGCTCCAGCCCTTCACCGCTCCTAGGGCTGACCAGACAGTGCATGCGTTAGTGAGAAATGTGTGTGATCCTGTAACTAAAAACTGTATCATAATGTATTTGTATATGTACCAGGGGGCCAAATTACAGCTGCATACTTTGAGTAGAAAATCATCCCAGACTACCACCACTACAAGACTTCCTTATGTCATTTTAATAGGTTCACTGCTTATCTTTGTTCAAGAATAATCTGAAAGACCAACCTCCAGAGAGGAATCTTAGGCTATGGCTACACTACAGAGCTTACAGCAGCGCAGCTGAACTTATATGGATGTAAGAGGTAGTGTGTACACAGCCTTAGGGTATGTCTACGAAATTAGGTCGATTCAATAGAAGTCGATTTTTTTAGAAATCGATTTGATACAGTTGATTGTGTGTGTCCCCACTAAGCGCATTAAGTCGGCGGTGTGCGTCCACAGTACCGAGGCTAGCATCGACTTTCGGAGCGTTGCATTGTGGTAGCTATCCCACAGTTCCCGCAGTCTCCGCCGCCCATTGGAATTCTGGGTTGAGCTCCCAGTGCCTGATGGATCAAAAACATTCTGGGTACATGTCGTCAGGCTCCCCTCCCTCCCTCCCTCCCTCCGTGAAAGCAACGTCAAAAAATCGTTTCTCACCTTTTTTCCTGGGTTACCCGTGCAGACGACATACCACGGCAAGCATGGAGCCCGCTCAGCTCACTGTCACCATATGTCTCCTGGGTGCTGCTGGCAGACGCGGTACTGCAGTGCTACACAGCAACATCCCCTTGCCTTGCCTTGTGGACGGCAGACGGTACAATACGACTGCTAGCTGCCATCGTCGTCCCGTGGGTGCTCCTGGCCGACCTCGGTTAGGTTGGTCGGGGGCGCGTGGGCAGACATGGGTGCTCCCGGCCGGCCTCGGTGAGGTCGGTCGGGGGCGCCTGGACAAAAATGGGAATGACTCCAGGTCATTCTCTTCTTTAAGTTTCGTCTAATGGAGATTCAGTCCTGCCTGGAATATCATGCCAGCTGGAGGCTTCTGCCTCAGGCTGCTCTCCCAGTCGGCAGCACCACGCGGTCGCATCTACCCCAGCCTACCCCTTGCTCCCATGGCTCATGAAGCCTGGACAGTAGTAAGGAGCAGTTCAACTATAGGCTGAGCAAGTGCATAATGGTGGACGTTTAAAAGCTCGCTGGCACAGTTTACTGACTCGGTTAGACCTCAGTGAAACCAATATTCCCATCGTTATTACTGCTTGCTGTGTGCTCCACAATATCTGTGAGAGTAAGGGGGAGACGTTTATGGCAGGGTGGGAGGTTGAGGCAAATCGCCTGGCCTGTGCTGATCAGCTCGCCACACTGGCCAAACAGGAAATTAAATTCAAAAGTTCGTGAGGCTTTTCCTGTCTACCTGGCCAGTGCATCTGAGTTGAGAGTGCTGTCCAGAGTGGTCACAATGGAGCACTCTGGGATAGCTCCCGGAGGCCAATACCGTCGAATTGCGTCCACACTACCCCAAATTCGACCCAGCAGGGTCGATTTCAGCGCTAATCCCCTCGTCGGGGAGGAGTACAGAAATCGATTTTAAGAGCCCTTTAAGTCGAAAAAAGTGGCTTAGTCGTGTGGACGGGTGCAGGGTTAAATCGATCTAATGCTGCTAAATTCGACCTAAACTCGTAGTGTAGACCAGGGCTTAGAGTGGACTGAATTTAGAACGAGGACAAAAAAGGCAAAATTAGTAATGGAAGATTTGAGCAAAAGCGGAAAGAGACAGAAAATATAAAACAAATACAGAAAAAAATAATACCTGATACGGAATATGGAGAAGAGTTTATGGGTGGCTGAAAGTGGTTAGAGAATGAGGAATAGGCAATGGAGGAGTAAGATGAACTTCTTGCTTCCGCTGTGATGTGTAGTGATGCTCTCTCGCACTAGCAAGCTGAATATTGAAAGAAAATGAGTGTTTGGTTAAACACACAAATATGAAAGTAACAGTAAGAACACGCTTAATAAAACTAATGAAATTGCTGTTCACATTGGTCTTGTACAGTGTTCTTAAATTATTCATAATCTGAAAATTATCTAAAATCCATTGGAAGTATAAAGTCAGGATTTCTTTAACTGTTTTAAATTTGCATACCCACAAATCTAAACTTTGTGTGTTGGTGCTTACCCCGACTGAGTCAGGAGAGAGACATCTCCATATCACTGGCAATGAGATAGAGGATCTCTCAGACAATGTCTGCTTTGTTTTGTGTCTCTGCATTTTTAAAAGAGAAGGTTCCATTTCATAAGCCTCTTTGTTCTGAACACTGAATAGCATGGCCTGATTCTTCTTGCATGTGATGTGGCAGTAGCTTTACATGCTGTTTTTTCTCAGTTTTAGATTTAGTGTAAACTTTAAAAACAAGTTTCATGGCTTTGACAAGTTTCAGCATTTAATCACTTTGACTGCCAACACATTTTGCTCATCATAATGTAAATTTCACAAACAAGGAAAATCTTTCATTTGGTATAAATAAACTTGAATGACCAATGGGGAAGGCGGGGGGAGAGGGGAATTGCTCACAGTGCAGATGTTTTGCTCAGGTCACTTGTAACACTGGGTTATTTTGTACCCTTTCCTTAAAATATATCTGCTTGTTGTTGTTAAGGAATATTGTTTAGACAACAAGGCAAACTTGTAAAGTTCTTAAGAAACAGCAGTAATATTTCCTAGAGTTCTCAAAAATGTCATGAAGTTTATATGTAGGCAGTCTGATTATAAAACCTTAAGGCTTTACTCATAAAAAATTACTTATGTGGTCATTCTGTGTTGGTTTTATAAATTTGTATACAAATGTAAGAATTATTCTTGGAATTTATAGTGCTGTATGTTTACATGAGCTGGTGGGGGACGACGACTTGAAATTGAAAGAAACTGAAGAAAAATTACATGTGGAATTTAATTGCTAGAATATTCACATGTAGCACTTTTCATTGGTAGATTTCCAAGTGCCTTACAAAGGAGAGCGGTATCATTATCCCCATGTTACAGGTGGGGATATTGAGACACAGAGAGGGGAAAGTGACTTGCCAAAGGTCATCTAGTAGATCACTGGCAATGCCAGGACTAGAACCCAGGTCTCCTGACTCCCAGTCCATTGCTCTAGCCACTAGGACTTACTGTCTAGGAGTGGACATAGCCTTTCTGTACATTAGCAGTGACTGCATAATAAACAAAGCTCATTCCTGCAAGTATTGACGATTTCTCTCGGAGTCTCTATTAGAATGCATTGTCCTGCATGGCAAGAACCTGCAACAATGCTCTGCACCTTTCAATTTATACATGGCCACCATGGCCAATACTTCTTCAACTTCTTATGCACAGAATAATGTGTTACTGTAGTCAAGAGCTCTATTTTAGTTACTCAGATAGCCCCCATTACCTTAATATCTAAGTGCCTTGCAATTTTTTAATGCTTTTATCTGCACAACACTCCTGTGAGGGATCCTATTCTCCCTTTCAGGCAGAGTCATTCATGCCCCTACAGGAGAGAATAAGGCCCAACAACTTTCCAAAAGGAGCTACGTTATTTGTAAAAGTAGACTGTCCTGGAACTTGCCTTTGCAGTCATTGAAACCATTTGGGACATATATAAAGTCTGGAGGCAGTTTCTGCCTGATGTACACAAAACTCCAGATAAAAGGTGTAGCCAAAACATGGGTGTTACAAGTTTAGTAAAATCAGAATTTGGACAAAATATTTAAATTGATGTAAATGCTAGGGATGAGTGTGCAAGTCACTTATTAATACTGCCTCATTTGAGTGAGCAGCATTCCTGGAGGCTGGGCGATCCCTGACTTTGGGTTTTTTAAACTAACATCTCTCAGGGATAGTCTAATCCCGCTTCAGTGTGGGGGGATGGACTGGGTGACCTCTGCATTTCTGTGACTATAGATAATTCACACAGGACGTAAAGAAATGCCTCTTGTTTGAAAATGAGAGATGGGTGAATCTCCCTTTTTGGAAGTGTGTGTGGGGAAAGGTTATATAAATAGGAACAGTAAAAGGTGTGGGGTGTGTGGAAGAGGAGATAAGCTTGGCACACGTTCTGGAAGGCTACACCTGCACTTGTGGCTGTACACCATTACACGTGCCTTGATGTGTCATGACCTCCCTATTACCCATATCTAAAACTTAGGGGGTGCTGGTGCCATCATATATTTATTTTAAACCACCATTACTTAGAAATTTAAGACAAAATTGTGAGTAGGGACCCATTTTTAGATTGTCTGTCCCTGTACATCCTTTATTTCTCCCCCCAACCTCCACACACTTTCATCTAAGATCAAATATAATATCCGTTTAATATCACGATGTGGTGTGCCCACACCTTGACTACTCTGTCCAGTTCTGGTTGCCCCATCTCAAAAAGGATATAATAGAACTGGAAAAAGTTCAAAGAAGGGCAACAAAGATGATCAAGGGTATGAAATGGCTTCCATATGAGGAGAGACTACAAAGATTAGGGCTGTTCAGTTTAGAAAAGAGACGACTAAGGGGAGATACAATAGAGGGCTATAAAATCATGACTGGTGTGGGAAAAAAGTGAATAGAGAAGTGTTATTTACTCTTTCCCACAATACAAAAACCAGGGTTCACCTGATGAAATTAATAGGCAACAGTTTTAATACAAACAAGAGGAAGTACTTTTTCACACAATGCACAATTAGCCTTTGGAACTCATTGCCATGGTATGTTGTGATGGACAGAAGTATAAATGGGTTCAAAATAGAACTAGATAAGTTTATGGAGGATAGATCCATCAATGGCTATTAGCCAAGGTTGTCAAGGATGCAACTGCATGTTTGGGGTGACTCTACACCTCTGACTGCTAGAAGCCTGGAGGGGAAGACAGGGGTGGATCACTCGAACTGCCCTGTTCTGTACATTTCCCCTGAAGCTCTGGTACTGGTTATTGTTGGAAACAGGATACTGGGGTGACCCAGTATGGCAGTTCTTATACTTTTATATTTGTAATCATCGACTTGTCATTGACTTGGACTATTATCCTGCATTATGAAGGGAAATGGACACGATCAGTCAAGTCAGATAAGTTTTTTTCCTTGTTTCTTCCTGACTTTGGGTTTGAGAGGGAGGAGAGAATGGGTGTAGAGGAGAGGTAAATTGGCTAGGTTACCAGCTTCCTACAGAAGTGGTTTTCAACTTTTTTTCATTTGCAGACCCCTAAAAAATGTCAAACAGTGTTTCAGACCCCTTTGGTAATCTTACATATAATCTGTGGGTCTGCAGACCTCCAGGGGTCTGCAGACCACAGGTTTAAAACCACTGTCCTAGAGAATTGTCTCACTTGCAACCTTCAAAAAAGTGTGAATGTTTACCGATAAAGGAATAGTTGGATGATGATCTTAATGTTCCATTTTACATGGAACTGTGCTCCAGTAATATACTGGTTATGTCCTAGATGAATGTCTGAGAGAATGCATCTGTGCTTTGATAGATGTAGACTGTAACTTCATAAACAAGTGTTAGTGCCAAGAAATATGATAAATCACTGCCTTTTATAACTCTTTCACTAGAACAGTACCCAGAAACGTCATTTACTCTTCATAGAAAACAGCTAATCAAAACTTTCAGTTAGAACCCTCTCTCTGATCAAAATTAATCAATCAAAATCACAATTGTGCTTCGTCAAGGGCTGTATTCCCTTACCTATTTGTGTTACAGTAGGACCTAGATGCCCCACCAAGATTGGAACGCCTCATGCTAGCCATCGTAAAAACATATACTGTGTCCCTGTCCCAAAGGGATTACAACCAAAATGAACAAGGCAAAGGGTGAGAGGCAGAGAGTTGTCACAAATAGTGACTTGCCCAAGGTCACATGGCAGATCAGTGGGAGAGCTGGATATAGACCTCCAGGTCTCCTGACTCCCAATCCAGTGCATTATCCACTCAACCAGTATTTCTCAAACTTTTGAAAGAGGAACCCCACTTCAGGAGAATGTAACCAATTGTGCTCCCTCTTGTGCTGTAAAGGCCTACCCAAAATGAGGGGTCCCTCAGTGTAGATTGTGTAGATCTTCTTGCATTCTTAGACCAGCAATGAAACGTCAACAATGTTTACATTTTAAAATATCATCGGCATTTGAGTTAGCCGCATGGGGAAGAAGGAGGCAGTTCACACTACAGCACTATTGTTTCTCAGGCTGTCTGCAGACCCAAGCGAACATCACTGCATTACTTCCACTCAGGTCACTTTTTGGGGGTTTTCTTTGCAACCTTAACTAGAGACTCTTTCTAATGAAAGCTGAGACTCTGGAGAACAATTGAGACCTCTCTATGCCCCCCCACCTCCACTGCGAGGTGGGGGTGGGGGGTACACGCTCTACTTTACTTTGGAAAACACTGCACTAGACCACAGTGCAACAAACCTCTTCCTTCTGCTGTATACTTCACATAACCAGTCATGGCAGAACAACCACAGCCTGTTGGCTTGTTAGCTGACTGCCTCTCCAACATTGCTAAGCCGCTACATCATGGAGCTACAAAAGTTGTACCATTTTAAAAGTTCACTTTGCAAGTCTTAATGATATTTACTAGAAGTACAGGAATGAAACCTGTGTAATGGGATCCCAAAGGGTAGGCAAACCTGGAATTGATTACTATGCTCTGCTGATCTGCTCTGCTGATCTACTCTGTCAGAGCACATCTTGCTCATGGGGTAATGTTTCTGACAGGGACTGAGCATCTCAGGTATTACTTTATAATAGCAATACATGTTATGAGTTTTGTCCACCTGTGTTTGAAGGATTCTAGGGAATCTAACAATACTGAAAAACTAATACAAAAATTAAAAGGGCAACTGGCTCAAATGAGCAAAAGCTGTAGCTTAAATATTTCTTCTTTCAAATTTGCTAATTCTTTAGAAGCAGAGTTTAGGGTCTAATCTTTCCTGGATGCCTGAGAGATTTATGCAGGTAATTTTCATTAATGTGAGTGAGTTCCATTTATAAAACTACTATGCACTTTAGTGCTTTAAGTGTCTCATTTAAATTAGATGAATCTCGGAGGTGAACAGCATATAACTGATCACCTCCAATTTGCAATTATAAATAGGCATGGGCAAAGGATTGTCTCTAACACTTGTTAGATTTTGATGGCTACTCTTGCAAGTATATTTGACAAATGCAGCACTTAATATTATCCATTATGAGTGGCTGAAAGGAGTCACCTGTGCAGAGAAGTGTCCTTTAGAAATAACAATCACCTTCACATTTTAAGTGTGGGTTTGTATATTTCCATTAATGTTTATAAAATGACTTGAGATCCTCGGATGAAAGGCACTAAGTGACAAGCATGGAAGATAGCGTCAAGGCTCATAGTCTAAGGGAAAGAAGTGAGTTAGGATATCCTCAATTCTAATCTCCATTGGCACTCCCTATGGCCTTGAACAAGTCATAAATTTAACTTTCCCCTTCTGTAAAAATGGGGATAATACTGAAGCACTCAGAAATTTCACTGGCAGCTCTGGGGGCCCAGGGAATGCAGGATTAGATCCCTTCTTGCCTGTATCACAGAGCTGTTGTGTGGCTTAACATTGACTTAGAAGAGAAGTGCTGGATCATAATTATAGAGGTGTTTGTATGTCTTAGAGTTTGTTTAAAAACAGAACTCAAATGACATCCCTGATGCTGCCATGGTAATGACTTCAGGAAAAAACAATTCCCAGATCTGTAAAGTGAAGTACTTCGGGGGGAAATGTGGCATAAAGAGCCAGACATTTGGAAATGGTCAGGGAACTGAAGCACCGGCTGTGCAAAGTCACTTGCAAAGCTAGCTGAGCGCCTTTAAGTAGAGTGTCAGACTTCTCTCATGGAACCCCACGTATTCATTAGAGCATTTCATACTTTCAGAATGAAAGCAGCACTGATATGTAGAAGAAAATAGAAATCTTCCATTTTTTGATTTTTGAATTGATCTGTAGTTCCCACTCTGACTTAAATTATATTCTATTTTATTGCCACAGTAAATTTAACATATACTCTGCCAGCAATTTACAGGAGTCACCACCACTAGGGGAAACAGGAAGATATTTTTTCTCAGCATAGGGTGCTGGAGCATACTCCTGGGAGCTTCTTTGTTAAAGTTTTGCCATGATATTTAAGAGACAATTAAGGTGATTATACCTGTGCTTCTGGTAGAGTAACTCCCTCTTTGGATACTGCTAATACTAAATTATCCCTATGAGTGATTGCTTATCCATGGGTATAATGTAATGTTTAAAAAGCCCTAAAGATCCCTCCCCTCCTATTTTGAAATGGACCAGATTGCACCAGGAGGGAGGACAGTCCTGATTCTTTGGGGGAAGTGAGTGAGAAAGGGTTAACTTGCTGCAAGGACCACAGCTGCCTGCTCTTGTTGCAGGAATCTGCAAGAGAACAGGGTGGGGTTAGCCCTGGAGGCTTGGTGACTATTCAGTCTCCCTCAAAAGGGAGCAGAGAGCATGTGCAAGAGTACAGGGAAGAAAAATGTTCCTGGACTGGGAGCTGTCCCATGGAGAGTACCCTAATGATGTTGGTAAGCTGAAGTAAACCTGATTCCTTTGCTCTCTTTCTGTGTACTTCTGTTTGCCTTTGCCTTAAAGGGGACTTTCTTGGTTTGTTAGTTGTCTGAATGAAGGGTCTTATCTGGCTTAATTTCCTGACCTTGCATGTCTGCCTTCACCCCCCCATTTCAAGTTAAATACTGTCCTATCAACATTAATATTCAGACTAGCTCTTGAAAGTTTGCAAAGTGCATTTTAAATGCTTGTTTGCTTAATGGCTTTTTGTTTCCTTCCTAAGGTATAAGAAAAAGCCCTTACTGAAATGGGAAAGTGTCCTAGCCCTGCACCTGTTGCTGCCAGCACATGCATCTCTAGCACACTGGGTTTCTCACAGGCTGAGGTGACCTGCTTGTGGAAGCTTCTTGTCAAAATATAGGAAACTCATCTCTGCTATCGTCTCAGTCACTATCCTAGTATCTGTCTGCAAACACACTACATAAGAAGTGTCTCTAAGAACCCTGCATTCAGGGAAGATGTATGTAGAGCACTAGATTGGAACCAGCAGCTCTGATTCTAGTCCCAGCTCTAGCAGTGACCTTTGCACAATAGATTTAACTAACCTCTGGGGGGTCTGTTGGTTTTCACTCTTAAGACTTCTTCCTCTTCAGAGAGAGCCCAATAATTAAATGGCTCTAGAGGAGCATAAGCAAGATAAGACTGATTGTAAAGGAATTGAAACTTGAAAAAGAAGTTTAAAGGTGAGGGAAGGGCGGTAGTTCCTGACCCTTGTGTTGCTGTTGGTGATGCCTCACTGTCCAGGTGTTTACGTGGTCCTCATCACTGTAGCATCAGTGTGCCTTGGTCATTAATGACTTTTATCCTCCTCACGCCTGTGAGGTGATGGTATCCCCATTTTACAGATGGGGAACTGAGGCACAGGGTAGATTAAATGACTTTCCCAAGTCATAGAGGAAATCTGTGGCTGAGCTGGGAATTGGGCTCAGGTCTCTGTCCACTAGGCCATCGCTCCTCCAGTCTATCCCATCATACCAGGATGTGGTTCAGTAGAACTCCATCTGTTCCTTCTCTTCCCTTCTGACTCAAATCTTTCTCATCTTGTCTTCCTTCCACTTTGAATGAATTGTTGTTGTTCTTTGGTCTCCTCTTCCTCTGTTGCTCCTCCTGTCCCTTCTCTCCCCAAAGGGTATATGCTGTTTGATGCCAGGGAAGATCCATTGGTGTATCTGGAGGCTGGGACTCCTGCTCTCTCAGCAAAATGGGGTAGTGTGAGAGTAGAAGCAGAAAGCGTGGAATAGGGCACTGCTTCCTGCACCTTTAATCCTGTACATGAATGGCTCCTGTGGCCAGCTATATTTAGATGCTGTATCAGGAGCAGGGAGAGAAGGGGAGTTTCAAGGAGCTGCCCATCTCTTTACCCACAGCAGCATATTTGTAGTGGTGCGATTGGAATTGATTTAGGGTCATGGGGCTTTCCCTGTGACCCCCGGCACCAGTTTGGTGCCATCCAAGAGAAAATGCTGGGCTAGGGATCTATGTTGGTTAAAGGTGAATTGACTGGTCCCCCAGTATGATGCAACTTCAGCATCCCAGCCAAAAATGGGCACCAGTATTCCAGGAGTTGTATTTTGTATTTCTGTGAGGCATCCGGGGGGCAGAACTGTTCCCCCTTTATAAATGTCTGTCCACCTTTTCAGTTGCAATCAGTCCACTCCTGCATGAGCTCCCACTCTTTTTAGAAGGCTCCCTTTTATTTGACTTTGCACTGTTTTCATACCTTTAACTGTGCTATAGCATGCTGAGTGCCTTGCCTTATTGTAAGTGACAGTAAAGGACACTGCCAGGAGCAGCAGCACCTCTTAACATTTTTTGGGGGGAGCAGGGAGGGAGATCTGAATGGGGGTTTATCAGTTTTATTTGGTTATCACAAGGGGATTATCTTGGACAAGAACCAAGCAGACACCTGATGCAATTAGCAGAAATTTAAAAGTAACAACTGCATCCCTTTTTGTAGGTTAATCGGGGAGTGGCTGATATCCCATATGGTAGGGTGCCTATAACTATAGTAGTGCTGTATTATAAATAGCTGGTACGTATGCCTGATAATATGAGCGCATGGTAACTTCAGAATGAAAGGCTGCCTGTTGAAAATGAATGCATTCATTTTCTCTCTGACAGATGAATGTTTGAACTTGTCAACTAAACGAACGAAACTGTCACTTTACCAGTCTGAGCCACTGATGTGGAAATCTTAAAAGTGAGAAGATGGAAAAATTGTCATTGCTAATACAATTTTTTTTTTTTTTAAAGGGGAGGCATGTTAGCTTCTGTTTCGCTAGCATTTTACATTACACGTGCATTAAAAACACTATTAAAGGCTTCATCATTATTAGGAAAAGTAAAAAGTCATGGTTGGCAAAATACCTTGACTAAAACTTGTATCACAACTAATGACCAAATTATACAGAGCTAGAAGCTGTCAAGTGACAATCTCTCTGAAATACTTAAGCTTTTCAGTGACTATCCAATAATTGAATTAGTAAAGGATTCCTGCTGCATACAGAACAAAAATCTCATACTCAGCAAGAATCAGTTCTTCACAAACAAGGATAAGATCACTAGACAGTAATTTAACACAAGGTCAAAGTTAACTGGATTGCTATGAGTAAATGTGCAGAATATTGGATTGAAGGCCAGGTGGGGTACTCCTGCCATTCTAACTTGCAGGGGTGTATTTTTATGACGATACATTGGCACACTCCTAACATTGTAGAATAAAACGTTACTAGGTTTTAACACTGAATTTCACATATATGTTTATGGGTTTTAATTAATACTTCTAATATTGTTAAAGCATAAGCAAATAGGCACTTGCGACGCAATTGCTCCTTCCTGGGGAAAAAAAAAATCTCATGGTCTTATGCAGCAGCCTAGTTCCCCACACTGGTAATGTACAGTCTGTGCAAACAACGCTACAAAATGTGCCTGCTGCCTTCACATGTTAAGGAAGATGCTTATTGCCAAATATTAATTATCTTGTATTCTAGTTTTATATAGATTCTTCTGAATGCTGAAAGAACATTATGCTACAAACTGTGCATCCCTACCAAGCATGTGTCAATCTGTTGAGCTGTATGTTAGGGTCTGAATCATTCCCTCTGGTAATCAGAGAGCAGCTTATATTGAGAAGTATATGATCCTTGGTTGTTGATTGTCTTCATTAGAACTGCACCAGGGCTACTGATGATTCTTCTAATTAACAGTTTTGAAAACCATAATTAAGTGGAGTTTTAGCAGAGGTTGTCAATTGAATCTAAGTTATGTTGCTTTTTTAAAATCTGCTTAATTCCTTCCTCAAACATTCTGATGATTTCCATTTAAAAAGAAAAGAGTAACAGTAGGTACAGTACTGCTGAAGTTCTATTGATTTCTACAGAATGGAACAGAGTTTTGTGGATAGTGGTTAGGACGCTAAGGCCTTGTCTACACTACGCAGCTTTTAGCGACAAGGCTGTGTCGACACAGCCTTGTCACTAAAAGTTGGCGTGTGTGAACGCTTTGTCAGTATTTTGTCTGTACTTTTGCCGACAAAATACTTCCAGCCCCGTGAGTGGCGTTAGCTGTGTCGGCAGGAGAGCGCTCCTGCCAACAAACTGCGTTCACACTGCCACTTGCTTCGGCAAAACTTTTGTCTTTCGCGGGGGGGCTTTTTTAAGTACCCGTGAAAGACCAAAGTTTTGTCGACAACGTTGCAGTGTAGACAAGCCCTAACTCTGTCGTCTGCTGGTCACTGAGGTTTATATGCATCATATAAGCAAGCCTTTGAAGATAGGCTGTATATCCTGTTTTTTATGACAAATGCGCTCCCAGAAGTGGCATCTGGCTGGCTGATCAATGATGGCGGTAGTTGACACTAGACTTGCTTGACGGTTGCAACAGGAGAGGCTGGTGGGATATAACTTGCAAGCTTCTTGGGATAACTTAATGTCTTGTTCAGATGGTGCAAATACGACAATATTTATCCTGTTTGCAGTGTTGTAGCTGTATTGGTCCCAGGATCTGAAAGAGATAAGATAGGTGATGTTATATAATATTGGACCAACCTCTGTTGGTGGAAGGGACAGACTTTTGAGCTTCACAGAGCTCTTCCTTAGGCCTGGAAAAGGTGTCCAGAGTGTCCATGCTAGTTTGTCTAGCTTCAGATCCAAGCTAACATGGATACGCAGGAGAAGAGAAGGTAACCAGAAGAAGAGCTCTGTGAAGCTCAAAAGCTTTTTCCCTTCCACCAACAGAAGTTGGTCCAATAAAAGATATTACCTCATCCACCTGGTCTCTCTCAATATTTATCCTGGTTAATTCAGACTCGTGGTATGATATAGCTAATATTTTTTAAAAATTAATGTCTGCACTTGCAGAATCAGCTTTCTCTTTTTCAACAGTAAAAAATATTGCCCCACTAGTTAGCATGTATAAGACAAACAAGCCAAAAAATCTGGGATTTCTATTTCCATAAAAAGAAATGACTATGTAGAAATTACCTGAGCAGACTGTCGTTTTACAGTCCTTTTTTTATCATGGATTAATTCCTGGTTTCAGTATCCGTTGTTTGCTTAGCATGTGAGATGCTCTATCACTTCTGCTCAGTGATACTGATTTGTTCTGGTTTTAAACACTTTTATGCTTTTACATGGCTTTGGGAGAGAGTGTTTGCCAGGGACAGAGTAGCTGCTGATGAAGATATATATATTCTCTATAATTAAAGGATAATGTGCAGTAGAAAGAGAGAGCTTCAAGATACACTATCTCTGGAATGAAATGTCACTTTGTTCTCTTGTAAATTGTCTGAGTGATCTGCACTGTATCTCGTAACTAGGAAATTCGCTTTATCTGTCGGATCATAGGACACTTCCAATTCACTGACTAGAAGATACTGGGTCCAGTAACTACCAAGATTTTATGTCAAAGTGCTGGTGTAATGTAGGCTTCTCAATGTGTGTAGGATGGATAACTGTGATAACTGCCCATTGTTGAACCTTCATTATTGGTTCTATGCCCTCAGTTGCTTGACACCAACTATCTAAGGGTACGTCTATACTTACCTGCTGGCTCGGCGGCAAGCACTCGAACTTCTGGGTTCGATTTATCGCGTCTTGTCTGGACGCGATAAATCGAACCCAGAAGTGCTCGCCGTCGACTCCGGTACTCCTGCTCGGCGAGAGGAGTACGCGGAGTCGACGGGGGAGCCTGCCTGCCGCGTCTGGACCGCGATAAGTTCGAACTAAGGTACGTCGACTTCAGCTACGTTATTCACGTAGCTGAAGTTGCGTATCTTAGTTCAAATTGGGGGGTTAGTGTAGACCAGCCCTAAGCTTTTCAGTGGTAACAACTTGAGTTTCTTCTTCAATTCTTTTCCAGCACCATGGCTATCTGTAGCACATATGGACTTATTTGTTCTACCTTTGCATCAGTCTTAATTTTCTTCTCCATGAAGATCGCTTTTAGATTCTCTTTTAAGAAAGTCTCTCTCCTCTCTCACCTCCCCAGGCATTCACTTTCTAACTGTTGCGCATATTTATTTTTGGTCAGCCTTTTCAGTGTGTTCTTTTAGTTCCTTCAGCAAATAAATTTCAAAGGTTGACTACCACCTATGTTCAGCTACTTCTTCTATTTCCATGTTCTCTACTGTCTCCCCTCGGTTCTCTTAAAGGTGAATTGAAAAAACCAAGAGTATCTTTGAGTACAAAACTACCTCCCACTTTCTTATATGTTAGAAATATCAGATGTTCATCTCTCTGTACTGTTCTTCCATATTCCCCTGTCATATGCTCACCTTACTTCAATTGAAAGCTAACACTTTACTTTAATCAGTCTCTTACTACCATATGGCTATTTAGAAGTGTGGGGGGTGGAAGGGAGTAGTATCTACCTTCCAAAGGTAGTAAGAAGCACCGGCAAAGCTCTCTAATGAGCAGAAGTATCAGCTGACCAGTCTTAAATTTTACAGCTTCTGTAGGGGATCCCATTCTAACTATTCCGAAACTACCACAGTACCATATGCTAAACATGCCTTAGATAAAGGGCAATAATAGCATAACTTTCAAACTTTAGGATCCATTGGTTCATTACATGGTCTCCATTACTGTTTGGATTTTAAACAGCAAGTGTAGTGTAAATTATTTAAATAGGGACATAGGATTGGTAGTTTATAGCAAAGTAGAAACTGGATTTACTTTGTAGAGCAGCTCAGGCAGCCTCTGGGCCAGCTGCACTGGCTGCTGCTGAGGCAGTCTTGGGCCACCGCACCCCCCCACCCCCAGCAGCAGCAGGAGTTTGGGTGTGGGAGGAGGCTCAGGACAGGAGGTTGGGGCGCAGGAGGGGGTGAGGGCTCTGGGCGGCACTTACCTCAGGGAGGGGGGGGCTCCCCAGAAGCGGCACCATCCCCCTCCCTCAGCTCCTAGCAGACAGCTCCCCGTGCTGCCTCCACCTGCAAGCACTGCCCCGTAGCTCCCATTGGCCATGGTTCCTGGCCAATGGGAGCTATGAAGCTGGCGCTTAGGGCAGAGCCAGGTAGGGAGCCTTATAGTCCCATCAAACCTCTGCCCCAGTACCAGCGGGTCCCAGGCCACATGCCGCTGCCTGCCCCCTCAGTACCAACGGAGGTCCCAGGTTGCTCACCCGTGGCACCCCCTGGGTTGCCCCCCTCCCCAAGATTGTCAGTCAGGGCTGTATAATACAAGGTGGTGGAATCTCCTTCCTTAGAGGTTTTTAAGGCCTGGCTTGACAAAGCCCTGGCTGGGATGATTTAGTTGGGGATTGGTCCTGCTTTGAGCAGGGGGTTGGACTAGATGATCTCCTGAGGTCCCTTCCAACCATGATATTCTATGACAGGTCACAGGCCTGAATTTTTGTGTACTGTTTGTGACCTGTCCATGACTTTTACTAAAAATACCTGTGACTAAAACGTAGCCTTAATTATAGATAATCAAAGGATTTTTAAATCTTTTGCTAGACTGATGCTTTGCAGTTCAGTTGCAGAATGAAATAAAAGAACCTGTGTACTGCAATCTGTAACAGAATTGGAAGTCCCTTCCAGAACAATACTCTCAGCTGGAAATTAACAGAGATTCTGCATCCATAACAAAGATTTTCATAACTTAATTATTGATGATTACAATAAAAATAAATATCAAATCACTTTTTTTTTTTTAAATTTGTGACGTGAAGGATATACTGTGTATAAGAACACATTGCATAACCCTAACCCACCATACTAACACTCTGTTTTGTTTTGCTCTGGAACATTCACTGTATCCTATTGGCTTCTTAGCATTAAATCACAACTGTGAAGACATGCCTCTTCTTATTGTTTACATTACATTAATGTCCCAATCTAGTCCAAGGCCCATTATGCAGGGTGTTGAACAAACATATATGATTTTAATAAAATCCACAAACATGTCCCTTCTGCTCGCCCTCCCCCAGTAAAATTGAAACACCTACCTTGCCTGTTGACAACGGATATTGCCAGGAACACGTAACCCCATGACTATCTCCACTCCCAAGATACCCTGTCTGTGAAATGGGATGCCTACTATCATCCCCTCTTGCATACTGCGTGTATTACGAGGGTAGAAGGCAGAGAATAGAAAAGCTATTGGTTTGTATTTCTCATAGGAGACTAGATGTTCAGGGATTGGGAGACTGAGCCTGGGACTTCTGAGATGCATTCAGGCTGGTGACCACGTCAGCTGTGATAAGAGTTGCTGAGATTGTTGCCTCGATTTCATGGTAGAGAAGTCCGTTACAGGAAGGGCAACCTTGATGGAAACTGAATTCTGCTTGTACCCGGAGGCTGGGTTGAGGCAAAAAGTAGCATAGCTTGTACTGCTCTTGCCCATACTGTGCCTATTCTATAGACCAGGGGAGGCCAAACTTACTGACCCTTCAAGCCGCATATGACCATCGTCAGACGTTCGAGAGCTGGGACACACCTGCTGGGGCTCCGGGCTTCAGCCCTGCGGGTGGCACCTGCTGAAGCTTGGGGCTTCAGCTTCTTTTGCTGCTGCCTCTCCCCAAGGAGCTAAAGCAGAGACCCCCTCCTTGCAGCTCCCAGCTGTTAGCTCTGCAGGGAGAGGCAGCAGCAAACACCTGGGAGCTGCAGGAAGGGGCCACTGAGGGAAAGAGGGGGAGTGTGCCTGGGTGAGTGTGACTCAAGCTGTTAGGAGGTCTGAACCTTCAAATTGTGCACCCCCCCCCACTCTTACAGTCAGCAGTTGTCTCTGGCAGAAGCTCCTAGCCCCACCCTGCCGCAGGGCAGAAGCCCTGAGCACCCCTCCTCCCCCTGGTAGGCAGAGAATGGTGGGGTGTGGAAGGCTCCGGGAGCTGCACTTTAACTGCAAAAGAGCCGGGGTTTGGCCACCCCTGCTATAGACTGTCAACCTGATGCCTTGCACACAATGCTGGCAACTCCTAAAAATCTTCACCTTGGCCAGCAGGAGTGCTTCCACAACTCTGAAAATCGATATTTCGCTGGAGACCAGTGAGAGTAACCTGTTTCCTGATCTTAAGCAAAGCACTCAGCTGTGTTACCATGAGGCTAAAGCAGAGTGCCTGTTGGCAGTATGTTCTTTGTTTTGAATGAGTGACATCTGTGTGACTTTTTTTTTTTTTTTTTTTTTTTAAGGGGCATCATCGCCAGATATGGAATCCACCTATGGGGGAGGCTTACTAGACATGGTGAAAGGAGGAGCAGGGCGACTCTTCAGCAACTTGAAGGATAACCTGAAGGACACCCTAAAAGATACCTCTTCAAAAGTTATGCAATCTGTTGCCAGGTATAGTACAACCAAAGCCTCTCAACGCAGGTAAAACAAATACTGTAGCTGCAGGATGTTAGTGGGAAGGAAACTACTTTGTTCTTAACTGGCATTGGACAAAGAACCTGGAAAAAGACCAGTTTATCTAGAAAGCTTTTCTTTTCTTTTCTTTTCTTTGTTTGATGTGACCTTTATGAATGAGTCAGCCTTATAATTGGGTATATGGTTTAAATGAAGCTAAGACCACTAAAGCAGGATTTGTAACCTTGAGATGAGTGAATGTCAGAGATCCTGAACATCTGAATGGGCTTTTCCTATCCATTCTCTTCTCCAAGTCTCTTTACTACTCTTACCTCTATATCCCTTGTGCAATCCCACTTCTATCCTCTGCAGACCGTTTTTGTCTTTTTAAATACCGATTCTCCCAACTGACTGACCTCTGTTCCCTCACCCATCTGCTGCTCAACATGAGACGACAACCTCTCGCTAACATCTCACTTCTCCCTATTCAGCTCCCCTTATTGTTCCCATCCTTAAATCCATTCTTGACCGCTACCTTTTAAGAGAATTCTGTTGACTTGTTGCATGCTGTTGGTCACTGCTGCTGACCGCACCTCAGCTATGCACTGTGCTCTGGTGCCGCCTTGTGGTGTACACTGTGTATTCTGGGATAACTCTGAGCTGGCAGAGCACTGCATAGTTCATGATCTTAGGAGAGGCTTTCAGGTGTCTGTGGAAGTTACTGACTGTGCAGGTTGCTCAAAAATTTCCATTAGAAATTGAAGTCAAGGCAGATAATGATAATGAGAAGTGGAGGATGCTCTTTTGAGAAAAAAGAAGGCAATGGGGTAAAGACAGTTGGCTATAAAAAGGTTGTTCAGTCCATTGTTGGAAAGCAACATTTTAAAACTCTACTTCTGTCTTGTTTAGACTTAACTTCCAGTGTACTAAGTAGTTTGTCTCATCTGTTATCCATACTTAATCTGAAGTGAGTCTTTGTGGAGAAACATTGTTGTCTTGGCTTCTGTATGTAGGTGTGTATGTTAACATGTGTCTTCCCTGCTTTCTTTCCTTTAGTTACACCAAGGGAGAGCTAGATATTTCTTATGTTACCTCAAGAATCATTGGTAAGTGTCAGTCACTTTTGTAAATGAAATGATGCTGTCTGTGGTAATCTGTGTTTATGAACCAACTTCTGAACCCTGTTGTGGTCCGTACTCACTCTTGTGTTTGGTCTCGACAGTTATGTCTTTTCCTGCTGAAGGGGTTGAACTGGGGTTCAGGAATCACATTGAAGATGTGCGGACGTTCTTAGATTCACGACATCCTGACCACTACACGGTCTTCAATTTGTCACAGAAGTCTTATCGTAGTGCCAAGTTTCATAACAGGGTAAGTGCTTTCTTCTGGGATACCAAAGCCCAGGATCACAAAAATTGCTTCCGAGACCTCTTGCTATCTGACCCAGAGTTCTTACAAAACAAAGGGGGCAGGTTCTGTGCCTCCTGAGGCAGAGCACAGAAGGCTCAGTTCAGGGAGAAGGGGGACCAAAGGTGGCTTTAAATGCCCATTACGCTCCCTGGATTCTGGCCTACTGCAGGGCCTCAAACAGCCCCTGGCATAAGTTAAAGCAGCCCTTGAGGGCTCAGTGCTATGGCATGTACCTGCACCGGAGCTTGCAATGGGAGGGACTGTAGGGCTCCTTAGGTTGCTGCTATGCCACCTGTGGCTCCTGTACAGCTACTAGAAACTGCTGCAGAGGAGTGAGGAATAAGCACTTATTCTTTTAGAAAAATTTCTGAAAGATTTATCAGTCTATAAAACTTAGCGTTAATATACTGACTGAGTTGCACAACTCTTTAAAATTGTAGCGTGTATGAATGAAAGTAGCTGCCATCTGCATGACTGCGTAATAGCATCATGCTCTGATGCTAATAAAGGCCTGAAAAGCAGAGGGTAGTTGTGACTGGTTAGACACCCCCCCCCCCCACACACACACACACACCCTTCTTAGATGCCACCTGATGTACTGGGGTTTCACTGAGCCCCTCCTGCTCCACCAGCCTGGATTCCCTTCCCTGTTTTGCTGAATTAGGCTCTCCGGCCTCTTGCCGCACACACACAGGTAGGGCCACACCCAGCTGCAGACACAGAGTGAAGTCAGCTCTGTGTGAGAGGACTCACCCAGCACTCACGTGCACACCCCCCTTTGGGGAATAAACCCCAAATAATACTGTCTTGCGCTGTATAGAAAGATTTGCACAGTGCAAGCTCCTAAAAATTGGCCCTCTTTCTCAATGTGAAGAGAGATGCACAACTTCTTGCTCTCTCCCCCCCCCCCCAGTTAGAAATTGCACAAACTGGTTTTAATAATAAACAAAACAAATGTATTGACAATAAAAGGCAGATGTTACGTGATAATAGGGGATAGCAAACAGAACAAAACAGATTTTGAGCAAATAAAACAAAACATGCATATTAAGCTTAAGATCTTAGAGATTAATTTCAAGAAGTAATTTCTCACCTTAAATGTTGTTGTAGGCAAGTTGCAGTGTTTCTGTAGCTTAGAGTTCCAGTTATTTCTTCTTACAGACTGGATCCCTGTCTCAGTCTGAACTCACCCCTGCCTTTCCTCTCAGGTTGGTTCCTTTGTCCCTTCAGGTACTTTCAGCATCTTTCTTCTTGGGTAGACCATAGAGGAGAGTCTAGATCAACCCCCTCCCCAGCCTTAAAAAGGACTTGCCTAAGGCAGGAAACCTTTGTTTGATCCCTGTACGAGGAAAAGTATCAGCGGTGTCCAAGGTGGTATTTTGTATCAGGTGATCTTATCACCTGACCTGGTAGTGTCACAGCTACATCTCAGGAAGGCGAGAGATTAGTATCTTCACAGTCTTGTTGTTTCTTCCTAATGGCCCATCAAGGCTGTGATGGCGGGTTGTCTGGTGGGTGACACACACACAAACACACACGTAATTGTTACATAGTCAATATGCCTAATTTCAGATACAGAAATGATACATGCATAGAAATTGGATAATTACATTCAGTAAATTATAACCTTTCCAATGATACCTTACACGAGCCATCTTGCATAAAGTATATCTTGGGTATGCCATATTCATATCATATCCATATTTCTATGAAGAATATGGGGTGTGATGTCACATTATAATCACCTACTGCAGATGTGGGAAAACTACGGCCCGCGGGCCATATCCAACCCATGAGACCGTCCTGCCTGACCCCTGAGCTCCCGGACGGGAAGGCTAGTCCCCGGCCCTTCCCCTGCTGTCCCCCTTCCCCTGCAGCCATGCCGCTGCGCTGGCCGTGCTCTGGCCCGCTGGTAAGGGAGTTGGGGGGTTGGGTAAGGGAGCGGGGGATCCTGGGAGGCAGTCAGGGAGGATAGGGCGGTTGGATGGGGTGGAGGTTCTGGGGGGGCTGTCAGGGGATGGGGAACGGGGGGGGTTGGATAAGGGGGTGGGATCCCGGGGGAAGTTAGGGGCGGGGGATCCTGGGAGGAGGTGGTCGGGGATGAGGAGCAGAGGGTGGTTGGATAGGGGGTGGGAGTCCCGGGGGGCTGTCAGGGGGTGAGGGTGTGGATAGGGGACAGGGAGCAGGGGGGTTGGATAGGGGGTGGGGGTCCCGGGAGGTATGGGGACAAGGAGCAGGGGGGGTTGGATGGGTTGGGGGTTGTGAGGGGGGCAGTCGGGGGCAGGAAGTGGGAGGGGGTGGATAGGGGGCGGGGGCCAGGCTGTTTGGGGAAGCACAGCCTACTGTATTGGTACTGTCCGTAGGGAACCCTCACTTCACCAGACTCTCCTAGAAAGAATTAAAAAAGCAAAGCAGTGAGAACAGGTATCCTAGCAAAGGTGCTTTTAAAGAAGTTTTCTTTAAAATAAACTAGCATACTTCTGCGTTGCAAAACTGTCTCTAGCTACATAAAATATTGATGCAATTGGTGATATAACTTTATTTTGTGAGGGCAGGAATATCTGGTGGCTAAAGCACAGGGTTGGAAGTTAGATATGGGTTGTGTATCTGGCTCTGCCACTGACTTTTATTATTTGAGAAGTCACTAATGTTTTCTGCCTTAGTTTCCTCCTCTGTAAAACCAGAATGATACCAGACAGAAGTGTGGGGCTCCAATTCGTTGAAGGTTTTAAAGCATTTGGAGATCCCTGTAGATATGCAAGGTTAGGCATAACTGGTAGAAAAACTTTCCTACAAGCGATTTTCTTCCTCCTTCTTTCTAGCTCTGTCTTCCACCAAAATGCAACGTTAATTACTAAACTTAAGCTAGTGTAGCAAGAGATTACCTAACTTCAGTTTAGTCTGATCTATAGTTAATAGTCTAATTGCAGCTACTGTCTAGATCACTGGTAGCCATACCATGGATTTTTGCCACTAAAAAAATGGCCGTTTGTGAACGGCCTTTCTGTGGTGGTGTTGCATATGCTGTCAGTGAATCAGGAAAACCTGTTAGGTTAAAATAATCAAGGAGCTTTTAATTCACATTTGCTTAATGAATTCAGGTATATTTGTTGGCAATGAGGCTGAGATGAAGAGGGCTCAAAAAAACTGGACTAACATCAGGGCTCTTATGTATCAATAGAAGATGCAGTGGGATCTGTATTTTCAGCAGCTCAACTTAAAATATTTTAGTGGTATTGCTGCTGTTGTCATATATTGAAAGAATGCTATAGGGCAGGAAATAGTATTCATTATTTACTACTGTGTATGTTACCTACTAAGAATGACTAGCCATTTTGTTAGCTGTTGCCTCAAGACATGAGGCAAAAATGATAAATAACATTTATTAAAATGCAGCATCTTAAGGTTCTGGGCTGGGATAGTCTGTCTCTACTAGGCAGGCAGGAAAGATAAGGTATAATTTTGCATAATTGTTCCATGGTGCTCTTGCAGTGGATGTGGTATACATGGAAAAATACTAATCGATCCTAAAGGAGCTGAAATCCTTGTATAACTATTCTCCATTTAGGTTTTGGCTCAGGATTAACTGAGAAGTGTTCCTCCCAATCCCCTCCATGCACAGTAGCTGCTTGTTCTGTTGTGTATTTCAAGTGGATTATTCGTTTCCTATTCTCTAAGACTTTTTTTTTTCAAGAGGAATAAATCTTTATATAAAAATGTTTTAAATTCATGATTGCTGTTAAGTCTCCTCTTCTATAACCCTTTTTGCCTCCTACTGGCTCATTCACCACCTTTTTTTTTTTTTTTTTTTTCTCTAGACTTGTGAAGAGGAAAAGTAGCTGCCATATCTGAAGATAGGAGACAGTTTAAAAAAAAAATTAGCAAGGCAAAATGTAGAGCCACTGGAAGAATGTAAATTGGAACAGTATAATACTCATTAGTCCTTTAATATTCCATTCTTCTAGTGCAGGGGTCTCAAACTCCTGGCCTGCAGGCTGAGCCTCCCCAATGTGGCCTGCGCGGCTCCAGCAGTTTTGGGGCCAGGTCTCTCCCTTGGCCCCACCTGCCGCCCCCGGGCGCTCCCCCCTCTGGGGCCCCGGCAGCACAGTGGAGCTGAACAGCGTCTGCCTGCTCACTCCAGTGGCTGCCGGCCCCTCCATGCGGCCCTGGGGCAGGGCTGTGCCTCCGTGCACGGCCCCCGCCCCAAGCACCCCTGTGGCCAATGGGACGCTGCGGGGGCGGTGCCTGGGGGCAGCAGCGCACAGAGGCCCCCTGGTCCACCCCAGGTAAGCACTGCACCGCCAACCCCCTCCCAGAGCTTGCACCCCAGACCCCTTCCGCACCCAAACTCCCTCCTAGAGCCTTAGGCAGGTGGGGGGTGGAGTTTTGGGGGGCGGGTTCTGGGCGGCATGAGTGACCTTATTGGCCCGCTGGGAGGATTTGAGGACTGGCACTGGCCCTAAGGTATATTGAGTTTGAGACCCCTGTTCTAGTGACTTTCCTGGTAGTGGCTTCTCTGGCAGTTTCCCAAGGAAGCTGGGAGAAATTCAAAATAAAAGTCTTATGCACAAAAACAAGATGATGTTACGGTCCTAACACGTATCATAAACATGGCCACAGGCCCCCATATTTCAAAAGCCATATAAAACTTCCACTTACTTTTATGTTGTGTTGAATTTCCTTAGTGATATTGAGGTAGCACTTCAAATAAAGAAAACTACGTAACATATACTTAAAAATTTCCTAATTGCATATTTGCTTGCTGGCCTGTAATTACAGACCAAGCAAATGCATAATTATGGACTGCTGGAAATGCATATTTACTTTATAGATGGTAATGGCTTTTTCAGAGTCTGCTGTGTCAAGGCCTAGTTAGAGGATATTTAGTTTATGGGTGGTTGGTCATATTGACAGTAACAGCCTCTCTTGGAGAACTACAAAACACAATCTGGACTAATTGCCTGTGCAACTCCACTTTCAAAAATCATGATGTGAAAGTGTCTGGGGGGGGAAAAAAAGCCGAATGGCCAAATAAATGCTCATTGCGCTTCATGTGAGCACTCCCTAATGTATGCTCGTGCTACAGATCAAAATGACTATTTCTGACTATTGTACATAATTTAAAATAAGAATTTGTGTTACAGACTGTTACCTGCAGCAACAGATGCCATGCTAGGTGCTTACAATGGGAAACAAAACATTCTTATAGGGGGATTCCAGCCTTGCTATTGATCCTCTTACAAATATTAGGGTTCTAACTAAATACAACCCAAAATACAGAATTAATTGCTTAGACATTATGGGCAGAGTCTGAGTAAGCCGCCTTGCCAAATTTATATCATTCTCCTTTTAAGTGCTTATATGATTATCTAAGGAACTTCCCCGTATTTAGGAAGGTTTAACCAAACCATCTTCTTCTCTCCCCCTCCCTGCCCCTGGTATTCCTAAAGCAGAATTCAAATGTCTGCTGGGGGGGGAACTGCTCCTCAGACAAAGAGTGAAACTTGGTGCTGCAGCTTCCCCCTCTGGCCAGAAACCTCTTTTTAAAAGGCAGTTCAATTAAAAATAAGCCAACTGGAGAAATAGGTTTGTGGAAGGCTAGCCAATCTGCAACTTGGCACAGCACTGCAAAGATTGTCCTTGAGACAACTGTGTGATTCAGAGAGTATGTGGATGAGTGATAGCTAGAAGTGCTTTGCTTGTTTGTACAGCTTAGCATTTGAGGAATAATGTTCTGGCTGACATCTTAGTAACTCTTTATTACCAAGTCCTTTCTACAAAGAATTACTCATAAGATTGCTGTAGAAATCAGATCTCTCTCTCTCCAGGAATTAATATTTACTAATTAGGCACTAGTGGCCTGATCTTCAGGGTTGCTGAGGTCTCTCAAACCCCATTCCATTAAGTCAGTGGAAGCAAGAGATGCTCGGCATCTCTTGAAAACCAGGCCCTAACTTTAAGAACCAATTTGTTAACTTTTCAACCCTGTGACCTACTGCAGGACTTACTACAATGTAACTACAGTATAATCAAAGCACAACAATTTGATCCAACTCTTCCTTGCACAGAGAATTCAGTGCTTTAAATGGTTACTAAGGATGATCCAAGTTGCATGCTAAATATTTCAAAACTGTTTTAAAATGTATTGTCAGGGACAAAATATCAATTTCATATTATGAAACAAAAAATCCTCTTCTCTTGCCCCTTCTATAATTCATGCCTCCCCATTAAGCAGAGTTATGCATGAAAAGAGAGGCTGAAGGGGTTTAAAGCATAGCATTTACCTTGTGTGGAAGGAACATGCTCTTTTTGACAGGAAAGATCCATGAACAAAGCTCTCAATTAAAGGGATTATGAAGTTTGTTTGTTCACTATGTGATCTCCTAGGTATCTGAATGTAGCTGGCCAATGAGACAAGCGCCCAGTCTGCATAATCTCTATGCTGTATGTAAGAACATGCACAACTGGTTACAGCAGAACCCCAAAAATGTGTGTGTCATCCATTGCATGGTAAGTCAGCCAGTAGCTGCATTTGAGAAATCTCTGCTTGTAACCTCTTGCTTCCCTGGGGAACTGACCAGCAATAAATGCACCATTGTACAAGGATACAATGAAGTAAGTCCATACAGGAGAATAAGCATTATACAATATGCAAAAACCTAAACTTAAATATAAAGAGATAATGCAACTTGATTTAAGCTAAAATTGCTTCATGTCTTACATGTATTGCAATATATTTGATCACTTAGTTTGAGAGCCTTTTCTGGCCAACACAATGGCAGACATTGCTTTGAGTAGTGTTATGGTTTGTCACAACTTTAAATGTAGTTTCTAGTTTGGCTGGGGGGAGGAGCGCTTGAATAAGAATAATTAAACCTAACATTAAAATGTGGGTCTATTCTGAAAATTCTCTCTGCAACAAGAGGGACATTTTACTCATCAGATCTGCTTCCTGTGAGTATTGAGTCACTTTTCATGGAAGTTAGTATAACTAAGTCTGATGGCTTTTAATCCAGTGAGCCCTGCAGAGCCAACGTAGCTAAGGAAGATGAACCACGTTCTGTCCCTCCTTGTACATCAACAGACTTGTTAACAAAGTAGTGTTTCCAGGGCCTTGTGCAGATCCATTGAGGGCCATGTAATTGCACAGATGTTGAGGACAGTGTAGGCTGAAGATTGTGTCAGTGACACCTACACAATCACACTCTTTGGCCTGTAGAACCTTTATGGTTGATAATGATCCCGAAGGAGTTCTGTTTAACTTTCAGAGCCCAGGTTGGCATTCCAGGGCTGGCAGTTTTGGGCAGTAAAAAATTCCAGATGAAATCTGCCTAGGTCATAAGAAACTCCCGATAAATATTAACCCTGGTGCCTCATAGTGTCACTCTCAATATGAGTACAGCTCTACTGTGAAAATCAGAAACACATAGGTTCTCTAGGTATGTAGTTTCCCAACCCAAAAGACTCGAACATGACAGAGCTCCCAAATGAATTTTGTGTGTGTCGAAGGGCATTTTTCTCTTTGACCGCCCTCCCCTAACTAGCTTATACAGCCAGCCAAGTCCAAAAGATAGGCAGGTTACCAATATGGGGCCCCTCTTCAGCAAGGCACTTAAACCAGTGCTTAACGTAGGTATGCAATGATGTTGTACCCATGTTGGTCCCAGGATATTAGAGAAACAAGGTGGGTGAGGTAATATCTTTTATTGGACCAACTTCTGTTGGTGAGAGAGACAAGCTTTTGAGCTTACACAGAGCTCTAACCCTGAAGAAGAGCTCTATGTAAGCTCGAAAGACATGAGTGGTCCCTTTGCTTTCAAGCACATGCCCATATTCAGCAGGATACTTAAGCCTTAGTCTGTTCTAGGGTGGCAAATCCTGTATCCAGGTAAATCGCTGCTTTAGCAGATGTCTGAAATAGCAGATTGCAGTGAGCCCAAGATCTGCAGGTGTAGTTTAATATTACAAACAGCAAATTACTAAAACACACAGCAGAAGTTCCAATCCAAAGACGAGTTATTCCTGGGCCCTCAAAATCTTGTGTGAATCATCAGCTACACTTGTATGCACTTCTGTAAAATAGCTGAATCCGTTTAAATCAACTGTATTTAGTCCGGTTCAAAAGTTAATTACTGGAAATTAAAGCGCTGAAACAAGAGTTTCTATAGACCTTCCTCCTTTAGCTCTAATACAGCCGTGTCATTGAAATCTTGCTGAAATGCGCTTTTTAAATAGGGATTGGGTTAAAATAGACTGTCCTTTCCCTTCAATTAACAGGATATCTCTGATCTGTGCTCTTGCATTTTATCTGACAGGATGGTCGCGCAGCATCAGCAGTTCTGGTCAGCGCAATGTTCTGTTTCTGTCATCTCTTCTCTAGTCCAATCCCAGCTCTTCAGTTGCTCAATTCAAAGAGACCTGGAATAGGACTCTGGCCATCCCACAGAAGGTAGAGTATGTTAGTCGGGCGAGCACTATTCAACATAGTTTAAATGTATAACTGTTTTAGGCCTGTGGTCCCCATTTCCTTAGCTGTCCAGGCCTGGGTCCTGCAAACAATTCCGTGCGTAGTCCCGCTGAAGTCAGTGGAACTGCTCATGTGCCACATGCTAGC
The DNA here is from genome assembly GCF_028017835.1 of Emys orbicularis. Classification (NCBI taxonomy): domain Eukaryota; kingdom Metazoa; phylum Chordata; order Testudines; family Emydidae; genus Emys; species Emys orbicularis. Next base: position 19,131,356 of record NC_088690.1, read on the forward strand.
CTGAGTAATGATGGTCTAAAGTATTAAGCAAGAGGTTTGGAGTTTGAGTTCCAGTCCTAGTATGTTAACATTGCCAGAGCTATGTAGTGTCAGGCAAGTTCCTTAGTCTTTGTGTCCTAGCTTCACCCTGTGTAAAGTGAGAGTAGTAAATGCTGTTTTCCTCAAATTGTGTCCAAGGATTAATAGATGAAGGCTGTTCGTTTATGATGGCTTTGTTCCTTAGGTTGAAAAAAATTAAGACCAAGTCTGGGCTTAATATTGCTTCAAACTTCCCCCCAAATGACCGTTTGTCTGATCAGAAACTTGCTGTGTAAAACATCTTGTTTACAGTAGGTTTGTCTTGCAACTGAAGAATATGCTGTTGGCAGGCTCCCACAGAGTGAACAGAAAAAATGCAGTGATAAGTATATAGAAACAAAAGTTTAAACCCCTAAGATACTTAGCCTAGTTAAACTGAAAGCAGCATTGCTGTGTCCTGGCAAGTTTTGGATTTGTCATTATTTTTTCTTTTCCAAAAGTGCTGTTTAGGATCATTATAGAAACAAACCCTCCAATCCACTTAACTGGAGCTAAATTAACTGCTCTCTAAGGGTATATCTACACTGCAAAAAAACAAACAAACAAAAAAAAACACCGGCAAAAGGGAATCTCAGAGCCCGAATCTACAGACTCGGGCTCCTGCTACAGCACTTAAAAATAGTAGTGTAGATGTTCCCCCCTCAAACTCTGGAACCCTGCAAGGGGGGTGGGTCTCAACCAGAGTGGGAACATCATCTGCACTGCTATTTTTAGCACCATAGCATGAGCCCAAGTGTGATGGAGTTTCCAAAGCCACACTAAGGCTCAGGCAGGGAAAAGGGTCCAGCAGTGCTGGGTCAGGAAAGCTCTGCCCCTCACGTACTGCCAAGCATACTCCTGGGGAAAAGAATATAAAGAGTTCCAGCAGCCCAGGCTGGGGGTAGGAGAGAAGCCATTTCCTGGAGAAGCACTGCCCTGAGACAGGAGGAGAAGCTCTTACCAAGGAGGTCTGGCTGTGAGTGTTCCATTTCCCCCCTTCCCCTCCCCCCCGCCTTTTAGACATCACCCAAGAGGTAGGGGCACCAGAGGGTCACCTGCATCAGCCCTGAGACTCTGGGGTTCGAAGCAAAGGACTATAAGTAAACAGCAATCCCACTTCAAACTGAGGCATTGGGTGGGGAAGGTGGGCAGGAGGTGGGCCAAGCATAGGTCATACCATGCTATCATCCTTGGTGGAATGAGAGGGCCTGGGTCCCCCTAATTCCTCCAGATTCCCCTATGCCTAGCCCTGGGATGGGCAGGACTAGGGGGTTATCAACAAGGAGGCCGATCCAGCTGAACCCCATTCAAGGAGTTCAGGACACATTGAACTAAAAGAGACTGGAGAAGCCGGTGCTGACCCCTAGGCCTGCTGACCAAACAGACAATCCTGCTGCACCAAGTCTGTAGTTCTGGGCTCTGAGACTGGCTGGTGTGTGTGTATGTGTGTATATATAATTTTGTGCAGTATAGACTTTATTTATAAATGCAGAATTGGCATAAAATGCTTACATTGCTTGCTTTGTGGCTTGACGGCAGTCTGTTGTACAAATACTGACAAAATTTCATTCTTAGAACTTTACAAGCAGCTCATTGCAAGTTTATGCTCTCCAAGTGCCTCTCTTCTAGAAAACAGAAGTGATAATTGTGTGCTGGGTAGGGCTGTTGATTAATCGCAGTTAACTCACGCAGTTAACTCAAAAATTAATCGCAGTTTTAATCGCACTGTTAAACAATAGGATACCAATTGAAATTTATTAAATATTTTGGATGTTCTACATTTTTATATATATTGTATTCTGTGTTGTAATTTAAATCAAAGTGTGTGTTTTTATGACAAATATTTGCACTGTAAAAATCATAAACAAAAGAAATATTTTTTTCAATTCACCTCATACAAGTACTGCAGTGCAATCTCTTTTTGTCATGAAAGTGCAACTTACAAACGTAGGTTTTTGGAGTGTGTTTTTGTTTGTTTGCTACATAATTGCACTCAAACAAAAAAAGTAAAATTTCAGTGCCTACGAGTCCGCTCAGTCCTACTTCTTGTTCAGCCAATCGCTAAGACAAACAAGTTTGTTTACATTTACAGGAGATAATGCTGCCTGCTTCTTATTTACCATGTCACCAGAAAGTGAGACTAGGCATTTGCATGGCACTGTTGTAGCCGGCATTGCAAGGTATTTACATGCCTGATATGCTAAACATTCGTACGACCCTTCATGCTTCGGCCACCATTCCAGAGGACATGTTTCCATGCTGACAACGCTATTTTAAAAATGTGTTAATTAAATTGGTGACTGAACTCCTTGGAGGAGAATTGTATGGTCCCTGCTCTGTTTTACCTGCATTCATCCAAGACTGCTATAATATGAAATATATGGCAGATGACCCAGCACACATTGTTCATTTTAAGAACACTTTTTCACTGTAGATTTGACAAAATCCAAAGAAGGTACCAATTTGAGATTTCTAAAGATAGCTACAGCACTCGACCCAAGGTTTAAGAATCTGAAGTGCCTTCCAAAATCTGAGAGGGACGAGGTGTGGAGCTGCTTTCAGAAGACTTAAAAGAGCAACACTCCAATGTGGAAAGTACAGAACCTGAACCACCAAAAAAGAAAATTAATCTTCTGCTGGTGGCATCTGACTCCGATAATGAAAATGAACATGTGTTGGTCCACACTGCTTTGGATTATCGAGCAGAACCCGTCATCAGCTTGGACACATGATGGTTGAAGCATGAAGGGATATATGAATCTTTAGCGCATCTGGCATGTAAATATCTTGCGACACCGGCTACGAAAGTGCCGTGTGAATGCCTGTTTTTTCACTTTCAGGTGACGTTGTAAACAAGAACCAGGCAGTATTATTTCCTGCAAATGTAAATAAACTTTTGTCTTAGCAATTGGCTGAACAAGAAGTAGGACTGAGTGGACTTGTAAAACTTGAGAGCCTACATTGTTTTGTTTTTGAATGCAGTTATGTAACCAAAAAAATCTACATTTGTAAGTTGTACTTTCGCGACAAAGAGATTGCACTACAGTACTTGTATGAGGTGAATTGAAGAATGCTATTCTTTTTACAGTGCAAATACTTGTAATAAATAAATATAAAGTGATAACTGTACACTTTGCATTCTGTATTGTAATTGAAATCAAAATATTTGAAAATGTAGAAAACCTCCAAAAATATTAAACAATACTAGAATAGTATTTATTTAAACAGTGCAATTAATTCTGATTAATTTTTTTAATTTCTTGACAGCCCTAGTGATGGGATCATTTGGTAATGGCTCTCTTTGTTGCAGATACCTTGGATACATTTGTGATCTAATAGCAGAAAAGCCCATCCACCCTCACTGTAAGCCTCTTACTATCAAATCAGTCTCTCTCAGTCCGGTCCCCTGTTTCAATAAACAGAGAAATGGGTGTCGACCCTTCTGTGACATTCTGATTGGAGAAACCAGAATCTTTACAACCTCCCAGGAATATGAAAGAATGAAGTAAGTTACTATGGCTTTCTTATCTCTTAATGATGCTAATAAGTCTTTTTTTTTTTTTTTTTTTTTTTTTTTTAGTGTAATACATCTAATTTCCTAGGCTCCGGATGGGTGGGTGGGCGTTTTTGGTTTGTTTTCCCTGACTGTGATTAAATTGGGCAAGATAATGCTACTAGAAGTGAAAATGTTATTGGAAAGTTGATGCCCAGTGTTAAAACTCGACTGCCAGAGCTTGTCTGAACTTCTGTGATGAGGTGCTGGGGCTTACCCCTGGTATATTTCAGCACTATACTAGTAGTTCTGTGTGAAGCATTACTATTTCAACTGACAACTAGCCAGAGAACAGAATGCTACTTCTACCAACTAATCATGGTCTGAGTTTTGAGATTATGTATTTTTAAAGTACACAAGCCATAACTTTAATGGTACTGCGGAAGTGAGCATAACAATGGACTTCTTCCTCATTTGTTTTAAAGGGAATTCCGTATGCAAGAAGGGAAAGTCCTAATTCCATTAGGAGTTACTGTTCATGGAGATGTTGTCCTTTCTGTCTACCATATGAGATCAACCATTGGAGGACGACTTCAAGCAAAAGTATAGTTTGGTCTACCTTTTGATACGCACAACACAAACACTGAGTCAAAGACTGACCCTGGCACTCAGATTGAAGTGGAAGGAGGCAAAGTAGCCATAAAAATGTTTGTCATGACCCCAACCTCTCCAAATCTTTAGGAGTGAAGCTCAGAGTAGGCAGTGACAGTGCTGATGGCGCTGTATGGAGGGGGGCCAGGCAGGGTCCCTCCAGCTGCTAGACCGAAAGACCCTCTGCCAGTAACTAGCTTGAAGCAACGGCCCATTGGAATCCCTACCCTGCCACGTATGGAAGGAGGCGGCAACAAGCCAGTATCTCCACATTCCTAATCCCTACCAAATTCACGGCCATGGAAAAACTCATCCCGGACCATGAAATCTTGTCTTCCCCTGTGAAATCGTCTTTTTGTGTGTGTGTTCTTTTACCCTATACTATGCAGATTTCACAGGGGAGACCAACGTTTCTCAAATTGGGGGTCCTTTCCCAAAAGGGAGTTGGGGGCGGGGGGGTTGCAAGGTTATTTTAGGGGGGTTGCAGTATTGCCACCCTTACTTCTGCGCTGCCTTCAGGGCTGGGCAACCGGAGAGTGGCGGCTGTTGGCCAGAGGCCCAGTTCTGAAGGCAGCAGCACAGAAGTAAAGATGGCAATACCAGCTGCAGCTCTCAGCCGGCAGCCACCACTCTCCAGCTGCCCAGTTCTGAAGGCAGCACCGCCGCCAGCAGCAGCGCAGAAGTACCGCAAACCCCCTATAATAACCTTGTGACCCTCCCCCCAACTCCTTTTTGGGTCAGGACCCCTACAATTACAACACCGTGAAATTTCAGATTTAAATAGCTGAAATTATGAAACTTTCAATTTCACACTCATACAATTTTTTAAAATTGTCCAAGATGGACCGTGAATTTGGTAGGCCCTACTAATGTGCCATTTCATCATCCTCTGGGTGGACTGGGCTGGAGTGGAGTCTTCATTTGCAGGAGGAAAGTTCCTGCATTCTCTCAGGATTAGGTCAACAGACTTTTAACATACATAATGGCAACATGGTTGTCTGTCAGAACAGATATATAATAAAATCACTAAAATAAAACTAAGATTTCTTGAGAAATGAGAACAAAGGGGAGAAATGTTTACTCAGCACTGAGGTGTTCTGAATTACATGCAAGGAAGGAGAGTTGAAGATGATCAGAGATATTGGACTCTGAGATAGAAAAGCTGTTGTATGCTTGAAAAACAAATTAGGTGATGACATAATAAGACATAGGGGTCAGTAAAGACTTTCATTCACTTTACTCCTGAGGGCATTCTGTGCAAGAAAAATTTAAAATTCTGCACATTTTATTTGTCAAATGTGGAGGCTCCAGCATGGCAGGCCACTGGTTGCACAGAGGTGGGAGATCACTGTGCAGCTCCTCCCAGGACATGGACTCAGTGGCGAGGCTGCACCCAACCCTGACACAGCACAAGGACCGGCCTGCCCCAGAAACACCCCAGGGCCCTGCCCACCAGGTGTGCGCAGGCAGACTCAGCAAGGCAGGATCCAAGTGTGTGTGGGGGATCCATGTGTGGATTGAGAGGGTTCTCTGTGGGGCAATCTGGGTGTGGGTGGCTCAGTGGAGGATCCGGGTGCAGGGGGGATCTGGATGCACAGGGGCTTGTTTGGGGGGGGGGGTCTGGGTGCAATAGTAATGGGACTCTGCAGGAGGGTCCAGGTGAAGGTGCTTGGGGCTCACCGTGGAGGTCTGGGTGTGGGGAATTAGAGCTTGACAGAGGGGTATGGGTGTGGGGGAACTCTGGGGGGTCCAGAGGCCGCTGGTTGGAGCTTGGTGGGGATGTGGGCGGCTTGTTGGGGTGGTCCAGGTGCAGCTCATTGGGGGGGTTCTGAGTGCGGGGGGGTGAGGCTCAGTGAGAGGGTTTGGGTATGAGGGGGTCTGGATGCACAGGGGTTGGGCGGATGGGGGAGCAGCTCCTTCTATAGGGATCACTTCCCCTGCAACTGAGGAGCAATGGGTGCAGAAAGCCGGGGGGAGGGGGAGAGTTTGCAGAGCTTCCTTCAGCCGGGGGAGAAATCTGGGGTGGGTCTGACCCGGCCCCGGTTGCTGTGCAAGGAAAGAGGAAGTCCTCTCCTCCCCAGCCCAACCGGGACTAGCAGCTGAGCCTGGCACGGGATAGGAGCCACCAGCTGGATCTTCCCCAGTCCTGCCTCCTGCCCCACCGTGATTTACCTCTCTGCCAGCTGCTCTGGGCCCCCGAAACGTGCTGCTGGGGAGGGTCGCCTGACTACTTTTGTGGCTTCCCTTTGCTTCCCTGTCAGAAAGTCATTTTTCTGTAGGGAAGCAAATCTGCGGGGAACATAAATTCTGCGCATGTGCAGTGATGCAGAATTCCCCCAGGAGTATTTGCTTATATAGTTACAGTTAGTGAAGTAGAACTGATTAGCTGCCTGTATATCGTATAAATCTAGAGAATTACTTCCCTTTATTTAAAATGTGTATATTTAATCTCTTGGTTTTTTTTGTTTTGTTTTGTTTTTTTTAAGATGACAAACACACAGATCTTCCAGATTCAATTTCATACTGGATTCATAGCACTGGGAACAACTATGCTAAAATTTACAAAGTAAGTACCTCTTAGAGCAGAGACCAGTACTGCATGCAAACTTCAGCATGTTAGCTGCATATAAATAATCTGACCATCACTGACTAGTTTGATAAAGTAACCAATGCATGTTGGCATATAAATAGGGCATAAATAGCTCTTCTAAGATCTGCTGCCTGAGTAGCTTTGACAACATTACTGATAAAAGACTAAATTGTCAGACTTTTATTCCAGTGTCACTCAAATACCTGTTCTGAGGTGCTGGGGAAATGAGAAACAGGGTTTTCTGCAGACCATTTTTTCTTTTACTTTGAGGGAGCCAACTCTTCCCTAGGTACCACTCATTCAGTGATTCTCAAACTACATAATGGGCAATTGTGAAAATGCAGAAAAAATATTTGGGCTTCCCATAATGAGTGGTCCTCTTCCTCCCTATTTTTTTTTTTTTAAATGGTCCAGGTTACTTAATATATTAAATGCATGCATGAGTGCACTCTTCTTGTCTTGCTGGCTCATATCCACTCTGGACTCTGCAGTAGGAGAGCTGTCTGGAGCACCTGGAATATACAGTAGAATGTTTTACTCACATTTTCTGACTACTAAGTGAAAGTCCCTTAAAGGGAAAATACTCTTGGACTTGCTGAGCCTCCCTAGAAAGGCGAGTCTCCCCTTTTGTTTCCAGTATAACTAATACCTGGACATTCCTTCAGCTGGCTCAGGTCTGCCTATCTCTGCTTAATGGGGAGGGGAGTTATGCCCACTACTTCCGCAAGGCTGGTGTGTTGTGGTAAAATATCCAAGAACATGAGTTATCCTAGGCAAATGTCTTAATTTCTGAGATGCAACTTTTATTTTCAGTGCCCTAGGTAACTTAATAGGTAAAACAAACAGATCCTCGCATACAGTCTGTGGTATATCTAACCCCTGCAAGGGTGACCGCATGGTGGTGTGGAGTATGGGAGGATGAGGGGAACAATAAAATGGGTAAGATCTTGTTCCCTTTCATGGGTGAATGGAATAAGATACTTTCTCTGTAGAAGTGTTCAAGGGAAATGTCTCTTATTGATTTCATTAACTCTGTTTTACAAAGTTTTAAAATAACCAAACTAAGGCTTGAGTACTCTAAGAATGTTCACTGCTTACAACTTTTGCATTCATTAGACTGCAAAATCAGATACTGAGTATGCTCTTTACATGGTGCAGTGACAATAGCTTATTACTGTGCTGTTTTTCCTGACTTCTCCTAACTGCAAAGTGGTAGAGTCCAGTCAAAAGGCAGCTTGATCCATGTGATGGGGTGTAGAAACCCCACACTAGGTCAGGGAGCAGAAATGAGTAATGGTCTGAAACTGAAAATGGCAGACCAGAAATTTCAAGGCTGGAGGAAGTATGCAGCCTTCAGGCTCCTAATCAATAATTGAGAAGGTAACAGAATAGACAGAAGGGAACACCAACTCCCCCGACTCAGAGGGAACTGGCTTGACAAGGACTACACCCATGTGATGAGACAAGGAACTTTCTTGGGGACTGATTTACAGACTGTCCAATCACTGGATGAGTAGGAGAACATGGCTGTGGTTTCCAGTATAATGACAAGGCCTAGATATGGAATAGTTGATTTGGGGATGTGTCCTAGCCCACATCTACCTTATGGCAACGAGTTTGCAACTTGGAGCAGACTAATTTGGGTAACTGATTCCATTTTATTTTAAATAAAGTATCTCTATTCAAGAGGAGTGTAGAGACCCAACAGCAGTTGAAAAATATAGACGGAGTGCGGACAGCAGCACAATCTGTCAACAAGCGAGGTTGATTTTTTTTGAAATGGGGACTATTAGGCTGGAGTGAGACAAGAGTCTTTAGAGTACAATTTCTGCCCTCCCCTCTCTCCTTCCTTGGGCACTTGCTAAAGAATAACTTTGTTGATTTGTACGATTCATCTCATAGTAACACATGCCAGACACTTGCTTCATCCTTACCACTTTGCTGCTGTTTGTGTGCAGTTGAAAAGATGCTAGGAGTGAATAGGGGAAAGTGTAAAAATCAATAACGTGGACGTATACACACGTTGAAGACTTCAAACTTTATTTGTGTCCGCAAAAAAAAAAAAAAAATTGCTTTACTACTTTTAACTGAACAGCTTTCTGTCAACATTTAGACCTGAACTGGATGCATGTGACTCCCCAGAAAAATATCCACAGCTGTTTCATGTTACATTGGAGATAGAAATAGAATCTGCTGATAGACAGACTGACCTGACTCCTCCCTGGGAGAACTTCACAACAAAAGACATCAATGCAAGCATTCTTTTCTCCTCTCACCAGGAACATCAAGATGCTCTCGCCTTGGCAGGTGAGAACTGCCCTGCTTTGTGCACGTTCTTAAGCTTCTAACGCTGACGATGCCCTTTTACTATCTTGTGACTTTCTTCTATCCTGGTGCATTTGGTTCTTTGTCTTGCAGGTCGAAGCTCTGTAGATGCACCTCAGGATAACATAAAAAATGTTGGACAGGGGGCATTCCTCTCCTCTCTCAGCTGGCAAGGTACTTGGACTTGGCCTCTAGTATTTTCAGCCAAAGTATTGTAAAAAGTTGTCTCTAGTTTTTAAAGGATGAATTTGCTCAAGCAAAGGGTAGGCTTGTGAAAGACAAGATCCCATTAGATCACCGTGGGCTACTGGTTAGGCTGCAATTTGAGTTCAAATGAACACTCCCTTCTTCTGAGGTGGTGAGATCACTGTGCCTACTTGCCCTGGATTTATCTGACTGAGGTAGTTGGTTCATAATCTCAAACTCAAAACCATTGATTCCAGCTGCTAATACCCATTAAAAGACCGTTTTAAAATACTTGCCTTTCCCAGTATTTCTCTTTCACTTGCAGCATCCCTGTGGCACCTTTATGTGACTACGGACAGGGAGGAAGTGGTCTGTGCCTGCCAATGGGAGGGTTGGTGTTCCATGGGATGTAATGGTCTAATAGAACACGTTCCACATTATGAACAAGCTTGAGAACCTCTCCTGTAGCCTATATAGCACAAGTCTCCTGCAGCATCTTTGCAACATACAGTTTAGGAATCCAGCATGAGGATTCCCCCTTCTACCAAACTAAAAAACTGGATTCAAGTTATGCTTTCATTAAAATGCTTCTACGTTTTTGCCCTTGCCATGTGTTTTAGTCCCCCATAAATGAAATCCTCGACAAATCAGTCGAGGCACCACATCTGGACCCAGGAACAGCTTCTGTTCTCATCCAGGCTCTTACACTGTCCTGTTCTGTAGGCTCAATTTCCCTATCGGTAAAGTGTGGATATTTCTGTACGGTACAGAGTGATTGGGACTTGCCTAATCTTTATTAGGCACTTCCATTTTAAATGTAGCTGAACACGTGTGTTTTGCTATTGCTGCCTTTTTCCACGGGAAGCTAATAAACTCAGTGTATGTAAAAACCTAAAGGACCGAAAGCTAACGTAAATTCTTTTGCTCACTTAGATCAGAAATCCGACAAAAGCAGTTCTCACCCCACCTCTGAGGATCGGGCAGCACTAGTGCATGAGGAGAGTGAACAGTCCGACGATGAACTCTTATCCCTTTCCAGTCAGCACAGCAATGCTAGCAGCGACAAAACCCATGGGACTCCAAAACACAGCAAAAAGCAGCAAGAGCCTCCAGCACCACTTCCGCCTGAGGATGTCGACCTTCTGGGTCTAGACGGTAGCCCTATGAGCAAGAATTTCCCTGCTCAGTCCACTGCTCTCCCCTCTAACTCAGACTTGCTGAGTGATCTGTTTGGGGTCAGTGGTTCCAGGGCCCACAGCCAAGGTGGACAGGCAGCTGCTGAGGATGTCTTTCACGTGGGTGGGCCTGGATCTGCACACTCCACCCCTCGACGCTCTGCAGCTTCAGCATCTCCATCTCCATCCCCAAGAGTAGGAGAAGGTAACACTTCTTAGCCTAGTGCCTGACTTGGTACAAATGTGTGATGTTATCCCAGTGTTAGGCTCATTCTACAGTTGTTTCTGAGCTATTGGACTTGTAGTAGAGATGATGGACGAGTGAGATTCTACATAGGGAGGGATTTGAAGTATCTGTGCGGCCTTGCAAGGAAACCAAGGCATTTTGCACTACACAGAGCATTGCCCTCTGAGGAATCTCAAATACTACATTTTCAGTGGGCCCTGCTAATGTGCACACATACTTCTCGGGTGAAGGGACCTGTCCATTACACTCCTGTCCAGGTGAATTAGTTACATTGGTGACATTTAGTATTTTATTTCTGTACGTTTATAGTTTGTGTTGGGGGACTATTTAAAATGATACTGTGTAACAAAGGTAGAAGGAGAATATTTTAGAATTCATAAATCTTAGTGACCCAGTGTCCATCTAAATGAAATTGACGATTCCAAACTCTGAAGACCACCAGATATTTCTCATAATTCTCCAGTTAGAGGGACGCTGTGGGGGCTGGTAGGGGTATGCTCTAACCTACCAGCTGTTCGATTTTATGCTAGAGATGGGCCTGTATAGCAAAGTCTGGATCTCCACTTTCTCTTAGCTCAGAGGGGTGAGGAGCTGTGGTCGCAGTCCATCTCTGTCTATTTCTGCCTTCTCTCTTCTTTCAGCAGGCAAATACTGAAACATTAAAAATTCTCTCTCCTCCCTGCCTGAAGAAGTGAGTTTTTTACCCACTAAAGCTTATTCCCAAATAAATCTGTTAGTCTTTAAGGTGCCACCGGACTCCTCGTTGTTTTTGTGGATACAGACTAACACAGCTACCCCTCTGATACCTGCCTGCTGAAAAGTACAAGGCAGACTGTTTAGATGATACTGACACTGAGTGTCGATGAGTTTGCCCATAGGCTGAGTGTAAGAGATAAGGGACGGGGGCCAGACTCCTTTTGGAAAGGAGGAATGAAGAGGATCTGTGAAGGAAATGCTGAAGGCCAGAGTCTCAAAGGCCCAGATTGGGGGAAGTCTGAGAAGTGGTTAATCAACTTTGCGAAAGGCAGCTGCAAGTTCTCAGAGAATGGAAACCCCTGGTCTAACTTGATTGCAGGCTTTGGAGGAGCTATTCCAGATCACTGGGCACAATACTTAAATTGCAGCGTGTCCCTATTGTGGGTGGGCTTTTAGTTCTGTTTTAAGAGAGAGCTGTAAAGCTGAACTTCTTCCTTTTTGTATTTTTTTTTTTTTTTTTTTAACACACATTCAGAACCAGTTAAAGAAATGTATGGTAAAGGCTGTGACAGTTTGTCTTTTTAACCCACAACTATCAGTCTTGGGGCTTGTCTTCACTACCCACCTGGATCGGCGGGTAGAAATCGATCTCTCGGGGATCGAATTATCGCATCTCGTTGGGACGCGATAATCGATCCCCGAATCGATGCGCATACTCCACCAGCCCAGGTAGGAGTAAACGCCGTCGACGGGGGAGCCGCGGCGGTCGATTTGCCGCCGTCCTCACAGCGGGGTAAGTTGGATCGGATACGTCTAATTCAGCTATGCTATTTGCGTAGCTGAATTTGCGTATCTTAAATCGATTTCCCCCCCCAGTGTAGACCTAGCCCTAGTTTCAAAGAACCTGTTTAGTGGCAGCATACGTTCATTGATGCATATGCTGAACTTCCTGATAAATAAATATTTATTTTATTTTCCTCTGCAATTTAACAGCGTTAAATGCTGAGTGTTAATGCTGTGGTGTTTTTTAAAATCCGCTTGTAGTGCACTAGATCAGGGGCAGGCAAACTTTTTGGCCTGAGGGGTGCATCGGGTTTCGGAAATTGTATGGAGGGCTGGTTAGGGGAGGTGCCTCCCCAAACAGCCAGGCGTGGCCCGGCCCTCGCCCCCTATCTTCTCCTCCCAACCACCCCTTCTCCCTGACTGCCCCTGGACCCCCTGCCCCTGACTGCCCCCAGGACCCCTGCACGCATTCAACTCCCCACTCCCTGTCCACCACTCCGAACTCCCCTGCCCTCTATCCAACCTCCTGCCCCCTTACCGCACTGCCTGGAGCACCGGTGGCTTGCGGCACGGTTGTGGCTGGAGCCACCCACGCCACCGCACAGCACAGAGCTGCCCGGCTGCCCAGAGCATTGTGCCGGTGGCACGGTGTGCTGAGGCTGCAGGGGAGGGGGAACAGCAGGCCAGGAGCTCAGGGGACAGGCAGGAGGGTCCCGCGGGCTGGATGTGGCCCGCAGGCCGTAGTTTGCCCACTTTTGTGCTAAATCAACACAGTGTAAGACTTGAGTAGAGTTCACTGTAGTAACACCTACTAAATGTGAGGTTTTCACAGCCAGTTCCTGAAGATCCTAAAGCTAACTAAAATCAGTGAATCTAGTGTCCTATTTTTAGAGGGAAACTTTTATTTACTAGTGCACAGACACCAGATGTGTCTACAAAACAAATTGAAAATTGCGACCGTTGCAATCTAAACCATGATGAGAACAATAATCTTCATGAGGTGCGGGGATGGAAGGACACTGACAGATTTGGAGAAGGAAGAAGTGAGTGAAGGCCAAGGTACCTAGGTTCCTTGTGTGAGCAGTATGCTCATCCTGAGTATCTTGCTTCTGATATGATTGTGGTTTATGACCCTCAAAGTTGATTTGTGAGAACACTCTTAAGAGGGTGATGGTGTGGCAAAGGGCAGGAGCAGACCTAGACATTGTCAGTCACGGTGGAAAACACATTTGGCCCCCTCTCCCCAACGGCTGAGCAATAACAACAAAACACCCAGCCAGCCAATCAGCAAATGGGGGAAATAAAAAGCACAGCAGTTAGGCACCCCCTGGGAGTTGGTGCCCAGGCCAATGACCTGCTTGCCCACCCCTAGAGCCAGCTCTGCCACTAGGGTCAGGAAAGGATCTCCAGGCAGAGTGGAACCATATGTTAAGGGGCGGGAAGGTAGTGGTCAAATGAGCAGCTTGGGCAGAATAAGGAGGACAAATGAGTGAGTAAGCCAGTATTTGATTATTAAGTAACATGACCGATGCTGCTACCACATAAGTGTAACTTCACTAGCGTACAGTGTTCAGAGCTCAGAATTGTCTTCTGTAACGTGCTGTGTTATTACAATAACATTTTGAGTAGTCAGATTAGATTGCTCCCCTCTCTCCTTAAACTTTGCTCCTTGTTGTTGGCAGCTTCTCCAAGTTAAAATGCGATGGGCTAAGCATGTATTCAAAACGGAATTTATGGAAGAGCTGAACTCAGTACCCGTGTCACAGATGTGGAAATGGTTCATATATACAGGAAAGGCACTAGTGCTTCTCTAAAGCTATTTCTGCAAGAGCCTTTTGGAAACTCCATAATCTTGGTGACATCCTCTGGGTGTCTTCAAAGCTTTTAGAGAACTTCCAACACTCCCCATCTTATTTCTCAAATAGTTTTAGGAAGGGGAATGGATTAGACTCCAACACCTGAAGTTTCTGGGCTATTCACTCATTTCTCCACACACTGTGCAAGTCAGAATTTAACATACGTTCCTATAGCTTCCAACTTCAGCTGAATTTAGGAGCAGTTATCCTCCTTGGATAAGACAGATGGGATGTGCATCTGTGTTGCCATGGATATATCCTACAGAACCTAGAGTTGTAGCACTTGGTTGGAATACTTTTATATATTCAGTGTAAATCCCAGTTATCAGTCTGTCTCTCCCGGTTGCATCCTACCTCCTGTTAGTGTCTGTGGGAGTTAGAAATGATGCCTACTTGTTTTGAGGAGAACAGCTCTAATCCAGACTAATTAGAAAGGGAAAGCATGGTGTGAAATGGAGAAATTAACCTCTAATGCATTTTTACAGCAACTGCCTTTGACCCATTTGGAACTAGCCCAAAGCAATCTGGTCCGGATCTACTGGGTTCTTTTCTTGGTTCATCAAATGCCACTGGTGATCCTTTCCTTCAAGCAACAAGAAGTCCTTCACCTACCGTGCACAGTGACCCTTTTCACATGGGTAAGAAACTCAATGCCTCATCTATAGTATTTAAAACAGGTGTTTGTATAAGTAATGGTGAGGGAATAAGCCATTAATCAGCACGAACGTGCTTATCTCTGAAATAATGACTAAAGCACAGCTGCTCAATGGAGAGAGAAGAAAGGGCTTTCAGTCCTTAGATTTGCAGCTTATTTCTAATTTGAAGCCTGTTACACTCCCAATCTGTATTTAATTATTGAGCCATTTGTGCACATGAAGAAATCGGACCGCTAAACAGCGATGCCTGCTTGTGTATTCATGTGGTTATGAGGTCTGATATGAACCAAATTACTATTAATTGCACGAAATAGGGCACAGCACATGGAGTCTGGTAAAGAAAACTCAGGACTCTTAGTGTTTAGTCAGGCATCATCCTGGATCTAGATTTCTGGTGGTTCTTCACATCAGACGTATTTTGTTGTTGTTCAGTTGTTTCATTTTATCTTTGAGTCTCCATCAGACTGATGCTAAGCTTTGTGTGTTTAAAAAAGAAAAGGCAAGGAGCTTTTCTGCAGACAGCAATCTTCTCCTCCTCCTCCTCCTCCTGCTCAATCTGAATATCGTCTCTCTTTGCCCATTTATTGGTGCATTACCACCAAATAGTCTCTCACTTGAAGTGAACTAGATATCACGTTGCTCATTCAGATACTGAGAACTTTTGATCCTGTCGCCTTCTCTGGCTTAAACAAATCCAGCCCCAAATTAATCCTCGTGTCTGATCATCTAAAACGCCTTTCTCGGGTGGAAAGAGAACAGGAGTACTTGTGGCACCTTAGAGACTAACAAATTTATTTGAGCATAAGCTTTCGTGGGCTACAGCCCACTTCATCAGATGCATATAATGGAACATATAATAAGAAGATGTCTATATACATACAGAGAACATGAAAAGGTGGCAAGTGCCATACCAACTCTAAGAGGCTAATTAATTAAGATGAGCTATTATCAGCAGGAGAAAAAAACTTTTGTAGTGATAATCAAGATGGCCCATTCCAGACAGTTGACAAGAAGGTGTGAGGATACTTAACATGGGGAAATAGATTCAATTTGTGTAATGACCCAGCCACTCCCAGTCTCTATTCAAGCCCAAGTTAATGGTATCTAGTTTGCAAATTAATCCTAGTTCAGCAGTTTCTCATTGGAGTCTGTTTTTGAAGATTTTCTGTTGCAAAATTGCCACCTTTAAGTCTGTTACTGAGTGACCAGAGAGGTTGAAGTGTTCTCCTACTGGTTTTTGAATGTTATGATTCCTGATGTCAGATTTGTCCATTTATTCTTTTGCGTAGAGACTGTTCGGTTTGGCCAATGTACATGGCAGAGGGGCATTGCTGGCACATGATGGCATATATCACATTGGTAGATGTGCAGGTGAACGAGCCCCTGATGATGTGGCTGATGTGATTAGGTCCTATGATGGTGTCACTTGAATAGATATGTGGACAGAGTTGGCATCGGGCTTTGTTGCAAGGATAGGTTCCTGGGTTAGTGGTTTTTGTTGTGTGGTGTGTGTGGTTGCTGGTGAGTATTTGCTTCGAGTTGGGGGGCCGTCTGTAAGCGAGGACTGGTCTGTCTCCCAAGATCTGTGAGATATCTTAGGTGGGATATTCTCATTGGAAAGTTAGTATTACAAAAGAGGGGATTTTTTTTATCTCACTGGCACTGGTGTATTTTAGCTCTGCCATAACATGGAAAGGGGGAGGGTACTGGGCATATCAACTTTGTTAATTGGACACTTGAGTCCTAGCCAGAGCCGGCTGTATCAATGAAAGCAGTTAAACAGTATCTTGGCTCTTTATGGTACTAAATTACAGTGCTAGTGCCGAGAATTAATGAGGGAACTTGGCAGAAGGTGGTTGTGCAGTCCAATAATGTTTGAAACCCTGACCACTTGTTTCTCTCCGCTGCATTAAAGAAACCCAGTTTGGTTTATCTGTGTATTTTTATACCACTTCATTAGAATGAAACAACTTGTTGTCCCCTCTGAAATACAGTTACACCTTTGCTTTCCTTTAATGTTTCTGTGGCTGCTGATCTTTGCTGACAGGAGGATGTAAGGTTTTACTTAACTGCTAAGGCTTGCTCTGGAATGGAGAAGTGCTTAGGAGAGTGTCTTTTGGCTCCTTCTGAAGCATGATGCTGGCTCAGAACTGTGCTACTTTCTGTAAAGACCAGCTTGAATGATTTCCCCCACTCACCAAGATGCTGTATTTGATGTCACTTCCCTTCTATCAGAGCTGGGCTTTGCATTTAATGTACATGTTTCACTTCTGATGTTACAACTGAACTTTGTTTTACAATTTGCTTTCTCTACCTTTTTTTGTTTGTTTGTCCTAATGAAACAATTCCCTGACTCTTTATCCAGGGTCCAGATCATCTTTGGGGGAGAAACGTCAGGGGGAAAGGGCTTATGGGGTGGAAATTTCTGTGAGCGTTACCCTGTTCGCCAGCCCCCACCCCCTTTCCAGCACAAACATCTGAACCCTGTGGAGGATATGTGCAGTCAGTGCTGAAGAGAATCCATGCACTACCGTGGTGGAGGGAATGGGGACACATGTAATCTAGGAATAGTGCCCGTCACCATGGTATTGGAGCACCATTTCTGTATTGTTCAGAAAGTGCCAACTTATAATGTTGACTAGGTTCAGCTCTTGATAAGCAACTGTTCTGGCAGGCTGTTTATGTCCAAAGCAAGTCACCACATCGTGATATTGAGGCTTATTTATGAGGTGCATTTTTCATTTGATTTTCATTTTGCATTTTCCCTTTGTGCTGCTATGTTTATATTTAGGGGGTCCTTACTTTCACAAGACAGGCCTGTCGCTCCAGAGAGAAGCTCATTTTCTCAAGAGTGGTACAAAAAGCTCAACAAAAGATAGAAGGGTCTGTAGATTTTGCAGCATTCAGTTGAGTTCAGCAATTTCTGGATTTTTTTTTTTTAATTTTACTTAAGTCACTTAAGTGTAAGGGATTATAAATAAATATATAAGGTTTCATAGTGTTGCTCACCCAAAAGGAATTCCAAAGTACTTCAGACTGCCTGGAGAAATAGTCAGCATTACTAAGGTAGAGGGAAATAGTAGTAGGTTTCAGGGCAGGTAACATACATGGAAGACTGAAATCTTGCTTAATTTTAAAGCACTGAATTCAAAAATGATCCTGATCTAACTTGGGTTAGAACTATTTTCTTTACCCAAGACAGGTCACGTTTTTAATGGACACACTCTCTCTTCTAAAATATAGGATTCTGCAAACATTTCAAAACTTGAATTCTTCTACTGCTGGCACTTGCTAAGACGAAGGCATCTGTTGAATGTGCTAGATTCTTTGCTCTGACCTTCCACCCAGTACAGTATCTCTGTGCTCTGGTCACTACTTAAATTCTTTCAGGTAAATTTAATGTGTGGTAATAGGCATCTCAAACTGGCACAACCTTAATTTCTGATAAATTGAGTGCAAGCCAACTAACTTTGTTGCCTAAAATAAAACTGCCTAAAATCATCCCCATTTGATAGCTACAGATATTTACTTAAAAATCCTAATGGGTGGTGATCACATTGATTTTATGCATTGCCTTTAACCAAATCAGAGAAGTTTGTATTGGACTGTGCAGCTTGTACAACTGAGTCACTTGAAACAGACATTAAATCTGTGTACCGTGCTTAACAAAACGTAATGGGGTGGGGTCAAAGAGAAACCTTACTCACAATAGCTGTGACTCAATACATGACTCTTGCATCATTACCAAATCACAGAGTACCACTATACAATTTCATTCTGCACTATAGGTTTCTTTACTTTTTTGTTTTTCTTCTGAGGCTGGGTTAGGTTTTCTTTTTGTAATACCGTAATAAGTAACAATCGTTTTGTTTAGCTTCTAGTACACCAACGGTTGCCATACAACCAGATGTTTCAGGTGGCTGGGAGTGGTCCAACAAATCAGGTTTGTATGGTACCACTTTCTCACCCTTTTTTAAAGGTGAATTCTTAATGGGGAAAATATTACAACTAGCTGAAGAGAGCTGGTTTCATCTTCCATTACCTAAAACTGTACTCACTTAATGTTGTATTACAACAACAACTACTTTATCTACTCCATTGATGGAACACACAACTAAGATTCTCCCCTGAACTTAAGGGATCTAGTGCATGCTCCTTCAAAGGTACGGAGGAAGTTATGCATGTGAAATTGCTGTCCTTTGAAGGTGACAAGATTGTAGGTTACTGTAGTAACAGTGAACACTGAAGTAGTGCAAACCATTTTTCATGCAGAATTTCACATCCCTTCTCAAAAAAATAAGTCTAAATGAGGTTGTGTGGCCCTCTCTAACCTCCAAATTTTACTTCTGACCATCTGTGAAAGCTGTTTTTTGCATCAATGTGCAAGACTTCCAAACTCTGCGTGGTACAATGTAAAAATTGATCTGAAGATGAAGGGTTTAGCTTGAAAATTGAACCATTTGATTGAAAATGGTCCTCATTTTGAGCAAAAAACCTGCAAAATGTAGCAGGTGTCTCATGAAATCAAATGAAATGCGAACTTCTCAGCCACTGAGGTCTTCAAATACATTGTGGAGTCCTAACTGTGGCTAATGGCTAGCCACTACATAAAATTAATTCAAAGCTTTTAAAGTGTTTCACTTCCCCCCCGCCCCCACTACATATGATCGCAAAATACCATGGCTGCTGTAGAAGCAATCTGAGAATACCAAGCCTAATATTTTCTTGCATAGTTGGTGTTGAATTGTGAGAGATGAACCATTTGCTCTTCAAAGTATAAAATGTCAGTTCAATATACAAAGCACCTTGATGTTCTACAAGAGCATGCTTGACTTAAAGATTAAGATGGTAATATACTAGTGTGAATCCCAATGGTAAGTTTGAGCAGAGCTAATGTTACAGATTGGTTTTACAAACTCTGTTTCTCTCTGTAGGTGGCCTTGGTATGGGAAGCAAGTCAGCCGCTACAAGTCCCACAGGATCTCTCCATAGCACTCCCACTCATCAGTCCAAACCACAAACTCTGGATCCATTTGCTGATTTGGGGGCTCTTAGTGCAAATTTAGCAGGTTGTTTTTTAATACCTCAAATCACAGGCTGGCCAGTTTAGAAGAAATGCTAATGTGGAAGGGTTGAGTTAGAATGGGCAGCAGTATTTCTGGGGGGAGGGAGGGTTGGAGCAGTTTACTACACTGGCACCTCAGAGATGGTTTTGGAAAGCAGCTGTTTCGAAGAAGGGAGGGGATGACTAGATTCTTTATGCCTCTTCAAAGCTGGACTTCTTCTGAGTTTGCATCTACAGGTGCTTGTTGGAAGTCTTGGCTGGGACCTCACCATTGTTAGGCAGCATGGGTTTGTAAGTTATAACATGAAGTCAATGACTCGCCAATGACAGGTTTTAACTTGCGAGGGGCCTTGGTTTTTTTTTTTTTTTATCCTTCGCTTAAATCTGATGGCAACAAACGTGATAAAACAACAAATGGGGCCTGGCTCAACCAATATTTTGGACCCCCCCAAAATTTCAGGGGTTCCTGGGAATGACTCTCCACCTGCCCTTTCAGTGGGCTTTATTTCTTCTGCCTGGGCTTTGATCTTCCCCTCCAGGCTATGCCTTTTTGCTGTGCCTGCTGCTCTGCCCTGACTCGCTGCTCCATCCACACTTCCCCTAAAGCTGGGGCCTGGAACCCCAAGGATCCTGCCTTAATTTGTGTCTTCCTGCAAATGACACTTCACTTTCTGACTCCTAGATAAATGCTTTTGGCTTAGGTTGTCCTGCAAAATGATCAGAGGCCTCCAAACGCTACTATTGGAAAGACTTTTGATCACGTTGGTTTTAAGACACACTCTCATGTGGTCAATATCTCCGACTTTCTCCCGCTTCCACTTCAGTAAACACAGAATTTTTTTTTTTTTCCTCATTTGCCAGCTCCTCCCACCCTCTGCTTCTTACATTGGACGAACTAACATGCCTTTGGCTGCCGTTTCATTTCTTCATCTGTGTCAATGTCAGCATGGTTCTGAAATTAGGTTTCCCAGTTCCCTCTGCTGGCTTGCCACTTGCTCTGCTGTAACAAAACAAACAAGTGCCAGGCATTATGTAAGAGAGCAGTTGTTGTTCTTGCTTTAGTGAATCTGTGTAGTGATGTGATGGATTCTAAAAACAAGCAAGAGGTTGGACTCTACAGGATATGGACCAGACTTTAAATGTTCAGCGTAGTTCACATTTTTTAGGTCACATGAACTTAACCAAACTTACATTAAATGTATCTGAATTCAGCTTGACACTTTAAGCTCCGAAGGATCATATTTTTTGGTTACATCATTATTTTAGTTTTGGCCATTTTGGTACCTTATGCCCCTCAGGAAGTAGTGTGTGTCTATGCATACAATCTCATGGCAAATGTTTTAGTAAATGTTGCTTGGCATTGTAACCACCACAAGAAATTGTTTGGTTCCTGACTGTCCACCATGTGTAGCACACAAGGAGCTACCTGTGCTTATTGTTAGTTTGTATTACAATAGCCTCTAGAGGTTCCAATCCAGGTCAGGGCCCTTTTCTGCTAGGTGCAGTATAGACTTAGCAAAGGAAATTCCCTGCTCCAGAGAGCTTACAAACTAAATATAGACTAAGACCAAAGGAAACCAGTGAAGTGACTTGCTCCAGGTCACACAACAGGGCAATAGCTGAGTCAGGACACTGGGTTCTGTTCCCAGCTCTAAGACCAGTGCCCTGTCTATTGGAACATGCTGCTAAACTTTTCTTTTTTCCTCACCTCTTCCTATATCGCAGGGGGGTCTTCATTTGCCAGCAAACCAACCACACCGACAGGAATAAGTGGAGGATTCCCTCCTATGGGCTCTCCACAGAAACCATCTCCCCAGCCAATGGGAGGTAGTGGTTGGCAGCAAGGTGCCGGATACTCCTGGCAACAATCACAGTCCAAATCCCAGCAAAACATACCACATGCCTCTCCACAGAACAGGCCCAACTACAATGTGAGCTTTTCAGCAATGCCTGGTGGGCAAAACGATCGTGGGAAAGGACCAGCCAATGCTGGTAAGTGTTTTTCCTCCGCCCCCAATGACTTCCAAAATGTTTGCTGCTATTTAATGTAGCTCATTGCAAAAAGAGAAGAACAATTTATGACCGGAGTAAATACAACCAAACTGATCATTGTATGATCTCCAAGGGCAATTACATTTTGTACTTGGGTGGGGAGAGACGGAGGGGAATGATGATTCTGAAGTTCGGTGGTATTCCGGAAATTCTGCATTCCTAACGCTCCTACAGCCATATGGGAATGGGCGATGGGATGAATCACTTGATGATTACCTGTTCGGTTTGTTCCCTCTGGGGCACCTGGCATTGGCTGCTGTCGGAAGACAGGGTACTGGGCTGGATGGACCTTGGGTCTGATCCAGTATGGTTGCTCTTATGTTCCAAAAGTGGCCGTAGATTTTGTGTGGCTCTGTTTGAGTGTCCAGCTAGACATGTCTGATTGCAGAACATATGTGTTTCCCTTCAATTGGAGCCTAGTGCTTGGAATGCCTGAATCTGGAGCCCAAGTGTATCCAACTTAATACATGCAACTAGTTGCCATTTCTGAAAATGCCTTATGCTCTGGGGGGTGGGGGAGATGGTTTCTACATCATGAGGTGAGAATTTACATACAGACTGTTGAAGTATTAAGAGGTTATGTGCTTTGTGATCAGAATATTGCTTTGGTGGGCAACTTGAAGAAAACGTTGTTTAATCATACTGCATATTTACAAGAGTAGACGCTAACTTAAGCTTTCTGACTTTTATTAAGACTCAAAACCAAAGGTGTCTGCTGATTTTGAAGACCTATTATCTGGTCAAGGCTTTAATGCCCACAAAGACAGAAAGGGACCCAGAACAATAGCTGAAATGAGAAAAGAAGAAATGGCTAAGGAGATGGACCCTGAAAAGTTAAAAGTAAGCTGCATTCTTGTTGTAGTGTGATAACTGTACCCACATTTGGAACGACTTTCCTTCCAGCAAGCTGAAGACTGAAATCCAGCTCAGTTTCTTCCTTACAATAAGTAAAACTAGTCACTTTTAACTTGCCACAAGCTTGGTTTTTAAGAACAAACTCCTGTGCCAGAAACTACTAATGCCTTCGTTTATGGTATTCCTGTATTCACTTAGCACTCACTCCATTCTAGTATGCACTCATCTACTTCATGCTTGGGGTCCAAGATCTTCTAAAATTTACAATGTCACACTGTATTCCTCATCTAGGCAGGAGCGGCACCAGGGTTTTTGCCACCCTAGGCGGCAGCGCTCCTCCTCTGAGCATTCGGCAGCGGGGGTCCTTCCGCTCCGCGTCTTCAGGGCACTTCGGCGGCGGGTCCCGGAGCAAGTGAAGGACCCACCGCCGAATTTCCGCCAAAGACCCGGAGCGAAAGGACCCCCCGCCGCTGAATTTCCGCTGAGGACGGCAAAAGGCCGCCCCCCCAAATCCTGCTGTCCTAGGCGACCGCCTAGTAGAAGCGCCAGCCCTGCAGGTAGGCATCAAACTGTCATAGTAGAGCCACATTTACATACAAATGATCACTAACTCCCTCGCTTTCCACTCACAATCCTTAACTACTTATGTGAGATCTGCCATCTGGGCCAGCACACTGGGGGATTGAGCTGGGGACCCCCAGAGCTGAAAGCTTGAATTGCTACAGTTTGAACTAAAGAGCCACATCTCTTTAGCTGTGTCTGTAACCGACTTGCATCATGTGCAGATTGGGTTCTGAGGGAGCCGTGTATCTCACACCAGTGAGTTACATTTGCATGGAAAAGACACACTTGGAAAGCAGCTAAAAATGCATTAGATATCTTAATACAACTTAGCAGCTAGAAATGAAGAGCTCGCACTAGGTGACTAGTCAGCTCTCTGGAGCCCACCAGCAAATGCTCTGGTTGCTGACACATCACAATTTGGGGAAGTTTGTCTTTGGAAAATCCCAATTCTCAAATCCAAGATCGCAAAATACAACTTTTTTTTTTTTTTTTTTTTTGCTATTTAGAATAAAGAGCACTTCAGTACAGTAAATTTTTTTTCTTTTAAAATGTTAGTCCAGAATAGAGCTGAGCAAATCTGTGTTTTTTTTTTGTTTTTTTGTTTTTTTCCCCTCTGGTACAAAAAAAACCTAGAAGCTTCATAAGGTGGCATGCTGGAGAATTCTTCTTGTAACTTTCAAAAGCAGCCTTTCCAAGTGAAAGCTGCTCTTTCACCTAGGATTTTTCCCTCTTCCTTCCCCCCCTCCTTTCCTGCTCCCCCATCCATAATGAGGGTGTAGGAGAACTAGTGTTCAGGTCTTTCAGTAAATCCTTAAATATGCTCTGGATTTGAGAACAGTCCTCTGGGAATGTTCCTGCAGCTCTGGAGTTCTAGCTTATGGTTTAGATCAGTCTCTGTAGTAAACTGGGTTTCTTGCTCAGTGACATTGCCATGGCTAGTGGTCTGCCACAGGACTTCAGTTAGCCGTACCTGCTAAAGTCAGGGCTGCATTTTGTTCTCTGTATTTGTTGATCCCACATGCTCTAGCATTCTCCTGTTTCCTCTGCTGAAATTCTTTCTCTTTGAAGCAGACTTGTTGATAGAATTGCCAGATTATGTCCTGGGTGAGCCATTCCAGGAGGGAAACTATGTCACTACTGAAGCTATCAAGGTAGAATGGGGAGGGAGGAGGAATAGCTCAGTCAAAAACGAAGTAAACTTCATTAGCAAAATACAATTTGTTAAATTTGACAGTGAAAGGCTTGGGGATCAGTCTGGATGTGCAGATAATAGGTGCAAAATGTTCTAAACATTCAACAATGAACACTAATACCAGCTTGATTACAACTACACCTCTACCTCGATATAATGCTGTCCTCGGGAGCCAAAAAATCTTACCGTGTTATAGGTGAAACCACGTTATATCGAACTTGTTTTGATCCGCCGGAGTGCGCAGCCCTGCGCCCCCGGAGTGCTGCTTTACCGCATTGTATCCAAATTCGTGTTATATCGGGTCACGTTATATCAGGGTAGAGGTGTAGTTGTAATCTTCTTCATACTTATTGGATATTACTCTTACCTAGTATAGGCTACATAATTCTTCTAGTAATTCAGCTGGTTTTGAGTTTAGTGCATGCAATATTGTCTTCCCATTAGCATCTTGCAGAGCAAATGAAATCACCAGTCCAGCTGATTTTCACAATGCCCTTTTCTTCTGATGCTTTTTACTTCTGTGAGTCATCTCTTATTTTAGAGCTGTTGAACTATTTATAGTAACTTTTGTCTGTCTTGTTAATGGGAAAGTAGGGCTGAAATTGACAACAGCTAAAGATTACTAGATTGCCTATGTAGTGTATAACTACCATTTTTGGCTATTGGATTATGTACCTTGCTAAGCAGCATGAAGGGAAACCTTAAGGCAAAGTCCTCCGAAATCTAAAGATGCATTTCTTCTAAAAGTTACATGCCCAAATGTGGCTCTTCTCAGCCTCCTGTAAAAGGATTATTTTGGTTATACACCTTACATTCAAAGGAATGTACATATTTCAAGCTTCATATGGAGCATGAATTTATGGAGCTCAACCACTAGAGTGTGTTACGTTGGTAGTCCATCGATGACGACAAAACCTGTGCAGGAATTTTTTTGTGAGAAAGCCGTTGCACAGGGGCAATCCCACTCTCTTGGCTGTGGAAGCCAGATTCCAGTGGCATGAAGAATCGTTATGGCTGGGGACTTCCTTAGCTGCAATGGGTGACCAGGATATCGTCCATGCCTTGTCGTGCTGACCATCCCCCATAGCACATTGCTGAACCGCCTTCATGGCTGTTGAATCACAAATTGATTTCCTCCACCCAGTCCGTCGGAACAGTCTTCGCGTGCTAGAGAAAGGCAGTTTCCCTATCTCGCCGAAGGCAAACGACCCATCGGCTACCCTCACCTGGTTTAGCCCACTCATTGAAGCAGTTTAGCGGGGTGTGGCTGCTGTCACATGCAAACAGCTACTTGGGAGCCACAGGTGAGAGCTGGGTGTAGATGGGGACCAAAGCAGATGAACTGCTCCCTAAGGAGCATAATGTGTTCTCCAACAGAGGTACTACCCCTCCCTAGTATCCCCCATACACCCCACCACTAAAGTCCTTGTCTGAGAAAGCAATAACAAATTACCTGGCTCTTGACCCACCTCTAGCATGTAGTGTGGTCTTTCCTGGTGCATGTCTGCACAATACTGACGGGATAGCACATTAGGACTGAGAGCGAGCTCATCATTGGCATGGTCCCCCTACATTGCCACCTATCTGGATTTCAATCTGCACAGATTTAAGTGGAGGCTAAGTGCCAGTATAACATAGCAACAGATCTATATCTAGTTTCAGGTCACCTGGGTACTCTGGGGACTAATAGCATAGGGCCTTGCCCATCTGGCTGGCTGGTTCATATCCTGTTTAGGGCAGTAGCGGTCAAATGTTTCCAACAGAGTGTGAGCTGGTCAGTCCTCTTCCTAGTGGCACTCTTATTGGTGACCTCAGCGGAGATGTCAAAGAATAAATGGACACAGAGGGAATTACCCTCTGATTCCTAAGGTTGGGTCTTCCAAGTCAGAGCTGAGGAGCCATGGAAAAAATGTTGCTGTTCCTATTCTATGGATAAATGAAAGATTTACCACAGTGAAGACTGAAATTCCATCTCTCACACTTTTTGATGGCACTTAATCCTCATCACAGCCTTTTGAGGGGAACATAATCTCCACCTTAAAAATAGGGAAACTGAGGCTGAAAGATGAGACGTTTTACTCAAATCCAGAGGCACAGTTACTAGAGCTGGGTTTCACATTGAAGAACTCTGACGCTGCTGTGCAATTTAGAGTTGTAAATGTCAGCTGACGGTGTGACGGGTTGGATCACAGAAACCCCCTTGGGGGCTGCCAACTGATGTGCCAAGACTACTTCTGCCCCTGCTTTCCCTGCCAGCTTGGGACTCCAGCACCCTGTCTTGTTGAGCCAGACACACCAATCTGCTCCAACACAGACCCAGGATCTGAACCACGTGCCCCAAAGCTGCAGACTTAACTAAAAGCAACTTAAGAAGTGTTCCTGTCTTTAACACTCAGATGCCCAACTCCCAGTGGGGTCCAAACCCTACATAAATCCATTTTACCCTGTATAAAGCTTATCCAGGGTAAACTCATAAATTGTTTGCTCTCTGTAACACTGATAGAGAGGTATGCACAGCTGTTTGCTCCTCCCCCCCCCCCCCCCCCCGGTATTAATACATACTCTGGGTCAATTAATAAGTAAAAAGTTATTTTTATTAAATACAGAAAGTAGGATTTAAGTGGTTCCAAGTAATAGCAGACAGAACAAAGTGAATTACCAAGCAAAATAAAACAAAACACGCAAGTCTAAGCCTAGTACAGTAATAAAACTGAATACAGGTAAAATCTCACCCTCAGATGTTTCAATAAGTTTCTTTCACAGACTGGACGCCTTCCTAGTCTGGGCACAATCCTTTCCCCTAGTACAGCCCTTGTTCCAGCTCAGGTGGTAGCTAGGGGATTTCTCATGATGGCTCTCCCCTTTGTTCTGTTCTACCCATTTATATATCTTTTGCATAAGGCGGGAATCCTTTGTCCCTCTGGGTTCCCACCCCTCCTTCTCAATGGAAAAACACCAGTTTGGGTGACCTGATCACATGTCACTGTAAGACCCCAAGGCTTCATTCCTCCCAGCCTGACTCACAGGAAGGCCTGCCTGCAAACAGAGCCATCCACAGTCAATTGTCCTGGTTGATGGGAGCCATCAAGATTCCAAACCACTATTAATGGCCCACACTTTGCATAATTACAATAGGCCCTCAGCGTTATATTTCATATTTCTAGTTTCAGATACAAGAGTGATACATTTATACAAATAGGATGACCACACTCAGTAGATTATAAGCTTTGTAATGATACCTTTACAAGAGACCTTTTGCATGAAGCCTATTTTTGTTACATTATATTCACACTCCTCAGCATACTTTCATAAAATCATATAGAGTCCAACGTCACAGACGGCTATTGGCCATTCCCCTTTAGCACTGAATATGCCCTTCCGAAAGATGCTATTCTGTAGATCCTTTTTTAAATCCGGTATCCGTTCAGTGCTTTGTGGGAGTGACTGAAGGTTGTCATAAGGAAGGTATTGTAGGGAAAAATGTGTGCAGACTCTTTAATGACTAAATTACTTTCTAAAAAAGGAACAGATTCCAAAGGTGGAACACGAGAAGAATGGGATGGGGAGGAAAGGAAGTGGTACTGGCTCAGTCAGTTTCTGATCTTCTTTCTGAAAGTTATGTGACTGCATTCACCAGTGTCTGGTGAACTGCCCTGCTGGGACATAGTTATCGACTCTCCAGGGTAGTCCCTTCACAATTAAATGCTTAAAGGGGCTGTTCAGTCATTACAGTTATGCATCAAAGCTTGCCATGAGAAGTCCACCAATCTATTCCCAAGGGAGGGTGGTGGTGATAAGTAACAAGGTCAGACTGCCACAAAAGGCTATAGTGGTGGTGCAGTCACTTTGATGATCCTGAAATACTTTATCGCCGAGACTGTACTCATATGAGTCATGTACAGAAGGTGAGTGGAATCTAAACTGTTGTTCCTCCCCACCCCAATACACCAGAGACTCCTTAAACGGATGCTTCAAAAATTGGAAAAACGGGACTCATCCTATCGTTTCCTCAAACTTTATAGGTTTTGCTGCCTAGATAAACACTACTTGCTTTTAAAGCCTCCTCCCACCTATGCTTTTGCTATAAAAAGACAGTCAAGCCTTGTAAAAGGTGCTTTTTAAAAAGAAAAAAAACTTTCCCCACTTTGAGACTCTCTGATAACATGTTCTTCAACCTTTTCTAAAATCTGGGCCTGAGTGTTGGGGGGGAGTGATCCTTGGAAACCCTTGCCATCTAAATGGCAAAATGTGGATTTGACACTCTTCGCATCAGTTATGGATGCTTTCTTGCTGAGAATTGTCTCTTATCTCCAGATCCTAGAATGGATTGAAGGGAAGGAGAGAAACATAAGAGCACTGCTGTCAACGATGCACACCGTGTTATGGGCTGGAGAGACTAAATGGAAACCCATCGGCATGGCAGATCTTGTAACTCCAGAACAAGTAAAGAAGGTCTACCGGAGAGCAGTGCTTGTTGTTCATCCTGACAAAGTACGTATATCTTTTTATTTTAAGAACTAATCTCATGAACAATTGAAAGGTGAGCTAGAAAGCATGAGATGTGATTGCACCAACTCGTTAAATGGTTGAATAGGGAAACTGAATCCAAAAAGTGCCAACCGTGTTCTCAGGACCAGCCCCTTAAATGAGCCTCAGGCGGTTCAAATTGGGTACAAACTTCCCCCAAATACAAGGATGTTCAGATTCAGGGTTTTGGTTCATCCTCACATTTTAGTTTTTTTTAAGGCAGATTATCCATGAACTGCTACCATACTATCAAATGTCCTGCAGAGCATTAGTTTATAATGAATGCAGATGGGAAGAGTTGTTTTTTAAAGTGATCTTTACTTTTATAATGATTGAAAATAGAAGACAGGCTACAGTCTGTCAACAGTGTGACATGAAACCGGAGATTGATGTTCAGATTTGATCCATTAATCCCTGGTAGTCTGGGGATGCTTTGAGAGGATGGTGGCTTTGGTTTTGCTCTACCTGTGGCCCCAAGACTGGGTTTGCATAACCAGGGATGACCTTTGAGAACAATGTTTGGGTTGTGAGGCTTGCAAGATAGGGAGGGAGATGCTTCTGTTGGGGAGATGGAATGCCCTGCTGTCAGCAGGGCCGGCTCTGGCTTTTTGGCCACCCCAAGCGCAAAAAAAAAAAAAAAAAAGGCGGCCATGCGCCCTAGGATTGGGCAGAATGCCGCCTCCAACAATCTGCCGCCCCAAGCACCAGCTTGCTCAGCTGGTGCCTGGAGCCGGCCCTGGCTGTCCGACAGCAGCACCCTTCATTGCATGTAAGGTGATGGCCAATTCAGTGTCCTTTCACGAAAGCCTGAGGTTAAAACCCTCATTGCCCTCATCTTGGGGCTGCAGTGCTATATTCTGGAGTTGCAGGCAGCCTCCAGACTAGCTGTGAGGCACCCTCGTATACTGAAACGCTATGGGGGAGCAGGAGAGCCATGAAGTTTCATTAAGCTGTACTCAGGGTGAGTAACCCTAGAAAGAGCAGGTAGGTTTAGGGGGGAGGGATAGCTCAGTGGTTTGAGCACTGGCCTGCTAAACCCAGAGTTGTGAGTTCAATCCTTGAGGGGGCCACTTGGGGATCTGGGGCAAAATCAGTACTTGGTCCTGCTAGTGAAGGCAGGGGGCTGGACTTGATGACCTTTCAAGGTCCCTTCCAGTTCTAGGAGATGGGATATCTCCATTAATTATTTAAGCAAAAGCAAACTGAGAAGCCTTTTACTTCAAGAAAAACAAACTACTTTAAACTACAGTGTTTAAATGTCAGTTGTATGTATTCTGGTTTAGCAGATGGGTGATGGATTCTTTACTTTGTTCTCTTTTAGGCTACAGGGCAGCCATATGAACAGTATGCAAAGATGATCTTCATGGAGCTAAATGATGCCTGGTCAGAATTTGAAAACCAAGGCCAAAAGCCTTTATATTAAGCTACTTTCTCAGACCTGTGCTCGTGCTTGTATAGTCTCTGATCACAACTTTGCCATTTTCACAGATAACCAAAATCTGGCTGGAAATTTGGAAGTTTCAAAATTGCTCATGAACCTAACACTTATCACGAAGAACAAAATGGATATTCCCTCATACATACATCACACAAATTTCAAAAGCACAGGAAAATTTTAGCCACATGTCTCCTAAGGGGACCTGTGTAGCTAAAATTGCTCATAATACTTTGGAAGTATTTCATATTTCCAGAGTTAAGTGGGGTGAGGGAGGAATGCATTCTAGACAAAGGTGGAACTGTTTTGTCTTGGGACACTTGACGTCCCACTTCTGACAATGAATTCTAGTGAGACCCCGCACTTCAAGTGAGTGTAATAACTGGAGATTATGTCCAGCCTTCCAAGCTGAGATCCAAATGTAAGTGTTCACCTCCAGGGACCTGGTTTAGGCACCTAATAATAATAATTAATCCTCATTTGATATCTCATCACTTTTAGGATATTCTCAAAGACAAAACTGAGCAACTGGATAAGTCAATATGGCAACTTAACGCCTTAAGCAGAGAACTGTACTTCACATTACAGCCAAGCAGTGAAATATTTAGAACAAATTCTACAGCACCGTAGAGCAAAGAGTGACTTAAACTGAAGATCAAATATTTGATGTTACACCAGCCTAAGCTCAACACCTGTTAAGATGCAATGTTCAGGGAATAGTGAACTGTGTGGGCGTGGGGTGAGTCCATAGTTGCAAAACAGGAATGGTAAGCATTTACCACATTCCTGGTGAAGCTCTACCCATAAGTAGAACTGTCTGATAGCAATCTTAAAAAACATGGGCTATGTCAGTTATGCTGCTGCTTCAGAAGCTTCCCACATTAGTTAAAAATATTTCCCATTTGAGGGTTTGGAAGATCTTGCTTCACCATGTTTTATCAGTTCCAACCAACTGTCTAAAAGTTTCTCAGAGCACTTGGGCAAGGGGTCATGATAGAAATGGAATCTGTTACCACTTCACCCTGCAGATCACAGTACGCGAGTTATCCAGGCATGTGGAATTTGTCTGGCCTTTTTAGAAGTAACAGGGCAGTTTGCATATTTAAAAGTTGCATTGGTCCACAGCAATAATGGCAACATACAGGCGTGTCTGATGCTGAAGCCTTTCTTATCTAGTTATGCGGCAAGTTCCTTTGACCCAGGCTATTTCTCCTTTTGTAAAGTAACTAGAAATAATGGTTTATTTACCACACTTCATGGATGAGATGAAATCTCATATCTGCTTTAGCTTTAGAAGTTCAGCATATGCATAGGATGGGCAGAAAAGTTTCCATATTAATTCTTTAAGGAAAAGATCTATATCTGAAAATCTTTGGAAAGCTGGTATTTTTAAAGACAATCCATTTTTGTTTATTTACTTTAAATTTTAATTTTCCAGTGGCAAAATAGTTACAGCAAAGGCAGCATGTCCAAGGACATTACTTTCTGTATAAAACTTCATCTTTTTGTTGTATTGGTCCATTATTTATTACCATTAACTGACAATGTGATACCAACACACACTTTTCCTTTTTATATACAAGACCTTGAAATGTTCAAGATAACCATAACAAATGATGTTATTTATTAACATATTATGAAATGTTTTTGATCCAGTATGTGCTTGTCTTATTTAAAAAGATAACTGGAATGTGAATCATGTTCCTGTGGTTTGCTGATTTATTTTGTTTCTCATTCACGTTTGTAGATATTGTGTGAACTATGCCTATATAATAAAAGGATCTCATTGATGTAATGTACATTTTTGAAATGAGAAACTACATTCACTTTGTATCAAGTTTGTCATGGCAGAGAGCTCTGGATAACACCTCAATGTTCACAAAATACAAACCATCATTAAACTTCAAATAGCCCAGGGGAAAAAAAACCTCCCCAAATTTAAACTTTGATTCTTCTCCAACCTAATGTTTTTATGGATGCATGAAAGTTTTGGGACCTACTTATCTCAAAATTAGTTAACTTGGCAATTCATTTATTTTCATATCTTGTAGTGACCGAGCTTATCAATGTTCAGGTTTACTGTTTTTGTCTAAAATTATTGTAATTTTTTTGTAAATATGCTATATACTCAAAATGAAATGTGACTAGTCTAAAACATTTGTGTATATATATTAAAAAGCTCAAATTCAATAAATTCAGGTATGTTCTGTGCTTGTAAAGAAACATCCACTTTATTACTCTGAATACAATTTGGGGGAATAAAACTGTGTAAATACAGTATAAGCAGGAGAGCGAGTGATGAAGTTAAAACTGTATTTTGCAAGATTTTTACATGTGCCTAAACAGAGCCCCATTTAATCACGTCTCAGGAGGAATGGACCCACTCAGCTATGCACCTGAAGTAACTATTGCTACTTTTTTCTGGAGAAACAAATCAACACTGGGTGCTCCCTAGAGACTTATGCATAGGCTACATTTCCTCTAGAGCAATAGTTTTTAAACTTCTTAGGCTGCATACCCTTTTTTCCAAATAATGTAGTTTACCACATATCCCCTCTGAGATAGGAAGAGGCAATGTGGGGGAGCACGCAGGGGCATGTGCCCCCCCCAGAATTTTGCCTTCCATTTAGCAACTGCTAATAGAGGTTTTCAAACTGTGGGGGTGCAGCGGAAAATTGGGGGGGGGAGGGGAGCGGCGATGCCAGGGGGCTCAGGCCAGCCCTGCCTCGCAGGGGGGTTTGGGGAGGGAGTGCCACCTCCACTCCCTGACTCACCTCAGCAGGCCACCCAGCCTGTCTGGGTTAGAAGGTGCAACCAAAAATAGTAACTCAAAGAAGTAACTGGTGTTGCTGCTTACCCTTACCCCCCCCCCAACGTTCCTCTGTGCCCCCCTAGCAGGGCATGCCCCACCGTTTGAAAACCTCTATACTAAATAAAATGTGTTGTCTGCCATTATAGGATTTTTCTCATGTACCCCCAGTTTGAAAACCACTGCTCTAGCACAAACAAGCTGAGCAAGGAAGTTAGTCAGCTTTGGTTTCTGTTGCTGAAGTCAAACTAGATTAATAAGGCAATAATATCTTGATGCATATGAAGAACAGGTATATTGCAAAAATACACAACTAGAAAATGACTTTTTTAAAAAAGCAATTATATTAAAAAAACCTAAAAGGCCAGAGTCTGATTTCATTTATGTATATATCTAGACTAGTGTTTAGATGAGTGTAAGTGGAAATCAGG